>NC_143053.1:191304772-191947727 GCF_052426305.1 Pelodiscus sinensis | reverse complement strand
GGCAACAGTGTGGGCAGGGTAGGGTTGCCAGGTGTCCAGTATTTAACAAGACAGTCCAGTTTTTGTCCTGTAAAAAAATTCAGAAAATACTGGACATGTGCAATGTCCGGTATTTTCTGGTTTTCCAGCTGAGCGCCCGACGGAAGCCTGGTGGGGGCAGGGGGAGAGGCTGGGATGCGGGGCGTGATCGGCTCTGGGAGCCTCTGGTTGTGTCTGGGGAGGAGGAGAAGCCCTGTCTGTGCTCCTGAGCACTGTTCAAGCGCGTTGTGGAGCCGTAACCGGACTTGCTTGTGCTTCGTCGGGACCGTGCATGGGACGGGCAGCGCCCTGGGATCTTACATGTGCTCGGGTCAGTCCTGCTCCCTGCCGGCCAATTCTCTCTCCCCCTTCCTAACCCCCCCCAGCCCCGCTCCTCCCAACCAGCCCTGCTCCCCCCACTCCTCCCGACCAGCCCTGCTTCCTGCAGGCCAGTTCTCCTCCTCCCGATTTCTCCTGGCCAGCCCCGCTTCCCCCAACACCCCGCCAGTCTCCCCTGGCCAGCCCCGCTGCTCCCAACCCCCGCCCCCCGCCAGCCCTGCTTTCTGTCCCATCCCCCCCTCCTCCAGGCCAGCCCTGCTCCCCTTCGCCACCCACCCCCCCCCCCCCCATCAAGTGTGTCCGGTATTTTTTCTGAAGCTACTTGGTAATCCTAGGGAGGGGGCAGGAAGCACCGTGAAGCCAGCACGCATGTCCCCCTCACCTTCCTATCAAAGGCAGCAGCGCAGGAGTGGGGCACAGGCAGATCTGGTGCTTCTGGGGAGTTGGCTTTTAAGCTGGTTTCCCATGGGCACCAGTTCCTGCCTTCCCCACCCCTGCTACCTCTGATACAGAGGCAGCAAGGCAGGGGGTGGGCAAATGTGGGTAGTTGTCAGGACTAACCGAAAAGCCTAAGCTTATCAGTTAATCATGTAGTCATCTACACACTGACATTCCTAATGGTAATACAAATAAATAACAGCAGACTGGGCTGAGTGACCAGTGGAAGTGTGGCAAATATGTTCATTCTACCTGTGAGTGCCAGACATATCCCTGAAAGGCCCTGCCTTGTCCTTCTACTGTTAAGAATGTAACACTATTATTATTAATTACACATTAATTAAACTTTTCAACAGAAGTAATAACACTGACCTCTAGTTTTCCTCAGTCGTAATGGTGTTCCCTCATTAGAACTAACTGTTCACCCTTTGGCCTCATTTTATGCACAGAGGAATCAGATTACTGCCTCATAAAACAGAGGAACAGCTATATTACCACTTCAGTAATGGCCCCAAACATAATGGGTATGTCTACACTGCCACCCTAGTTTGAACTAGGGTGGCTAATGTAGGCATTCGAAGTTGCAAATGAAGCCCGGGATTTAAATATCCCAGGCTTCATTTGCATCTTGCCGGGCGCCGCCATTTTTAAATCCCTGTTAGAGCAGACTCCGTGCCCGCGGCTACACGCGGCATGGAGTAGGTAGTTCGAATTAGGCTCTCTAATTCTAACTACCGGTACACCTCAGAGTAACGGTAGTTCGAATTAGAGAGCCTAATTCGAACTACCTACTCCGTGCCGCGTGTAGCCGCAGGCACGGAGTCCGCACTAATGGGGATTTAAAAATGGCGGCGCCCGGCAAGATGCAAATGAAGCCCGGGATATTTAAATCCCGGGCTTCATTTGCAACTTCGAATGCCTACATTAGCCACCCTAGTTCGAACTAGGGTGGCAGTATAGACATACCCAATCTTAATGTAGTGTCATGGGCTGTTACTGTGCAACAGAATAGGGTAGCCCTTCACAGAAAGGTGCAGGCCAGGAAATGCAGGCTATGGAACAGGTAGAATTGGGCAAGCACACATCCCCACCCATCATATGAGCAGTCAGTCGTCGCAGTTTTATCTCTGGAACTTGTTAAATCTCAGAAAGCTCATATCCATTTAGAAGCAATAGATTCTGCCTCAATGCAAAATTTCATTAACAATATTAGATAGGAGTTTTTTCCCTGATTATCTGCTGATAAAATGTTTGCACAGTGTTACATGGGAAAATACTGAACTCCTGCAATAAAAAATGAGCCTTGCTAATTTGTTAGTTAGCATTTCATCATTATAATGTCAAGCATTGTCAAACCCTTAGGCTCATCCTCTCACTTTTTTTCTTAATGTATAAAGCAGTCAGAACAATCCTGTATAAAGTATGTGTAGTCAGATACACTAGTGGAGATCTTTATGACCTGTTTCAAGCACACAGCTTAGTCTCTGTAGACAATGATCTGAGGAAATAATATTCCCATTGTCTACACTTCATTTCTGCTGTACAGTGGCCCCTTTCCTCCTCTGAAATCATTGTCACTATTAAATTGATCTAGGGAGAAAGGTGGTTGTAACCTGCATTCTTATTAATCATTCTTACCTGGTTGCCTTTTTATTCTTCGCTTTCATTATTTTCAGTCTGAGAGACAGAAATACTGTAGAATCTATATAATAAGATTCCAGGATTGTCAATCTATCTGTGTGTCACTGTGATGCCTACAATGTCTGTTGAGCAATGGAAAGGGCTACAAGCATGGCTGAGAGGGCTTTTTGTTTTGATATGAACAGAGTCAATCATCACTGGGATTTGAGGTCTATTCCCATCCAGTTTTTACATTCTAGGCCATTTAGACTTTATGAATTACATCCATCAGTGTACAGCTACAGGAAGTCATGTATCTATGCTATACATAGAGTTCTAGACTACTGTGATGTCAGATATAACTCAACCCGTCACTGGGCTTACTCTTCAGCTAATATGCATAATGAGCCTAAATTCAGCTGGAGCTGTCCAGAGTCGAGAACTGGTAAATATTTTCAAACCCACGGGAGACCATCTCCAATGCCTGCCATGGAGCAGAAGCTACTTAAATAACTCCTCTCCATCCCAGTATCTATCCCTTTGATGTATTTATAGAGAACAATTATATCTCCCCACCACAATCCAAGCTCTTTGAATCTCCTCTTAGAGGTAGGCTTTCCATTCCTTGGATCATTCTTGCAACCCTTCTCAGCATGTGTTCCAACTTGAATTCATCTTTCTTAAACAAGGCAGACCAGAACTGCCGACAGTATTTCAGATGAGGTTTCACCAATGCCTTGTATAATTACACTAACATTCCCCTGTCTCTCTCGTGGAAATGCATCGCCTGATGCATCTTAGGACTGCATTAGCCTTTTTCACAGATGTGGCGGCTCATAATCTTCCTGTGACTGACCAATACACCCAGGTATTTTGCCTCCTCTGTTATTTCCAACTGATATGTTCCCAGATCATAGCAAAAATTCTTCTTCTTAGTCCCTACATAAACGGCCTTATGCTCTGAATTACTGCATCGGGGAGACTGCACAGATGATAGGCTACTTGGCCCAGCTGCTACACCTATGTGCACAACAGCCACCTGCATACATCAACATAATACAACCAGCACATATAATCACCCCTAACACATATAGCCTCTCACTACTGCACATGGTCCCTGATTTGCCACCCTCACAAAGCCATACAACACATTCCACACACAACTTAATACTGACCATGAAGCCATAAACTTGAGTAGCAAAGCCATGGGTCATCACTTGTGTAACAATATTAAATAGCACTCTTAGGCCTCAGATCTCAAAGTGCTGCAAAAGCTAAGAGCCATAACTGTATTATTGATCCTCATTTGACAAAGGGAGAAACAGAGGTTAAGAGACTTACCAAAGATCAGCCAGTGACAGAGACATGATTAGAACCCATAACCTGCCTGTTGCTCCATGCTGCCTCTTAATCACGGCAGCTAAGTGAAAGGACCTTTGTCCTGATTAAGGGGAATTCTTGAAGACACCATTTTAATAACAAAGCTTTGGAGTGGCTACAGAACTCTTGTTACTGGACAAGCCAAAGCCCCAAGGGATATTACTCACAATATAACAACAAATTTATTTTGGCAACAGTAATCTGCAAAACTTTCACAGCCACCTATGCTAGAGTACTAGGACGGATGAGTAACCAGACTGCAGAAAGGTGAGTAGGCGATTAGGAAGTACATGCTCCAACACGTGGACTACACTGCTCCTCCCCTAGAATTGAATACAGAACACTCTTCTACAGCAGGCCAGGGTCTGAACAACTTGCATGAGGGGTGGAGTCAGAATCTAGGCACAAATGTTGCACCTGCCGGTGTCCAGGCTAGTGGCAGCTTTTCTTGTGTATACAAGTCCAAGCCAGAATTTGGCTGTCTGCATGGAATGGAACCTGCTTCTGCTGACAGGAGAGATCTCGCCCATCATGGGCACAGTAACACTACCTCCACGAGCAGCAGAGGCAATGTCAGCAAGAGAAATTCCCCTGCCAACATAGCACTGGCCACACTGGTGCTTAAGTCAGTGTAACTTATGTCATTCAGGGTGATATAGTCACACACTCTCAAGCGACGTAAATTTGCCAATATAAACTCTAATATAGACTTAGCCTTCGTGAAGATGCTCCTCCATGCTGAGAGGAGAGCTCCTCCATCAGTGCAGGTACTCCACCTCCAGGAGAGGTGGTAGCTATAGCAACGGGAGAAGCTCTCTTGTGGACATAGCGCTGTTTACTCCAGGGGATAGAGGGCTATATAAATATGTCGCTCGGGGGGTGGATTTTCCAAATGGAGACACAGACAGTGAGTGTACATATAAACACTGATATAGTATTGGACAGCACAGGAAGCAATGGTCTCAGCAGACCAGCAACACTAACCATTATCAATTTTTTTTTTTTTTAATAAAACTCAGTGTAAAGGAGAGTTTTGAGAAGGGATATGAGGGTGGATAATGAAGGAACTTTGCAGATGTTTATAGGCAGATGCTTCCAAATGTGAGGGGTAGCATAATAAAAAGCACAATGGTGTTTGACTGGTGGCAGTGGAGGTGAGCATCACAGCCCAGTTGGAAGCAAGTGTTGACGGCAAAGGAGAGATGATAGGTGGGGAATGGCCATGAAGGAACTTGAAAGTGATGACAAGCAGCTTACGTTCGATGCAGTACAAGGATCAACACTGATACCATCCACGTCCTGTGTGCATATAAGTTAGTGGTCTCAGTCTAGTTTCTAGCTTCATGGAATAACTGAGCATGCAACATTGAACTACCCCTTAATCCTTACACACAGTCCCTACAGGCCAAGGTTTTAGACACACAGGCAGGTGCCATGGAAAACCTTGCCCTGCTGCTCCATGTGCTGAATCTGTCCTGCAGCTTGCAAACAGAGAACAGTAGTCTCTGGAGCTGTCTATCAAGGATTTCTTGGGAGCTTGGTTAAGTATTATCCATTACTGGTTTTTCTTTGGGCTTATCTTCATGGGACATTCAGGAAAACTAAGGTGAATCAGTTGCAGGTGTGAAGGCAGTGTGCATAAATTAAAGTGCATTAAACTCATAGGTGCATACACCCGTTGAGGAGTAAAAAGCCATACATTACTTCATGGTAACTTAATTCTGTTTGGGTGAAAAGGGGATTGAAATAAAGCAAACTAAGACACTTTACTTCTGAGTGAGAGAATCCACAAAGGGGGACGCTGGTGTGGAACGTGCATTATGTATATCAATTTCACACTTTTAGGCTACGTCTACACTGGCCCCTTTTCCGGAAGGGGCATGTTAATTTCAGCGATCGCAATAGGGAAATCCGCGGGGGATTTAAATATCCCCCGCGGCATTTAAATAAAAATGTCCGCCGCTTTTTTCCGGCTTTTAGAAAAGCCGGAAAAGAGCGTCTACACTGGCCCCGATCCTCCGGAAAAAGCGCTCTTTTCCGGAGGATCTTATTCCTACTTCATAAGATCCTCCGGAAAAGGGCGCTTTTTCCGGAGGATCGGGGCCAGTGTAGACGCTCTTTTCCGGCTTTTCTAAAAGCCGGAAAAAAGCAGCGGACATTTTTATTTAAATGCCGCGGGGGATATTTAAATATCCCCCGCGGATTTCCCTATTGCGATCGCTGAAATTAACATGCCCCTTCCGGAAAAGGGGCCAGTGTAGACGTAGCCTTAGGGTATGTTTACACTACCAGGTTTTGTTGACAAAAACTTATGTTGACACCCAACAACACAAAAATCACCAGAGAGTGTTCACACTTGCTCCCTTATCGGCATATCATGCCCACACTGGGCGCACCATCATTGGCAGTGTAAGCAGTGTTCTGCGGGTCTGTAGCTCACAGTGCAGTGTTGTGGAAAGGCAGAGCTGATCCCTGTGCATCTTGGGATCCCTCCAAGTTCTCCCACAGCCTCCTCAGCTGCCAGGAGCTGCATCATGAGCTCTCCCTGCTGAGGCATGTCAAAGCAACACTGCAGCCTGTCTCCCTCCTCCTGCAGCAGCAGTCTGCCTGCGGCTGTGTTCCAAGTGCAGGACAGACCAGGAGCACTCCAAGGACTTGCCCTTTGTTTGAGGAACAGCTCACTCAGCCCTCAGATACTTCCCAGAAAGGAAAGGGGTGCATGCCTGCAGGGCAGCAAAGATCAAAACATTGAGCACTGAAGTCAGGGCAGGTATTGTGGGATACTGGTGGAAGCTAGTTCTGTGGACAAACATACAGCAAAGCTTACACTGGTTCTTTGTCCACAACAAAGGGAGGGAAAAAGAAAAGCCTCTTATAGTGTAGAAGATTTTTGTTGCTGAAACTGGACATTTTTCTTGACAAAAGTCACATTACAGTATGTACACTCTCACTGTTTTGTCACCAAAAGGCAGTTTTGGGTGACAAAACTTGGTAGTGTAGACATATCCGGAGTTGAGTCACCTTAACTTTCTAGAGTGTTCCTGTGCAGACATGGTCTTTGATACCCACAAGTTTGGGTAGATGCAAGATTTAACTTACCTCTGTTTTGTCTGTGGGTACATCTAAACTACATGGCTCCGTTGACAGAGCCATGTAGATTAGTGTACTCGACAAAGGGAAATGAAGCAGTGATTTAAATAATCACCGCTTCATTTACATCAAAATGGCCGCCACACTGTCCTGATCAGCTGTGTGGCAGCACAGCGCGGTAGTCTGGATGCTCCATGGTCGACAACAGAAGCCTTTGTCAACCATCCCGGTAAACCTCATTCCACAAGGCATAATGGGGCGGTCAACAAAGGCTTCCGTTGTCAACCACGGAGTGTCCAGACTACTGCTCTGTGCCTCCAAACAGCTGATCGGCACAGCACAGAGGCCATTTTGATGTAAAGTAAGCGGCGATTATTTAAATTGCCGCTTCGTTTCCCTGTGTCTAGGAAGCTCATCTACATGGCTCCATCAACAGAGCCATGTAGTCTAGACATACCCTGTAAGTGCTTATCTACACTTGACAGTGAATTTGAATTAAGGAAGTTTGTGACTTTAAAGCATGATAACTAAACACTGAATAACTCCACGTGTAGACAATCCCTTTACCAGCATGTAAATTCCATGTAATTATTTGTATTTTTATTTCTTATACAAATATGCCATATTCTTTTTTCTTTAATAAACAGAATGCCTATAATATAGCACTTGCAATCCCTGCAAAGGACTAGGGCATATAACAGCTTATATTTGGTAACACACTTGCAAATGAAGGTTAGACATTAATCTATGAGCGAGCTCAATTAGGCAAGGTGTCACAGTGCAGAAGAGACTGCATTTGCTCCCCAAGCAAGAGAAAGACTTGGAAATGAGAGGAAAAAATCCTTCACTCTGACTTTTTTCTTGTCTTCAGAGGGATTTAGCAGATGTTGTCACCGTATTAAGGAAGTGTTATAATTTTTTTTCTTTTCAACTAACTGAAACGGAAGGGAACATTGGCCATCTTCCTGCAAAAGTGTCATGCTGGGACTAGAGAAGTAACTGATGGGCCATAGAGCTGCAGTTCACTGAGGAAGAGGAAAATAAACAAAAAAACACCCAAACCTCTTGTCTTGGTTATCTTGACTGACTCCCTTTAATACCTTAATATTTCATTTTGGATTTGCAGTCAGTATTTCTGGAGTTGTTTGTTTCAGTGGCTCCAAGTTACTCAACTCAAATGTGTTTTCATGCATAGGCCTTTATTCAGAACCACACTAAATACAATTTAAATCAGACGAGCACATGCTTAAAGTTAAGTATGTGCTTAACCACTGCCTAAATAGGGATGCTGTTCTGAATCCGGGCCATAATAATGAGGAATAATTACTAGGAATTACCGAATGAAATTCTATAGCATATATAATATGTAGGAAATTGAACTAGATGATCCTATAAGTTACTACTGGACTTAAAATCCATGAATAGTCCCCATCAATGATCCAACAACTATCCAATTGGATTGTGTCGTGCACAGGTTAACTCTGCTAATAATTACACAAAAGAAAATAAAGACAGTCTGAAGTAAATAAACACAGGAGAGGTTTTTTCTGTTTACCGGCCCCAACCTTCAGTGTTTTGGATAACCTGTTGAAAAGCTGTAATGCTGGAATTATTCTGTATAGCTCTTTATTCTGTTCATTCTATTACAGTTATTCTAAAATTATTCCACGGAGTATTGCCAGCAGCTTTGAGACCTTTAGCTCACACAGCAAAAAGTAGAAACGAACGAAGAACGGGCTAAAAAACACAAGGGGGATCACTTAAAAAGGCGCCATTGAGTAATTATTTTTAAATACCTTTCCCTTTACTCTCCACTGTTTGCAGTATTGCTCTAAGAAGCTTAAAAATGTTTGATTTTCCCCACCGGCTTTTCTGTCCTTTGCTCTATGCAAATCTGTGTTGTCTCCAATGGTAGTGAAAATGAACATAGCTCTTTCTTCTTAACAGTTTCATTGTATGTTGCCCCTTCTTGTGACAGAGCATCTTTGTGCATCAGCAACTGACAGATCCACTGCTCCTGTTATTAACTGTTGTATAGCCAAAAAAAGGGAGGAAGCATAAAAATATGTGCTTGGGTCGGCCCCACAAAAACAGTGGCCATGAAATTTCTAAATTAAGCAATATAATTATTATTATTTACTAGGGATGTAACCATTTAACTGTTAACTGGTAAGCATCATCCTTACTGGGTGATGTTTCCTGGTAACCCATGAACTTGCCAGGCTGGAGCAGCCCTTGCCTATGGGATCCTGGTTAAGTAGTTAATCGGTTAAACACAATGTTTAACTGGTTAACTGCAATTTTACATCCCTGTTGTTTATTGCTGTGGAATTGAACACAAGAGGTCTTGATTATGTGGCTGTCCACTCCTTAGCCATGCAACAGCCTACCGGGAACAGAAGCTACATTGGTACTAATTAGGGTTGACTGGATGTCCCAATTTTATAGGGACATTCCTTATATCCGGTGCTTTGTCCTTTATAGGCACCTACCCTGTGCTGATTTTTACACACTTGCTATCTGGTCACCCTAGAACTAATGGTGAGGCTAAATGCCAGCTCTGGACTCACACCCAGTCACAGAAGCAGCCAGTGATGACCTACAGTAATACATGCCTTTCAGCTCTTGCACTGAGGCACTACCAGATGAGAAAATTTCTATCATTAGGATTTTGGCACTTACGCTACCTGGAGCCTTTCACACTCGGATCATGGGACCACATCATGCACTAAGACAAACATGGAACAAATTGGCCCATGGTTCCAAACTATCTATTTTCGACATGACGTCTTTGTGTGTGCTTAGGAGCTATCCGGGGAGAGTGCGTTGAAGCAGGAAATTGCTTCTCCCTGCACAAATCTTCTTGCACGCTGTAGCTCTTGCCATGCACTCATCAGCATTTCCTCTCTCTGTCACTCTCTGATAGGAGGCTGCCTCAAGAGGGACAGGGAATGTAGAGTGAGAGGGTCTCTTCCTGAATCAATTCACTCTGTGATACTGGTAGGGCTCCTTCATCTTTAATTACAGAAATAGATTTGTTGGGGAAACTTAAAAAGACCCCTTAGGATCTTTTCTCATTGATACTGGTGTAAATCAGGAGTAACTCCAAAGCCGTCAACAAAAACTGATCTAAGTACAGGCCCTAGTCGTCTCAACTCCTGCTCAGTGAAGCACAGGATGGTTTTCACTATCTGGCAGATGTTACTATGGAATACAGTATCTCATTAATTGACTGGCAGCTGTTAAACCACGCCCATTTCTAGCCAAGGAGTATTTCAGGAAAGCGAACCTGCCTGCATGCAGAGGCAGCAGGGAGAGCCAGCCTTCAGCACTGCCCGGAGTCTGCCACATCAGTCTCCCCACCCAGCCCTCAGAGCCGCCTGGAGTATGGTGCTCCAGTGGAAACGTATAGGGCCTGGTGCTCTGACCCCTGGCACTTCTGCAGTAGCGGCAACAGCCAAGAGCCCTAGGCTCTTTTGAATTGATGGGCCCTAGGGCAACTGCCCCATTTGCCCTCCCTCACCCCATCGGCAGGCCTGAGAGACAGCACAGCAATCGTAGGGGTTATAAGAAATCCCCATTGTCTGTGGGGTGGAAATAAAAACAACAATAGTAAATCTTGTGTTTACATAGTGCAGGGGTGGGGAACCTTTTTTGGGTGAGGAGCCGCTGACCCACAGAAAAATCAATCGGGGCCGCACACAACCAAGAAGCAAAAACAAACCCAAACAAACCCCAAAACAAAAAGAACCCTCCTCTGAGGTAACTGTGAGGGAGAAAGATTCTCCACATTCCCTTCACACACCAGAGCCTCGGGTGGCCCCAGGCAAGTAGACTGTGTGTGCTCCAGCCATGTAGGAGGATGGTGGAGGGACTGGAGCACCAGTGTAGGGTCCCTAATTCTGGGGGGGGATCCCTGAACCTCGGGGGCCAGATCCAGGCAAGCTTTGGGGCCACCTCTTACCCCCAGGTTCCCCACCTTTCATTCCTGAGCACTTCACAAACACAGCAAAAGAATAACTATACATAGGCATCGCTTCTGGGCAAAATGCAGAGGCTGGTTAACAATGCTCTGCACCATTACCTGCCAGTTTAGCACAGAAGATGGGAGGGGAAATTATACCTTTTCACAAATTATACCTGTTCAAGAATTCCCCTGAGAAAGGTCCTCAGTTTCTCCATCTTTAAAATGGGGGTAGTGATGCTACCTCCTTTGTAAACCACTACATAAAACTCAGGTATTTATTACTGGAGTTCTGCTTCCATTGGGGTAAGTGGAGTAGGGAGATTTCAGCTAGCCCTATCCCTTTGAAGTAGCTGGCCACTGCAGATGAGTCTGAATTGGCAAAAGCTGCAGTGCTTGATGGGCAACTGTGGCATAGCCAAAGGCACATCAGACAGTGGCATTTTATGGGTGAATAGTATTCATGCCCCAGTTTCCACCCATGTTCAGTGGAAGAAATTACAATGATTGAGTGTTGCTTGGCTCTACAAAAATTTTTGTCAAAGTATTTCACCTGGAGCTCACTGAAGTAGACAGTGAGGGAAAAGTCCTCCCCTAAAGTACTGCTGTAGGCTTTGTCCTCACTTGCACTTTGTGATTGGTCCCAGATGAAGGACTTTGCTGGACTGGGGAGATGTGGAGCAAATCCGCGGAGCATGCGGGCAGCGGACAGCCCAGACGCGCCGCGGCTGTCCCGCTGCCGACATCCTCAGAGGCTTTGCTTCCCATCTCCCTGGTCTGCTGGTCTCCAGCAGACCAGGTCTGCTGGTCTCCAGCAGACCAGGGAGACGGGCAGCAAACCCCGTTCGTAACTGCGGATTCGACATAAGTCGGATCCGCGTAACTCGGGGACTGCCTGTATATGTGTGCATGTGCATGTCTGTATACACACACATACATTTATGAATAGAGTGAAACGGATGCTGTTGTTTTGTTGTTGTTGTTGTTGTTATTTTAGAAAAAGTTAGAGACTCCAACATTGACTTTACAATGCAAAGTATCTCATTACCTTAACTGTGGAGAATCTGTCACAGTCCTATAATTTAAGAGAGTTTATCCAAAAGGCTACACAATTTCACTGTTCATTTGCCATTGGCATTTTCCTTAAAAAGGAGTACACCTAAAGTTCCTCAAAGCAATAAAAATATACTGACTATAACAAGGGGATAATGAATACTAGTAGATCAAATATAATGGCTATAAAGTTTAAACAAAGGCAATTCCCTAGTTCATGACATGATCTGCTCTATACAACATTGCATGCAAATCCTACTTTAACAGGATAACATTGTATTATATTTTGGTTCCTGAAGACCAATATCTCTATATATTTTAGTAGTAACATATATTAGTTTGAGAAGATAACATTAGGCATCCATTTATTTTTAAAATTAAGAACATAAGAATGGCCAGACTGGGTCAGACCAAAGTCAAGCTAGCCTAGTATCTTGTCTTCAAACAGTGGCTAATACCAGGTGTATAAGAACAGACATACTGAGTCAGACCAAAGGTCCATCTGGCCCAGTAACCTGTCTGCCAATAATGGACAATGTCAGGTACTTCAGAGGAAATGAATAGAACAGGTAATCATCAAGTGATCCATTCCCTGGTGCCCATTCTCACTGTCCAGTAAACCAAGACTGGGGAAACCATCCAGGCAAATAGCCATTAACGGACTGCATTAACTTATCTAATTCTTTTTGTTAAATCTGTTATAGTCTTGGCTTTTACAACATCTTCTGTCAAGGAGTTCTACTGGTTGACTGTGCTTTGCATGAAGAAGTACTTCTCTTTGTTTGTTGTTTGTTTTAAACTTTCTGCCAATTAATTTCATTTGGTGACCCCTACTTCTTGTATTGTGAGGAGGAGTAAATAACACTTCTTTATTCACTTTCTTTACACTGGTTATGATTTTATAGACCTCTATCATATCCCCCATTAGTCAACTCTCTTCCAAGCTGAAAAGTCCCAGTCTTATTAATCTAACATGGAAGCTGTTCCATATCTCTAATCATTTTGGTTGCCCTTTTCTGAACCTCTTCCAATTACAATACATCTTCTTTGAGGTGGGCTGACCAGATCTGCATGATCTGCATTCAGTATTCAAGATGTAGGCATACCATGGAGGCAATATGATATTTTCTCTTATTATCCCTTTCCTAATGATTCTCAAATTCTGTTAGCTTTTCTGACTGCCACTGGTCAGCGTGTGCATCTCTGCATGGCCCATACTTCTTGGGGAGGTGTCTCTGCATGCTGACCCCAACTTCAGCATAATCTTTACATCTCCCATTGGTCAGAAACTGTCCAATGGAAGCTGCCTGGGTGCTTGCGACCATGGACTCCCACTGCCCCTTCCCCTTCAAGGGAGCAGCATGAGAAAGAGCAGGGAACCTGCCTGAGAGTCCCACTGGGCTGCTGACTGGGAGCCCCCTAAGTAAGCCCCTTCCAGCCAGAGCCTGAACATGGCACCCCACCACCTCCTGCACCCCAAGTCCCTGTCCCAGGTCACAACCCAACCTCTCTGTACCCCCTCCTACATCCCTACCGCAGGTCACAACTGTCTCTCAGACGTGTACCCTTCTTACACCCCTCCCCCAGGTCAGAATCCTCTCCTGCACCCCAACCCTTCTCCCAGACCCCGTAGCCCCTCCTGTACTCCAATCCCCAACCCCAAGCTCCCTCCTCTATCCAGATTCTGTTGCAGACCGTGCACCGCCCCCCCCCCCCCATTAAGATTTCTAGAAAAATGCAACCCTTGACCACTTACCAAATTCTTGGAATGGCCTCCATCAAAAATTAATGCCCACTTCTGCCCTAGCTACTATTGCTAGGGCAGGTATAGTACCTAGCAGCAATCCAGTTGATGGGAAAACCCCTGCCACAGATGCAGGAATCATGCACACTCTGAAGTGAAAACTGCAGAGCTGCAGCACCATAGCTGTGCTACCACAGAGGCTGTAGTGCAGACATGCCCTGAAACTCAGCACCACAGTGCCTCATGTGTCAGGACAAGAGATGGGTGGTGGGAGGTAACTCACAACTGGGCATCAGAAAGTACCACTAAACTGTGCTGCCTGCTTCTAAATTGCAGCTCAGAGTTGGGTTATACCTACAGCCCACGGGCGAGAGGAGTGGCAACAGAGATCTGCTCAGCTGTTCAATTCCAGGATTCCAGATCTGGGAAGATGAACAGGGTTCTTTCCCACACAAACTTGCCCTGTGTTGGGCAGGAAGCAGTCAGTAAGGAGCCAACTATACAAACTCTTATAACAGCCAAGTGATTCTTCTGTGCTGGAGGAATCCTCAGTTGACCCAGTAGGGCAGCTTTAAGCTTCTTTGTGATGTCTGAGCAGTGCAAACATGTGCCTACATCGTTAAGGATAAGGATAAGGAGGGCAGGAAGAAGATGGAGTTCACGCTGTTTTCAGAATGAAATGTTTAGGCTGGGTGGCAATGCAGACTCAACAATAAGGTAAGACATTGGATATTTACAACCAGGAGGGCTAGCAAAACATTTTGGCTACGTCTACACTGGCCCCTCTTCCGGAAGGGGCATGTAAATTTCACGAGTCGTCGTAGGGAAATCCGCGGGGGATTTAAATATCCCCCGCGGCATTTAAATAAAAATGTCCGCCGCTTTTTTCCGGCTTTTAAAAAAGCCGGAAAAGAGCGTCTAGACTGGCCCCGATCCTCCGGAAAAAGTGCCCTTTTCCGGAGGGTCTTATTCCTACTTTCATGCACAGGTCTGGATGTAAAATTTGGGGGCTTTTATGGGGTTCATACAGTCAAATTATTATTATACTTTGAAGTAGGAATAAGACCCTCCGGAAAAGGGCACTTTTTCCGGAGGATCGGGGCCAGTCTAGACGCTCTTTTCCGGCTTTTTTAAAAGCCGGAAAAAAGCGGCGGACATTTTTATTTAAATGCCGCGGGGGATATTTAAATCCCCCGCGGATTTCCCTACGACGACTCGTGAAATTTACATGCCCCTTCCGGAAGAGGGGCCAGTGTAGACGTAGCCTTTTAGTCAACATGAATCATATTCTGCCACCCTCACCAGGCTTTGACTAGACTAGAGCTTTTAATTCTGTTATAACACGTGTTAATTGCTAATTACCATGTGTTAACACATACAACTGTAAACACAAATGCAGACACTTCACAAACATTTGTTCCAGAACCCTAGGGTGGAGTAAGACCAGGAATAAAATATGCAGTCTATATTAGAATTTGTAATTGTACTCATAAATAGTCATTCAAATCAATTTACACCACAACTAGACCACTGTCTAAACAAGGCCTGGAGCTGAATAGCAGAAGCAGTGCCATGGAAATCTATGGGCCAGTCCACACACATTGTAGACAAGCCGAATGGGATTACTTGATTACTTAAGGTCCCAGAATAATACCCCACTCGTAAAAGCAGCAGAATCTGTACCTTAGCATTTGGAAGATACTTCAATGAGACAACAGTCTTCAGCTGATGGATTTTCTCATGGATTGTGCCCAGGCTTGTGAGAATTTATAGTTAACTTCATTCACCTCTAGGGTTGCCAGGTGTCCGGTTTTGAATTGAACAGTCCAGCATTTCAGATTTCTGTTCAGGAAAAAATGGAGAAAATAGAAACGAGAAAATAGAAATGTCCAGTATTTTCTAAATAAGATGTAATGTAGATCGTGATGTAATGTCAAGTGTGTCCGGTATTTTTGTTAAAACCATCTGGCAACCCTATTCACCTCTGTTTTTTGGATTAATTTTTGTTAGAAAAAAAATCTGCAGCTTATAAACCTAGACCATTGATAAAGTCCCAATGCAAAGAAATGGTAGAGCTGAGCCATTAGATAGCCCAATAGCCTTTATGTGGGGAAGCTATCTGTGTATAATGTCTCCATCAGTAGCAGAAATTAGGTATTTTATAATACTTCTAGTTATCTCTTTTATCAAAATGCAAAGAAACCCTTTATTTTGAAGGGTTCTGCACAACGGCTTCTGTTTTTTGACTCTCAACATCCTGAACACGATCAAGATTCTTCTTCCTCAAATTGAAGCAGCAGGCCCAGTTCCCAGAGCGTAGTTACAGATCCAATAAAAATACATAGGACTTTAGTGCTTATACACAGAGAGGAGAAAATACCCTCAGATTTATAGTCCTTCACGCACAGGTCTGGATGTAAAATTTGGGGGCTTTTATGGGGTTCATACAGTCAAATAATGTGACTAAATGCAGATGCAAAATCCATATATTTCATGAGTATGACAACCATTAAAAGTCCAGTTCTCTTAAAAACTTGTCTATTCTAGGAAAATTAGCATCCATTTTAAGCAACAGTTCAGCTGCACTGTTGCCACAAGTGTCAACAGAGCTCAGACAGTCTCACCACCACATCATAAAAACCTGCTCACAGACGCTACACTGTTGCTGCTGAGAAGCTGCTACTACTACTTTTTCTTGTGGGTTGGCTCCGCAAAGGCTGATATTAATGGTGTCCTGACAAATGTCTTCTAAAGAAGAGCTCTGCGTATGTACCAAAGCTTGTCTCTGTCACCAACAGAAGTTGGTTTGTGAGAGGCTCCTTCATATCCTCTTTACTTCCCACAAACCACTCAGCGACCTTCTCTCGTGTAGATACCACCATGCAGTTTGGTGTACCACTCCAACACCTTCTACATATTAGTGCAGTCACTATATTTACAATGCTCTCCAATTTTACTACCCCTTCTTCAAAGGTGGGGAAAGAACAGTCATCTTCTCACAGCAGCCATCCTTTTGTCAGGCCTTTGCCTTTCTCTTTCTTCACTACTCACCCTTTGGGCTTCCTGTCTGTGTTCTTTTATCTAGTCTCCTTGTTAATAGGATAATTAGCTCATTAGCATCTCCTCTCCTTAATCAGGACTTGGGGGAAGGGCAACTGGATAAACATTGACCAGAGTGCTGGTTCTCAGCACGCTTTCAAGTGCTCTACTAAACTATATTACCTCACACATGTCTTTCTGAAAGCTCACTATTTTATCAGCATCCTTAGCAGAGCTGACTTCATGAAGGTGCTGTGATGGCTTGGGAAATTTCTCAGGCTGTGCCCTCAGAGGACTTCATGTCTCAAAGGCTGTGTCTAGACTACATGGCTCCATCGATGGAGCCATGTAGATTAGGGTTGTAGGCAAAGGCAAATGAAGCCGCGATTTAAATGACTGCGGCTTCATTTACATTTACATGGCTGCCGTGCTGAGCCGACAAACAGCTGATCAGCTGTTTGTCCGCTCAGTGCGCTAGTCTGGACGCTCCCCTGCCGACATCAAAGCCCTTTGTCGGCAGCCCCGTTATTCCTCGTGGGATGAGGTTTACCGGGGCTGCCGACAAAGGGCTTTGATGTCGGCAGAGGAGCGCCAGACTAGCACGCTGAGCCGACAAACAGCTGATCAGCTGTTTGTCGGCTCAGCGCAGCAGCCATGTAAATGTAAATGAAGCCGCGATCATTTAAATCGCGGCTTCATTTGCCTTTTCCAAAAAAACAAATCTACATGGCTCCGTCGACGGAGCCATGTAGTCTAGACATACCCAAAGAGAGAAGAATTCAAAAAAGGGCTTGAAAACACTGTTTTCAATGGGTGCACTTAAGTGTCTGAACTTGTTGGTCTTGAAAGGACTGTAGCTGAGCCTTGTTACTTGGCTAAAAGCTTGGCAAACTATATTGGCCTGTGGGACACTGAGACCATGTTCTCTTTCCTCGAGCTGTATATTCCTGTGAATTTATCCTCTGTTTACACTGGTGTAATTGAAAGCAGAACTTGGCTTGTGGGGTTTTCATTTTGGAGAGGATCCTGTTTAAATGTAAAGAACCTTTTGTTCATGTTCCTGGAGTCAAAGAGTCTTTTCATCTGATTTAGCACTGCTCTCTCGATCAGGTTGGTGATCAATATACTGATGCACTTAAAAATATTGGACTAAATTCATCACTACTGTAAATGGGTTGAATCCCATTTACTTCAGTGCTTTCCTGATGTGCATTCATAAACTAGAAACAAATCTGACCATTCTTTAGAATGATCAAGATATTTGGTTGTCTAAAATTTCTTATCATGGCTCTTAGCACCATAGGAATGTGTTAAGTAATCGCCTGCCCCATTACTTTCAGAGCTGGGCTAGGATTACAGAATAAACTCAAATTTTAGATAGCTGAATGAGTACTAACTCACCTACAAAGTGACTTACTCTATTACCAATTCACTTTTCCATCCTAATCCTGCTTTCAGTCACCATTTGCAGCCCCAAATAAAATCTACATTTTTTTTCTGGGGGGAAGACACAAAGGGGAGTGTCAATGAGAAAACAATGGTAGAAATAATTACCTTGCTGAGTGGGCAAGCCACCTGCCTATTAACACTTTGGACTTTCAGTCAGACTCTTGACATGAGTGTGAATGAGAGAAGAGGGTGCTTCCTTGAGATTAAGGCTTCATAAATAATAGCCCTATAGTCCTGTTTCTGGAGCAATCCTTTCTTCAGCTAAGAATTACTGAACCTGTGTAAGATTCACACAAACAAGAAAAAAATCCAACTAACTGATCAACAGATCAGTGTTGGAGTTGACCAACACCACCAAAATACTAAACGCATTCACAGTGACTACCTGCCAGGCTTAAAGTGAGGGACATATGGGATGTAGTCCCCTTCTAGTAAAAACAAAGGGAGAGCTTCCAATTCCCTCCCAGACTTTAGAAAGCAATGCCTGGCTCCCCCCATAACTCCTCTTCTTCCCAAGCGGATGCAGTGAGAGCGCCCCCTCTTGTTTCAATCTACTTTATAACCATAGCCACTAGCTCCTGGAAATAGATTTTTCTCTGTCTCCCCCTTTCTCTCTGCCCCACAGTTCTACACTGATCATAGGAAAGGAAATGAATAACTCAAATTAATTTTTCTCATGTACTCTCTGATCAAGGAGGCCTATGATGTGTCAGATAGAAAATTAAAAATACCATATAATTGGAGGGGCAGCACTGCAGAAGTTTACCCTGCTTCTGTCTGTTCTATACCTGTTCTCTGGATAATTAGGGGACTTCCATTTCTAGGGCTTTTAATCTGGCACCTTTCACCAGTACTAACTTTGCTTAAATTTTTAACAGATATGGCATAACTGAAAGTCTACATTACTGCATAATGAAGGCTCAACTAAAACACGTTTCTAATGGGCTTGTTGGTACCTTTTCCTTCATATTAGCTCAAATAAAAACCCCTGGTATGAAAAGTAATTAAGATACATAAGAGTTAATGAGATTAGATTTGAGTATAACAGGACACTGGGGTATGTTTTATCGGAAAGATGACATTTTCCCAACAAAACGTGAGTTACGTCCACACTGCAATCACATTCTTCCAAAGGTAAATCGAAAGAACGGAGGGGTTTTTCCAGTGTTGGTAATCCTCTTTCTATGAGGAAGAAGCCTTTTTTCTAAAAGAGCTCTTGTGTGGATGGGGAAGAGGGAGTGCTTTCGGAAGAAGAGGAAAGAAGAAAAAAACAGGTGCTCTGGTGACCATTCCACCCATAGCTATCACAGTTTACATGCAAGATAGCATCCATTCAGTGTGGATGCTCTTTCGAAAAAGCAAATCGCTTTTTCGATGCACTTTTGTGTGTGGACGCTCTCTTTCGGAAGAAGATTTTTTGGAAGATTTCTTCCAAAAAAAGGTTTTTTGGAAAGAAGCCTGCCGTCTAAACATAGCCTGGGGCTCTTTTTTCACTGCTCTCTAAACAGTGTAAGATGTAGTCAGCTGAAAAGGAAGTGTCCCTACCTGTGTGGTGGTACCTTAGGATAATTTCTCTGCTGTGGCTGCTGCAGATGCAGCATACAAACTAGACAACTGGAAATAATTTACTGATGCAAAAACAAAGCTAACAAGCGACATAGGAGATGGTTTATAGTACCAGGATTTGTTGCTCCTTCCCCTTTAAACTCGGTAGCTGTTCCTGCTCCAACAACTCTCTCAATGAGCTTCTAACTACTGCTTGCACCCCATCCCCAACCACCAGCTTCCACAGGAACCATTCCTTACATTCTTGGATCTAAAGGACCTCCAGTCACTCCACCTTATCCTAGCAGAGGTCCTCCAGCCTCTAGTTTGCATTTGTATAGGAACCTTGAAGCTCTATTTCCCCAGGTATTCACTAAGGCAGGGGTTCTCAAACTTTGTGATACTGTGACCCTCCTCTAAGTTGCTGCAACCCCCCTCTAAGTTGCTCATGACCCCCCCTCTAAGTTGCTCACGACCCCCTGGGGGGTTGGGACCCACAGTTTGAGAAATGCAGCACTAAAGCCATGTCTACACTTGGGGCATGTCTACACCGGGGAGTTATTTTGAAATAACTCCCCTTATTTCAAAATAATAAGGTGAGCATCCACACTACCATGCCTGTTATTTCAAAATAATGGGCTTGTTATTTCAAAATAATAACTCCTGCTTGTGAAGAGGAATAAGCTTATTTCAAACTAGTTATTTTGGGCGTTATTTCAAAATAACTTATTTTGAAATAACCTAGTAGTGAAGACATAGCCTAGGAAACATTTTCAAAATAACTAAATTAGACTTAAGAATTCCTGATTTTACAAAATCGAAATATTGTGTCTCCCACTATGGGAAAGCCTCAAAATTAGTCCAATATAGGCTCTATTAATGTGGATGCACAATCTTGACTTAGAACCCCAGGAAGCACTGGGAAGTAATTAGTTTTAATTACTCTGTGGAGTCGTTATTTCGAAATTGCGGCACCGGAGCATCCACACTAAAAGTTTTCAAGATAACTATTTTGAAATTAGCATTATTCCCCAAGTAAAGCAGGAGTACAGATTTCAAAATAAGTGGCCCATTATTTCGAAATAATGGGCTTGGTAGTGTGGACGCTCCACTTATAAATTCAACCTAAGGGGGGGGGGTATTTTGAAATAAAGCCTTAGTATACACTGGAGCTAATTTATCTAGTCTCATTGGAGTTTCCTAGTCCCACTGGAACTACTCTTGTGTGTAAGTGCTAATGAGCATCAGGAGTGATGCCATGTATGAAGAACCACATCTCATGGGATTCCGCTAGAAATAAAATTCCTTAAGCTAGGCTCAGTCTCCTAAAGTTATAGTTTATACTATGGTGTGCTAGGTAAACTAGAGTTTGGTTGGAGAAAAGGTACGTATACAGATGGCCTAAATGTCCCCATACAAATGCTTTTTAGAAGCTGTAGGCCCTCCACTATATTCTTAATAATCCTCAAGTAATTGTGGGGAGGCTGCCAGGAAGTGTAATGATCTTCGTGGAAGTGCTGATGAAAAAGCAGCAGATCCTAAGTTTAAAAAAGAAGAAAAAAAATGGCTCAAGGGAAGTTTGGTCTTTGGGATTTTACCCTGTTGGAATTCTGCAACAATACAATGGCTCCAAATGCAGCAATTGCGGAATTCCAACAAGAGTAGGATGTGCACACACACCCTCCACTCACACACTCCATTTGATGGGTCTCAGAGGACAAGTCCTGTAATTTGTATTCAGGAAGCAAGCATGTCAAAAGGTAAAGAAGCATTAGATTGTACACTAGAGCATTCATGGTCTGGTATGATAAAACTGTCTGGCAATGTACAACATTAGCATTTGCCAGGACATAGCTATATTTTAAACAATTGTGTCTTTAAATAGAAAATAATACCAAAACTACAAGAAAATTGCTTGTTCTTTTTTATCTCCTTATCTTCCTTTGCAATGATTTAGCACACAGGCTAGGGGCTCTCAATGACAGAAGACATATTGTTTGACATTGTAAACTTGCCCCAGAAGCACAAAGGAGAAGTGATTGCAAAGGAGTTCAGGAGCTGCATTTTAGTCAGGAAGAGTTTTGTTCAACCTCTCTGCATCTAGGACTTCCTGGTGCATTATGTATTTCATGCAGAAGAAGGATGAAGAAAAAAGACCACACTCCTGACATGAAGGAGAAAAATGACACATTAGAAAATGTATTTGCTATTATCGTTGTTGAACTTTATGTTGGTACAGGTCAGACCTCCCTGGTCCTGCACTCTTGGGACCTGATTGGTCCCAGATGAAGGACTTTGCTGGACTGGGGAGGTCGTATCTGACCCCCCTGCTACCGGCTCCCCCAGCCCTCGACCAGCCACCGACCTCCTGGCTGGCTCCCTCTGCTGCCACTAACCATGCTGCCCTGCTGGTTCCCTGCTCCCCCTTCCCTGCTAAGCTGGGCAGCCCAGCTCCCAGCACTACGAGGCAGCCCTGCTGTGGCATGCTGGGCTCCCAGTCACAGCCCAGCTGACATGCATGAGGCTATGGCCCCAACAGGCAACCCTACTGGGGCGCACTGGGCTCCAGGTCCCGCCGAGCAGCTCAGCTGATGTGCGCCAAGCTCCTGGTCCTACAGCCCCACTGCTGTGTGCCAGGCTACAGCCCCACCAGGCAGCCCAGCTGAGTCACACCTGGCAGTCCAGCTGCAGGGAGCCTAGCCACCAGCCCTCCACCCAGACTCTCTGGTCCTGGAACATCCTTCCAGACCATGGATGTTGCCAGACAAGAGAGTCCCAGTTTACAGAGGTTCATCCTGTAGAAGGGATCTTTCTAGCTCTTGCACAGGAGATGAAATATCTTTCTTTTCAAAGTAATATCCATGTTTCAGCTCACTGGGCAGTTCCAGACAACTTCAAATCATTACGCCTTCTCCCTTAGCTCTGGTGTGTTTAGTGGCAAAATTTCTCAGCAAAGCCTAAGAGAGTGAAAGTCTCTAGAGGGTATGTCTACACTACAAAGTTAATTCAAACTAACAGACGTTAGTTCGAATTAACTTTAATAGGCGCTACACATGCAAACCGCTAGTTCAAACTTAATTCGAACTAGCGGAGCGCTTAATTCGAACTAGGTAAACCTCATTCTATGAGGACTAAGCCTAGTTCGAATTAAGTAGTTCGGATTAAGGGCGGTGTAGCCACTTAATTTGAACTAGTGGGAGGCTAGCCCTCCCCAGCTTGCCCTGGTGGCCACTCTGGGCACCACCAGGGAAACTCTTCTGCCCCTCTCCCAGCCCCGGAGCCCTTAAAGGGGCACGGTCTGGCGACGGTGCCCGTGCCAGGTGCAAGCCTGCCAGCACCCAGCCAGCAGACCCTGCACCTGGCACAGCTCGAGCCAGCCACCCGCTGCCACCCAGCCCTCTGCCTCTTCCCGGGACCAGGCTGGGGGCTCCCGGGAGCCTGCCCAGGTCCGCAAGAGGCGGGCGCCTGCCTGTTCTAGTGCAGACATCATGGACCTCATCCACGACCTCCGCACTAAGCACAGGAAAGTGGCCGTCTAGGGCAGGAGAGCTGCCAGCCTGGCCACCCAGGAGCAGGTTGGCATGAAAATCAAGGTGGTCCACTGAGACCCCCGACCCTGAGCCCTGAGCTTAGAATGGCTGTACTGGGTCAGACCAAAGGTCCATCTAGCCCAGTAGCCTGTCTGCTGACAGCGGCAAACACTAGGTACCCTGGAGGGGATGGACCGAAGACAATGACCAAGCCATTTGTCTCGTGCCATCCATCTCCAGCCTTCCACAAACAGAGTCCAGGGACACCATTCCTACCCACTGGCTAATACCACTCCATGGACCCAACCTCCATGACTTGATCTCACTTCTCTTTAAACTCTGTTATAGTTCTAGCCTTCACAGTCTCCTGCAGCAAGGAGTTCCATAGGTTGACTATTTGCTTTGTGAAGAAGAACTTTCTGTTGTTGGTTTGAAGCCTGCTACCCATTCATTTCATTTGGTGTCCTTTAGTCCTTCTATTATGGGAACTAATGAAGAAATTTTCTTTATGCACCCTCTCCACACCACTCATGCTTTTATAGACCTCTATCATATCCCCCCTCAGTCTCCTCTTTTCTAAGCTGAAAAGTCCCAGTCTCTTTAGCCTCTCTTCATATGGGACCTGTTCCAAACCCCTGATCATTTTAGTTGCCCTCCCTTCTCCCAGCCTCTCTCTTCCCCTCTCCCACCTCCTTTTCCCAGTCTCCCCGAGTTTTGTTCAATAAAGAGAGTTTCTATTTTTGAACACACATGTCCTTTATTTTGTACGTCAGGAAGGGGGGCTAGGGAGGGGTAAGTGGAAGGAGGTGAGGGAGTAATGGCGTACGAGCCCCTGATGGGGAGGACTGGGCTGGCTCTGCGGCCTCCTCGGGGTGGAAACTCTCCTGAAACCCCTTGATTGACCCCCCCTCCAGATGGCAACCTGCGGCAAGTGCAGCCGGGCTGATGGCCAAGTGCTGTGATGTGCTGAGTGTGGGCACTCAGGGCACTCCAAGCCAGGACTGCTTTGCAAGCGGGGAACCCCTGAGAACTGTCTGTCAGGGGTGGGGGTTGGGTCCCTTTAAGCACAGCCCTCGGCTAGCCTGAGGCAGCAGCTCCACAGTCTAAGTCCTAATCTGATGCCCAGCCGGCACTGCTTCCGGCCATCCTTAATCTCAGTTCAGGGTCCACTCAGTGTGGACATGCTAGTTCGAATTAGCAAAACGCTAATTCGAACTAGTTTTTAAGTCTAGATGCGCTAATTCGAATTAGCTTAGTTTGAATTAACTAATTCGAATTAAGTTAGTTCGAATTAGTGCTGTAGTGTAGACATACCCTCTCTTAGTAGTCTCTTTTCATTCTTTCTC
Organism: Pelodiscus sinensis; assembly: GCF_052426305.1. Taxonomy (NCBI): domain Eukaryota; kingdom Metazoa; phylum Chordata; order Testudines; family Trionychidae; genus Pelodiscus; species Pelodiscus sinensis. The sequence goes on along the minus strand of NC_143053.1, from coordinate 191,923,172 downwards.
AGATGCCACTATTTATTATGAGGCAATCCAGCAGGTGCTGCCAGAAATGTGTAACTGCTCTCATATATAAATCAGGAGCAATACTTAAGTTCAAACCATGTCAGGAAAAAAAAAGGATCAGATTCAAGGTTGTGTGCTGAAACTTGAAATATATGGACTCAGGAAGCTGTGAATCAAATGGTTTACACTATTATTTATGCATGTGCCCCACAACCTGCACCAAAACCTAGCAGAGCATTGTGTGTTTGCATCTCCCATAAAATACAGCCAGAGCACAGGTAATAAAAGCGGTTTTCCACCAATCCTGCTTCACCCCCCAAAAACCAGAAAGATCGCTATATAGAACCAAAAAAATGTGGCCAGAGTCAGGGACTGTGGAGTAGGGTGAGATCATGGAGAAAGATATGCATGCTGGCTTGGCAAGGCCCTCTGGCATACCCATGGCACAGATTATTCTTGCCTGAAGCATGTGTAATTAGTGAAAAGAACAGAAGTCAGAGGATTGCAAGGGCAAAGCAGTTCGGACAAGATTGGAATGATAAGGACACTCCTTAGGTGCACCAGAGCTGTACATAGCATCCTCCAGCGGGGCACTAGCACAACATAGGACATCTTCAACTTTCGAGGCTATGTTATGCTAACTAGAGGACTGCCAGCATGCTCTGCCTGTGCCCCCCCTCCAACTCCTCCTCCGTGCCACAAACACATACTGCATGTCAAGTATGGAGTAACAAGTGAGAATCTCTCACTCCATGGAAAGCCCAGCTGAGGAAACTTTTTAAGCTATCATTGTGTCACTGCATCAGTGCAAAGGACCTTACCCTTAACCAACACCCTACAGTACCTGGGGTTTGGTTTTGTTTTCTGGTCTCAAGCAATGGTATTGTAAGATCAGAGTTTTATTATAGAAATGAATGTTGGGGGAGAAAAACCTCTGAGGTCATTTTGTCCGTCTCCAATTCTGAAGTTTAGTGTGAAAGGAAAAGCTAAACAAGCATTTTTAGGCAGCGTTAGAATTAGAGCCCAGCCTCTCCAGTTTACCAGTTACCTTAGCCAAGGCTTAGCACCACATTTGCCTCAGAAAAATGAGGGGTTGGGTTTTATTTGCCGACTGGAGGGAGTTCCTGAGCTGACATTTTGCCAGATTGTGCAGGTGTAAAGTTAATTGGCTTGTGTGTGGGTGTGTTTCTTGAGCCTATCTTGTATATTGGCAGCTAAACATTTATCAATCACTTATATTCCAGACCCTGAACATTCTGGTTACAAGGATATAAATAGAGCTAAGAAATCCTCAACATAAAACATGAGAAATGAGGGGCAGTAAAGGAGGGGAGATAAAGGAATGGGTAGAAAATAACAATAGGGAATAAAATAAAAAATCTCTTTTAAAGATATCATGAAAACCTGGCCACAAATACAGTTTGTTAGAACAAAATTACCCTGTGCACCTGCTTAATCATTCTTTATTAAACCACCATTCCAGAGGGAGAGAGAGCAGGACAAAACAATACAAATGAGCATCTGGAGCATCTGTATTATTTAAAGTACATGTCAGAGTGGCATGGAACAGTATCAGGACGTGTGATTTTTGTAAGACTGTGCCAGACTGTTCCATCATTTCATAACTGCCTACTTTAATTCCGATGTTAGTGGCTATAACAGGCCTGATTCCACTGATTGCAATGGAGTTATGCCAATGAAAACTGGTGTAACACAGTTGTGAATCGGGCTCAAGATATACTTAAATGGCTTACAATGTTATTTGCAGGGTTTGCCCTTAAGAAGTGTAAGTAAATAGAGAAAAGAAAATTAACTTCTCTGCAGCTAAATCATCTCTGGAAAGGCATCAAGGTCAGCTCTTGCTCGTTATGTTTTTTTCTGCATTAGTATTGGAAGAACAGAGAGCAGCATTTATTTTGCATTCCAAAGATTAACTGAAATGGAGGATGAAACAGTGAAACTGAATTAGTAAATTATTAACCAATTTCTATTAAATAAAAAAATAATCTATTACAAATCTCTTCCCCTCTGCCCCCAAACCTCCATTACACTATAAAGATTTGTCTTATGTATTTGTTTTTAGGAAATAAAGCAGAAGGAATAAGGGAAAACCGACTAGAGACAATCCATCAAGTCAGCTCCTAACACATTAATAATGAAGGCCTTTGAACTTAGCAAATCTTCCAGATATCTCTCTTAACTGCTTTCTTACAAACTCGTTTTGTGTTCCTGCTTCATCCAGTGGCTTCTTTTTAATTTTGCTGTCATGTTATTAAAAATGCCCCCATTATAATCTCTTGGCACAGGAACACTCATAAGAGATCACTCAGTGATCGGTGGCAGGGGCTTCAAGTGTTTTTATCAGTTTTGCAGAGTTATTCTTGCTGTGCTAGGACATAAAAATTGATGGCACTAAATGACATGTTTCAATGTTCAGATGCTCTTTGCCAAGTGTAATTTCACACCTTGAGAATACAAAAATCCACCAGATGGTTTCAACAACAAAACCCCAACCAGCAATATTTCCTTGCTCTACTTCCTGCAGAATTATTTTCCTTAAAAGAAAAAAGAATATGATCATTGCGTATGGTCCAAGATGAAAAGCCCACTTGATGTGATACACAAAAGGCAGCCTCCCTGCTTCCACCTTCAGGCTTGTTTAAGTCTGCTTGAACACAGAACAAATGTTACACTTAAAGCTAGTTACCAGATGGGGCTGAATTCCATCCTGGCAGGTGCAGTGAAAGGGTGCAAAGATGTTGACTAATGTGGCTTCTGGAGCAGGAAATCCTACCAACCAGGGCAGGATTCCTCATCATATTTTGGAAGGAGTGCATGGCACTCTTTCTATGAGCAGGGTGTGCTTGGATGTGCTCCTGGATAGAGCCCGCTCTTGAGGGCAGCCTACATGCCCACAGCCGGAGGGCTAGACAGCCATCCAGACCTGCAGACCACAAGCTGTGTAGGCTCAGTACACAGGCCAGCACTCATAAACACTAGGGAAGAGGTTTTTCTCTGTTTTTTGTACAGGAGCCAGAGGTTCTCTGTGTGCTCCCTCTCTCTCCTCCCCTCCTCCCATGCACTACAGCACCATAGAGGGCAGGGTTTAGTTTATAGAATTTACTTTCCTGATTTATAATTCTGTATAAACCAGTGGTCCCCAACCTTTCGGGGCTGCCGGGTGCCTGGGGGCGGGGCCGCTCACACGCCGGGGATCTTGAGGCGGAGCCACGCATGCGCCACGCGCCCAGGGCCAGCACCACACATGTGCCACGCGCCCAGGGCAGGGGCTGCCCATGCGCCCTGCGCCTGGGGCTGGCACCGCGCATGTGCCGTGTGCCGGGGGGGGGACCAGCTCAGATGATTCGGCGGGTGCACATAAATGCCCCAGCGGGCGCCATAGTGCCCGTGGGCACCACGTTGGGGACCACTGAATAAACACACCCCTACACCAATAACATATCAAACCCATATTCGAATTGTGAACTGCCCTACCACCTTGGCAATGGGAAAGTAAAATTTTATAAATGATTGAGTAAATTGACACCTGCAAAGATACTGCAAATTGACCTACTGGGCTTCAGCCTGATCTCACTTTATATCAGTATAAATCAGGTGGTAACTACACTGAAATCAATGGAATTATACCAATGCACAAGCAGAATCCATCACCCTTATTTTGCTTTTACAGTGCTTGCTAATCCCACCACAGCACAGAAATTGAAAAACCTATGTATGCAATCTCCATTGGCCAGGTTGCCTTATTGTGAAACTTACAGAAAATCCCAATCTTATAAAAATCACTGAAATGTGATGCCTTTCCTTCTCTTTATCTCTGATAAGACTGAGAAAGTGCTGCCGATACTACAAAACCATCACAGGAAAATGATATTTTACAACTGAAAAAAATACACAAACTCAGTGGAGATCAAGGTATTTAAATTAAAGATGCCTATAATATCCAAATAACGAAGAGGTAGCAGGGGAGATGGATGCAAACCAGAGTTGGGAAATTAAAGCTGCACAAACAGTCTCTCGGTGACAATTCTAGAAGAGGTAAAAACAGCAAAATCTTTACAATAATGCTGTTCTACACCAATAAGCCTACCCTATTCATGGGCCTGATCCAAAGCATATTGAAATGAGTGGATAGCTTCTCGCTGATTTTAATGATCTGTGGATTAGGCCCCAAGAGTCTAAAACATAAACCAATGAAATATTATGTGAATAAATTAATCAAAACTGTAATTATTCAGTGTTGTCTGCTGTTTCCTAGACAGGCTATATATTGCTCATTGCATTGTGTCACACAGTGTAGGAAAGGAATTGTATGACTGCTGTACTCCTGGGACTCTCAAAAATTCAGATGTGGATCTTGTCAGGTTATCCTAGTCAGCAAATATTTTAAACAAATAAATGTGGCAGAGGTAGGAAGGAATGTATTAGTTCATTTCTATTTTATTCATAAAATCTTGCCATTCCCTTCAAGCCAAGGACTAGGAAAATTGCAAAATTCCACTTCATTCTTAGCTGTTTTCCAAAAATAATATCTTAAACATATGCCACTTGGAACAATCTGCTACCCTAAAGATTTATTTTAAAAGAAGGCACACCTAAAGCTAAAGAAGCTCTGAGATTTGAAGTTTAAATCTCAGCTTTGAGAAGAACTTAAGACCCCGCATAATTATACGCAAATCTGGTTAATAGCAAATTAAAAAGACTCTGAGAGTGTCCTCCTGAATATGGATAGCCTTGGAGGGGAGGAAGAATTATTGATAGCCATTGCTTAATATCATTTTTTCATCTGCAGTTTTGCAGACAAAGTCTTCAAGGGCATGTTACCATTGTCACCCAAAGCTAGGAAGAAGTACAATTCTACTGCCATTCTGGGATACTGATTACTGAGTTAGAAAGATATGCTGTCCTGATAGTCTTTAAATATTGACCAGTGACTGGCTTCTTACCTGCACACTTGCCTTTGGATGGTAAATGGCTTAACGAACTCAGTCCTGTATATTTTTTTCTGATATATATTGTTCATAAAGGAAGTAAAAAAAACCCAGATAGGACCTCAGTTCCGTTATTATATTATTACTAGAAGATGCACCCGGCATTGCTTGGGTTCTTAGCTCAATTAATGTTTGTTTTTCTTCATTTAAATCATGGCTCTTGCGTGGACCTGGGGATGAGGGGTTCAGCATGCAGGCTTCCCTAGAGATAGAGGACTACCCCAGCCCTCTCTTACTCCAGCAGCTTGGGGCCTTGTGAGAAGCACCTCTCCATGACCACTTCTGCTCCAGTGGGCACAATCAGGGGAGAGGTTTATGTTCCCTGGCTGGGGCAGATCCAGGTTTGTTTGCCCCCTACCAGGACCGGCTCTAGGTTTTTTGCTGACCCAAGCAAAAAAAATATTGCCCTCCCCCCTTGGCCTGCTGCCGCAGGACAGGCACTGAGGAGGAAAGCGCCCCTTTCACCTTGTAGTTCTTTGACTCCCACCATGCCCTCCTGCCAAACCCAGCCTACGTCCTGTCTCCCCTCCATACACATCCCCATCCACACACATCCTGACCCCTGCCCCCACTCACCAAACCCAGTTTCTACCTTCTCTCCGCTCCCAGGCAAACCCGACCCCTCAGTGACCGGACCCAGTCCGCCCCCCCTTCTCTCCACCATCTAATCCACCTGCACCCTCTCATCCCTGCCAGCCAAACCTGATCCCCTCTCCTCTCCTGACCGGATCCAGTCTGCTCCCCTCTCCCACCTCCCCACACTGACCGAACTCCGTCTCCCCACCAAACCCTCGTGTCCCCTCCCCACAGCATGTGCAGAAACGTCGGAGCGCCCTGAGTGAGGGGTGATAGTGGCACGGGTCCACCTGGGGATGCGCGCGGACACAGCCGGGAAACATAACTGGCAAGGCCAAGGGTTCACGCTGCAGTTCCCAGAGTGAGGCAGCGACACCTCTCTCCCTCCCCCCCAAAATCTCTGAGCCAGGGCAGGCAAGCTCCCCCCCCCCCCCCCCGTCCGCAGGCTGTGCCAGCCAATCTGCGTGGGAGGGGCGGAGCCAGCCCACCCTGCCCAGCGCTAGGCCAGTGTTTACAAACTGGCAGCCGACGCACACCGCCCGACCCCGCCAACTCCCCCACCCCTCTGGCAACACGCATCAACTCCCCCCCCCCCAGACTCCGCCCTTCCGCTGTCTAGACGCGGATCAGTCGACAAGGGAAGCCTTTGTCAACAGCTCCTGTAAACTTTGTTTCACGAGGCATAAGGGAGCGGTCGACAATGCTTCCCTTGTCGACTGATCCACGTCTAGACTCCCGCGCTGTGCCGGATCAGCTGATTGTCGGCACAGCATGACGGCCATTTTTATTTTAATGAAGCGGGGATTATTTAAATCCCCGCTTCATTGACTATGTCGGGTAAACTAGTTTACATGGCTCTGTCGACGGAGCCATATAGTCTAGACATACCCTTACAGCCAGACAGACCAACAGAGGCATGCACAGACAGACAAACTCTCTCATATATATAGTAATTTGTATTGCAATAGCACTCAGCTGCTCACTCGGCTCCAGCATCACCTACAATTCTTAAACTGTGATCTGTGGACCACTGGTGGACTGCAGAACATGTGCTATACTTGCTGCTGGTCTGTGGTGAGACAGCTGGACTCTCCTCCTTATTTCTAGCTGCTTCTATGGGTATTCAGAACCAGGTGTCACTGCAAAGAGAAGATGATAGGCCTGAAAAAGAAAAAGGATGGAAGGAAGATAAACTAGTTTAATTGGCCTCTGTTGCGGAAGAGAAGAGAAAGGAAGAGCTCCCACCCACTGCTGGAAGATGTTTGTCCAGGAAAGCAGGGGAGAAGGGAAATGAGGCATTGGGCCGTAAGATCTAGCAAAGATGGAGAGAAAAGGACCAACTAGCTGGGTATATCCAGAGGTGCCCCAAGAGAAAATCTTTCTATAAAATTTTAGTTTGTGCTATAAGTATTTTTCAGAGCCTCTGGCCAAGGTTGAGAAAAATTGATAGCTTCAAGAAGACCTTGCAAAGTCCAGAATCGCCAAATTATTTATTGTTTTATATAGTGAGGTGCTTTTTGTCTTGGTTACTGACATTTTGCAGAAACTGAATAGTAAATAGGTATCTAATGTCAAGTTTGGATAACTGTTTTGAATAGCCTCTGTTTGTCAGAGGGTGGAGATGGATGGCAGGAGAGAGATCGCTTGATCATTACCTGTTTGATTCACTCCCTCTGGGGCACCTGGCATTGGCCACTGTCGGCAGACAGGAAGCTGGGCTGGATGGACCTTTGGTCTGACCCAGTATGGCCATTCTTATGTTCTTATGTTGAGACTGAGGTGCCTATTCCATGCCTCTGTCTACTATGAAAAATAATTTTGTTTTCCACTGGTTGTCACTTGAGAGTACAACATCAGGGATCTGTAAAATTCTGAAAACATATATTATTTCCTTTGAGGTGTTCTGTTACAATGAGATCTAAAGAGATAAACTGTCAGAAAAGAAGATCAATAAGTCTTGAAGTCTAGTCAAGTCACAAAGTGATCTTGCCCTGAAGACTTCTCCTGATCTTTCTCTTTTCCAGAAGAATCTTTGTAAAGCGGAGGAGGTTAAAATAGCTGAAATCCTCGGGAAATGTGTCCTTTGAAAAGGAATGACGTGACTTTTATTCTCATTCACAAACCTACGAAAATGAAAACAGAAGAAAACACCTACATTCTTGTCTGGAAAACATAACCTAGAGCCACTGTCCTATCAAAATAAGAAAACAGCTGATTGAGGCAGGGAGAAACCTAACAAAACACACCAGTGCTTTAGAAGGTAAACACAGGACACATAAATGGTTTGGAAACCAGTCTTTCCTGCATTCTCTTAATAGGTGAGGACCAAAATCTATGTCTCTGAGATTTATGAATGCAATCTACTCCCCTATATATGCATATTTTCAAAAAATTGATTCCCTGGATTACACAGTATTTGCACTTCAGGTAATTGTGGAGACGCTAAGACTTGTTTATAAGATGAGAGACCCATCTTTTTTGGAAACTAGAAAAACTGTGTTTGACAACTTATTCTTTCCTTCTGAAAGATTCCCTTTAGCTTTGTTGATCAACAGGTCATACATTTTGCGGTATACTTGTGCCTCTGTGATAACTGGTTTTCTGTCTGGGCAGACTGTATGGACAGCCTATCATCCAACTTTCGGTGGTAGTAATCAAAATACTTAGCACTTACATTGCTCCTTCTCATCTGGCTTTCCCACAGCTCTTTGCAAAGTTGGGTGACAGAGGGCTGGATTTGTGCAAGTTTGGGCATAAATGATGAGCTTGCACTTTTATGGCCAGCTCTATTTTAAATTCCATGGGCCTCTGTTGCCAGTCAGAAGCCGCTTTAGGTACAGACTACACAAGAAAAAGTTTGCTGGTACACCTGTGCTGGCAAACTCCACTAAGCAGATACAGCTTTAATCTGGCAAAAGAGTGTTTTTGCTGGTGCAGTTTATATCAGCTCTCTGAGCAAAATAAACTATACTGGAAAAATCATTTTTGTGTTGGTATAACTGTCTCCACTATGGTTTTGTAGTATAAAATTGTCATTAAAAACACCCCTCTAAATGCACCCTTTTAGCCAAATCTCCTTCTTCCTGTCAGCACTAGCCTTAAACCCAAAGAAAGTGGCCACTTGGCACTCATGCTTTGGGAAACCTACAATTACACCTCTATTTTTCTGTTCATCAATAGGCCAGTCTGAGCTGTGGCAGTAAGATAAGAGGAGAGGGAACAATGCATTACAGAACCTTCCCTGCTACACAAAAGGCGGCAACTCCAGCATGCCATAGAGAAAAATCTCGCTGCCAAGGATATTACTGTAAGTGAGAATGGGATGCATAAGTAATTAAGGGAAGGTAGCTATGGGCAGGAAGTCCCAATGTAAGCATGTAAGTTCCTTACCCCCCTCTCATAGAATTCAGCTATTGCATTTTCTCTGTGTATGCTTCTATTTTGAATAGACTTACTTCCCTTCTGGACCGCGTTTAGGCTACGTCTACACTGGCCCCTTGGGCCAGAAAGGGGCATGCTAATTTGACAGGTCGTAATAGGGAAATCCGCGGGGGATTTAAATATCCCCCGCGGCATTTAAATAAAAATGTCCGCCAATAAAAATGTCCTACTTTGAAGTAGGAATAAGAGATCCTCCGGAAAAGGGCTTTTTTCCGGAGGATCGGGGCCAGTGTAGACGCTCTTTTCCGGCTTTTCTAAAAGCCGGAAAAAAGCGGCGGACATTTTTATTTAAATGCCACGGGGGATATTTAAATCCCCCGCGGATTTCCCTATTACAACCTGTCAAATTAGCATGCCCCTTTCGGAAAAGGGGCCAATGTAGACGCAGCCATAGAGTTTCAGCCTAACTTATTTAGGATAAGGATGGGTTCTTAAATAGCCTGATGTATCTTCACTGTCTGGCCTCATATTTTAGAATGAGACCCAAAGGACACAGTGAAGCAGTACGGGCTTATAGGATTTGCCACCACTTTGCTTGTTCCCGTTTCTCATCTGCTATCTTAGTAGCCAAATGAAACTAACTAGATCTAAGGGATCCAAGCCGGTGGCAGCAGGAAAAAGGCAAAAGTCATTCCTTTCCCCCTTATCCTCTGCAAGAGCCTGATGCAGAGCCCACTGGCATTAGGCTCGTTGAACCCAGGGCTTTGTCTCAGACTAGTGGCATGCAGAAGCCCTAATTCTCAAGCTGCCAAGGACTAAATATGAGATACTATTAGGCCATGTCTACACTACCGAGAATATTGAAGCAGCTGCAGTCAATCTTCCGTGGTTCCAATTAACAGGTCTAGTGAAGACACGCTAATTCGAACTGAGAGGGGCACTCCAGTCAATGCCTGTAGTCCTGCTTCTTTGGGGATTAAGGGAAGTTGAAAGGAGAGTGTTCTTGCTTTGACTTTCCACAGTGTAGACGCCGCCAAAATTCAAGTTAAGATACTTTGACTTAAGCTACATAATTAACATAGCTGAAGTTGCGTACTTTAATTTGAACTTATCCCCTCATGCAGACCAGGGCCTAGTGACAAAGATTCAAAATGAGGGACACAAAGTAATGAAACATATAAGAAATCTGAAATGCGGTGGGAATCCTTTTTAGTGTAAACAACTTTTTCTGACACCTCAGTTTCATGATTCTTTATTTCTGATGTCAAATAATTTTCAAAAATACAAGTGAGCGGACTCCACATTTGTTAGGCACATAGGTAACTTTGGGATTAACGTGCTGGCCCTGTGCAACATTTTGCTAGGCCCAGGGCAAACTCATAGCATAGGCCCCATCTCACCCCACTGTGACATATTAATTAATAAAAGAAAAACATATTTTATTTCTGAAATGGCATAGATAAGTTTTATCAGTTTACAACTTTATTTTCCTCACCTTTTCCATTAGAAAATCATGAATGACATCACTAAATTAAATCTTCTTTGCAAGTTCGCAGCCCTTGGAGAGCAAGATGACTTTTGTCTGCACATTTTAATGAGTGCCAGCTTCTGCTACAGTCATGAGCGAAATGGAAAAAATGTGTAGTTCTGTGCATGCATCATTGAAAATAGTTATAGCTTTTGTTGAAAATCTCTACTAAAATTATTTAGGACTGACTGGAACATAAAACATATGTCACTGATTGCTTTGAATCAAAACTCCAAATCTCAGATAATATTGTCCAAATTTTCATAGAATACATTCTTTCTGAATGAAGACTCTAGTTCACCTTCACAGGGGACAAAACATGATTCCTCAGGACATCATTAAATCTTTTCCACTTCTTACTTCACTTCTGTAATAGCTGTAGCAAAATTCCCATACCTACCACTATGTGTACTTCCAATAGAACTTTGAATCACTGATCGTGCTGTTCCTTTAATTCTTCCATAATAAAAGCAAAGAGATTTGCCTCTGAATCAAGAGAGTTCCCTCTGGCTTGTAAAATCTTACTTCTCTCATCAGAACTTTATACCAAAAGCTAGCCAACAAAAGGCATGAAAATGAGCTGAAGCACTGTTTTGGTGCTTCCTCTTTTGATTGTCCTTTTAATTCAAGACAGCAATGCTTCCTGGAATACCTGGACAGCACATCAGCACATGCCCTTCAGCGTGTGTCTGAATGAGAATGGAGTGAAGAGTTTATCTTACTTGTTATAATCTTCCACCTCATAGGACTAGCATTGAAAAACATGAAAAATTGCTGCATGAGACCAAAATATGTTACTGTTTCAGTACATGCAGCTCAGTTCCAGTATTACCTTCTATGAAATTAAGTGAATTGGAAGCACAAGGAGAATTTACAGCAAATTTATTTTTGGACATAATTTATACCTAAACACCTTTTAATTTTCCTGACATATATTAGACCCATTATCAAATCCTTTACTTCTAGTCGTCAAGTAGAATTTTATGATGCTTCACACTGGCAATTAGCATTTCACCTATTGTTCTCCACTTTTTTGATCAAAGTTGATGAACTCGAGGAATCTTTCTTGAATGTTAAATGCATCACTATCTTGGTCCTGAACTACAACACACTTTGTTCATGATGACACTACTCAGGGGTAGCATCACATATGACAAAATAATAGATGACTTTTTCTCTCTCTGTGACAGAACTGCCTTCTGTATGCTTTTGCTACATAATTCAATAAGCTCCTTCTAACTTCCATGAGAGGTAATGTGCCGATCCTTGCATTATTCTACCCTCTATCTGCTTCTGTTTGACTTTAACCAAATGGTCACAAATTATGCTGTCATAATGAATTTCAAATTCAAAAGTTGCAAAAAAGTTGCTGTTGTATGGATCACCAATATCTTCTTGGAAGTAAGGTAACATTCAATATTTTTCCAATATTGCTCTCCATCTTGCAGATTCCATTAATATTTGTTTCTGAATCTCACTGTTCAATCCCCATCCACCTGACGGGGATTCCTCTAACTCCTTCGACTAGCAGTAGCAGTTTTATGTTCTACGCTGTTATCATATTCAGGAAGTTTATTATATAGTTTGCACCATTTTCCACAGTGGGTTTATCCTTAGCTTTTTGCCAATGTACTGCATTGTTTTTCTTTGTCTTTCCCTCAGAAAATAGTTGACACAGAAAGAAGTATGGTGCTTTGTTTGTAACACTACAAACAAGCCAATCTCTTGGGCTGTGTCTAGACTACATGCCTCTGTCGGCAGAGGCACGTAGATTAGACACGTAGGCAAAGGCAAATGAAGCCGCGATTTAAATGATCGCGGCTTCATTTACATTTACATGGCTGCCGCGCTGAGCCAACAAACAGCTGATCAGCTGTTTGTCGGCTCGCGCGCTAGTCTGGACGCTCCCCTGCCGACATCAAAGCCCTTTGTTGGCGGCCCCGTTATTCCTTGTGGAATGAGGTTTACCGGGGCTGCCGACAAAGGGCTTTGATGTCGACAGGGGGAACGTCCAGACTAGCGCGCGAGCCGACAAACAGCTGATCAGCTGTTTGTCGGCTCAGCGCGGCAGCCATGTAAATGTAAATGAAGCTGCGATCATTTAAATCGCGGCTTCATTTGCCTTTGCCAAAACAACAAATCTACATGGCTCCGTCGACGGAGCAATGTAGTCTAAACGTACCCTTGGAGTCCTTTCTTTTGTGCTGGATGTCTGACATTTGAGAAGAAATTCAGGAAAACTATGTCCATCAACATCTTTTGTCATTGACTCCCCTAACTTCCACATTTCAGACCAGTGAGGCTATGTCTATACCACACTGTAAAATCGAAAAAAGGTACACAATTTGCGGTACACAAATTGCATATATTTTTTCGATTTAATTTAGAAAGAGGCTATTTCGAAATTTGGCGCATCTACACAGCGCCAAATTTGGAAATAAAGTGCTCTTTTGAGCCATCCCTTATTCCTTGTAGAACAAGGTTTACAAGGATGGTGAAAGAGCGCGTCCACTATTTCGAAATTTTTTCCAAAATAGCGGACACGTTCCTTGGACGCGGAGTTGTTATTTTGGGATACTTCCAATATCCCAACATAGCAATGCAGTCTAGACATAGCCATAGAGGGTTGTTTTTTTTTTATTACAGAAGCTGTTATGTGTTTAGGCCACAATCCTGAATATTTAAAAAAGCATGAATCAGTAAGCCATGTAGTACAACTCTCCTGCTTTTTGCTACCCTTCTTCTGAGTCTGGTGGCAGGTGATGGTATTACTGGAGGATTCACTGGCATCCTTTTGCTTCTTATTCTCATTTCTTTAACTTCCTGATGTTTCTGGGCGCCAGATTTGAATTTATAGCCAGACATTGGAATAAGCTGCATGTAACTCCTCATCTTCTCCGTGGGTTACTTTGGAGCAGGCAGCACTCTCCTGTGTACCAGGGCACCTGATGTTGTTGATATTAAAGGAGACCCTTAATATCCCAGTGGTGATTTTAGATAGGTGAGAATCCTCAGTTCACTCCTCCACTGCATAAGAACATAAGAACGGCCATACTGAGTCAGACCAAAGGTCCATCTAGCCCAGTATCCTGTCTGCCAACAGTAGCCAGTACCAGATGCCCCAGAGAGAGGGATCACAAAAGGTAATCCTCACGTGATCCCTCCCCTGTCACCCATCTCCAGAGAAACAGAGGCTAGGGACACCATTTCTACCCCTCCTGGTTACCCACTGAAGTCCTTTACTTCTAAAGGAATTCAAAATTGGTCATGCCTCCACCTGGCTGGCCCCTGTATACATTTAATGGTGTGCCTTGGAAACCTCCAGGAATAAACCCATTCTAATAATACTAAAAATAATTTGTGACATGGAGTTAACTCAGATATACCAATCTACTATATATTTGAGTGTGTTTGTGAGTGAGCGAGTCTGTCCAAATTTGTTCAAGAACTCCTCCTAAACGGTAAGAGCTAGGACCACCAAATTTGGAGTGCAGCTTCCTCTTATCATATCTTTAAGCAAAATAAAGGTTTGGTTGTGCAGGATGGGGACCGAAGCTTCCTCCTGCCCCAATTTGCTTAAAAAGAATTCCTCCTAAACAGTAAGAGCTAGCTTGCCCCTCTTCATGTATACAAGGATGGATGAAACCATACCGGAAAGAGAAAGAATAACCAGGTAGGTGAAAGGGGCTGGCTGGCACACACCCCCAAATCTGGGAATGCCCCCGTCCTTATTCTCCGATTCTCCAGGTACCCTTTAGGAAAAGCAGGAGGGGCTGCAGCTTCTCCCCCTCCATTTGTACAAGAGTATTGCTGGCTATTCCCCTTCATCAGGGAGTGAGGGAAAAGTGAACAGTTTGCTCCATTCCTCCATTCTGTCTAGGCTTGCCCTCGCTGGGGGACATGTATCCCTCCCCTAGCTGTGCCGGCTGGAGCTGCAGTGGCCATGAAAAGGCACTTCTCACATGCCCCAAACTGCTGTGGTGAGAAAGGGCTAGGGTAGCAATGCTGGGTAAATCTTGTAGTTATAAATAATACACATCTAATGTATTTAAATTAGACTTAATACTCTTTTACTTAACAATTTAAAGAAACAGGGTTTAACAGGCTAACATTATACAGCTCTCCTAATTTAAATCCACTGTGTGCAGCTGAATAAAATCAATTAACAAATCTAAGGATTCAGTAATAAATTAAACTTATCTAACTGGCATTTACACTGCCACCACTTATCCCACCCTTGAGTATACACTCCTCTGGATTGCAGAGTCCCAGATTCTTGTACCGGCATGCTTGAAGATCTGCAGCTGGAGGCAGCACTGTGCAGGTTTTGTTTATCAGCCCAGCCAAGGCAACAAGCTGTACAACCTCTCTGAAGACTAGAGCTGGCTCCACCAAATGCCATCAGCTCTGAGTCCTAGTTCACTGGGAAGATCGTTCTGCCTCTCCTCGGAATAAGAATCAGTCTCTCTGCTGTGCCCCTTCGCTTGCCCGCACTTTCCCAAACAACAGTGAGGGTTACTCACAGTTCCTTCCCTGTAGGCCCTTCTCAGTCGGCTCCAAGCACAGCAACCATCTTCTTCAGGGACAACTAACAGCCTCTGAAGCACCCTACGCGATCAAAGCACAGCAGGCTCTCCTGTTTAGCAGCAGCTCCTGGTCTGGACAGAACTCCACACCAGCAATCTGGCTCCCCTCTCCAAACCACCTGCTCTCTCTGCACTGCCTGGAAGAGCAGTGTCCCGCCTTTTCGCAAGGCACTATGGGAGTTGTAGTTTCTAAGGCTAGATTGCAGCACACAGGATCTTCCCAATCAATTTTAGAGGTTCCCAGCAGGGCCAACAGTCACTGTGGGCGGGGCAGCTCCACATCCCCAGAAGGGGTGGGGCCTTAGGTGGAAGGGGCAGGACAGGAGCAGCCAGCCATCAGTGCCACCCAGAGCGCAGCGCCCCCCCCCACCCAGCCCTGAGAGCAGGGCTACTCAACTTTGGAAGCCCCGGGGGCCACAATGATATCTACAGCACATGCCGCGGGCCGCAGCTTAAGTATGGTTGCATATATGTGCAAATATATGTGCAAATATTTATGCAAATCACTTCCTTCACACTGATGGGCATGAATACAAAGATTAAGGCAAGACTACACAACACACAGGCCCCATTTAAGTCAGTTCTGTTGATATTAATAATATGTAATATTTGCCCGATTTCCACTCATATGACAGCACTTTTAATGAGCAATAACAGTCAGGAATTCAACTACTAAAACACATATCAACAGAAGACCATTATCTTGACTACTTTTTCATTTTGGCTTCACAAATTTAACAAATCAAACAGAAACTGCCAATACAATATTTACTGAAATATACGTACAATTAATCTGAAGTTCAAGGCACCGAGGGGAGAAGTGGCATGGCTAGAAAAGGAATCCAGGAATCCTGCTTCTGAGAATCCCTTCCTTTCCCCAGCCTACCCCACCAAGCACCCCTCTTGGCATCCTGGAGAACACAAGATCTTGCAAGATAACATACCCAGCCCACACACATTGACAAGGGGGAGAGGTAAATGGGGCAGTTGCCCCAGGGCCTGGTGATTCAAAGGGGCCCATGGCTCCAGGCTGCCACCACTGTTATTGAGGCAATGGCAGTGGCTGGAGCCCTGGGCCTTGTAAATTGCCACTGGAGTCCTGTGCCACACACTCTGGGCAGTGTTGAAGGCTGGGGGTGGGGCACTGTCCTCTGGGCAGCACTGAGGGCTTCCAGAGAGCTGACGCTGGTGCTCAGGGATGGCTGCTCTAGGTCCTGCTTCCTCCGCCTGAAGCTCTGTCCCTTCCGATAGTGTGAAGCTGTCCTCCCCGCCCACACACACACACCTCACCCAGGGACCGATAGAGGTTGTTGGCATCCCTGAGTACACCACGCAGATTGATGGGTATAAATATGTTCACTGAGATGGTATAAAATAACTCTTGGTCAAACTCAAAGTCCAAAATTTAGACTGACTTCTTAATCCCCTCGTGACAGGATTATCACCTTCTTGCTGGGCCTGTTGGACTGGATCCTAGTAAATTGTACCATTTTCCACCTTGACTTGAGGCCTTCTAACATAAGTGGCATCCCTTGAAATGAGGGGCAGTTGAGCAGCAGTCCTCCAACTCCGGGGCAGATGACCATTTTGCAGGGCCCTGGGTAGCACAATTTCGCGGAGCCCCCCTTTGCCACGGCGCATGCATGGTGGCACATGGCGCATGCGTGGGGCTTCTTGAAGCGCGGGGCCCAGGGCGGCCGCCCCACTCGCCCTGCCCTATATCCGCCCCTGCTCCAACTTATCAATGAGGAGAAAAGATGAAAGGGAAGAAGGGGGAGAGGGGAAGAACAAAGATATGTAGGAAAAAATACATTGATTGAGAGGAGAGAGACTAAGTAAAAAGATGGCCTGACTATTGTACCCTCTCTCAATAAATAACCATTGGGTATAGATGGTGAGTGCTAAATTCTACCAAATGGCCTTCGCTACATGACGTAGATGAGTTACAAAACATTATATCTCTGCCGCATAGGTGGCATCGGCATCCATAGGCAACTGAGATTCAGCTGGTCCAAACACTTTTAACAAAGTCAATGATTTTCCTTATCCAGCCAAGCCTTCATTTATTAATTTAACATTTTGGTCATAAGTAAGGCCTTGTTAAAATAACTGTCAAAGACAAGCCCACCTCTAGTGCCATCTCCAGGTCAACTGTTCCTGTATGACATGACATATTCTCTGGAGAGAGTAAACTGTCCATGAATAATTTTACATTGGAAATTAAAAGAAGGTTTTTAAGCATCAGAAGCATGGATAGTGGTGGGAGGGGGACTAATTAGTATTAAGATAAAGTTAGATACATTTTTTAGTGGAATTGTTTGATGGAGTTGCTTTGGAGTCCTTTCTGGTTCCTGTCCTAAAATGTCATGCTTCAAGGCTTCAGCTAGTCACCTGAAGGGGTAAAGAAGGAATACATTTTCACCCAAAATATTCCGGGTGGGGTTTTTATGGCCATGGCCATGGCCATGGATGGGATCAGCTGATACTCTGAGGTAGTACTGAGAATTCTCCTTCTCAGCTGCTGAGTTGATGAGTCTGGTTCACATGTACAGGGACAAACTAGTTCAAGGTCAGGAACAAATTTTCCTCAGATTATGTAGGCTGTAACCTTAGGGGGTTTTTTCACCTGCCATTGGAGGATGAAGTACAGTACAATAAAGGTCATTTGCTAGGATCTCAATCAATTCCATGCCATTATAGAGGCCTTGGGCACTAGTGGCACTTTGGCCCTAATGTCCTAAGGGCTATAATACTTTTGTCTGATTCTGTTTGTTGGGCTTGGTGTGGATGTGGTGAGATTCTCTCTAAGCTAGATGATCTGATGGTCCCTTCTGATCTTAACGTGTACGACTGTACAACTGTCAGGGAAAATTCAACTTTTCTTTATGCTGGAGTCTCAGAGAGGCAGGATTCCGTGGGTTTGAGAGTAGAGTTGAGTGAACAAAGCAGCAATGGGATATTATGAGATGTACATGTCATAAAATGGCTCTTCGTGAAGATTTAACCTGAGATCACCAATACCACAGACCCTATTGTTTGAGCTAAGAGAAGAGTTATTTTGTCTGTGAGATAGTACTATGGAACTGTAGGAGCCAGCCGTGACTAGAGAGTGATGTGACCACATGCATCATCCTGTTTTACATGACCTCCTGTGAGATACGTTTCTGATGAGCAGGGCTTGACAAACCCCGGCAAGAGCCACTTGCCAGCCCCGCACTGCGCAGGTGCCAGACCGGCACTGCGCATGCGCGAAGCACCAGTGAATGTGGCGCTCGGAGCGACCGGCTGAAATCTACTTGCCATGGGCAAGTAGATGCAGCGGTTTGTCGAGCCCTGCTGATGAGAATCTGAGATCCACAAAAACAAAAGTTCCATATGGAGAGCCATTTTGGAGGAAATTGTAAATTCATACACAATGGAGAACATCTTTGTTTCAGGATGCTCTTTAGCTTTTGATACTGAAATTCCAGGACTCAGTCCTCAGTGACAGCTATGGCGAGTGTCTAAATATGCAGCCATGAAGTGTTACAGAAGGTAATTTGATTAAAACATGAGACTGGAAGTCTATTTTTTAGAATTACTGAACATCAATGGGGTTATCAGGAAGGCGAAAGCACAATCAGAATTGCAACTGGCAAGGATGTGAAGGATAACAAGAAGGCTGTGTCTAGACTGGCAAGTTTTTCCGCAAAATCATCTGCTTTTGCGGAAAAACTCGCCAGCTGTCTACACTGGGCGCTTGAATTTCTGCAAAAGCACTGACGATCTCATGTAAGATTGTCAGTGCTTTTGCAGAAATATTGTGCTGCTCCCGTTCGGGCAAAAGTCTTTTTCCGAAAAACTTTTCCGCAAAAATGGCGATTGGGGCTTTTTTGCGGAAAAGCGCGTCTAGATTGGCCACGGACGCTTTTCCGCAAAAAGTGCTTTTGCGGAAAAGCATCCTGCCAATCTAGACATGCTTTTCCGAAAATGCTTTTAACGGAAAACTTTTCCGTTAAAAGCATTTCCGGAAAATCATGCCAGTGTAGACGTAGCCAAAAGGTTTCTATAGGCATGGTAACAAAAAGAAGGTGATCAGAGGATGTGGGGTCCCTACTGGATGAAGGAGGTAACCTAGTGACAGATGATGTGGAGAAAGCTGAAGTACTCAATGCTTTCTTTGCCTCTATATTCACGGACAAGGTCGGCTCCCGGACTAATGCACTAAGTGACACAAGATGGGATGAAGATGGACAGCCCTTGGTGGATAAAGAACAGGTTAGGAACTATTTAGAAAAGCTAAACGTACACAAATCCATGGGTCCAGACTTAATGCATCCGAGGGTAATGAGGGAGCCTTTGGCCATTATCTTTGAAAAGTCGTGGAGATTGGGAGAGATCCCGGATGATTGGAAAAAAGCAAATGTAGTGCCCAGCTTCAAAAAAGGGAAGAAGGACGATCCAGGGAACTATAGGCCGGACAGTCTTACCTCGGTTCCTGGAAAAATCATGAAAGGGATCCTTAAAGAATCCATTTTGAGGCATTTGGAAGAGAGGAAAGTGATCAGGCATAGTCAGCATGGATTCACAAAGGGCAATTCATGTCTGACCAATCTGATTAACTTCTATGATAAGGTAACTGGCTCTGTGGATATGGGAAAGTCAGTGGGTGTGATATATCTTGACTTTAGCAAGGCTTTTGATACGGTCTCCCACAATATTCTTGCCAGCAAGCTAAGGGAATGTGGATTGGATAAATGACAGTAAGATGGATAAAAAGATGGCTAGAAGGCCAGGCCCAGCGGGTAGTGATCAACGGCTCAATGGCGGTCGGTTTCTAGCGGAGTGCCCCAAGGTTCAGTTCTAGGACCAGTTTTGTTCAATATCTTTATTAATGACCTGGATGAGGGATGGATTGCACCCTCAGCAACTTTGAAGATGACATGAAGCTAGAGGGAGAGGTAGAGACGCTTGAGGGCAGAGATGGGGTCCAGAGTGACTTAGACAAATTGGAGGATCGGGCCACAAGAAATCTGATGAGGTTCAATTAGGACAAGTGCAGAGTCCTGCACTTGGGACGGAAGAATCCCAAGCATTGTTACAGGCTGGGGACCAACCAGCTAAGTAGTAGTTCTGCAGAAAAGGACCTGGGGGTTACAGTGGATGAGAAGCTGGATATGAGTCAACAGTGTGCCCTTGTAGTCAAGAAGGCTAATGGCATATTAGGGTGCAATAGGAGGAGCATTGCCAGCAGATCCAGAGAAGTGATTATTCCTCTTTATTTGGCTCTGGTGAGGCCACATCTGGAGTATTGTGTCCAGTTTTGGGCCCCCCACTGTGAAAAGGATGTGGATGCATTGGAGAGGGTCCAGCAGAGGGCAACCAAAATGATTAGGGGGCTGGAACATATGACCTTTGAGGAGAGGCTGAGGGAGTTGGGTCTGCTTAGTCTGCAGAAATGAAGAGTAAGGGGGGATTTGATAGCAGCCTTCAACTTCCTGAAGGGAGGTTCCAAAGAGGATAGAAAGGGGCTGTTCTCAGTAGTGACAGATGACAGAACAAGGAGCAATGGTCTCAAGTTGTGGTGGGAGTGGTCCAGGTTGGATATTAGGAAAAACTATTTCACTAGGAGAGTGGTGAAGCACTGGAATGGATTACCTAGGGAAGTAGTGGAGTCTCCATCCCTAGAGGTGTTTAAGTCTTGGCTTGACAAAACCCTGGCTGGGTTGATTTAGTTGGGATTGGTCCTGCCTAGAGCAGGAGTCTGGACTTGATGACCTTCTGAGGTCTCTTCCAGCTCTATGATAGTATGATACTATGATCCAAACTCAATGGGAAGTCAAGAGAGCTGCAAGTGTTGAGCATCCCAGAAAATCCTGGGAGACTAGACAGATGGGTTTTGATTTACAAAACATAGATTGGTGGGAATAATCATACCCATCATACTTGATAGGTGTGTTGTGCAGTTGTAATCATTTGTTTGTAGATTGCTTTGAGATCCTCCATTGCAAGGAAGGATAGAAATCATAGAACACTAGGACTGGAAGGGACCTAGTCATCGAGTCCAGTCCTCTGCCCTCATGGCAGGACCAAATACTGTCTAGACCATCCCTGATAGACATTTATCTAACCTACTCTTAAATATCTCCAGAAATGCAAAGAAATACTAATGATTATGATGCACAGTGGTGATTTCATTTTCCTGCCTACTACACTATATCACATAGTTATTGTCTGGTCATCTCTTGATATACATTTGGAAACTAAAAGCACTGAACCACATTCTGCGGTTATATTAACCTGCTGAAGTCAACGGGGGGAGGAAGAAGGGACAGAAATAAATCTGGTGCAGCGTTTCCATTTAGATCTATGGCACTATGCCTTGGCCCATAGAAAAGTGACTGACTGCTGTCTTCTTACCATGGGAGAAGTACAGTGAATCACTCTTGAAGTCAGTGTTATTTTTTCTTAGGGCTGTGCAGGTAGCAAAAAGATCATCTGCAAAGGCTTTGCAGGGGGAGAAGAAGGAGAGAGGGGGGAGAAGAAGCCACTGGAGATGCAGCATCATCTGGCCCAACTTTATTTAATGCGGTGCCCCAGCTGGGAGGCTCCCCCTTTGCGGATCCTGTTCCATTCCCAAATCCAACCTGCTTTTCCTTCCTGTAGCTGGCCAGCCTGCTGCCGTCTCTCCGCAGGAGCTGCTGACATCACAAGCGGCCCTTCCTTTTGTGTGGCGCTGCGCGCGCGGGGGGCTGCGTGGGGACAATGGAAGCCTGAACCCGGGGCGCGGGCAAGGGGGAAGCAGCTGCTGCGGCGGCCGAGGATGAGTCAAGGCTGAGCGAGGGGAGGGGAGAAGCGGCTGCTGCGTGCGGGCCGGGACAGGTGAGAGACGGGGAGGAAGCTGCTGCTGCTGCCGCTGCTCTAGGACTGAGCCAGGTGAGAAGTTGCGGCGGCGGGAGGGATCAGGCCGGGGGGAGCTGCGGCTTTGGGGCCGAACCAGGGGGGGGGATGGGCAGGCGCCCGGCTCAGCCTTCGGGCAGCCCCAGCTGCTCCCAGTGCCCCTAAGACCGGGGCAGGGAGCGGAGCCCCGCGGCTCGTTATTTCTCCCTCTCCGCGCTCACACACACGCCTCGGCAGGCGCAGGAGCCTCCCTCCGCGGCCCCCGCGCCGCCTGCCCCCTGGGGGTGAGGGCAGCCTGCTCCCGCAGCCCCGGCTCGCCGAGGGGCCGGGGAGGAGCGGGGCAGCCATTGCCTGGGTAAGAGTTGCTGTTGCAGCACTTCCGCTTCTCTCCCAGCGAGAGACACGAGTGGCCAGGCCCAGCCGCGCCGCGGAGCAGCCGCCAGACACAAAGGGAGAGGTACGGAGCGGGGCCCCCTGCCCGCAGCCCGCACCCCCCGGCCGGGCCCCGGCCGCAGCGCGACACTCGGGCCGGGGCCGGAGCCGGGCCGGGTTGGCAGGGATCCCCCCGTCCCCGCAGGGCCCGCGCCCGGGCCCCAGTCTCGCTATCAGGGAGCTGAGCAGCGCTGTCCTGGAGGTGTGCCCCGTGCACGCCCTGCCCCCCGCATCCCTTTTCCCCCCGGCTCTGCCCCCCGCATCCCTTCTGCCCCCCCATCCTTTCTCCCCGTCACTGCCCTCCCGAGAGTGCCCCCCGGCACTGCCACCCCCGCATCCCTTCTCTCCCCCCCGCATTGTCCCCCTTTGGGAGTGCCCCCCCGCATCCCTTCTCTCCGCCCCCCCCACCCGCACTATCCCTCACATCCCATCTCCCCTTCGTCTCCATTGCCTCCCCACATGCCTTTTCCCTGCCGACCACTGCCTCCACCCACATGTCTTCTCCCCTCCCACGCTTCCCCCCACATCAGCACTGTCCCCTCCTTCCTCATCCCTTCCCCCCTGAGTCTGCTCCCCCCCCATCTCTTCCCTCTCCGCATCACTGCCCCCTTTCCTCCTCCCCTCCCCCCACACCGACACTGCCCTCCCCCCATCCCTTCCCCCTGGCACTGCTCTCTTTTCCTTCCCAGTATTGCTCCCCCTTCCTACATCCCTTCCCCCTCTTCCTCCCAGCACTGCCTCCTCACCCCCTCCATCCCTTCTCTCTCTTCCCAGCATCCCTCCCCCATCCTCATGCCATTCCCACATCCCTACTGTCCCTCTCCACATCCCCCCATACTTCCTCCCTGCACCCCCCCCCCCCACACTTCCTCCCCGCATCCCTCCTCCCTATCTCCCTGGCATTGCCCCCTCTCATACCTTCCCTGCCCCAGCACTATTCCTCCCCTACATGCTTCCCCTCATGCACTTGCTGCCCTCCTCTATTCCTTCACCCTGGGCCTGCTCTTTGCCATGTATTCCACCTTCCTTAAGACTCCTCCAGCC
Source organism: Pelodiscus sinensis (assembly GCF_052426305.1). Taxonomy (NCBI): domain Eukaryota; kingdom Metazoa; phylum Chordata; order Testudines; family Trionychidae; genus Pelodiscus; species Pelodiscus sinensis. Next base: position 191,899,737 of record NC_143053.1, on the reverse strand, counting down.
TTCCCTCCTGCATTGCCTCTCACTGTCCCTCCCCTATGCACATGCTGCTGCTCCCCCCCCCCCCAGCACTTCCCCCTCAACCCTCCTCCATCCTGGGCCTGCTCTCCTTCCCCATTCTTTCCCCCAACCCTGGGCTTACTCTTCCCTCCACTCAAGGCCTTCTCTCCCTCCTCCATTCCTTCTTCCTCCATCCCTCCTCCCCTCTCCTGGGCCTGCTCAACCCCAGCCTTCATTCCAGCACTACCTTCCCTCACATCCCTCCCCCATGCACATGCTGCCCCCCCTGCTGCTCCTCCCCTGGAACTGCCTCCCCTGATCCCTTGTCCTAGCCCTGCTCTCCCCTCTCTCTCCTCCTATGTACCCACTGCTCCCTAGCACTGCCCCCCACATCCCTTCTCTCCCTCCCCGCCACTCTCCCTTCCTGCCACTGCTCTCCCTTATCCCTCCCCCTTGTGCACGCACTGCCCTCCCCCCATCTCCGTTCCTCCTCCCCCATCCTCCCTCCCTTCCCATGCACATACTGTCTGTTCCCTCTGGCCCTGTCTCCCCACACACCCTCCCATCAGCATCCCTTCCCACCTCTGCACTGTTCTCCCCCTGCATCCCTTCCCCTGGCACTGCTTTCCACATCACTTCCCCCCTACTGCACATACTATCTCACCCCCCCCCAGCACTACCCTTCGCATTCCTTCTCCTGGCCCTGCTCTCCCCCATCATCTCCCCTCCCCTGTATTTCTTCCCTCCCTGCTACACTATACCTGGCCCTGTTCTTCCCCATTCCTTCACGCTGATCCTCCCTGTCTCTCCTGTACTCCTCCCCCCAGCACTGCTCCCATTCTTCTGTCCCCCTGCACTGCTCCCCCTTCCCTTCACACAGTCCCCATCCCTTTCCACTTGCACTGCCCCTTCCCCATTCCTTCCTCCCTCCTTCCTGAGCACTGGTTCCTCCTGCCCTTCCCCCCTTCATTCCACCACCTCAGGCACTGCTCCCCCCATCTCTAGCCCCCCAGTAGGCACTGATTTCCACTTTCCCCTACACATACCCCATCTTCTTTGCCTTGTGTCGGCACTGATCTTCTACCTATACCCAGACATTCATACCTCAACAGGCAGTAACCTCCCACCCGTGCATGTCCCTCCCCCTTGCAAGCACTGACCTCTCCCCCTCACACCTTGCAGGCACTGATCTCCCTCCTCTTCTGCTGCAGGCACTCATCTCCTCTCCCCTCATCCCCTGCAGGCACTGATCTTCTCTGCTGTCATTCCTCCTACTCCTTACCCCCTGCAGGCCGTGATCACCCCCACTTACCGCCTGCAGTCCATGATTTCCCTCTCTCTCCTCCCTCTTCCCCACCTACCTCTCCCCCTGCTTGCACTAATTTTCACCCTCCACCCATCTTTCCCTCACCTTTATCACACTTATTGTTCTCCTGTCTCCCTGCTGCTGTTGTAAACATTGATCCTGCGGCTCTTCCTTTTCTTTTCCCTCATGTGCCTCTAAGTATACAGAGGGAACTGGAGACATCCCATTTATATCCCTCACTTTGGGCTGGATAACTGGAGGTGAGGATGACTGGCTTCTTGTGTGTAGTTTGGGTGAGATTAGAAGGAATTACTTGCCCCTGATCCTTGCAGCCTCCTCCTTCCTAGTCCCTGTTTGCTTAGCCTGCTCCCACCTCCCTTCTCTCTGCTTTCATTGAAAGGAGACATTCAAGTCCCTCCCCTCCCCCAATGTTACTGGTGCAGGGAGAAGCTGCTGCTCTGACCATTTCTGTTCAGGCTGCCTGTCTGCAAAACCTGGAGGGTGGGGCTGGGGATGGGGGGAGGTGAGAAGGAGAGGAGGCCCTGTCTAAAGAGAGTGTGACCCAAACACCCTTTGCCTGTGAGAGTGTGGCCCGTTCAGTTCTCTGTGCATGTGTTCATTGTTTGTTCCCCACGCCCTGCGGTGTTTCCTCTCCAGGTTTGGGTTGTGTGGTGGGGGGGGTCGCTATGTCGGATGACGATTCGAGGGCCAGCACCAGCTCCTCCTCATCTTCATCCTCCAACCAACAGACAGAGAAAGAGACAAACACCCCTAAGAAGAAGGAAAGTAAAGTCAGCATGAGTAAAAACTCCAAGCTCCTTTCCACCAGCGCCAAGAGGTGAGACTGTCTGCAGCCAGACACCTTGTTATTGCTGTCTGTGTGCTTATATGGCCCTCCTATTGTTATATCTGCCCCATGGCTTCTTGTCTTCCTCCCTTCCACTGAGCATTAACTGTTTCTATTCCTCATTACTGACATTTACCTTCAGCCTCGCCACAGAAATTGCTGTTGTTCCCTTCCTCCTTTTGTCACTATCTGTGCTTAGGTTTGGGGGAAGCTTCTCGCTTACCACTTCCCCCCTCTCCTCACCATCTGTGCTCAGCCCCGCTTTTCCCTACTGAGATTACTGCTCTCCTCTGCACTTGGATTTAGAGCCAGAATTGTGTAGCGATTAAATCCTACACTCTTAATTCCTGCTCTGCTACTGCAGCTGTGTTGGACTTGAGGAAGTCATTTAATTTCTCCATCAGTTTTCCTGTCTGTAAAATGGAGATGATAATGAACTCACAGGGGTATTGTGAGGATTAATTAATTGTTTCCTTTGATCTTGCATGAGGTAAAATACAAATAATAATTGCACAGTTGTTATGTAGTGCCACTGCTCCCCACTAAATGCATTACTCCTTCCCTATCTCCTTCCACCCTGCATGAAGAGCCTGTGAACCTGGGGAAATTCTTGTTTCAGAACAGCTCTCCAGATGGACTCTATTTTCTAAAATAAAAGGGACTTAAATAATTATGCAGACTGGCATAAGTGTTCCAGTATAATTTGAGCAACATTCCCCATGTAGACAGGCCCTTAGGAGCCAATTCACTTCCAAAACATTACTGCTGCCCCACCTGAGCCATTCTCCATTGCACATGAATTCAACACCATCTCTCTCCAAGAAGCTCAGTTAGCTGAGAAGCAAGCTTTTGAGCAAACTTTCATTACTCCATCAATAAGACCAATAATGTGTCTGACCAGTCATTAAAAAGCTTCACAGTGCATCAGCCAATGCCCTGCTGTTGTGCTCAAGTGCTCATTTGGCTTTTGCAGCTTTTAAGCAACTTGTAGGCTTCAGAACTCACCTGAACAAGTGGTTCCTTGGCAAAGTTGCATACGCAGCAGCAAGTGGGGGTTGGACAAGAGCTAGTTTTAAATACCTGCTGATTGTAGATTGCTTGGTACTTATAGGCTTGGGTTTTTATTATATGTAACAGACAGAAGACAGGCAGAGGAGGTTGGTTCAGTGTGGAGGAGGACAAGGAAGGAAGGAAGGGAGGGAGGTTGGCTGAGAAAGAATAGTGAGGCTATAGGAAGGAGATTGTCACAGATGGTAATGAGAAGGGAATTGTGGAGCCTGGAGTAGTCTGGAGGCAGGGAGGATGGTGAGGATGGGATTTTGTGGACTCGGGAGAGGGGACTAGAGGATGGGTGGTAGGAGATATTTGGAAGAAGTGGTGGCAGAAGCAAATGGGACCTTGGAGATGAGTGACTATCCTCCTTTCTTTGAGATTAGTCATAAATGGATCAGGGAGTGCATGGGGTTGGGCTCTGTTGGCATTGTGGGTAACTGTCTCCATCCTATTCCCCAGGATGCTAAGTGGAGAAGGAAGTTGTGGCAGTTGCTGCTTAGCTTATCTCCAGTGAGACAAAGCTTCATAATTTCCCCCAAGCTGTAGCCCTCCCCTCATACTCAGTGCTTGTGTTTTCAAGGAGGATCTGCCTCATTGCCCGCATGTTGGAGGGGAATAGGACCTGCCTATCCCCTTGTGTGTCTGTGTGGGTGGGCAGGTCTGTGGAGCTGATATGGGGAGAGGGAATGTCTGTGTTTATGTCATAAGGTGTCTGCCTCACTGTGTGTATCTGGAGTGGTCATATGTACACAGGCGGCAGAGTATAGAATGCATGTGGCTATATGCTGCAGTGAAAGGCTCTGGCAATAAGGAAAGAGCCCAGCAGTAGGGCCTGCTGCAGTGAAAGACTTTGGTGGAGGGAGCTGCCTTAGTGTCTCCCTGCTGCCTCCCCTTGCAGTGTATCACTACACATACCATATATGCCTCCTGCTTTGTAGACAAGACCACTGCAGAAACATGCAGTGGGACAGACGCTCTCTGACTCTCCACTGCTAGAGTCTTGAGCTGTGGTGGGGAAAAGCTCCAGCAATAGGTAAGCAGCAGGATACCACACTGCCAATAATGGCAGTGTAAATGTGAGAAGCACTGCTTGGGCATGTAGAGAGCTGTGTAGGGTACATACCCTAGGGTTCTGGCACGTCTCAGCTATACTCCTCTAAGCAGTGCCTTGCTAGCTACACTTTTTACACCTGTTCTACTTAGGTTTACAATATACATACTCTACATGCCACTGCAGGTGTAGATCTACCCCATGTGTGCTTGAAAGAGTAACACACACATACAGCATCACAGTCACAAAACTTTGATTTGTCAATTTCACATGCGTTCATTTTTTTTATTGTATCACTTTGGTATATATGGTTGTGCTGATTTTCTTCCACATATTGATCTGAGGAAGTGGGTCTGGCCCACGAAAGCTCATCACCTAATAAACCATCTTGTTAGTCTTTAAAGTGCTACATAGTTCTGTCTTTTGTTGCAGTTACACCAGACTAACACGGCTGCATCTCTATCCCTGTGACATATATTTGTATTGCATGTATGTGTTGAATATGATCCCACATAGTGACTTACCTTCCTTCTTTCCTGTTTGTATTGCCATAGGATTCAGAAGGAATTGGCTGACATCACGTTAGATCCACCTCCCAATTGCAGGTTTGTTGTGATCCCTTCTTGCTGGGAAGTAAAATATGGTTTTTATGACTTGTAAATATCCTTATAAATACTGCATACAGCAGAGGGATGACCACTTAGATGACATAAAATAATCTTATGAATGCTTGGATGACATAGAAATAAATCCCCTGCAGGAGAAAGCTCAAGAGACAACGTGTTTTGACATGAATTTTCTGTTTGTTTTGATTTTTCATAATTGCATTAGTTGGTCACATTATCTCTGTGCATGTTTTTGACAGTGGTCAATACAGAAGAGTGTGAAAATGTGCCTCCTTTTGGTTTTTCCTGGTTTATAAATCTAATGCTTGACTGGGTTAATTTTTATTTATGTAAGAGTCCTGCCAAACAAGCAGAAAATAGTCAAATCTGTGTGGGATTTTTCTAGCTTTGACAGTTTTGTGCTAAGCAATACCACACAGTGAAAAAGGGAAATGTTAGTTCATCAGTCAGTATATGTACTGGAGAAAAGCATATATTATTTGATGAAATCACACCCTGCGGGGTATGCTGTTGCCCTTTATAGAATGGTTACTTAAGCTGTGTTTTAGGGATTCAAACATTATGAAAGCTTTGTGTTCATCACCTAGTTGCCCTGACCCCAGATGATTCTCCTTGACATTTGAGAATAAAGTGGTATTGGCCATGTCTTTGGTTGTTCCTGTTAATTACATGGGAAGGCTGCTTTCAGCCTGGGCTCTCTCCCGCTTGGCCTGCTGGAATCTTGTTTCCAAAGACATTCTTGAGTTCTTTATCTGACCAGGCTCCTCCAAGTTTTCTGGTGCTGCTGAGCTAGGTCTGAAGCTTTTTGATGTAATTGGTAACAGCAATTAAAAGAAAGTGCCCCTTAAAATACGTCTTAAGATCAGTCATGCAGCTACTTACAATGGGCTTTTGGCTCCCACCTTTATATTGCTGGTGCTCCTGGTGCTTCTTGCTATCCTTAGCTAGCACACAGGGAGACAGTTGCACAAGAGTTAAGTGAAGAGGCCATGAGCAGCTCTTTCAAAACCACTGCCAAGCATCCTAATCACTGCTAGTGGGGATGGGGGAATACATGGGAGCTATGGGCTGAAAGGAGACTTCCACATTGAAAAAAATTAGCCAAAGAGTGTGACTCCCCACTCCTATTGTCAAAAGATCAGTAGCAGTATCGGGGTATGAGGGGGGGGGGAGGATTGAAAGGAAAAAAGAAAAACGTGATTTGGATGTAGTATACCTTTAAAGATTTTATTAATAAACATTGTTCATAAATTAAATTTAAGAGGACTTTTTAGTGGTTTGACTGACAGAAAGGTTTTGATATACTACTCAAGGCTGTGGTCTTTGGAAGATAACTATGCATGGGTTTGGAGCTCTCTTCACCCACTGCTGTATTGTTTTAATGGTATTAATGTGCCTGGAAGCTATTGTGATGAGTGTCTAAAATGTTTCTGCATAACTAAATCAGATTGCAGCCTTCATGAAAACCATTTTGGAAAAACCCTAAACTGTTCCTATGTGAAGAAATTGGAGTCATGTGTGGGTTAGCTAACAGATTACTTTGTCAAACTATAATATGGCTGTGGAGATGGTTTTTTACTTAAATAATGCAGCCCTTTACGGATAATAACGTCAAGACACAATACAACAAGCCTTTCTGAATATTTTTAATGGTGGAAAGCAATTGATAGAACAAGCAATAAATTAATACTAAATCATATTATAGTTGCAGGTATCCTGTATTCCTTCTGACCTTCAAATGAATTAGAGTGGAGATTGACAGTTTTATCTATCAAATAATGTTGTAAATTTGGAATGTTAAGCTAACTTATAACGTGTTAAGCAGTAAAACACTAACAAAGGTTTTCTTATGAATCCAGGTGTTTTTGTATTGCCATTCATGCTGTAGAGTTTAATATCTGTATATTATAGTAAGAGTAAGTACAGTGTCTCTGTTTTTATACTTTGTGGTTAGTTTGGTTCAAATGCTAAATGCCTTACACTTCCTGACATTCTTTGGGCTTGAGGCTGTATACAGCAGATTTGCTAAGTGTGGACAGATGCTGCTTGCCACATCTGGTGAGAGGAGTTCCAGCTATCAAAGTTATGTGGAGTGTTTACTTCCTGTGGAAGGGGAAACTGTCAAATGGAGGTGGGGGAGGTTATGGCACTGAAACTTTCTGGGTGATGTGTAATGGTTTAGGTTGCAGTACTCTAGGGAAGCCTGAATTAATTTGGTGACTTTGCATTATTCCTTCATTTACAACAGTAGCTCTGTGACAAAGGTATTAAACTTGGTTGTAGAATGTAGTTTTAATGCTCTTGCCTTGGTAACTTTAAAAAAGTCTTTATTTACCATGTGTCTTCTCTGCTTAGCTAAAGCATCTCATCTGACTGCCTCTGCTGTGTCCTCTCGCTCATACTTTGGCACTGTTTTTCATATATTACCCTGCCCCCAGAATCGGGTTTCCTTTTTTCTTCCATTCTCGCCTCCCTTAAATCTCTTCTCATAATCCACTTATTGTAGGAGTCTTATTGGGTTACATTTTGAAAAACACCAAAGTTCTTTTGGTTTTTCAATGGGGATCAGGCTTCTGAGTATCTGTGACTTTAAAAAATGGGACTTAGGATTGTTAGGTGTTTTTGAAAATTTTACCCATAGTCTCATTTAACTAGAAAAAAATACTGCATAAGTCTAAAGAGTCACTACTTTCTCAACCAGCCACCATTGTCCTCTTTCAAAATCTCTGTGTTTTCTAGCTCCTCATTGTCCATGTCTTAATATGGGGTCTTATTGAAAGGTGCCCAGCACTTTAAACTCCCATTGAAGTTAGGGATGTTAAATATCAGTTGAGTAACCTCATGAATTCTTATCAGTTAGTTGACTATTCTATAGTCCCTGGAGCCAGTGCGCTCTGGCCTCACACCTGAGAAGACTCCTGCCACTCCACGCTGCTGCTCCTGTATCAGAGACAGCAGCACAGGGTGCCAGGTGGGAGCTGGTCTGCAAGGGGAGCCAGTTTAAAAACCAGGCCCTTGTGGACTGGCTGCCTGTCACTCTGTGCTGCTGCTGCTGCCTGTGATAAAGAGGCAACACTGCAGGGTGGCAGCAGCTTCTGTCTAGGGAGTAGTCTGAGCTCCCGGACCTGGCATGACTGGAACTGAGCTGGGCTGTCTGCCCGCCCGGCTCCTAATGCACTTGAAGTGGGGGAATACAGTTGAAGCGGGGGAGGGTCCTGGACCCGTCACAAGTCAGGACTGAGCCTGGCTACTGGCAAGCGGGCTGGGGAGGAATGTGTGTAGTCTTTAGCATTAACTTATAAGCTTTTGCTTATCGGTTAACCAACTACACGTTTACACCCTAATCAAAGTCCATGGGCGTTGACAGCACTTAGCACATCCAGAAGGAATCCAGAACATTGAAATTTCCCCTTCTGGGTGGAGACTCAATCATTATTTATTTTGTAAATATGCCCATCCATGATGCTATGCAAGTTCATTAACTAAATTTAAAATTTCAAAGAAATAGTTGAAAAACAAATCAGGACTTTCATTTTTGCAGGGTAGCAAAAATACATTCAGACTCCAGTTTTTTTAAAAAACAGACCTTGTACATGCTGATGATTTTTTAACAGTAGTACACTGAATAGAATTCACAGATATCTTCTGGTTGGTATTTGAGATATTAGCTTTCTTTTACGTGGTATAATAGAACCACAGCATTTGGCTAATTTAAAGTGAGTTCTGTATTGTTTTATGTATGCTAACATTTTATGTGAAATGGTTGAAAGAGGATGCGGGAAAGCTTTAATTTTCTTTTGTCCATTAATGGGATGATTTGGCTTCTGAAACTGGTGATAAGCGTAAAATCTATATTTTAATTGTATATGTTTAGTGACAATGAGAGCTACAGATTGGTTAATGTGAAATTGAGATTAACTTCATAGCTTTTAAATATTGCACATTTGGATCCCAGTCATAATGAAATTTCAGTTTTCTCTGTTTAAATATTAGTTTGTGTATGAAAGTGAAAGTCATAATTCATCAAGAGTTACTGAAGAAGAATATGTGGAGGACCTGGACCACTGACTGGTTTTTGGTTTTGGTTTTTTCGCCCCTTGTTGGTGCATTGTGCATCTTATAGGGCTTTGTTTATATTACTACCCATTTGAATGTTTTGAAAATCTGGTTCTGTGATTTTCTCCAGTTGTGGTTCTATCTTTCTCGGTAAACAGGGCTTAACTGTATTTAATCACATTAATCAATATCTAGATTGGGATGTGTCCATATGACTAGATTTGTTTGAGGCTGTCAGAGGGACATGATTATAACATTAACTGCCGCTTACACTGTCTCAGGTATTTGTATGGCTTCTATTGCCATAGTAGCGGAGTACATCACAATCTTTTATATAGTTTTCCCTATGAGGTATTTTCCCCATTTTACAGGTAGGGAGCTGAGGCCCAGCTTGATTTCAGTGGATAGCTTTGTGGAACCGAACCTAAAAGATTAAGGCCTGGTTTGTAAAGTTATTTAGGTCCTGTTTTGTTCAGCATTCTAACTTATGGGTAGGGAACTTAAGGCTCAGGGGCTGGATGCAGCCTGCAGCTTGCCTGGATCCAGCCCCGAAGCTCAGGGCTCTCCGTAGCATTGGGGAGCCCATGCTGGCTCTCCAGCACCTCCCTCCCCCACTGCCCCAAAATCTACTAGGCTAGGCCCCTGTAGGCTCTGGTATGTGAGAGGGATGTGGGGTGAGTCTTTCTCATTCTCATTCAGGTGCCATGTCAGTGAGGGTTTGTTTTTTCTTGGGGGGGAGTTTGCTTCTCACCTGTGTGCGGCCCCCCCCAACAGTTATTCTGTGGATCAGTGGCCCCCGACTCAATAAAGTTCCCCACCCCTGTTCTAGCTGACTTAAGCTTCTGAATACCTGTCAGTTCTGAAAATGAGACATAGGCTCTAAAGTCCCATTGACTTTCAGTGAGAAATAGCCTCCTAAGTCAATTAGGTATTACAGTGCTGAACCGAGCAATGCCTAAGTAACTTTAAAAACTGGGATTTAAGTGTCTTTCCGAAGGCCACGCAGGAAGAGTGTGCCAAAGGAGGGAACTGAAGTCGCATCTCCCAAGTCCCTGATGTGACAGATATTGCAATTTTCTGCAATATACTTGAAAGGCTTTCATGTATTACGTTTATATATTATTGTGGGCCAAGATTGTATGTAACCTTTCTTGGGCAGAGATGTATCCCTCTCATTCTTTTTGTACATCCCTAGTCAAATCTTAGCAGTTACATGCTGCGGGCTCTGCAGTGTTAAGCTTATACTGCAAAGCCCTCCGCGCAGCTGGTGCACCCCGGAATCTAGCTTATGTACGCCCCGTTTCTGGAGAGCCAACTGCCGCCCCACACTGCAGGCTGTGATACAGAGTGGGGCCCTGCAGCTGGGAGCCAGTGCACATCAGGTCCCAGTTTATAAGCTGGCTCCCTGTGTGCACCAGCTGCCAGCCCCACTCTCAGGGAGCCAGCAGTGCTTCGAGCCCGGCAGTATAAGCTTTATACACAGAGCGCAGAGTGACAGCGGAGTCCCCGGGAGCAGTGCCAGGAGCCAGCTCACATGCACCAGCTCCAGCTGCCAGTCCTGCTCCCAGACAGGTGGCAGCCAACTCCACAAGAGCTGGCATGTAACAGTAACAGAAACCAGTGAGTTTATGCTTATCGGTTAACCATTTGAATGGTTATACTCTTACATTCCTGCTCTTGAACAGGGATTTTAAAGTTACATAACTTTATGATTTATACTACAGAGCCTTTCCCACCCCAAATTAGGGATGTTAAAATGGTTAACGGTTAATAGTACCAGGAAGCAGGAGAAGAGATGTTTCCTGCAATATTCTTGAAGGACCTTATTGTATTATTTTTTTTATTATTGTGATCTGGGAGAGATGTGACATCTCTAGGAGAGAGATGTGTTAGATGCAAGACCAAGGAGTTCAAAACACCATATTGAAAATGTGCCAGACAAGTATGGATTTTTGGGGTAAAAGGTGTTAAGAGCATTTTCTGGAGTATACCTAGGGAGAAGTTCATATAAATTCTCCAACTCCCAGTTGTGCAAAAACCCAGCCTTTTGAAGCTATGCCCTAAGAAGGAGAGGGTAATTATCTGCTAATTACCTGTTACTGAAGGCCAAGATCTGAGGCCCAAGATATGTAAAGAAACAGCTGATCTGCCCAACTATTGTTTTGGCTCTGGATTTAAGATAGATGAACCGGTAATCATGGGGAACCCTAGGTGTGGATTCCGAAGGACTAAAACCTACCAGACCCACAGGCTGGCATTGGGGATGATCTCTGGAAAGCAGAGCATGTGTGTTGGTCCTTTTATTGTTTTTAATATGCCTACTCTGTAATACTTTTAGAGTCAGAAAAACTGTGCTTACTTAGTTGCAACTTACAGTTCCAGTTTACTGGGGGCATCAGAATATCAGGCAGGGAGCTGTGCAGCATTCGAACCCCATTGAGGAAGGAAAAACACATGGGTCTCTGGCCAACAGAGGTGATAGTCAGGAGCCAAAATCCTAAAGTTAAGGTAGTTGGTGGACGATAGCAGGGAACTATAGATTCAGTTGCCCTGGACTGTGACACTAGGTTAGCATTCCAGCCCCTGGCCTGTTGCAAAAAGGCCTTTGAATTAGTGTAGTGGGATATGAAATTACCCCTGTTCAAACATTTGCTTGTCCACCTTGCCTCGCCAGTGTCCTAAGACCAATACAACAACAACAGAATACATATTTAAACACAGTCATTTATGCTAACTTTCCAGTCTGTGCCAAGGGACCAAAATAATTATAACTAGAATAAAAAAGAATCTTTACTAGAACCAAAACAGACTTTGTTTTAATATGGTTTGGTCCAATCCATGCAGGCAGGAGCAGCCATTCCTTAGACGTTGTCTGCCCTATGAGTGCAGTGATGCTGCAGCTTTTTCCACTGTAGTGTAGACACTTCCTACAAAGTCTGAAAGGGTTTTTCCATCTCCATAAATCTACATCCCTGAATAGCAGTAGGCTAAGTCAGTGGAAAAGTTCTTTCCTTGACATAATCACATTTACAATGGAGGTTATTTTGGCTTAACCTGACCATGATAGCTATGTCAACCTAACTTTTTAAAGTGTACACGAGGCCTTAAATATGATGATTTTTTTTCACAGCTCTCCTTTAAAATCTTTTAAGGTCCTCAGACACTGACTTTTCACAGTGAAAAATCTGTCGCAAACCAATTTTTAAAAATTTAAATGGACATTGTTCCTTGGCTCTCCCAGTGTATTTTTCTGTCCAGTCTTTGTCACTTCCTAGGACTGGGACAAGATCTTTCTTAGTGTCCTATGCAAATACACTGTCAGTATTTAAATAGCACTTTTAAAGACTAACAAAACATGAAGTCATCTGAAGAAGTAGGCTGTGCCCACGAAAGCTCCTACCATCTACATGTTTTATTAGTCTTTAAAGAGCTACCAGACTATTTGTTGTTTTTTAAGTTTTTCGTGTTACAGACTAACTTGGCTACCCCTCTGAAGTATTTAAATAATAATTATGCACCAGGCTGTAAATGAATGGGAGGCCTTACAATTGTCCTTGTAGGACCAGAGGGGAAGAATAGCCTCTGTTTTCAAAAATCTGCAATAGGGAATTATGACTTATAGTTTAATATGAAATCTGCAGAAAGCATGTAGCTCAGAGAATCATTTTGAACTTTTGAATTTAATTAATTAATGGACTTAATTTTCATGCTCTCAATATGGCTCCTCCTTTCACTAAAGTTATTTGTATATTGCTGATATGCTACGAATGTATTTTCTTAGCAGCTCAAACTTGGGTAAATGCTTCAGATAGCTCTCTTTTTTTTTTTTTTAAGTGTAGTACATTATGCAAGAACATCCTATAGTTGTTAAACCACAATATAGGGTTTGCTTTTTCTGGGTGTGCATATTTGAAAGACATCTTCCTGAATGCAGCCACTGTCTCATGTACATTTTCTGTTACTGTATTTTTTAAAATTATCTGTACTGAAGTTGAGATCATTACTGTTATATAGCATACACTGAAATTTTTGTATAAGTGACAGGACACAGGTACCAGGATTTCATTCCTTTTATAAAGGTTTCATGATCTGTTATGCATTTGTAATTTGTTGTGATGGTGACTCAACACAGGTCATATTAATTTAAAATACCCAGGTTGCAAAAGGGATTTTTGGTACAGGTTGAATTTCTCTAGGCCAGCACTCTTGGTATCTAACTGGTACCGATCCAGAAAATTAGTTGGACCATGGGAGGCCAATATCGTCTAGCAACATTACTAACACTTCTGCTGCTTATTGGGCTTTTAGAAGACATTTAGTGGTAAATTAGAGCTAAATAACAGCATAGAACACTGAGAGCCAGGACCGTTGGCTAAAAACAAACTTTATGGGATCGCAGGAAACTTGGCCACACCTGTGATAAGTGGACATCCGGCTAACTAAAATCATACCCGACCACAGATGTTGCCGGACCAGAGAGTGCCAGACTAGGGTGGTTCAACCTGTACGTTTTATTAATTCCTCTAAAATGTAAATATTTTCTGTTACATTTCCAACTGTGAAGATGAGAGAGACCTTCATAATTAGTGTTGTGACACCTCGGAAAATTATCTTTTGTCATATAACTTACCAGTGGTTTTGGTTTCTGCCTCTGTTTGGCATATGATCTATGGAAAAGTCATTTTTCCTTTTAGAACCAGTATATTATCTAATTTAGTGATCCTCGACATCTGTGTCTGGTCTGTCTTGCAAACCTTGAAAAGAATGCGATTTATATACTTGGTAAATTGCAAGTTTATGTGGGTATTCCTGCAGGCTAAGTCATCTGCCTGATGTAGTCAGACAAAAGATGCATAGGAGCAGCTACTTTACTGTAGATTGATTACTTAATTTTACAGGAATCCACATTTCTGAGGACCGTGAACTGTTATAATAAAGAGCTTCAGGGGGTAGCCGAGTTAATCTGCTACAGAAAAAAACAACAAATGGTCTGGTAGCACTTGATAGAATAACATAACATGTAGATGGTATCATGAGCTTTTGTGGGCACAACCCACTTCAGATGACCGGAACTCTGAAATGACTGAAAACTTGTTGTTTTATTGTTATAATAAGATCCATTTAAAATCAAAAGCATTTTAATGGTAGGATTTTTGAGAATCTGTGGCAATAGCTAGGCTGATCCTGTGGTAGAATTTGTTTTGCATATCCTGGTTTAGCAGTTCCAAAATGAACTATACTCTGTGCTCTCCAAATATCAGAATGTTGAACCTTGAGAGACACTATGAAAATGTATCAAGGCTAAGAACAGGGGATTGAAATCCCTTCCCCTCCACACATTCACATACATCACTTAGTTTTATTATTTGACTTCCTTCTTTGTTGTCCTCAGCAAACGCCAAGCAATTATGTTCACTCTGCTACTTACGTTTTACCTGATGGGAATGTTAATATTTTGTCTAGGGTTATGGTGTGTTTTAGTTTAGTATTTAGACAGTGTTTATTCTTTATACAGAAGTGAAGGAAGTGTCTATTTAAGGGGTGGGGGAGATACATTTCACCCATATGTGCATGATGTTCTATAGAAATTTAAAAAAAATTCTTGTTATTACCTCTAAAGTGTTTACAATCTAAATGCTTGATCCTGTATGTCTGCATACAGGAGCAGACAGTAATTTGTCATCACTTCCCTCTCCATGGGGGACTGTGTGCTTCAGGATTGGATAATCTTAAAGGAAGTGTCTTGCCTCCAAGGATTTGTATCTAGGCCAGGTTGATGATGACTGAAAGTCATTTCCATCAGCTGCTTTATGGCTTATGTGTAATGAATTGGTCTCAGTACAGTTAACGGTAGCCAAATGTTCTACATCACACAACTCCCGCCAGTGTTGGTACCCTTTTGACAGGAGGTTAGTGTGAGAATGGAGATGGAACTAATCTTTACCAGTCAAAGTTCAAGCATGAGTCCCGTTGTGTATCGGAAGCTTATGTTACCTCTGCCTTTATTGTACCTCTTCTGTGATTTTCATTCTTTCGTGCCAGCACCTCACCTTTTGAAAGTATTGAGCTTACTAAAAAAAGAGGATGTGTACGCAAGGGAGTGGGGAAACCAACTTCCTCCTATGTTCTTGATTTATATGATAACTTGAACAAAATAAGAATTTGTGCTTATTTCTCAGCAAAGATTGAACAAGTTAGCTTTCATTCCTGACTTTATTACAATAGAAAATGGATACAGAACATTTATTGCTACACTGTGAAGTACTATAGAAAATGGCAACTGTCAAAATAAGCCTAGTATATTTTGGAATTCAGTATTCTGTTCACTTATTTGCCAGTTTGAAAATGTCTGTAGTTTGTAATTGGTATGTCAGACAGTGTAGATTGTAAGGGTTCTACAATGTGGGCAGTAAATATACAGATACATTTGCCTGATAGCTCTCAGTTTTTTCCCTTTGATTTGCAGCTAAAAGTCTAGACCAGGAAAGACTGAATCTAACTCTTAAAAAGTAGGTCAGAGCCAAGTTTTGGTAATTCTTTTGTTTCTGAGAAAATCTAAGTAATTGAATTATAGTCTGTGTAAAATTAATTTTGCAAGTCCCCATTTTAAATATCCTCTGGTCCTGCATTTTTTGGAGCCCACAATATGAGTCATGATTAGCCAGTGCCTTGAATCTTTTATAGTCGTTTACACAGGTGCACAGTAAATGTAAAGCACTGCCATTCTATTTGATAGTGTTTTCACTTGTGTACTAAAGGTGCAAGGCAGTGGAGAACTGAACCATGATGCACATTATAGCTGCTGCAGGCTTCATCATTCTGATATTTGGCTTATATTTCCTGTCTCTCGAGCTGTTCAACTTATTGGAAAACTAAATGAGCCTGAATTGGTTCTAGCATTCTCAGAAGCAACAGTTGATGTAAGCTGCTGTGATAGCAGCCCAATTGCCATAGGTAATTATCTCTAATATTTAATACTGTTTCTGCCATAGGTATCTGAATAAAACATTTTACCAATTCAGCTAATTCCCTTATCAGTAAAAAGGGAATGAAACTTTAAAACAATGTCCTTCTGGGGAGAATCTTATGGTTGAGAGGAATATCACCCATTTAAACATTAATCCTGATACCAAAAAGTGGGGTTTTTTTTCATGGTAGATAAATCAGTGGGGGGAGCACCCCCTCCCTGTGTTACGGACACAAAGAGAACTTTGTCAAATTTTTAGGAGATGCAGAAAATGCTTCAGCATAGCAGTAGTCATCACACCAAAAAGAAAACGTCAGGTTAACAGTGCAAAGAGTTTTACCTGCAGATTGGCTCTCGTAATGGAAATGTTAAGATGCTGATGTGAGAGATTCATGTGTGAGAGAGGGGTGGATACCCTTAAGCAGTTTTAATACATTGGTTGGTATTCCTAACAAGTATAGAATCTGGCTGCTCTGAGAAGTAGCCTATAAACTGTAAAGAAATCACAGTATCTTTTAATTAAAGCAGTGCTTAACTATTACACATGGTTTTGAAAAATTGCTAAAATGCATGCAGTTGTAATAACATACAGTTTAAAAGCAATTATATCAATACTGTAGTATAGCATGAAGGCTCATTTCATCAGATGTTTCTGATCTATCAGGCTCACGGTTTAATATTATGTTTAATTTCTTGTGTTTTGGAACCTTTTTAAGGCAAATGCCTGAGGTAAAGTATGAGAACATTTACAATTGCTGTAATTTTTTACTTCAGTTTGTTCTTTTAAGCAATACGTATTATCTAGTGTTTTTTTGCAGAATAATTTTAATTTTGAGAACAGATATGTATTTTACATTCATTTTGTTAACAGCAGCAATGATATTCATTCCACTTAGTTTGGGATACTAAATCTAAGACTCGGAGAATTAATTGAATCAGTAAACAAATAAACATAGGACACTTACGTTTTAAATAACAAAATAAAAATATCCAGGGGGTAAATAAAAAGCAGGAATTTCATGTTCCTGGTTCCAACTCTGTTGCATTAAATGTTTTGCACTGTTCCTTCTGGTGCTAATCAGATTTAAACACCAGGGGCTTATCTTCACCACCAAAGCTAAATAGGTGCCACTGCATTGATGCAGTGGTGCCGACACACTGTGGTGGCGGGAGAGTGCTCTCCAGCCAACATAGGCACAGTGTAGATAAGTCACTATAAGTCGCATTTGCTCAGGAGAGTTTTTTTCACACCTTTGAATGATGTAACTTACATCGATATACAGTATTGTAGACCAGTCCTGAGGATCCAGGCCTTTGATATACTTGGGTAAGAGGATCCTCAAGTAGTACAGAACTGTCCTAAATAGCTATTGGAATATCCCAGAAGAACTGTTGATAGTGAGAGAGCTTGTGCCCTGTGAGTGGCTGATCATTCTCCAGTTCTAGGGCCCACACCCCCCTTTTAGGCATACTTGACACTGTTCAGATGTGTCAGAATTTAGGGCTCCTATACAACCTTGCAACTTTTGGTTGCAGCTTTCATAAAAATTGTTTCCACACATTCTTAAGAGGAAACAAAACTGAGAACTAATGATCAGAGAGTGAGTGACTTACAGGACAGGGAGATAAGGTACATTTTCTGCTGGTTTCGGAAATGAAAATCAGTCATTGGGATGAGGAGACACAGTAAAGTCATTTGGGATGTCAGGATCCTCTGGGTAGAAGGCTCTTGCACCAGTAGAAGTAATATTGTACAAAGGGATATAGGTATATGCTAGGGACTAAGTGGTGAGGTCTGTAAGATAAACTAGAGAGGGAGTCTAGCGCAGAAAGAAGCAAGGAAAGATTACTGAGATCGAAAAAGAGGTGTGGCTCAAATCTCAGTAGACACTAGCTAACTTAAGCTAGCAGGCTTGTGCTTGTGTGTGAAAGCCGTGGAGGAGGTTATTAGAGCTTTCCTACCAATGGGATAAAGTCTCTGATTATCTGTTTCCCTGTTCTTCTTCCTTCTCTAATTCCATTCCTTCCATCGAATTCCTCCTTGTGTCGTCTTTGTCACTTAGCTTTGTACCTTCAACCATGCAGCCCACCCACTTGTCTGCTTTGCGTGTGTGTATAACAATCTCCTTGCCCCCATATTCCAAGCACTATTCCTTCTTAAACTCCACCTTTTAACTAATCCTGCTGACTTTGTATCAGTCACCCTCTTTATCTTTACTTTCCTGAAGAGTTAATCTGGGTTTTGTGCATATGTGCCTTGCTTTATTTAAACTGTAAAATCTTCAGGGCAGGGACATTGCTTTTTATCAGTTTGTAATGGGCTGTGTAAATTTATAGCCCAATATAAATGTCTGTACTAACAAAATGTGTTTAGTCTGTGAGCTGATAGGTGTCTCTCATATTCTTGCTTAGGCTTGTGACATTTGCAGTTTTTATCTGATCAAAGTAAATAAATGAGTTGCCTTTATTCAATAGCTGTTGTAGTATATTGAATATGTGATTTGGTTATTTTCCAGTTTTATGAACATCAAGGTTATCACTGCTGTTACTTTCTGATACTAGCACAGGCTGATGTGTGTGTTAAGATACATTACTTTTATTCTGGATAGTACCCAGGGAAATAATAAAAGTATCCAATAGCTAATCTTTTTCTTTGCCATCTTTGTGCTCCTACATTACCCTCTGCCTTGCTAACTGGAAGAAGTGAGACTATTTGTTAAAAAAATGTTAGTTAAAATACATAGCTATTATATGTGGTAAGGCATTACAATTTAACATACTTAGTATTCAGTGTGTATATGTAATTTCTAATGACTCGATGACCGCTCTGTTATTATACTCGAGTTGTTTTGTAATGTGTGAGGTATGCCTTGCTGGTAGACATTTTTCTATAAAGATTAAAAATATTCTGACTCCTAGTTGGTGTGGGTTGTGATACATAGGCTTATTTACATGGCTTTTCTTAATAGGTTCCAAACTGTAACTATACACCATTGTGTATGTGCCCACACCAAATCTTTGTTAATTTAGCATGAAGGCTACTACTGTGCATTTCTCATCACTGCAATCACTAAATATCAAGGAAATAGCCAATTAAGCTACCCGAACTGAGTTTTGGCAGGAGACCTTTGGGGTGGACGAGAGATTGATGGGAGAGCAAAAGGGGCTGAGACTCTGTACTCAGGGAGAGGAGAGTTGTGAGATTCCAAGAGAGGTGGCATTAGGTGGGCAGTGATTTGACTGGGGAGCCATTGGAGGTTTGGGGTTCTAGTTGTGAAAAGAGAGTGAGTGGAGTGTGAAGATAGAGATTCAGAGATGCTGGGTGAAGGGAGATGTCGGTGGCTGACTGAGGAACCCCAGGTGTCAGAACTCTGGCTGGGGCAGCGATCAGGTTTTCAAGTAATACAGGAAGTAAGTGAGGAGAGCACTACATCCCTTGCTAAGCCAGGCCAGGACTGACTAGGTGGCCAAAGGGGGCAGTTTAGGGATGGGTTTGAATAGGAAAAGGCTGGCAGGTCTCTGGATCCTGGGAGGAGGACTGAGCTACTGCACTGGCTCAAACAACAAATGAGCCAGTGAAGAATGATATGCATAGAAATGTCTTCATTCTCCAGCCCAGACGCAAACCTGCTGAGGGTCACTGGAAAGGAATCCACTCCCTATTCAATAGCTGCTGGGTTACCGGCTCCTCTCACACTGGACCATAGCTCCCTGGACTTCTCAGCAAGGCTATGGATGTGATAGACTCCGCAAAAGAAGCAAAGTGCACTTGTTCTGGCTCACAGCACTAATTTCTCCTCTCTGCTAAACCATAACGAGTTAATGAACTGGAGAGGCGAAGAAACACAGTAGTCTATTTCTGTCACCTTCTCCAGTAGCACCTCGCTTCCTGGCTTCTCATATTCCCTGAAGTCCAAGTTGAGTTTTCTCCACTAGCCTACATGGATCACCATTTTCAAGCCCCTTCTATGTAGGGAATTCTCCCATCCATCCCAACCACAAAAATAAACAGATGAATAAAACTTGCTTTACTAATTTTTATTTCAGGTTAGGTAATGATGAGCATCTTGGCTAATGAAGCTGTGCATGACTTTTACTGTGTTGAACTATTCAGATAACTAAGTCATAAGGTTTCTAGAAAACTTCCTGGGAATACTATAGTGTTTAGGAGTGTTTAATACAGGCAGTCCCCGGGTTACATACAAGATAGGGACCGTAGGTTTGTTCTTAAGTTGAATTTGTATGTAAGTCGGAACTGGATACCAGATTCAGCCGCTGTTGAAACTGACCAGCAGCGGCTGAATCGGACACGCCTGGGGCAGAGCAGCTGGAGTGCTGCTGGGTTGGTCTGGTAGCGCCGACCCTTGGCGTGGCGGGACCAACCTGACAGCACCCCAGCTGCTCTTGGGGACACCTGGGGCAGAGCAGCTGGGGTGCTGCTGGGTTGGTCCCGCAGCGCCGCTCCTCGGCGCTACTGGACCAACCCGGCAGCACCCCAGCTGCTCTGCCCCAGGTGTTCCCAAGTCAGCCGCTGCTGAAACTGACCAGCGGCTGACTACAGGAAGCCCGAGGCAGAGCTGCTCTGCCCCGGGCTTCCTGGAATCAGCCGCTGATCAGTTTCAACAGCGGCTGAATCTGGACGCCTGGGATAGAGCAGCTGGGGTGCTGCCGGGTTGGTCCAGTAGCGCCGGCAGCACCCCAGCTGCTCTACCCCAGGCGCCGGTGAGAAAAGCCTGGTCTGCTGGGGGGCGGGGAGGGCCACTAGCTGTGCCCCCCCCAGCAGACCAGGGAGACACGGAGCGGCTTTTCTCACCACGGAGGACACAGGCGGTGGGACCGCGGCACGTCTCGGCCCCGCCGCCCGCGTCCTCCGCAGCGAGAAAAGCCGCTCCGCGTCTTCCTGGTCTGCTGGGGGGAAGCGTCCCCTGTGCCGCCGGAGGCAGCGACAGTGGGGGAGGCACCCTGCACTAGCTGCGCCCCCCCCCGTTCGTAATTAGGGGTCCGACTTAAGTCGGACTGACGTAACCCGGGGACTGCCTGTACTATAGTGTTTAGGATTGTTTAAACTAGGGTGAAACTGAAATATATCTAAGGGTGTGTCTACACAGCACCCTTATCTCAGAATAAGGTACGCAATTTGCACTACTCAAATTGTGTAGCTTATTTCAACTGTATTTCAAAATAATGTGCTATTTTAATACATTCCTTAACCCTCATAGAACAAGGGTTACAGGGATGCCGGGTGCATGTAAAAGACATGGTATAGCTATTTCGGGATACCTCCGGTATAACGGATGGCTGGGACATTATCATCCTAACATTCAATGAAGGTGCCAACAGCTCTTTGTCTGTGTAGATTCTTGCGTTAGTACCCTTCCTATCTAATTGCTATCCTATGATCCTTATCTGCTTCTTTTAACTATCCAATCTTTAAGTGCTTATAGGTTACCAGTTCTGCCTACTTGTTTTTCCCATTGCTATTTTCATACCCTCTGCTCCTTGTTTCCCGCTGCCTTTTTTTCCCCCTCCTTCCCCCGCTCTCCCTTCTCCCCTATTTATTTTGAGTCTGCATACCCTAAACTCAAAACTCCAGTCATCTGAAGAAGTGGGCTGTGCCCACAAAAGCTCATGAGACTATCTACATGTTTTGTTAATCTATAAAGTGCTACCAGACCATTTGTTGTTTTCACTGACAGGGTAAAGGTGGGTAACATGACAGGAGTGGTACTGTGGTTTATCTTTTTAAAGGTCTTTTTAATCATTTGTGCTATGTGGAAAATGTACCTTAAATCTAATTTTGGGACTCCTATAATGTCCAGTAGATGCAGGGTGTGTCTGTATGTACTTGTATATTGAATACAAGTAGATAGTATATAGATCTGGTGCCAGCAGTACGATTTAAAAACCAATATTTTTATTAATCTCTCACACACTAAAATGTTTGAAAGAGTGAGTTAGCCAATTTTGTTTTAATGCTTGATTTTATTTTTAGAGAGACAGTCCATTTTTCAGATCTTAAAGTAAAACATCAAGGGAGTTGTGAAATTTGAATAGATTATGCCATTAGATTATCTTTTAGTGGTGCCCAAGGATTGAAAATGGATATGGTTTCGGCCCTTGCTGAGGATAATGCATGAACTGTATCCTAGAAACAAAAGACTTCATTTCAACATGTTGACGTTAAGACAGTTTCGAGGAAGTACTTGCTATAAAATATTTGTGCATTCTGATGTGTAAAATATTAATTCCATTCTATTTATTTATTTGCTACCAGAGTACTTTAGTACCTTACTGAATTATAGAAATCTAGTGATTCATCCCTGCATGCATAAGGGTGTGAGAATTTTTTTTTAATCAGTGAAGGTGAAATGACTGTTCTGAAGAGTCATACCTTTTGTATTTTGCCTTTTTTAAATGTTCTGATTTAGTTTATGGATTTATTCCCTAGTAGGGGATAATATCATTCCCTGTGTAATCTTAATGCATCCTGATGAAAGCCAAGAATCTGCTCACTTGTAAATGGGAAGAAAAGCCCTCACTCTTGACCTTTCTCTGGGACCAGTGACCATGTTAAAATTGTTTCATTCTTCCAAAGAGGTAATTTGTGATCACTCTGTTATTGCTGCCTGGTGCCCTTTGCACATGTTGAGGAAGAAGATCCAATCTACTAAAGAGCTAAGACAGTGGTCTCCAACCTTTTTATGTCCAAGATCACTTTTTAAATGTCAGAACAAGCCAAGATCTACCGCCTTTTCCTTCCCCCAAAATCTCACCATCTTCTTGAAGCCCCGCCCTCTGTTCTCCTCCTCTCCATCACTTGCTATTCCCAGCCCTTATACACTCTCAGGGTATGGCTACACTGGTACTTTTTTTTAATTCTGTCTAGACTGGGCCAAATGTCAGAAAAACCCCTTCTTTTGGAAGCCCCCTTGTTCCTCATGGAACAAGGATTATAGGGGTTACTGAAAGCACGTTTGCTGTTCTGCTAAAAAAAGTGAAAGAACAAATGCATCCCTGGGCACAGAAGAGTTTTTCCTGGGATACCTCTTGCAGTCTAGCCATACCCTCACTGGGTTGAGACAGGATATGTGGGCTCTGGGGTGGGAATGAGGGATTTGGGTGTGGGAAGAGGTGAGAGGTGCAAGGTCTGGGAGGGAATTTGGATGCAGGAGGAGGTGGAGAAAGGGATGCTGGCTCGGGGAGAGGGCTCCAGGATGGGGAGTGTTGGAGTACTGAGCAAGCCATATGCTTGTGGATGTGAGGGTGCAGGAGTTTGGGTTGGAGTATGTGAGGGGCTATGGGCAACGAGATTGGGAGTAAGATGGGCAGTGTGTGGATGGTGCAGATTTACAGGTGTGTGAATGGTGCAGGAGTGTTGTGGCAGAAGACTGAGAATGTGGGGCTGCAGGAGGTTGGGGATGTGAAAGGCTCAGGATAGGGGGTTCCAGTGTATGATAGGCTCAGATCTTGGGTCGGGATGAGGGGGAAGTACAGGAGTGTTATAATGCTGCGGCCAGATGGGGACTTGGCCCCAATTGGGGGTTTGTTGGCCAGGCTTCATTTTAAATAAAATATTATGTCAAACACACAAAGTTTCAGCATTGTCTTTTTATGAGAAGGGCGTGGAACCTGTTTTGAGTCACTGACCCACAGAAAAGTCAGTTGGGGCCACACAAGTGAGATGCAAAAAAAACCCCTCCTCCAACCTCCTCCCCCACCTCACTAATGTGGCCCCAACTGTGTTGGTGGGAGCAAAGGACATGGTGCTGGGGCAAGGTACCAGTGGGGGGCAGGGGTCAGGGAGCCAGTGGGTTCTGCAGCAGGGGACAGAGTTCTGCGGCAGGGGTCAGGGTGCCAGTGGGTTTTGCTGCAGGGGACAGGGTGCCAATGGGTTCTGCTGCAGAGGACAGGAACTCCTCTCCCCGCAGAGGAGGGACGTCCGGTTGTGCGTGTCTTCTCAGGACTTCTAACCCCTCCCTCCCCGCCCACATGGAGGAGGAAAGCCCCAGCGCACACCTCCTCTGGGGATTCCTCCCTCTCTCCCTCCGTAGAGGAGGGAAGCCTGGGCCACGCGCCTGTTCTCGGGACTCCTACCTCCCCCCGTGCAGAGAGTCCCTGGTGCGCCACAGACCTGCTTTGTGGTACGGTGCCGGCTGTTTGAGGGAGGGGGAGCAGCCTGCGCACTCCCTCAAACCCTGGAAGTGGCGCACAGCTGCTGGACTTCTGTCCACCCCACAGGAAGCTGGCACTACCTCCCTCATTGCTGGAGGTAGGTAGTGGGACTTCTTTGAGGTGGGGGGAAATGGGGAACGGGTCCCAAACACCTCATGATCGACTGGTCGGGACTTCCTGAGCGACCTGTCGATCGTGATCAATGGGTTGGTGACCACGGAGCTAAGATATAGTTTGTTTACCTTTAAGTCTCTGGTAAGCAAATTGTGTACCTGGATTTGAAGTCTTTGCTGGTGGCCTCTTTAGATGTCCCTTTTATCACTACTCTGCTATTTATGTTTGTAGTTTTGTGACCATAGGAAGTTAAATGAAACTCAGGCCCATAGACTGTTGATTTTTAAAAATTGGTGACATGGTCAGATTCACTTGGTATCATTACAGATGAGATTTATTTTACCTGTTTCAAATTACTAGCTGTGTTAGACATGCTGTATTGGTTAATGCTGCTTATTATTATTATTATTATTATTAGCTATGACAGTTACAAGTTGTTTGGCTGCAGAGAACTTAAATAATGAGAAAGTGAGCTCTTAGCTGTGTTTAAAAAAAAACAAACAAAAAAAAACAAGACATATTGACAGAAAGACCACTGATCTCTGAAAGGAAAACTCAGATTCTTGCATCAGTAGTGACACAGCCTTGGAAAACTTTGTAAATCAGTTCACATCCTGAGATTCTTAGAAAGGTTGCAAATGATGGCTGTTTTACATGGCCAGCGGTGCGTCTACACTGCACCCTTAGCTCGGAATAAGATGCGCAATTTGAGTCATGCAAATTGCGTATCTTGTATTTATCTAATTTCTAAATCACTATTCCGAAACATACCTGAACCCTTGTGGAATGAGGGTTACAGGGACATCAGAATAGCGAGCCCTTTATTTCAAAATCTATTTAGAAATAACGGGCAGGTTTAAAAGTTGCAGAATAGCTATCCCGAAATAGCGCTGCAGTCTAAACTCATCCCAAGCCTGTCCGTTTATCAGCAAACTAATGTAAAATAAGAACTGTTTTAAATTCCCTGTCTTGTTGTTCCTTTGCATGTTTTATCTGTGTAACAGTCAGCCCTTTCATAGTCTCTCATTTGATTACATGTATTTATTCCTGTAGATTTCAGACTTTCAGAATTAACTGTTTTCTGTAAGGATATTTGTTAAAAATATTCCTGGTTAACTGTAGTCAAGAAGGAATTCCAGAAGAGTGGGCCAGCCAACAGGAAGGCTCTGTCCTCGCCTCTACTCATTTTTTATCAGTGTGTGCCATGTTTGTTAAGCCATTTTTAATAAATGTATGCCTCTGATATCAGCAGTTTTCTTCTCTTGTAGTTGATGCAATCTATGTGCATGTAGCTTAGATTCTGCTTTCCAGTGTTGTTGGAAAGGTAACTGAACTTCTGTTGTTCCTGTGTGTCAGGAGATGGCCACTTGAACACACCCCATAGCGAAGAGGGGTTGCAGCGGTGGCCTGCTCCTGGTTTATTCTCACCCTGCAGAGGGAGCCATGCCAGAATCAGGGCATCCAATGGCTCTGGCGGCTCCTTCCCTTAGGGCGTCTCTCCCCCCCCTCCCCATCCCGAGAGCCACTCCCCACTCTGGTCTATTATTCACCTTCACCCTTGCATCCAGAGTCCCCAGTTCGGCCCTGAAGCCTGCCCTTCACCCACAGCCACTTATGGCCTGCACTCAGTCTGGGTCCTGTTTCCAATTCAATGATTCCTTAGCAGGCTCTGCTCTTGGGTGCCTCACTCTTGCCCTCTGTAAGCCTCTGGGACCCGGGGCCTTCCCACTCCTCTGG
Organism: Pelodiscus sinensis; assembly: GCF_052426305.1. NCBI lineage: Eukaryota > Metazoa > Chordata > Testudines > Trionychidae > Pelodiscus > Pelodiscus sinensis. Next base: position 191,873,811 of record NC_143053.1, on the reverse strand, counting down.
GTCCTGGACCAGGGCCCTAAGGTAGGGAAATCCACCACTGCCTGATTGAGGGGGGCAATACCCCAAAACCCGTCAACCTCTCGGGTTCCCATACTCTGCCCTGGGCCACTTCCTACACACGCTGGGCCTATCTCCCTTCGCTTAGTCCGAGAATGGACACTCTTTTGGGCTTGTCGTCCTCCGTCTCCGTCGGCGTCTGACGTCTTCTTACTCCTCCTACAGGGGGGAGGAGCTCCAGGGGACGGACCCGCTGCTCTTGGTCCCCCCTGTGTAAGGCCTATTGCCTCCAGCACCCTGGCCTGTTGGGAGGCCAGGAAAACCCCGTCCTCTGCCCTGGCAGACGGCATTTCTCCGTCTGGCCCAGCTCCGCCTCCGCTTCCTCTCCTCTCCCTTTCTGCGCTGCTGGTGGAAGCATGCGCAACAGCGCCGCAGGGGAGGAGCCGGTCGACTGCGCTCCTCAGTCGCTTCCTCGGCTTGCGGACGGGGCCCCTGCGCCTCATCACACTGTGCTAGTGTTGCCTTTCCTGGTTAGATTAATAAAACATTGGAGGTATAAATGATTTCAAGGTCTACTCTGCTGTAAATGGATTAAAGGACTAGATTAAAACTATGTAAAAAATTGCTGTTCAGTAAAGGGAACATCTGTGGCTATAGTTAATATTTTGTAAGTAGAATAGCGTGGTAAATAGTTGTTGAATGTGTACAGTATGTGACAATTTACTCTTTAATGTGAAGCTATTGATGTCCCTTCATTTAATTTCAAGTGCCGGGGAGTGGTAGTTGGCGGCATTGAGAGCATAGAAGGAAGAGAATTTAGTACAACTTAGATATTTGCCAGATTTCAGGTTTGAAATAGGTGCAAGAGATTTTAGGTTAGAAATGTTTTTGTTGTCTCATATTTTTCAGGAACAGTTGACAAATTAAATCCAATAAACACTATCTATCCAGCATGCAAAAGAAGTGCCAATGACTATGATCCACACTTCATTAGTGACGCATCAAATTATGCATGCTAATGCTTTTTGAATGCAGTACATTGGAGTCTTTTAAGAGACTAAATATTTTTCAGAAGAGGATTTTTTTCCATTGTCTTTTCTCACTATTGCTTTTCCAAATACGCACAATGGCTGTCATTGAAAAGGATTGCTACAAATGCATTTTTTCCTTTTCTTTGCCCTTGCACTTGGGTTGCTGAAACTGACAGACCTTTTTTAAAATTTAAACATTGCATCATCCAAGGGAAAAGCACTGTTTAGTACAGACAAAACAGACTCAAAGGATAATTCTGGCTTGCTGCAGTGAATCCCTGTAGTATACATACTCTGGCCAAACATAATCAGTATGAGCAAAAGCCATGATCAGTGTTATATATTCTGTCATAATTTGGTGGTGTAATTAGCAAGCAAGTTAAAATTATTATAGATCTGTCAATATGAAAGACTGCACATTTGCAGGTATGTTCTGAATAAATGTGAAGGTAAAGGGGCTGAAATAAGCTAATACTCACCTGCTTATCAGTCTTGTGTAGCCTTTCTCGCCTCTCTTAGTGTATTGTGTTTGAGGCAGCAGCTGTTCATTTTCCATAATAAGGCGCTATGACAGTATGCCACTATTGATTTGTGCATTTATACATGCATAGACCTGTCTGCACCAGATAAAAGCATATATCTTTAAACAAATTTTGATTATAACCATGTAGCTTTTTTTGGGTAACTGATCCAAATGTCATCAAGCTTGATGATATCTCACTTTTACCAATTTGAGTTCTCTTGTTTTCTGTTTCCTCACTCTTCATATTAATACAAGACGCTGTTCTTACAGCCATAGCAAGACATTGTTCACAGCAGAATGGTGGTTTTCATTAGGGCCCTCCCTGTCAGACTTACCCGTTTAAAAAAAAAAAAGTCTTGATTGCGTAAGAACGGTTAGAAAACATTCTTTGTTTTATAAATTATTTCATTATCTAAGGAATACCCACAATAGACAGAGATCGGCATGACAGTTATAGGAAGTGCAGTAGCTCTTCTTATCAGCATGCTCTTCATGCAGGCCAGAAATGTGTTTGTGCATCCATTGACCTTCTTCCAAAGGTTCTTTAAATATGAAAATAGCATCTCCTCTGCACAGAGTAACTTTTGCTGCATGTTCTTACTAAAAGACAACTTCTTCATTTTAGCTTACAGCAGCGTTTCTCAAAGTGGCGTGTGCTGGGCCACTGCTTCCCGCAGCTCCCCTTGGCCGCAAATGGCGAACCAGAGCCAATGGGAGCTACAAGGCTCTATGGCTGCAGTGTCGGTAAATAAACAAACCAGCAACAGACAATTAACAGCTTTCTCAAAGTGGTTGTGCAGACCACTTGGAGAAATACTAGCCTACGCTTTCATGGGAAAAAATATCATTGATGCTCATAGAAAAACCAAGATTGTTATTAGTTCCCCCAAGCAAAAAATCCTCATTATTTGGGTGTGGGTTTTTTTTTCTTTTTTTAGAGGAAAAAAATAGACTTCTTCCCAACCCCTTCTCATGACATTACAAAACATTAATTCATTAGCATATTTTGCCCAAACATAAAACGGACCAGATTGTTAAAAATGAGACGTATGGAGTCCTCTAATTTACACACCAAATTCAATAAAATGGAATCTTCTGCCTACTAAGTAATTAGACATACTGCTCTTTTATTTATCCATAAGCATGATTACAGACTCATTGTGTTTTTCAATATGCAGCCTTTTTCAGCATTTCAACCAAACTAATCCAAAGATACAAGTTCAAAGCACACTTAATTGTTGCTGGGCAAGTGTGCGGGATTTTAAAAAAATGGCCAGAACTCTCCCGTCGTATTTGATTTTGTTTCCACAATTTACTGTCGTTTTCACATGACAAAGTGCAACAGTATTTGCAAATATAGATTTGGAGTTGAAATCTGATCTTCAATTTTAAATGTTAGAAGACAAGGAGAGAACTTGTGATTATGGACTATTGGCCACATTTCAGCCTCCAAACTTTCTTGACTCCAGCTATGATCTTTCGTCTTTGGGATCAGTCATGTTGATTCATACAGGAAGATCTGGATGATCTTGTAAATTGGAGTGATAGCAATAGGATGAAATTTAATAGTGAGAAGTGTAAGGTTATACATTTAGGGATTAATAACAAGAATTTTAGTTATAAGCTGGGGACACATCCGTTGGAAGTAACGGAGGAGGAGAAGGACCTCGGAGTCCTGGTTGATTATAAAATGACTATGAACCGCCATTGTGACATGGCCGTGAAAAAGGCTAATACGATCTTGGGATGTATTAGGTGAGGTATTTCCAGTAGGGATAAGGAGGTGTTAGTGCCATTATATAAGGCATTGGTGAGACCCCATTTGGAATACTGTGTGCAGTTCTGGTCTCCCATGTTTAAGAAGGATGAATTCAAACTGGAACAGGTACAAAGAAGGGCCACTAGGATGATCTGAGGAATGGAAAACCTGTCTTATGAAAGGAGACTCAAGGAGCTTGGCTTGTTTACCTTAACCAAAAGAAGGCTGAGGGGGGACATGATTGCACTTTTTAAATATATTAGAGGGATAAATACCAGGGAGGGAGAGGAATTATTTAAGCTTAATACCAATGTGGACACAAGAACAAATGGATATAAGCTGGCTAGTAGGAAGTTTAGACTTGAGATTAGATGAAGGTTTCTAACCATTAGAGGAGTGAGGTTCTGGAACGGCCTTCCGAGGGAAGTAGTGGGGGAAAAAGATCTATCTGGTTTCAAGATTAAACTAGATGGGTTTATGAAGGGGATGGTTTGATGAGATAACATGATCTTGGTAACTAATTGTCCATTCATTATCAGTGGGAATAGGTCAATGGAGGGATGATAGGAGTTACTATAGAGAACTTTCTGGGTGTCTGGCTGATGAGGCTTGCCCACATGCTCAGGGTTTAGCTGATCGCCATATTTGGGGTTGGGAAGGAATTTTCCTCCAGGGTAGATTGGCAGAGGCCCTGGAGGTTTTTCACCTTCCTCTGTAGCATGGGGTACAGATCACAGTGAGAGGATTCTCTGCATCTTGGGGTCTTCAAAGTATTTGAGGGCTTCAATATCTGAGATATAGGTGAGAGGATTATTCTAGGAGGGGTGGGTGAGATTCTGTGGCCTGCACTGTGCAGGGGGTCAGACTAGATGATCATAACGATCCCTTCTGACCTTAAAGCCTATGAGTCTATGATTCGTAGTTTCCTAGGCAAAAGGGACCATTGTGATCATTCTAGACTGACTCCTGTGGCAGTGGTTTCCAATCTTTTCAATACCGGGCACTAGCAAACCCATTCACAGACTTTTGGTGGACTGGTAACATTTTATGTGCATATTTATTACACAAATAATGAATATGCAAATAAAATGTTACCAGTTGGCTGTCGTATCTGAAGCTGGCTGTTCACAGAGGCTCTGGGAGCCAGGGCTAAGGTACACTCTGCACCCCTGAGCTCCCCAGTGCCAGCGCTAATCCCTAGAGCCCCCCACCTTTCCACTACACCCCAGCGCCAGTCTCCTGTCATCAGAGCCCCCCCCGTGTCAGCCCCCCATCCCAAACGCCTGAATGCCAGCCCCCCCCCCCAGAGCCTCCCACCACTGGACCCCCAGTGCCAGACTCCTGTTTCCAGAGCCCCACTGTACCCAACCCCCCAGTGCCAGTGCTCAGTCCTCAATATTAGCTCCATCCCCTTAGCCCTCCAGTGCCTGCCCTGCCCCTTTAGCCTTCCTGCTACTAGGCCCGCCCCCCTTGCCAGCTCCCCATCCATGATGCCCCAGTGCCCCCCAGTGTCAGCCCCCTGCCTCTTAGAGCCACCAACCCCTTAGAGCTCCTTAGTATTAGCTTCAACCCCAGAGCCCCCCAGTGCCAGCCCCATGCCTCTTAGAGCTCCCCCAGCACTAGCCCCGCTCCATGAGTTCCAGTGCCTGCCCCCAACCCTCACCTACCCCTGTGCTGCCTCCCAGACTCCAGCTGAGTACTGACTGCTGCCTGGGTCATGGCTGCTCTAAGGCTGCTGGTCTGGGTTCTTCGTGGTCTTCCTGCCACGGAGCGAGCTGCTTTTCGGTGTTTGGGAGGAGATCCCACCCCTGCCTGGCATTGGTTGGCTGAGAGGCAGGGTGGGACATGCCTCTCCCAACAGCCACGGTGGGAGGGGAGGCACTAGGCTGTATACTCTAGCCCCGGCCCCCAGAGCAGTTCGCAGCCTGGCATCAGTCCATGGACCGGTGGTTGGGAAGCATTGTCTGATGGAATACCGGCTACAGAACTTCCCCAAAATGGTTCTCAGGGCGTATTTTTTTAGAAAAGGTCCAGTCTTGATTTAAAAGTTGTCAGTGACAAAGAATCCATCACAACCTTGGGTGAATTGTTTCAGCCCTGCCTGCCAGTCCTGTTCCCCTGGTACGGTGGGTGGGTGGCACAGTTCTTAGCTGCATCCTTAACATGCTCCTGCCAAAGGAGCTCGGTGCCAGCTGGCAACACCCTCTGGCAGGGCTGTCACTAGGAGGGGTGTGGGGCCTGCGGCAACCCCCAAACACAGGACCTGGGACAACCCCTTACTGCCTCAGGCCCCACTCCCACCCCACCTCTGCTCCATTCCCACTCGGCCTGCATTTCACCCCATTCCCCGAGCCCAGCCCTTGCTCTTTCCCCTCCCCTGCACGACACAAGACAAGGGATTACCTGGGGTCTGGCATGGGGTGGCTTCCTGCTGCCGTGGAGAAGCCAAGTGCAGAGGGCTGAAAGAGGGCGGTGGGGTGGGACATAGTACGTTGATGTGCCACTCCAGCTCCTGCTGCCTTGTTGAGTAAAGGGGGTTGACTCTGCTGCTGCCCTGCCCCAGGTCCCAAGATAATCCCACTGGTCCTATCCATAGGATTATTAAGGTGGCCACTGTGCGGCCCCCTAGAGAGCAAGACCTGGGGTGGCAGCCCCGAATCGTCCTATGCTCCCTGGAGCTAGCCCCTGCCCGTGGAGTGCAGCTGCCATGACATACTCCCTGAGGTGCTTGCCTACCACTACCTGGCAGTAGTGATTCTGCTGCTGCCCGTAAAATTGATGCATGGGACAGTAAAATGTCTCCCTCTTTGGAACCTTTAAATTGCCCCTCCACCATGCTCAAGAGTTGCATAGCATGTCTGGTTTATTTGAATATCCACTTTGGTGCCCAGCTCTTTGCTGCCCATAATAGTCCGCCATTGTGTAAATATGGCTCACATTCTTTGTTCCTAGATGTATACATTTACTTTTAGCTTGATTAAAACACATATTGTTTGCTTGCATCCAATTTGCCAAACAATCCAAATCCCTCTGTGTCAGTGTCCTGTCCTCTTAATTATTTAACAATCCTCCAATTCATATGTCCTCCGCAAACTTTATCAGTGAAGTTGGCTAGGTAATAAGTTATCTAGCCTCTCTGATTTATTCTTTCATTTTCTCCTTGTATGCTTCTAGTTCTTAGATGGGTAGATCAAGCTGGATTTCCACTGAGACTGCAACACTAGTGTCATCAGCCTGTAATCAGTCAAGTCCCTCTGAAACCTCTTTGTAGAGTTCTTAGCTGTGTAAAATTCTTGCTGTGTTTTGGTCAAATTCATCCTCCAGGTTGGTGTAATTATACTAATTACATGCAAATATAAAGGCATAATCTTAATGTGAATAGTGTCAAATGTCATTGTAAAGCATTGGCATCAATCCTCCCTTTTTAGTCAACCAACCAGGAGGCAGATGGTGGCTTCTAAGAATTGCTAGGTTTTCACAACATATTCAAGAGCTGTTCGGTGATGCTGCTTTTTCATTGAGGTTTAAATAGTGTGCTGAACGCTTGCACATCAGCAGACCTAGATGACTGCACCTGCTCAGTTCTCAGCAAATGGCACAGTTCTTAACTGTCAGGGTGGTCAAACACTGGAATAAATTGCCCAGGGAGGTTGTGGAATCCCCATCTCTGGAGATATTTAAGAGTAGGTTAGATAAATGTCGTATCAGGGATAGTCTAGACAGTATTTGGTCCTGCCATGAGGGCAGAGGACTGGACTCGATGACCTCTTGAGGTCCCTTCCAGTCCTAGTATTCTATGATTCTATGATAATGGCATCTTCAGCAATGTGTACACTGTATTAGGTGTGTTTCTTTTCAGCTGCAGAATCATGAGCATTCAGTAAAAAAGTATTTTTCCTTCTATGAATACTTCTAATCATTGCCAAGTAATTTCTCATGGTCAACCAACTATCCTGCCAGAACATCATGATCAAGTCTTTTAGTTCCCCCTTTGCTGTTGTTTTTTAAAAGAATCTTTCTTTACTTGTAGATTGTAGTGGGAGACTGGCAACTTTAAATCTGTCTTGAGTAGCGGTTCTCAAACCACCACGGCCCATGGGCTACTTATGCCCAATTAGCACACAGCTGCAACCCAGCTGTGTGTTAAAGGTCACTAGGCTGCATCATGGGATCTGGGTTCCTGTCTGCCCAGTGTGGCAGAGTCTAGGTTGCCTGCCCTGGCATGGTGGAGTGAGGGTTGCTGACTGGCCCTGAAATGTCTAAGCCTGCCCTGTGGCACCACACAGCAGGGTCTTGGATCCCTGCCATCTGGACCCCTGCCTAGGGCTCCACCTCTGACCCCCTTCTGTGGAGGGGTCTCTGAGCAGGAGGCACTGGGCACAGGAATCTGTGGGGAGAAGGCCTGCCTACAGAAATTCCAGGCCCAGGGCAGAACAGTCAATGGGCCCCCATGGATGCATGCACAAGCTGCATCCACTGTCCCTCCAACATTGGGCAGTGCTGCGCCTGCGCTGGCAGGGACATGATGATAAGTAAGGAATGGTACAGAGAAGGTAGATTGAGAATGTCTGTTCTCCCTCCCCATTACACAAGAACCTGGGGATATCCAATTAAATTAAAAGATGGCAAATGCAAAGCCAATTAAAGGAAATATTTTTCACACGGTTGGTGAAACTTCCTGCCACAGGAAGTCACTGAGGTCAAGAATTCAGTAAGGTTGAGGACTGGACATTGGTATGGATATCACAGATGACTTTGGATAATATAATATAAAAGATTGCGGTAGGGATATTTAACTTCCTGCTTTAGGTGCTTCCTCCTTAATTTAGACCAAGGAGGACTGGTGTATACATAAACAGGCAATTTCTTTTTTTCTCTGCCTTTTTTTCTACATCTTTAGGTTTGTGCGTCCCTAAATGTTTTTCCTTGGTTCTTCCCCTCTACTGATGTCTTCTGTTCTTCCCATAAGAGGTAAATTACACACCATATCTGAGCAAGTTGCACAAAAAGCCATGTACAACTGGCATATAAAATGATTACTAGAACCCTAAAATTTGTGAAGGATTAATAACTGCATAAAGAAAGGGCCGTGGAGGTGGTTAAACTTAAGTACACTGTGATGTGTGAAATCACTATGTGTAGTGGGGTAGAGTGGCCACCCACTGAGCCGGAAGCCAAAGGGCAGGGCTAGGACTATAAGAAGCCTGCCGGGGAGCTCAGTCAGGGGGCAGCCTCTGAAGGAGCCGGAGGCCTGTCCGGAGCTCCTGCCTACAGGAGGCTAAGACCCAGGATAGGCCGCCCTCAGCGGTCTCCCCAGAGGCCGGCCAAGGCTTCCCTGCCCGGGCTACTGAGGCCGGGCCAAGCCCGCCAGCAGAACCACCCGCGGACCCAGAGGACGGGCCCGACCTAGTGGACCAGCTGGACCCTCGATGGGTACTGGAACGCTGGGCCGGACGAGCGCACGGGATGCTGCAGAGCTCCAACCCCCTGACCCCTGGATTGGGCCGGCCGGACAGTGCGGGGACGGCAGCGCCTCGACTCCCTGACGGACCTGCTGGAGCTACAGGTACCTGGGAAGGGGGAGACAAGAAGTGGCCCAGGGGTAGCCTGGGCCGAGAGCGGCCCGCGGCCAGCAAGTTACGGGCCGGAGCCCTGCTGAGCCAGTCGCAGCTGCACTGCTGCATTCAGGGCCCCTGGGCCAGGGCGCAGTGAGGTGGGTGGGCCTGCGCCCCCCCTGCTACCCGCTAACCGGGTGGCAGTCTCCCCCCTCAGCGCTGCTGCAGATGCCCTACCGGGCCCGCTCCTGAATGAGGAGCTCCTACAAACTTGTGTTTGGTTGCGGCCGCGCCTTGCCTCAGGGCCTGGCCGCCATTTTCTGTGTTTGTTGCCCGCCCTGCTCGAGGGCGCGGTTTTACCTACGGTGTGTCTGGGACCGACCATGCGTTGGGCGGGACCTCTTGATGGGGCAGGACTAGACTGGGTGCCCTGCCCATAACTGTGCAATGATAGACTGATAAGTGGTGGACTTATTCCTCTATGGCCTGGACCTGAAGGAAGGCCGGGGAGAGACTCGCCTACTATTTTAGGGCGCAGGGAGGCAGGCACGTCCCCCACTGTGCTGGAGGTGGAGGAGCCGCCTCCTGAAGGCCTATCGCAAACCCATTCACCCCTGGAAGAGGGAAAAGCTCAGGCTGTTGTGGACATTGCTGGAGGACAGTGTCCTGAAAGGGATCCGGCCACCTGCCAGCAGTGCTAATTCCCCAACTCAACTGCAGGTGGCGCTGTGACGAGCGGGAAGCCGCTACACTGTGGTTCTGAAAAGGACATGATGAGGATAGCAGGCACATTACTGTAGGTAACTACCATGTCTTGGCATTTTATTAACTAGCACTTTAAATTATGGATTTAATTGCACAGAGTGGAAAAATATGAGGGGTGAAGTAGTAGCTGTGGTAAAAGGGTTGCTTATTGTAGTTGACGTTTATGTCGATGGAACTCAGCATTTTAAACAGTACAGCTCATATACATTAGAGAAGAGAAAATGTATTTTTGCTGCTTGACATGCTAAATCTTTACCTCATATATTCTGAGGACAGTGGTTGAGAAAAATGTAATATGAAAAACAATTATAAATATCTTGGCTAATCCCCATAGATTTGTTGTCTTCAGATTCTTTTACTGTGAATTTATGAAAGGCACCTAGACTAAATTATGCTGTTTGAAAGGAAGACCCTCAAACTGCTTTTTTTTTAGAGCAGTGATTCCCAACCTTTTTCCCCATGGAGGAACCCCTAAAATAATTTTTCATATCCCAAGGAACCCCTACCTATGAAAACATTTGCTTGGCCAGAAAAAGTTAACAGCGGGGAGCGCAATTCAGTTACTGCTAAATTATTGTCAAGAAAATGTATTTGTAAAGAGGTGTTACAATATAAACTGACATATATACACACACACACACACACACACACATATAAGACAATTTTTTAAATTTATTTATTCCACGATTTCTCGCGGAACCCCTGACGATGGTCTGCGGAACCCCAGGGTTGGGAAACACTGCTTTACAGAATTGTAGCCCTCTTTCTAGTGCAGTGTGGTATAGGGTCTTGTGTTATTAATCTGAAACTGCTTTTAGATAAATATTAAAACCAAGCTTTTTATTCATGAAATAAGTAGACAGCACTGTAGTACCAGTAGCAAAAGCCTGGAAGTAAACTTTCGAAGTTGCATAAAGAGAACGAAATTGTGTCCTTTTGAAAAAAATGAGGATTTGAAAGCATTTGTTTTCTAGTAGCAGGTATGAGGGTGGGTTATGCATTAATTACTCACTGTCCTGAGTGTGATTTAAGTGGAACTACCTTAAGAATTGGATAATCCAATTTCTGGATTAATTGTGCCTTTTAGGTACCCAAAGAGGATTTTTACATAATTTGTAATACACAGAAATGGGTGAAATCCTGACCCCATTGAAGTCAATAGAAGCTTTTTCATTAACTTCAGTGAGGTCAGCGTTTCACATGCCGTAAAATCTCGAGTATAATGTGCACTTTTTTCCCCATTTTTTTAGCGTTAAAGCCGGGGTGCACATTTATACATAAGAGAGATTTTTTTAAAGTTTTAAACTCCCCCTCCTCTCCGTACAGAAACTTACCCACTGCAGCGCGGCGTGGGAACCACAGCCCCTCTAGGCTCCCGGACAAAGAGAGGAGCTGGCTGTGCCGCCAAGCCGCAGCGCCCTGGCTTGCTGCCTGCCCCGGTGCTCCTTCAGGCTACACCCAGGGGCGCCTGCAGCAGGTTCGAGCTCAGCTGGGCAGGGGGACACCTCAGCAGGCGTGAGCTCAGCTGGGTAGGGGGCCCCGCAGCAGGCACGAGCCCCTTCCTTCCTATACATACCCTAAAATCTCGAGTATAATGAGAGTGCGCATTATAGATAAGAATTTACAGGCAGTCCCCGGGTTACGTACAAGATAGGGACTGTAGGTTTGTTCTTAAGTTGAATCTGTATGTAAGTCGGAACTGGCGTCCAGATTCAGCCTCGGGCTTCCTGTAGTCAGAGCTGGTCAGTTTCAGCAGAAGCTGACTTGGGGACGCCTGGGGCAGAGCAGCTGGGGTGCTGCTGGGTTGCTCCAGTAGCGCCGCTCCTCGGTGCTACTGGACCAACCCAGCAGCACCCCATCTGCTCTGCCCCAGGCGTCCTGATTCAGCCACTGCTGAAACTGACCAGCAGCGGCTGAATCAGGACCTGGGGCAGAGCAGCTCGGGTGCTGCTGGGTTGGTCCAGTAGTGCCCAGAGCGGCGCTGCAGGACCAATCGGCAGCGCCCCAGCTGCTCTGCCCCAGGGTCCGGCAACAAAAGCCTGGTCTGCTGGGGGGGGGCACACTAGCTGCGCCCCCCCCCCCCAGCAGACCAGGGACACGGGGAGCAGAGTCGCAGCGGCAGCGGGGTGCCGCGCCTCTGAGGCTTTGCTCTGGCAAAGTCTCAGAGGCGCGGGACCTCGCTGCAGCTTCAGTCCCGGTGCCTGTGGTCTGCTGGGGACGGTCCCCAGCAGACCACAGGCACCGGGACTGAAGCGGCAGCAGCGGCGGTTCCCCGCGCTTCTGAGCCTTTGCTCTGGCAAAGCCTCAGAAGCGCGGGAACCCGCCCGGTGCCCCTGGTCTGCTGGAGACGGTCTCCAGCAGACCAGGGGCACCGGAGCAGCTTACGAACGGGGCTTTCTCGCCCCGGAGCTCGCAGGTAGCAATCCGCCACCTCGACCTCCGGGGCGAGAAAGCCCCGTTCATAAGTGCGGATCCGACATAAGTCGGATCCGCGTAAGTCGGGGACTGCCTGTAGTTTATTCAAGAATTCTGATGTTTAAAAGGCAGGTGCACATTATACATAGGTGCGCATTATACTCGAGATTTTATGGTAAGTCTTTCTAAACTAGAACCTGTTGAGAGGACTCCATAGGTAGCTTTATTTGCAAATTTGCTAGTGGAATAGGCATTCAGCAGAATGCAGATTGGTGTGAACTCCCTATTTTAGGAATATGGTTCAAACTAATTCTTCATCTTTGCAGTCTTAGATTGTAGTGCAGACATAGCCTATGTCATCTGAAAAATCCTCCCCAGGCAACCTAAATTACACTGACACAAACACTGGTGTGGAAATGCTATGCTGGTGGGAAAGTTGCTCATGCAGACATAGATTCTGCTGCTTGTGGAAGTGGTTTTATTTGGCCTACAGGGGAGCTCTTTCCCATCAGCACAGAGCTCCAGTGGCACAGCTGTATGCTGTACCTACAGACAGGGAATTAGTATATACCCAGGAGAAGAAAAACTTCAATTTTGGGCCAACTTGTGTGAAACTTTTTTGGTGTGTAAGGATGGTGAATAGTACCGTGTAATGCCTCTATGTAAATCAGTGGTGCAGCCACATCTGGAATACTGTTCAGTGAGACCGACAGCCTCAGAAGGCCCTTGGGCAAAGTGGGAGGGGGCCCAGTCTAAGCGCTCAGAAGGGGCAGGGTTGGGAGTAGCTTCCCTCGGGCAGCCTCAGCGTCGCCCGGAGTGCCTACTCTAAATAGCCCTCAGCACTGTCTGTAGTGTACCACAGACGGCTCTGGGTCCAGCCACTACTGCTACTACGGTGGCAGCAACCAGGAGCCCTGAGTCCTTTTGAATTGCTGGGCCCTAGGGCAGTTGCTCCCTTTTCCTTCCCGTTCCTCCCAACCCCTATCAGCAGGCCTGTTACTGTGTCTAGTGGTAGCTACCCCAAGATAATGCAGAACAAGAAGGGATTCAGAAAAGGGCAATAAGAGTGATCAAGAACCTGTAAAAACTCTCACATGAAAAGAGATTGAAGAGGCTGGAACTGTTTACTTTTGAAAGGAGACAAGTCATAATACAAGTATATACAATAATTAATGGTGTAGAGAAGTCTCAGAGGGGTAGCTATGTTAGTCCTGTTTTTTGTTAGTCTAGAGGGTGCCACAGGACAGAGAAGGTAGATCATAAATGTCTGTTCTCCCTGTCTCGTAACATAAGAAGAGAACATTACATGAAAATAAAAAGTGGAAAATGCAAAACTGATAAAATGAAATACATTTTTACAAGAGTATGAGATTCAGCTATGCAGTTGATTGCCATTGGAAGTTGTTGAGTCCAAGAAATTAGAAAGATTCAAAAAGATTTTGACATTTATTTTGGATACCAGTATTACACATGTAAAATTTGAAAGCGGTGTTGAACTTTGTGCCACAGAGTTTGTGCCATTCTCAAACTTTTAGAGGTTTGTGCCATTCTCAAACTTTTAGACCAAATATAGAAGGAAGATAACTCTCAGTAAGACAAATGTAGGGTACTTACACTTTTTCAGAAACATCTGGTTCTAGCCACTATGAGAAAAGAATGACACAGAACTAGATGATTTGCATTAGGGATGTTAAATTTCGATTAATCAGCTATTCAAATAGTTGATGGAAATTTCCATTAACTACTTGGTTAGTCGATAAGGAAGTCGGGGGTGCTGCGCCTCTGTCTTTGAAATGTAGCAAGAGCTGCCTCTCGCTACATTTCAAAAACAGAGGCTCAGCTTCTGGTACCAGGCACAAGCTGGGACAGCTGATTCCTGGCTCACACCCAGACTCCCGCTGTACCTCTGTAGTAGAAACAGCCCTGGATTTGGGTTATATAGTTCATATCCACCCTTTGGTACTAAACTTTCTTTCTTCACTCCAGGACCATAGATATATACAAGTTTCTATCCTGGATCAGATGCAAAGTGGGGATGTAAGCGATTAGTCAGATAACATTATCCATTATTAGTCAGATAACGTTTACAAAGGAAACCTGTATTAAAGGTACAGACTTTCTCCTAAGTGAGTTACAGAGGAATTTATGAACCATCCATATGACAAAACCACCTAATAGAGATTTGCCCAATAGATTTCCTCTTACTACTTTAGTTAAATTAACAACATCTGCTTCAAAGTACCCAGTTTTACAGCTGAACACTGAAATCTGCACATGTCTTTCAGTTACTCCAGTATTTAACCTTTAATATGACTTTGCTTGATCATAATTCAAACTTGTGGCTTTGCTGACCGATGAATTGAAAGATGGAATATATAAATATGTAAATTACACTTTGAAATTTTGAAAGATTAAATGTTTGTTTTGGTGTTATTTTGGTTTAATACCATCTTTATTGGGATCAACACTTGGCTGATTAACATCTAGTTACACAGTTTCTCATTATATAAGTATGTCACAGCTCTTCAGATTTTCATGACTAATGCAAGCTCTGCAGAATAGTATACTCCTGAAATGAGTTTGCTTTAACTGTAAAAGAGAATTATCAAGTATTTACTGGGTCATTTGATGAAAATTCAGATTGGGAGGATTGAGGCTTGGTTTTTTGTTAATTGATTGAGGCTCTGGTTAATTACAGGAATATCAATTGACTTTAAAATGCAGGTATTGTCTTTGTAAATTACTAAAACAAAACAAAAAACCTACCTGAGGCATAGTCTATCTTCCTGGGTTTGAAATAAGAATCGTACTCCACTGTGCCATCATTTAATTGTTAAAAGTTTTGATGAGATGGATTAGACCTTAAAATTAATTTTCTACTCTAGATTTGAAATGTATATGTGTTACTGTCTGAACATCTTTGTTATTTCATTGAAAGGGTTTGTTTGACATCTTGGTTAGTAGGTGGAAGAAAGTTTAATAAGCTTTTTCATAGTAAGTCATAGTTATGTTGAAGGGGATGATTTAAATTTCTTCAGAATATTTATCACCCCCCTTAACATACAGAGGAAAAATGAGAATAAAACAATAGTGTTAGTTTTATTTTGTGATACTGTGCATGGAAAATTACATCATACTATCTATCATTAAAGATGCCAGGTCTCCATGACATTTCATCATTAATTTGGAATTTCCTTCCTTTCATGTGTTTGTCAGACTCTGGCACCAGATATGAAAAGGGGGGGGGGGGGGAAGAGAGAGTGTGTGTCTACACAACACACACATACATATAATATGTGTGTGGTGTGTGTGTGTGTGTGTGTGTGTGTGTATATATATATATATATATATATATATATATATATATATATATATATATAAATTGCCAAATGGCACATGTAGCATCTAAAACTAGTTTTCTACTATTAACTCTGTTTATAAAATAAATTATTACATGGCCAGAGTTTGATTTTTTTTTTTATAGCGTGTGTATAAAATAAATACAGAGCAAGACTGTGTGTTTGTATGTATGATACTGTTTGATTTCTCATATATAACGGGATGTTCTTATACAAAGCCTAGTTAGTTAGCTTTTTTTTTCTTTTTTTTTTTAAGGTAGAACTAATAGTAGAAAACTACTTTGCCAATTTTTAAAGTTTTTTAAAATTTTAATGTTGCATTTTCTTATTTTCTAAAATGTTTTTCTCTTACCACCATGTGCCTGAAAGACACTTATCGATATTGGGAAATTGAGACAGAGCTGTCAGATGTACAAAACAAATAAAGGAAGTACATATTTTTATTCTTATCTGAGATATTACTTGTAACAGGATTAAAAAAATTAAAATGGTACACCTTTTTTTTTAAAAAAGGAACATGTGCTTTTCATCCCAGATTAATTGGTACAAATTACATTTTGTGTTATTTAGTTCAAACTGCAGTACAGATACCCATGAATCCTGCTTAATACCATAAAAACAGCTTTGTGTAAATTTTATAGCTAGTTCAAGAAGCTATTGAAGAAAACTACATTACATTGAATGATTTAAGTGATCAGACTCTGAGAGCTTTTCTAAAGTGCTATTAAACTTCAAAGTTTTTATCTAGTTACAATATATACTTCTGAATAGAATATTGATTGTTTTAAGCTAAAATTGAAGTTTGTCATTAAGGGGGTCAAATTGGACAAGTGGAGCTCCTTAGTTTTGTAGGAGTAGAAGTGATAAGAAGAATTTGTCAGTTTTAGCAGTTCTTTATCTGCATAGCACAAGGTTATATTGGGCAAAACATGGTCTCCTTTGTTGTCTCATTACCAGCATATTTAATTTATCAACAAGTCTTCTCTGTTTATGTGTAGGTTGATGACTTTTTTTTAAAAGTGAAAATTAGAAGGTCATGAGTTTATACCATGCTGATTTTGGTGTCAGTGTGTATATATGTGTGTGTGCATGTGTTTTATTATACCCTTTGTCTCCATATCTTAAATGTGCTGCAGCTTCTGTTAGCTTCTGCTGAGTCATCTTTAGCACAATAGCACTTATGTAGACAAGCCCCCTGATAATTGAAGAACAAGTTAAAATGGTATCAGCACAAGAGTCAACTGAGCACAAGTGTGTTTCCATCAATGTTAAAACTGTTTGTTTTTGTTAACACTTATTGTCAATGAGTGACTAACATTCTGAGGAAAGTACATAAAAATTCACTGCACCTGCCTAGTCAGTTATGTAGTGAAAGCTGACTATGTATATGGTCTGAAAGATCTACTGTATCCTCCTGAAAAATCAGAGATGATCAGACTTGACATTGCTGATTTTTTTAAGATAAAAAAGAAACAGAAATAAAACCGCAAAAACAACCCCTTTCAAGCCACCTTTCATAACATAGCAGTAAAAGGCGGCAAGCCCAAAGAGGTCACCTTTTAAGTAGTCTTACTTGTTGACTCCTGAATAGTATCTGCTGACACTATCATTATAATAAACCTTGAACAACGACAATGACACGTGGACAACGGTAGAAATTATAATTTATTAACAAGAACAATAAATGCTTTATAAATTACTTTTAATAACTCCTATGTAATTGGCTTGTGATTTGCTTTAACAGACTGTTTTTAAAAATAAATTAGTTAGAAACTCTCATCCCAGAGCTGCCCAGTTGAATAAATTTCTAGGCTATTCATTCTACATATGTAAAATGCATTTATGACTTGTATACTCTGCAGTCCCCTGTAATCAATACAGATATGTTATGGTAGTGTAGTATAGTTTGATCTTAAATATTTTCTTTCCTGTTTAACAAGGTTTAGCTAATTTTGTGTCAGCATGTTGTGGGTTACCTAGAATTTGCCTCGGACAACTTGAAAAATAATCCCCTTTAGTGACAAAAATGTATACATCAGTTAATATGAAAACAATGATCTCAGTTTGCTGAGTGAATGAGAGGGGATTATATTTAAATAAAGCAGAAGAGAAATTGATCTACCTGAAATGGGAGGAAGAATAGTCTGGTGATCTAGGTCATTGTTTCCCAAACAGTGGGTCCTAGAAAGCATCTGGGTGGATCTCCCATCACTATTCAGACACTTGATGCCCGCCCCTGCAGTGTCAGTCACTCTCCCCTACGGCATTATTACTCACGTGTCTTGACAGTGCTGCTTTCCCTACATTCTACTCTATTGCTTCCACTAAGCAGGAGTAGTAGGCAGCAACATAGGGAGCAAGATCTGGACAGCAGCAACATAGGAGAAGTCAGTAGCCTGTGGGAGAGAGCTTTGGTGGGAAAGAAGAGCAAGGGGCCTGAGAGAGGGCAGTGGGTGGATGTACTCCTCCACCTTCCTGACTCACACAGAGCACTTGAACTGGTGCTCTGAAGTCTGGTATAACATCACTCCTAGCTTGCAGTCGTTTCTATATGGTTGGTTCCAAAAAAAGATAAAAGTGCAGTTGATGGGTTATCTTAGAAAAAGTTTGGAAACCACTGGTCTAGTGGGCAGGATGCAGGTTCAGTTTAGGGATGTGAAGGACTAGTTGACTATCCAATAAGCAAATGCTCATCAGATAGTTGGCAATATAGTCAACTAGTCGCTTCCCCCACCCTTGCTGCCTCTATTAAATAGAGGCAGCAAGGGGGAGAGGAAGAAAAGGGGATACTTCAAAAGCGGCAGCACCGCTTGAAGCCTGGGGCCAGACCCCGGGCTCCACAAGGTGCTGCTGCTTTAAATGCCACGTGCAGCCCGGGGCCAGCTGGAGTGTCCCCAGGCTGCATGCGGCATTTCAAAACGGCAGCACCACTTCAAAGGCAGAGGCGCCCTATTGACTAATTGAATAGTTGATATAAAATGTATTGACTATTCAGTTAGTCAGTACTTAACATCCTTAGTTCAGTTCCCTGCTCTGCCATAGACTTCCAATAGGACAAATCACTTAGCTTTTATGTGCCTCCGTACCCCATCTGTAAAATGGGGATAATGCTTCACTTCTCAGAGGGATGTTATAAGGATTCATTAACAAATTGCAATGTGCTTTGAGATGTACCAAAGAGCAGCACTAGTTAAGAAAGATATATATCTATGTATGGATATAGTTATAGCTATAGATAGATATGTTTATTACTCACTGGATTCTTTTATCCTAAGTCCCCCTCTCAATGTAAAAACAAAGCTTTGAAGATCAATTGGAGTCACATAACTATGCAATATTAGTTCATCTTATGGTGAGTAGGAATGTAAAGGGGTAACCGGTTATCCAGTAAGCATCACCCTTACTGGTAACCAGTTAACCGACAGCCTGGCTGGCCCCACCGCAGGCGAGAAAGTGCCCTAAGCACCTGGGCTGGAGCAGCCCGTGGCATGCCACAGTCTGGGGGCTGCACTGCAGTTAACTTGTTAAACATAGTGTTTAACTGATTGACTTTTTAAATGACAGTTTGCATCCCTAGTGGTAAGCAACATTGTACTATTGGCATCATTATTACGTACCAATAGACAGTGATGGTTGGAAAAGTAAGTATTAAGGTTTAGGGATATTAAGTGGGTATTTGACTAAGTGTGTAGTGGATGAAATTTTAGGGAAGGTGCTCAGTCCCAGCTCACACTGGGTCCAGGACCTACCCTTGCTGCAGCCGTGCATTTTAAATGTAGTAAGAGCCAGGCAGGCATTTAAAATACAGAGCCACAGAGGGTATAGGTCCTAGACCTGGTCTGAGCCAGGACTGAGCTTGGCTTGTGCTAGGCCAACCCCCCAGTCCACGGGAGCTGAGGAGTCCCAGTGGGAAGCTGGGACCCCTCGTGGACAGGAGCTGCTGCCGGAGCAGCCTCTGTTTGCAGATAGCTCAGGCTGCCACAGACAGGGGCTGCTCCTTGGGATGTAGAGCAGCTTCAGCCCACGGCGAGCCTGGGCCCACTGTGGACAGAGGCTGCTTTCCGTCCCCACCCTCCCTGCACTACTGCCCCTGATAGAGACAACAGCGCGGGGGGGTGGGGGCAGGTGGCACCACGGAGGCAGTGCTGGGGGAACTGACTTTTAAGCCATCTCCCCCCCAGCACTGGCTTCTGCTTCCCCGCTGCCTATGATACAGAGCCAGCGGGAACTACTCATTTACATCCCCATTATGGTTGAACGGGAATACATTCTCATACAAAGAGTATTTCTTGAATCCTTTTTGTTTCGCATTCCTCTGTTAAGTTATTGCATACACATTCGTTAGTGTCTAAAATAAGATTAATGTTTTGAGGGCCATCAAACACAGTAGTGTGATCTGTCGATGAACATTTTAGAGTCATTTTTTAGAAGAGTTTAGGAAAGACATTGCAGCACATTTCTCATGTAAAGATTTTTCTCCTTCCATTAAAATATTTCTTAAAAGTGTTTTTTCCATAGAAATACAAACGTTGGCTTGAAAATAAAAATCAGTTTATAGCCTAAGAACCCAATCTTTATTAGAGGAATTTGCAGAATCTACATTAGCTGACAGGTCATAGCATAGGAGTACATCTAACCAAATGTTACACGTACCTTTCTGCAAGTACATATATTCCTAGCTAACAGTGTACTTTAATCTTAGTTATTTAGCTTTTGTATTTCTTGGACATAGTAGTGATGTGCTCACTAATATTAAACCATTAGTAGTGTAAATTTATTATTAATGAGCTCTGAAGGGAGCTAGCCTACTCTGTAACTTCATAAAGGGTAGTTCGGTTTACTCAATAGTTCGTTTGTTTTTGAAAATGAAAAAAAGTGCATATGGATTTTTATTTTTTGATGTTTACTTTTTGACTGGAGAAGGAAGCTTCCCAATCATCTGATTCTGAGTCCTATTGTTTAACTTTGTGGTGCACCATTTGCGAACTCTGCAAATGCATGAATGGATATGGTAGGACTTCTAATCAGTTTGTCTCGACTTAATCTCTCATAAATAATATCTGTGTGTCTTGTTTGTGGAGTAGCAGGGTACTCTTATTGTATTTCTGTTTTTCCAAATGAGTAGAAAATATAGGATTTAGGGAATAATCATCTGATCCCTTTAAAATGAAGGTGGACAGTATCGGGTGGGTTTAGTGAAAGCTTGTTTTCTTCCACAATTTTCCACAGTTTTGCTCACAGTATTTGAGAATATGTTTATGGTACTGCTACCTGCAAAGAAGTTAGAGGAGGAAGTGAACCAGTCTGTCTTGTCTTCAGGGCTATTAGCTGCAGCCAGTTCTAATGACCTATGTGCTTTGATTGGTATCTTATTGTCAATAGTGATGCTCCATGTTTTGAAGGAGATGCATTATCTTTTCAGTCCTCAGATCTAGAACTATCTTCATTTGTACAAATATCACATGATGTTCTGACTACAGTTTTAGGGAATCTTTGCCTTCTGATAGCACAAAAATTACAGAAGCTAATTTACAACAGGTTGAACCTCTCTAGTCCAGCATGATTTTAGTTAGCCAAATGTTCACTTAAATTGGTTTGGCCAAGTTTCCCGCCATCCCATAAAGTTTGTTTACAAACACCAGTCCTGGCTCTCAGTGTTTACATGCTGCTATTTAGTTCTAACTAGCGGGAGTTACCCAGCATTGCTTGGGAAAGTGGAGGAACAAAATTTAGAAAAACAGTAGTCCACTATCGTTTTTTTAACGGTAGAAAAGTTGCACTGAGTTCTGTAGGGATTAAAATATATAAAAAGAAAAGTGTAAAACAACCAATTTTACATGTTATCAAAAACTTTATTGTAAACTATATTTTTTGTTTCATTATTCGTAACAAATATGTACAAATTTTTTCCACTTCCAACTTGAACACGCAACATAGAGTTGTCCATGTGAAAAGCAAGATGTCTCCAACTACTCTAAGTGACTGTGCTTGCACTTTGTCATTATACGTTGTTGAAATGTAAGTTGACAGTTGATATAACTGAGGTGAGGAGCCAGAGGGAATGGGGGAAGGGAGCTGCGTGCCTGCCGCTGGCGCCTGAGCCCACCCTCTGCTTCCTTGTCCCTCTGCTGGCCTTAGCGAGCGACTGTTCCTGCTGCTTCCCCTGGGAATCCGCTTCTACCTGCACTGCCAAGCTCCATGCAGCCCCAAGGAGAGATGTCGGTCTCTCATCTCTTCCCTCCCACAGTCCCTTAAAACCTTTTCCTGGATAAAAAGTTATCCCACGCAAAGTTTGGTTGCGGTAGCTCTTATAGTTCCAAGTTATTAGCGCACAAACATACAAACATTCTCCTTTATATATTAGATTTACTCTTAAATATCTTCTAAGAGCCCAGTAAGCAGTGGAAGTGTTGGTAATGCTGCTAGACAATATTGACCTCCTATGGTCTGGCAAATTCTCTGGTTCAGCATCAATCAAGTCCCAAGGATGCTGGACTAGAGAGGTCCAACCTGTACTTTTTTGTTCTGTATCAGCTACCCAAAATCATATTGGAGTCTGAGATGGCAGTGAGCGAGTGACCGAAATAAGGGATCACTGTACCTGCAAGACTGTCAGCTTTACATATGGGGTGCAAATTGTATTCAGCTATGAAATAATTACTAAATTTGGAAACATGCTCTTATTATCTGGAGGAATTTCTTTCCTCAGTTAATAGTCCAGTTTGCAAATGGCAGGAAGAACAAACTGATGGTTAAAAATAGCACAAGGTTCAGTTTGCAGAGCATAGCTTTACCTATAACACATTTCTGTCATTTAAATAAACCATTACAAGCCGAGTCTCATTCTCTCTTTCTTCTTCCCGATCTTACTGTTTCCTGTTTAGGTTAACAGAGAATGGCAGAAGTAAGGTCAAATTTCATTTTTGTCTTTGTGTTGAAGTGTAACTTTGTAGGGAAAAGTAAAACAGATTTGCATAGGATAAGAATAATTCTACTAGCATTTCATGTCATTGCATATTTAAAGAGAGGTGTATTCTGCAACCTTGGGCTTTTATAAAATTGTTCAACCTCTCTGTAGCAGGATCAGAAGCTTAGTAACTGTTCCTACATGTGGTAGGATAAGCTTCCAGTGCTTAGTGGCAGAGGGCACCTATGAAGGAGAAACCATTGCTGGAGAAAGGAAAGGTCTTCAGGGAGTGGAGTAGTTTGGATTTATTTTCAGTTTTATTAGGACTTGCTTCTAAATTGGAAGGGATGATTGCTAAACTATATAGAGCTTCAGCATACCCTCAAATGTCAGCATTTTTCTTGCCCTCCAGTATTTGAGGTTTTATTTTTAAGCTTTGAAGGAAGGTTCAAAAATTTAACTTTGCAACAAAATTGTCTTAACAGCATTGGCCTTCCCATACAAGGTTTTCAAATAGTTCGGTAGCAACCTCAGAATTATGCATTGTTGTAAATAAAACATGTCAATTGTGGTTCTAGTCCTGAGAAGTGTTCTAATGGGGCACAGTATTTTCTATCATAATAAGGCAAGATTGCAAGCACCTTACCTGACTGATGGATAATGCTTGCTGGACTGACAGTTTATGTGGATTGTGTTGCACTGGTTTTCAGTTACCAAACTATCTTTGATACGTTAACCCACTTAATTTTCGCTAAGAAAACCCCAAAATATTTTACTTGGTTGCATAAGGTTATATATTTCAATGTTGAATACTACATATTGGGTTAATTCTTACTTCAGCTTCTTCCAGAGTTAATTTTCTATGACATTTACCCACCAATTTCAAGCATACACTTTTACTCACATTATTTTTTTTCAAAAGTGTCATTTAATAAATTAATTATATACTTAAGAGTTTTTTCCAATTGAAATGTGTGAACCCTTTCTTTTTCTGTTAGGAATACAGTAAGATTTGTAAGGTGTTTGTCCTTGATAATATTTGTGACTGCCATATAGAAAATAGCAGTATCTTCAAGAAGTAGATCTAGTTATTACTATAATAATATTTAGTGCTTCAAGATTTTTCATTCTTATGCTCAAGTGCTTTACAAAATAGATTAATTAATTAGGTCTTGTTTTCCCCATTTTACAGGTGATGGTATCACTGTAAGAATATTCTGTTTTGTTTGCACTCTATTATCTTCCCTGCTTCCTCCTCTGCTTCCTTTAAAAACAAAAACATCTCTCCCCTAATGGGAAAAAAAAAAAAGCGCCCAGCCAAGCTTCCACCTTCTCCCTTCCCCACTCCTCTTGCAGCTCCAAGGCATTTCGCCCCAGTCAATCCATCATGTTAGTTAATCTTGACACTGGGGAGCAGCTGGGAGCTGTCCCTAATTAAAGTGGGCAAAAATATTGCTTTGATTTACTTGGTCACATGATCTTTCAGTACGCTGCTATTTGGCTGTCAGCACTGCACAGAAGGGGCTTTAGTGGTGGTGGTATTTTTTTGTTTGTTTTAGTTTTGGCCCAGTTCTTTCCTTGACCTAAAAATGAGACAGAGTTAAAATTCTGTCTGCTGTTTAAACTACGTTTACTGAAAATAGTTATTAAACATGCATGACTTGGGGCATCATCATAGTATCTTCTGTCTTGGCTAGTACCTTGTGTCAGTGCCTATTGAGTCTATTGTGAAAAGAAAGTACTCAAATCCTTGTAGAAAACTAGGCATGTATGAGAGATGTTCAATCTGTACTGTCCAGCCAGTTCTGAAGCAGTAACCACTACAGTGGCCACTGCTATAGCGAACTAGCCACACTCAACTCTCCAAATAGCCACATGTGGCTAGTGGCTAGCACAGGGATGGGTAATAATTTTTGATGGGGGGCCATCCCCAAGAATTTGGAAGGTGGTCAAGGGCTGCACTCTTCCATATTAATGGAAGAGGTGTGGGGTCTGGGATAGAGGTTGGGTGCAGAAGGGAACTTGCAGTAAGGGATTGGGGTGCAGGAGAAGCTGTGTGGTCTGGAAGGGCATTTGAGTGAAGGAGGCGATTATGACTTGGGTTAGGGGCTAGGGAGCAGGGGTTTGGGTTGTGAAATTGGGCAAGAGGGGATTGTGACCTGGAGAAGGGGATTAGAGTGCAGGAGGGGTAGGGGGCTTGGGCTGTGACCTAGAGCAGAAGGGGGTTGTGACTTGGGGCAGCTTGTGACTTGGGAACTGGGGTGCAGGAGGGGATGCAGAGGTTTGGGTTATGACCTGGGGCAGGGAATTGGGGTACAGGATCTGGGAGGAGATTTGTGTGCAGAAGTTGGTGGCACAGGGTTTGAGTTATGTAGGGTTGGGGTGCCAGAAGCAGGCGCTGGCTGGGAGATTTACCTGCCTGACCCCCAGCCAGCAGCCTTCTCAAGCAGACTCTCTACCTGCCCCACCCCTATACTGGCTGCCGGGGCTATGTGGGGTTTGAACAGCTAGGAACTGGAGGGGAGGGGGAAAAGTGCTTCGCAAGCTGCCTGTTGACAATCCCCTGCAGAGTGTGGGTGCAGCTCATGAAGAACTCTGCCCCTTTCCCAAGGCCTACTGCTGTTCAAACAGAGCCGTGCAATGACTGCTTCTGTCAGCAGCATGTTGGGGGCAGGCAGGGAGTCTGCCTGAGGCTTCCTGCTGTGTCTGCGGGCTGGATCTGGTGACTTGTCAGGCTGGATCTGGCCCTGGAGGGTATTTTGCCTAGGGCTTGGGCTTGCGTGTTGGTCACCATGGCATTAGAGGGCTCTTTTCTTGTCTGTCCAGTGTGATTTAAGATCGGAGGGAGCGTAGCAGTTATGAGCTGGAAGAGTAAGGTCTGCATGCAATTTACACAATCAGTAAATAGTATTTATGACTTGTTTATGCTGTGTAGAGTATGCAAAAGCAGCTGTGTCCTACCCTGAAGAGCAGCTCTGTTGGTAACTCAGAATATCCCTTTTCTACCGTGAGGGGTGTAATACATTTCAAGCAGGTAAAGAGTGTGTGGGATGGTATAATTATTTCTAAAATTATATTGTGCGCTTGTATCCTTTAAAAACAAGAGATTGTAGCTAAAGGAAGTTTTGGGTTTTTTTTAGAATATCTTGCTAGTTTTGTATTTTGAATACTTTTTCAATGCCAAACCTGGTAACAACAGCAACAAAAAATCCCCACAGCGGAAAACGTATTTAATACAGAATTTCCTGACTTTACATGTTTACGTTTTCTGTTACTTTAACAACATTAAGTATTCATTCCGCCTTCTCTCCAGTACCTACTGTCATTGCTTAGCAGTCTAAAGTCCTCATTCCCCACTGGTTGGGGACTTCTTGTATCCCTGCTTAACCCCTCTAAGTTCCTCCTCATGATATAGGTTAGAAGCATCCACCATGAATCCCATCCACTCTGTTGATATGAACTGCCACAGTGGGGCAGTTATTAGGGATTGTGAGCATGTATCCAAGTACACGGTTAACCAGCAAGCCCGGGCTTATTGGTTAACCCTCACAGTTACAGCAGCCTCCCCGCTGCTGCTGATACAGAGGCAGCAGAGGCGGAAGAAGCTGTGCATGCAGGGAGCCAACTTCCCATGCATGCCGGCTTCCATGGAGCCACCTGTCCTCCTCCCTGCTGCCTGCCACAGAAGCAGCAATTCAGGGAGGGGGCAGGCGGGAGCCAGTGCACACAGCGAGCCAGCTTTCAAGCCAGCTCCTTGCACATACCGGCTCCCGCAAAGCTGACTGCCTCTCTCCACCCCAGTTGCTGCAGTGTGGGAGGGAGCAGGCAGCTGGCAGGAGCTGGTATGCATTTTAAGCCAGCTCCCTGCCACAGAGGCAGCAGGGGGGGCAGGCAGGAGCTGGTGTTCGTGGGGAGCTGGCTTAAAAGCTATCTCCCACAAGCCCATACACCTCACCCCGGTGTGTAAATGGGTAACCGCTGAAAATTTCAGCAGTTACACATTTACACAAATAAACATGTTTTAATATCCCTATCAGTTATTATATAAGGGTACGTCTAGACTACATGCCTCTGGCGACAGAGGCGTGTAGATTAGACTACCAGGCATAGGAAAATGAAGTGGCGATTTAAATAATAGTGTCAATTAAATTTACATGGCTGCTGCGCTGAGCCGATCAGCTGTTTGTCGGCTCAGCGCGATAGTCTGGACGTTCCACGGTCGACATCAAAGGCATTTGTCAACCTCCCAGGTATGCCTCATCCCTTCATTTTCCTATGCCTGGTAGTCTAATCTACATGCCTCTGTCGCCAGAGGCATGTAGTCTAGACATACCCTATGGGAAGAGATATTGCAATGGATGAGAGGAGACAATTAAGGTCACTGTTGGAAACTTAAGTATTTCATGACACTGTCATGTTAAATGCTCACACTTAAGACTGTTTGCAAATTATTTAGCCCTTGGATTTTGTTTTAAAAAATTATATTTATAATACAGATTTAGAGTAGTGAAACCTCTTAATGATCATCATCAGGACTCCATTTTTATTCAGTTGTTTAAAATAGAAAATAATACAGTGATAACCAAACAGCTTTTGTTTTAAAGTGTAAAACAAAATAAAAAGGATAGAGAAGAGAATCATTATTTTAGTCTGTAAAACAGAATCATTATTTTAGTCTGTAAAACAGAAAATGTTATCACTGTATTAGAGAGAACTCTATAAATTGCGTAAAACAAAATGGTCAAACCAAGTATTGTGGGGTTTTATTAAAATAAATAATTCTGCCTTAGAAACCATACCCTTTTAAAGTCAAATGCATTTTATTTTATGTAATAAGTTAAAAAGTAGTTTCACTTCAAAATTATTGCGCCTGGTTGCAACCTGTTTGGTGTCAGTTAAGACTGCCATCACAATTTATAATTTAGCAGCAAGAAGAGTGAGGTGGTTTTCCCCACAAATTCCCAAATTCTTCCTGTGTGAAGTTGCTGGCATTTCATTTTGATCTGGATCTCTGGAATGGGTAATCTCTACAACATTTTTGTTCCTGTGTTTGTTTTCCTGAGGCATGCAGCTCCAAAATAACTTAATCAGTTTGCTTTAGACTCCATTCAAAAATAGGACTCTAGAACAGCAGCCGTGAATATGGATTTAAGTGTGAGTTAATGGTTGTAGTCCTCAGAGTCCTCAATGAGATACTTGTTAGTTTTTCATAGCTACTGAAATGAATTGTAGCTAATGGAAATTCTTTTCTTATACCATCCTGTCCTACTTGACCTATGGCTGTTCGGCATTTTAAGTGACACCCTTAGTTTGATTAACCCTAGACAAAGGGCAATGCCCAGTGTCAGCAACTTAGGTACATTGGGGATTTTAACAATGAAAATTTAACCACAGGCTTTAGATGCCTTCAGAGTTAGGAAGCAGCCAAGCAAGGGTTTTGAGGATCTCAGTGATGCCTGAATGTTGGATGTAAGGGGCAATTAGTCACCTAAATACTTTTGTGGACTGGGACTCTCAATCACCAAACTCCCCCCCATTTCCTCCAAAAAACCCTGAAGTTCTGGAAGTAGAGGGTTGTGGGCTCTTGGACTTAATACAGTATGTTGTAACTGTTGATAGTGGAATCAGTTGGTATTTATTTTAAATGGTCTTTAGAATGGCCCAAGTGTTGGATAGCTGCTAAATGTTTCATCAGTCTGGTATAGTCGCCTCCTGCATCACCGTGACATTCATTAAGTATCAGTGGTGTCTGTGCACCCTGTATCTACATTTTGATATGTTCTTTTGAAACAGATAATTGCAAAGGATTTAAAGCAAAGAATGTAATCCCTCACCTTTGGCTTCTTTTTATATCTTCACTGAAGTTAATGTCACAGCACTTAAGCTACATTCAAGTACCATCACTTTTCTAATAAACACTTGGGAATTGAGCCACCTGATAATACCTAATCCTAATTTAAACCCAAATAATGTTGCATTCCGTAACTGACTTGCATCCCCCCTTTCAGTCTTTTCTTTATAAGAAATCAATTTTGCTATTTAAAATTGAAATCCTCCAGCTATGTCACACTGTTAATTGACATGAAAGGCTTGAAAGGTAAGCGACATGCATCACTTTTTAATAAAATATTGGAAACCCCTACTAATGTTTTATAAAGATGTGATATATGTGTTTAATCCAAATCTCTATTAATATACCACTGCATCTGTGAAAATGAAGACACCTTGCAAGCATTAATAACTTTAATTGGAAGTCTAATAGAGAACAAGAGATTTGTAAGACTCCTATGAATAATATTTTTAAGTCATTGGGTTTTTATTGAATAATAATTTTCTGTCTTTTTTTTATTGACAGTCCTGTGGGTTTAAACTAGAAACAAAATGCAAAATAAAATACTGAAATATTTCTCATTGACTCGGAGGGCCATGTTTAGTATGCTGATCATGTTGCTTCGTCCTCTGCTCCCCCATATTGAAGTACTCCCAGTGGACAGTTCTTTGTAAATTCTAGCAGTAAATTGATACTAACAAATGGCAAGGACTTGTTCCATGCAGTAGTTCTATCTTAAGGGGGTTGGCTTGTGGAACTTGGAGTAATGATAGTGTTTCAATACCACTCCAAGAAGTAATTTCTTGGAGTAGTGGCTAAGAGCACCCAAGAGTGTCCTTTTCAATAACTTTGCACAGTTAAGCTGGTGCCTTTCACTAGGCAGGTCTAGTAGTGTTATAGGCCATTACACATCCAGCAGTAGTGGAGCTAAGCATCCAGATATACAGACTTATGTGAGTCAAAAAGAAATAAGTAGGGAGGAGAGGGATATCATAAGTCTTTACAGTGCAGAGAGTGGAATGGATTTTCCTTTACATTAGGATTTTTGTTTGAAGCCTCATTTCACAAGCTGTGTGAAGCTTTGGGCTTGGGTGAGCAATATAGTTTACCAATGTATGGTGTGTAATTTTTGGGCTTGTTTAAAAAACTTTACACATGGGGAGATGTGCAAGAAAATCTTCTAGTATGGGTCTTGCTATTAAAACTGATTGCTAAAGTACCATTGGCATGTATTGGATTTGGAACCTAAAGAGATTTTAGAAGCATACAAACTTCCTTATTCCCTTTGCTTTCCCACACATCAAAGAACATATGAAGGAGTCCTGTGGCACCTTAGAGACTAACAGATTGTCTCTAAGGTGCCACAGGACTGCTTTTTTATGCAGTTACCCTCTGAAACATTAAGGAACATGTTCACCAGCAGAACAAAGAGCAAGAGGCAGTCTGTCCATCCTTGGGTGCTGGGAGTTTTATGAGATATGACCTAAAATTTGCATGTATGTATTTCTATGTATAACACTACAGGCAGTCCCCGGGTTACATGGATCCGACTTACATCGGATCCCTACTTACAAACGGGGTGAGGCAACCCCGCACTCCTTCCCCCCAGCAGACCAGGGAGACACGAAGCTAGCGCCCCCCCCCCCCCCCCCAGCAGACCAGAGAGACGCAGAGTGGCTTTTCTCAGCAGACACCTCAGCTTGAAAATAAAGGACTGAGGGAAGTGAGGTGTAGGAGAATAAAACTGAGCTCTGGAGAAATGTTTGGCTAGAGTTTCCCCTACAATATGTACCAGTTCCGACTTACATACAAATTCAACTTAAGAACAAACCACAGTCCCTATCTTGTACGTAACCCGGGGACTGCCTGTACTAATAAGCACCCATTGAGTACTCTGGATCCCTTCACATTATCACATTATCTATATTGAATACATTAGATGCCTTCCACTTCTAATATTAATGCCCCATAATTATAATAATGAATAAAAGGCCATGAAATTATTCCACCACCCCCATCAGTGCTAGGAGAAAAAGGTGGTCTTTGCAGTGTGCCTAGAATGTAAAAATCAGGATCAACGCATGGATTTGTGTGCATTTGCAAAAAACAGCTCTGTAAAATGTGTCACAACATTAGGAAACCCCTTTATGGGTTTCTTCATTTTAGAAAACATTTTGTACAAAATGTACAGTGGCCAAGTAGGGATGATTTTGACATTGTAGAGCATCATAACATTATTGTGATCCATTCAATTGAAGCAAATTAATAATAATAATAATAATAATGTAGAAAACATAAAAAATATCTCGTGTTGGTCAAATTAAAATTTAAAAAATCAGTACACAATGGAGATTAATAATCTTTTTTTGCTCTTTAATTTGTTTAATGAAGCACCAGTAAGCAAGTTGCCACATTGTTGGCATTCAATTATTTTTTGAAATATATAGGATAATATTTATTCAGTTGTTTTTGTAGCCTTACCTCCTAAATGTATGTATCTTTTGTTTTTTGCACAGTGCTGGCCCCAAAGGCGATAACATCTACGAATGGAGATCAACTATTTTAGGACCTCCAGGCTCAGTATATGAGGGTGGAGTTTTCTTCCTTGACATCACATTTACACCAGAATATCCCTTCAAGCCTCCAAAGGTAAGAGAGACAGTCTAACATTTTGCTACACAATGATCTATAGAATGTTGGCAGCGTACTCCGTGTTCATGAGATACAGTCAATTTGAAATTGAGATGATTTAAGAAAATGATTTAAACCTGGTTTCAAGAACCTCACCTGGAATCTCTCTCACAATTTTTATGGGGTTTATTTTTCAGTCACCTCTTTTCTGTGTGTTCTCTTCTGGTTGCAAGTTAAATTTTGGAAGGTTGTTGTATTCTGTGTTGTTGGGTTCTATCACAAATCCAATACTAATGTAAGTAGCTGTTGCTTTGTCATTCACACATTTCGCCAAATACGTTTGGGGGTACTTAGGATGGTTTCTTAAGACAGGAAATTACCTAACAAGGTTGCCTGAGTGTGGTTCCAGGTTTCACTGCATTAGAATTTTCTTGTTGGAGATTATGCTGATAAGGAGACTCCTAAGAGAATGTCAGCTGGAATGCATATGTCCAAAAATGTTTCTTTCAAATTACTTCACCTGAGGCAGAAGCAATGCCAACTGAGATCCTAACAAGCAATAAATGAGAATCCTATACCCTATGGTGTCAGAGGTTTGGTTGCCATTTCATTGATGCTTTTAGCTTGTTTATCTGAAAATGGGAAGAGAGGAAGTCCCATTAGTGTAGATGAATGGATCTGAAGCTGCAGTCATGGAAGTTTTTACAAATTAAAGTTCTTTGAAATTCTGACTTTAAAAGTAAGCCACTCAGTGCAAGAAACTTATAAAGAAAGAAACTTTAGAGACTAACAACAATATATAAATAGTATCATGAGTTTTTGTGGGAAAGAAGTTTAAGACAATAGCTAAAGAACCCTTTGTCTAATATTAGTATACATAATGTAAATAATTTGTATGTATGGAGCACATTACATATTCAGAGTTCTGTGTTAACATTAGTTCTCAGACTGTTCCTGTGAGAGAGAATTATCCCCATTTTGAAAGTACAGGTTGAACCTCTCTAGGCTGGCACTCTCTGGTCCAGAAACATCCATGGCCCGGCATGATTTTAGTGAGCTAGATGTTCATTTATCATGGGTGTGGCCAAGTATCCCACAGTCCCATAAAGTTTGTTTACAGTCATCAGTCCTGGCTCTCAGTGTTCTGTGCTGTTGTTTAACTCTCATTTACTCCTAACTGTCTTCTCAGAGCCAGTAAGCAGTGGAAGTGTTAGTAATGCTGCTGGACAGTATTGACCTCCTGTGGTTCAGCAAATTCTCTGGTTTGCACTGGTCAGGTCCCGAGGGTGCTAGACTAGGGAGGGTCAACCTATAGCAGAAATTGAAATCCAGAAAGAGTGATTCAGGGTCTGATTAGACAAGTAGGTACCTTCCTGAATCTGGAGTGAATTGCCCCAGGCCACTCAAAGTAACAACCAGTATTAAAATTGAAGAGTTTTTGGCTCCTAGAATCATTCTTCATCTCATTGCTGTTGCTACTCTTCTGCAATATTACACCATACATTTTCCCTGGCTCTCAAGAGTAGCATTACAGTAAGGCTGCATTTTATTTGCATTGAGGTGAAAATAGTAGCTGGGGTTGACCTGATCTTTTCTGTATTAATAATCTCTAACCACTTTCTTCCTCCTCCAGCCCCCATTTCACTTTGCTGGTTATATATATATTATCCTATCCTACCTCTTATCTTTGTGAGTCACGGGACCAGCTGTTTTGTATCTTTTCTAAAGCTACAGCTGTGTTTTACATCATTGCAGTGAGTGAGATGGAGCTCTTTCAGGTAGGATCATTGGGGAGGAGTCAGTTTCATTATAGTTTCTGCTTACTGTTCTTTTGGCTTCTGTATTGTCTTAATAGCTCAGTATTTTCCAGATCTGATTTGATTTTGTTAATGGTCTGTTGTTGATTTTTCACCTCTACTCTCCAGCATTTGTAAGAAATCTCTATGTATTAAAAAAACCTTTTTAGGACATCACGCATGTGCCTCCATCCCCAGCTCCAAGCCCAGAACAGCCTCTCACCATGCTACCAGCCCTACCAGCTGCAGCCCCTCCGCATGCCACTCCCAGCCCCCTCACTCACACACCTCCTGCCAACAGCCCGCAACCCTCAGTCCCCTCACTCTAACCCATGCTAAGGGTGTCACAAAGGAGACCAGTGTTTCCTCTAAGGTGCATGCCTGTGTGGCCCTGCACAAAAAATTCTAAACCTGTCCACCTCCTTTGCAGAACCACACAGCAGCATTCACCTTCCTGTTGGATCTGGAAGGTGAGTGGCATAGTAGCTCACATGGCAGGCGAGGCTGCAGCTGTGTTGAGGGGTGGCTGCTCCAGCTGCCGCCAGGGATTAGGACAGCATGGCTGGTGGGCGGCAGCTGCCAGCATGGATTTGGATTGAGTGGTTGGCGGGTGGCGGCTGCTGCCAGGGATTGGGGCCACATGACTGGTGCACTGATGATGGGCAGCTGTTTTTTCAAATTGAAATTTGATTTACTCTTTTCCACTTTTATTTCAATTTTGATTAATAAAAGCAGTTTCTCTGGACATGGGGGTATTATGGTTTTGTTTTGTTTTCTTCCTCATGTCCTTACAAGATTCTAATAGATGATACAGAGGATTCCTCCTCTGGTGACTTCCCATCCCCTTCAGGTGTTTTTTTTTTCCTTTCTACCTCATTGAAGGTGCTATCCAATCCCTGCTACTAAACTCTGAGATCCCACATATAAAATGTCTCTAATGTCAAGTTTTCAATTGCTTGTGTTTGTTTATTTGATTGAGAATTAGTTTTGAAATCACTAATATTTTACGGCTCATTTTTTGTTCCTGCATCAGAGGTATATGCTGTCCCTTTTATACCTCTGTGCCATTTTCCTGCCTTGCAGGTACCAGTGTAAGGTGGGGGAAGGTAGCTTCTGCTTGCCTTCCCATGGATGCACAAAATGTGGGCAAATCCTTAACTCCTACCCTCATCCCCAGGGCACCAGCCAGTTCAGCCATGCCAGTGTGTGCTGAGGGAGAGACACTGTACCAGGCATGGGGCTGGTACAGGTACTCAACCCCACAATTGGAGAAAGCTGGGAGGCACATTTTGACTGACTCTGATTCTTCTTCCAGCCTTGTTCTGAGGGTACAGAACAGTGCGCTGTCCCATTCAAGAGGCTTGTGGCAAAGCCATAGTTTAGCCTTGTGAGAGGAAGTAATATTTTTATTCCAGTCCTGTCAGCAATATAGAGACCTCAGTGATCTACCTGCCTCTGTTTTGCTATTAACTAAGATTTAACGTTCTCATTATTTCATTGTATTTCCCATGTGGACTCCCTATTCTTTCCCCTTCAGAAATTGCTCCACTAAAGTCAGCAGTCAGAGGCATCAGACTATTCTAAATATACTGAAGTGGAGGGGGGCTCTTAATTCTTACAGCTTCCAATTGTTTCCTCACTTTAAAATTCCACCCACTGTAGTGCAGGACTGAAAGGTGCTGCCTGTGTATTCCATGATTTCTCCCACCACCCCACCTACCCACCCACCCCTACACACCAGGGAGCTCTTGGAGGGAGGGGAACTCTGGAAGCGGGTTGGGGCACAGCTGGGAGGAAAGTGCAGGGGTTCAGCTGAAGAGGCAGAAGTTAGGGGCAAAGGGTGCATTGCACAGCATGGCAGTGCAGGGGTTGGGGAGCCCATGGATGCAGGAACGCTGGGAGCAAGCCTGGGTGGGAGTGAGACTGGGTGCCAGGGTGGGTGTGTGCAGGGTCATGCGCCTTGTTAATTATTCTTTGTTTTAGTATTGTTTCTTCCATAACAATTTAAATTATATAATTTTTTGTTTGCAACTGGTGGGTGTCCCGATAGCACATGTCCGAACAAGCGCACATGAACTCAATACTGGTGCACAAGACAAAACTCACTCCGCTCAGAGGGAACACTGGAGGAGACCAGAGCCCAGACTGGGTCCCTCCTATCCAGCCACATGTCTGGAAAATGGGCAAGGAGGTGCCTGGCAGCACTGACCTGAGTGGCCCAGGTCCCCTTTGCCTGGCACCTTGGAGCACCATGACTTGCTCCAGGCAACGCCACTGTTCTTGGTGCTCACGGGCTGCTGGGCCAGCAGGCTCAGGAGCAGTGCAGGGCGAGGCACCCCATGTCCCTTGCCACTTGCCACTCCATCCTCTGCCGCACCCTGAGCCTAGCGCCAAGCTGCCCTGATGGAACCCACCTGCAGCGTTTGGAGCGGCTGCCAACTTGGCTGAGCAGGGTGGGCAATGCCTTCCTCTGCATGATGGCACCTGGAGACCCCTCCTTACTGCATGGCCCCCCAGCCCTCTTTCCATTCTCCATTTCCTCAGCCCCTCCCCTTCATCCCCTCAGACTTCCATCCTCCCTTCCCAACCTGGCAAGCACCAGGCATTGGGTGAGGCTCCCCATGTCCCATCCTATCCTCTGTTGCACCCCAAGTGGCTGCATCCCAACACCAGCACCGAGACACCCCAGTGGAACCCACTGTCACAGCCCAGCAACCCCAAAGGCGTCACAAAGGGGTGGCCCAGCAGTGTTTGGAGCAGTTGACAACCCGCTGATGCTGCTTCCTTGCTGATTAGGTTGCCTGTTCGTGGGAGGGGGCAGGGTGTGCATAGGGAGGGAGGGAGGAAGGGAGATACGGTGTATGTGGGGATGGGTGGTGCAGTAAGAAGGGATGGTGGGAGTGAGGAGGATATATGAATGGAGGCAGGGGGATGGGCAGTGTGCGGGTGCGGAGAGGGAGGGGTTAGGGAAGATGGTGAGTGTAGGGATGGGGGTGTAGGAATGGAGGTGGAGGTAGGGGTGGAAGGAGGTGGAAGGAGGTGGGTGGGCCCTGTGGATCATGGAGCTCCAGACCCCGGCTCTTCATCACCCCCAGGTCAGCAGGGAAAGGGCCAGGAGAGGGGAGAGCCAGGACTGGTGCAGGCTGTGGGGGAGGAGAAGAGCCAGGGCTGGTGCGACCTCAGCCCAGCCCACCCCAGTGGCTGGGGGGAGAGCTGTGGTTACCTATCCCCAAAGAGGGAGGTTGGCATGCATAGCAAGCAGGGTGCGCCACCCCCTAGTTTGTACTTTAAACATATTTGTACGTTCTTTTTTAGATTTTACTCTTATGTTCTCCAGGCCATTGGCTTTTGTATCACCAACAAAAGTTGTAAATGGTAAACAGATAGTCTGTATTAGGGATGTTAGCAAGTATTTGACTAGCCCTGGCCAAGCAGTCCACTGGTCCGGGATGCTGCGCCTCTGCATTTTGAATGTAGTAAGATCCCTGCTCAGTGCCGGCTCGAGCTGGCTCCTGGACCTACTCCTGCTGTGGCCTTGCAGAACGGTCCTTATCAACTAATTGTATCGACTACATTGATACGATGTCGATAAGTGGTCCTTATTGACTAATCATGTCAGCTTCATCAACAAATTGTACGATTAGCCAGATAACTGCAATTTAACCTTCTTACTCTGTATGCACATTTAAAACATCAGAGACCTGAGTTTCTATTTTAGTGGAAATCACTTAAATCCTTTCATATGTTGTGTCAATAAGGCAGAGCTCCTCTAAATAGAGAACAGG
The DNA here is from genome assembly GCF_052426305.1 of Pelodiscus sinensis. Taxonomy (NCBI): domain Eukaryota; kingdom Metazoa; phylum Chordata; order Testudines; family Trionychidae; genus Pelodiscus; species Pelodiscus sinensis. Next base: position 191,837,458 of record NC_143053.1, on the reverse strand, counting down.
TACTTTGATACGCATCCACAAATTTTGCCAGTCTGTATCACCAGTGGTCATTTTTCTCTTGTTCTTACATTAACAAATATGGTTTATGCTTTAATACCAGATAACAATTTAGTGGGCTGAATTGTTTTCTCAGGTTACCCAATTTTAATCTCCTTTGCTCAGAGCCAGTGTGCATTTGCAAACTGGAATTGTTGAGCTCTCCATTAATTTGGTCTTTAGTTAATCAACTTGGAAATACTCATGCTTCCTTTTTGAATGGTTTTATGGTGCATTGCCTCCTGAAAGCTGGGGAGGCAGTAAGTTTGGAAAATTAGAACTAAAAGTCACAATAGTGAAATATTAAACCACCAGTGGGATGGAATTAGAGGCTGCTTATGAACCAATTGCAAAGTCTTACATGGGAACTGTAAATGCTACGGATTTTCATTCTTCCTCAACTGCCCCTTTCCTGAATGGAGCGATCTGCTTTTTTCTACTGCTGTATCACCAAGTGAGGTAATCTGTCTGCTTGGCCTGATGCACGTGACTTAGTCTGGGGAGCACTCATTGGGGTATTGCATATACCAGAAACAGATGTCTTTTTGGTTTCTCCATATCATACCTTTTAAGGTTCTCTGATGTACAGAGAACAGCAGCTGTTTCTGTTCTGAGTTGCTGTTGCCTGTTGCAGCAAGGAGAGAGATGCTGTGGTCTGTTCTGGAGATTATTTTGTTCTGTACATTACGTGCAAAAGCATGTACTTTAATTAAATTGAAAATGGAAGTAATTTATAAAGAACCAGAAGACTTAGCCTGTGTTGTCTGGGTCCATATAGCCTGGGACTGGCGGTGTGGGGGGTGCAGGAGTCTGGGCAGGACCTTGAGGATATGGGCGGGAACAGGGCAGGAGGCTTGAGGGGTGAGGAGAGGCTCAGGGCGGGGGGGGTCCCATCTGGCAGCACTTTCTGGCCCCTCCTCCCCCGACGCTAGGAGCCTTCTGTCTTCCCCCAGCCACCTCCCTGGCTGCTAGGGGCCCTTCCCTTCCCCCAGTGCCTCCTGTCCAACATTGCAGCCCAGGGCTGGGGAGGAGAAAGGGTTTGGGGCAAAGGGGCTACTTACTGGTGTGCTAGCCAGTCAAGGTGGTGGAGCCCAAGTCCTGCTGGCCACTCTCTTGGTGATGTGACTGCCCCCAGTGACCACTCTCAGTATCGCGCCCCTCCTCTCTTCCCCCTCCCTTTCCATGTTGTAGGAAACCATCCTATTACTGGCAGTTTCTGTTTTCTTGGCCCACCCAAACCTTGACCTTCCTTTAAGTTAGGAGAAGAGGAAGCTGCATCCCAAAACTGGTGGTCCTAGCTCTTACTGTGCTGGAAGAGTTCTTGAACAAATGGACTCTCAGACATACAGACAGATGCACATTTCTAAAATATTAGATGAACTGTAGTGTGAGAGCATGAGAGAGCAGAGCGTGGTAGTGTCTCCTGGGTCACAGGCTATTGAACCTCTGCTAATGAAGAGAGTTGCCGTACTCTGCATAGCATGCAAGTTCTTGAAAGTATAAAGATGCAATGCTTAGGAAACTATGCATGCCACACCCCTGCCAGTGTTCCCACTCAGAGACCAAGTGAGAGGGAGAGGCATGAGCACTGTTCTTTCACATAGCTGAATGCTAGACAGATCCAGGAACGCAGCAGAACAGCTACAAGGGAAGACAGACGAGTTTAACGTGTGGGCCAGTCTAATCCCAGAAAAAACACTGGTGCATTCTTCTTATGCCACACGCCTACTGAATGTACAAGTCACCACTACCCTTGCTATCAATAAATAGACAATAAGATTTATGGGCATGAACAGCTGGCAATTTCTGAGATTTAAGGATATGATCTGACGGCTGTTACTCAGGTGAACAATTATAATTCATGCTGGTAGTTTTATTGACTTCCCTGTGTTCACGCATGAGAGGGAAGGTTGCAGAGTTTGGATATTTTTAAATGCGTTTCTTCCTCATGTGGAGACATAGGCCCTGTTTAGCCTGTGTTTAAAATGAGGCTCCAAAGTACGTACTTAAGAATCTAAATAAAAATGGACTGAATTGTCAAAAGTGCTGAGCTCCTTCAAGTCAATGGCAGCTACACTTGTGCTGCCTCTTCGAATATCTGGCTGCTCTACGTGGATTTTAAGATGGCAGAATATGAGAGAAATCTTGGTGTTAAATTGTGAGCCATGTTTGTTAATCTGTAAGAACAAGATAAAAAACTTGGGTCTCATGCTAACTTTAGGTAACCAAATCATGAAAACTTTGGCCATAGCTTTGATAACACGAATTACTGCACTGTTGTGTTTGAGTCTGCGACCAAGATTGAAACAAGATTGACTTGCTGTGTGCCCTATAGGGTTGCCAGATGGTTGAAACAAAAATACTGAACAGCCCTCCCTCCCCCCCCCCCCCCCCAAAAAAAAAAACACCGGGAACAAATTCTGTTGAAGGGTAAAAAGGATGGGGGACCTAAGTTGTTGGGGGGGGGGGGGGGGAGAAAGGACTCCAAGGACTTCTTAAGCCAAAAAAAATAAAATAAAATAAAACAGCATTAAAACAGCATGTCCCCTGTAAGGGTGTGTCTAGACTACATGCCTCCGTCAACGGAGGCATGTAGATTAGACAGATCGGCAGAGGGAAATGAAGCTGCGATTAAAATAATCGCGGCTTCATTTAAATTTAAATGGCTGCCCCGCTCTGCCGATCAGCTGTTTGTCGGCATATCGGGGCAGTCTGGACGCACCGCGTCGACAAAGAGGCCTTTCTTGATCGGCACAGGTATGCCTCGTGAAACCAGGTTTACCTGTGCCGATCAAGAAAGGCTTCTTTGTCGACGCGGTGCGTCCAGACTGCCCCGATCTGCCAACAAACAGCTGATCGGCAGAGCGGGGCAGCCATTTAAATTTAAATGAAGCTGCGATTATTTTAATCGCGGCTTCATTTCCCTCTGCCGATCTGTCTAATCTACATGCCTCCGTCGACGGAGGCATGTAGTTTAGACGTACCCTAAGAGTGAGTGCAGGGATAGGAACAGGGGAGTGGTTGAGCACTAAGACCCAGGAGAAGCATTGCTTCTCCTTGGTCTTTTGGCTGGCAGCGATTTTGTGCCAGCAGCTTTGGGGAACCAGGTAAGCATGGGGGCTGGCGGGGGGAGTGGGAGGCCAGGAGCTGAGTGTTTGTAGGGTTGCCAGGTGCCCGGCATTTTCACCTCCTAGCTGGGGAAAAATTCAGAAAATACCAGACATCTCGGGTGTCCGGTATTCTCTGAATTTTTTTTACCGGACAGGAGCTGAAAATACCAGACTGTCCGGGTGAATACCAGACACCTGGAAACCCTAGCCCTTGGGCAGATCAGTACTTGAACTTGGTACTTTCATTTCCACATCCTGAAAATGGACATTGTGGTGACTGCATACATTCTATAATTTAAGCAGAGTGAATAGGGAAGAGTTTGATTGCTCATTGACAGAATCCATACCTGTTCTGGGGTAGAGGAAGTAATAATCGTCAACCCCAGATGTTCAAAAATCATAAGGTGGGCCTCCAAATTCACAAAATTGGTTTAAAAATCATGATTCTTCTACATTAAAAATGTGAGGTTCCTTCTGTTTTTAGGGTACACTTAGACCACATTTTCAAACTCTTCTTTGCAGCCATAAGTCTAGGAACCTTTTAAATTACTTTATGCGAGTGTTAGAATTCTCACAGTCACTTCTCTCCAGAAGCAAAACTGTAACTATCAGAAAACGTACCATAAAATCATGAGATTTTGGAACTCTGAAGAAGGGAGGCTTTGAAAAGCTTTCTTCATCTCTGGACTACTCTGATACAATACAACTTTGACATATTAGTCATAACCAGATGCTATCATCTACCATCATGAGTGAATTTGGTCATTGTTTTGGCATGCCAAATGGACAGGTGTCCTTATCTTTCACACCACTATGACCGTGCTCACCAAGGTCATAAATGGTGTCCTCAGTATTAAGGCTGGTTTTGAAAAAGCGTGGGGATAACTGTCCAGCCCACCCTGATCCTCCCAGTTCCAAACTGGAGAAGTGCAGCAAGGTTTTTCTACTGTTTCACTTTCATTATTTTACCTGTTCTGAGTTGTTCCACAGCCTTAGATTACGGGAACTGTAAAACCCTCTCACTGCAGCAGCCACCCTAAGAATGGAGGTTAGGTTTGCCAACTTTCTGACCTGGGGTGGGCAAGAGGTGGCTAGTGGGCCGGATTCGGCCTGCAACTGCCTCACGAGGACCCTCAAGCACAGTGCAGCAGCAGCCGCTTTAAACGTGGCTGCTTTGTACTCTGGATGCTAGGGAGTGAGAAGGGAGGCTCTGTCCTGCTCTTCTCTCCCCCCTCCCCCCTCAGCAAAATCTCCCATCTCCCATTGGCCAGTTTCCAGCTAATAGGAGCTGAGAAATTTTACAGGAGGCAGGGGCACAGTCATTGAAGTCTCCTCCTTCCACCCACCATGCCCGGAGTAGAGCCACGTGGAGCAGCTTGTGACTGCAGCTCAGGTTCCCACAGGGCTGCTGGTTGGGAGCCACCTAGATAAGCACCTCCCAGCCAGAGCCTGTCTGTGACACCCCTGTCCCTCTTTGCCCCCCACAACTGCTTGCCCCAAGCCACCACCCAAACCCTCTGCACCTCCTTCTCCCAGGTCACAACTCCCTCCCAGATCCTGTACCCCCTTCTGGAGCCCCTTCCCCAGGCCAGAATCCTCTCCTGCACCCATACCTCCACTTTGGCCCTGCACTCCAAGCCTCTGCCCCAGATCACAACCCCCTTCTTCATCCAAACTCCCTCTCAGACTGAACACCCCCCACGTACCTCAGTCCACTACCCCAAGCTCCCTTCTGCACCCAACCTCTGTCCTAGACTCCATACTCCCTTTGTAGAAATGCAGCCCTTGACCACTTGCCAAAATTCTTGGAGTGCCCCCTCTCCCCCGTTAAAATTATTGCCCACCCCTGTTCTGACTGAACAACACCAAACAGCCTTGCCCTCGCCCTTCTCCAAGGCCCTACCCTGCTTACTCCATCCCCTCCCTCCCTTACTCCATCCCCCTCCCCCATCCTTACTTGCTCGCTTCTGGGCTTTAGTGGTCCATTTTTTACCTGTTTAGTGACCAGGTGGAGTTCTGTTACCTTCTGATGTGGGGGATTTAATGGGACTCTGCTACAAATATTGGCCTGGACATGCTGTGTGGTAGCCTCTTGGATAGATAGGAGACTTTTCCATTTGTCACCTTCCTCTACAGTCCATTTATGTGAAAGCTGGGGCATGGAAGGGAGGGGCAAATCTAGTCTTGTCCTTTAACTGAAATACTGCTTGCATTAGAAATGAAGTGAGAATTGTGCAGCAAATATAAAATTACCAAAAAAAGTTCCATTAACAGTCAATGATTTTTTGCAGGAAATTTAGCTTGGAGAGAAACTGACCATCCACGCTGATCTTATGGAATTTATGAAGTATAAAGAATTCAGTTTTATCTGTTCAGTTTGTACAAATGAGAAGCATAGCTCATTACTTCTAATTTTCATTTAAAAGTAAATACTACATATGTGAAATTTAAGCTAAATGTGAATTGAATTGGTTCACACTTTTCTTCTACAAATGAAATATAACCATTATTTTTCTTTTTGCATAAAATAATATGGAAAACAAAAGAAAGATCAGCACAATAGTAAATACTTGTTTAAAAAAATGATTTAAAGCTCTTGTAATAAAACCAATTGACACCAGAGGGCAGCAGCTCATCAGGAATCTAACCCTCTTCCCCTCATATTATTATCCATTATTCTGATTACTCTGATAGGAAAGACATTTATCCGCACTCTACAAACTTATACTAAAGCTGAATTAAAAGTGAAAGATTAGCTTTTACAGCTTGGCCTTGCAGAGCTGGAGTTACTTTTAATCTGAATTAAATGTTGGGTTTCCTATAATTTTCCTGTTTAAAACTGTGAAGTCAAACTTACAACTTTGTAGTTACTTGTTACCACACATTTTTTGTGTTTTCTGGTTTTTCTAGGTTACATTTCGGACAAGAATCTATCACTGTAATATTAACAGCCAAGGAGTGATCTGCCTTGACATTTTAAAAGACAACTGGAGTCCAGCACTAACTATTTCTAAAGTTCTCCTGTCCATCTGCTCACTTCTTACAGACTGCAACCCTGGTAAGCCCCTCATGCCCTAACACAGTGGATCTTAACCTGTAGTTCCCATTGCAGTGGGCCCGACCTTACTTTTCTTTTCTTTTTCCTTCCCTACTTTTCCTTTTCCTCTCCCAGGGGGGCATCTGTGAAATATTAATAGATTGAAAAGATATGCTCAAAAAGGTTGAGAACCACTGCTAACAGATGATGTCACTATTGATATGGATCATCTGTCATTTTAGTAAATTACACCTTGATCCTGCATCATTAAAATCAAAAGGAGCTTTTGACATTGACCTCAATGAGCATAGGATCAAGTTCTTGGAGAAGGGAATTCCTGGGTCTCTCCTCCCTCCCCCCAAAAGCCCAAGCTTTCTGAAGGATGCTAGAAGTTGTTCTGATAATTCTATATGCCTGCCCGTTCTTACAAGTTGCACTGCAAAGAAAGCAGCAAGCAGAAAAATCTCAGACAATCCTCCTGTAAATTGAAATTCCAGCTAAAAAGAAAGTGATCTTTTTAAATACCATTCATGTGTGGTGTCTGTACCATTTGAAATTCTGGTGATTTGGTAATGGAGTAGATGTATTTAAAAAGTACCCCCATAAACAAGGCTGAGAAGATAACATGCTGGACATTTTCCTGGAAGCTCCAGTTCAGCTTTATAGTAAATGTTTCTAGAACAAACTTTCTTCCAACATTCCACCACCATATTTTTATATATAAAGTCAGTTAAGAATTGTTGTTAATACATTTAGTGCTTTCCTCCTGTCTTCAGCTTAGTTAATTAAGTACACCGCAGTAACACAAAATACGCAAAACTTATCAAATTTCTTCTAACTTCTATACAAGTGTATTAGCTAAGGCATTCTGCTATGAATACTTCACTCCAAAAACCTGATCTAATCTTTCATGGAAACCAGATTTATATTGATATAGGTGTACTGGGACATGCATACAGCTTTAGAAATGTTAAAATAAATTGAAGCACAGAGGTCAGGTAAAGTCTACAATATAACCTGCAAAAATGGCAAAGCGTAAGTGTCTTTTACTTCCTTAAAACTTGAATTAGTGACTCTTTTCCTGCCACATTCAGCAATCACTTATAAAGCCCCATAAATATACATATACAAATTAAGGTCTGGCCGCCTCTTGGAAGTCTAACCACCTCAGTACTATAAAATGAATCAGTTTTCTACCATGGAACCCTCCCCTCCCCCTATGAATGCTTTTGGGAAACATATCACATAAGTTCTCAACTTTTTCTTTTATGTTTGTCCCAGTTCTTAACTAAATTGAGCAAGAACTTTTTCTTTCTTTCTAGCTGACCCTCTGGTTGGAAGCATTGCCACTCAGTATATGACTAACAGAGCAGAGCATGACAGAATGGCCAGACAGTGGACCAAAAGATATGCTACATAAAATGGATTTTTGTCAAACTCTTGCATTATTTGTCTGTGATGGAAAGAGCTGCTTATTGATTTTGAAGAGGGGGGAGGGAGGGTGCTGGTAAAGAGTAGGGTATTTCTATAACAGATTTTATTCAGTCTTTTATTTCCTAAGATTTTGTTGTTGTAACTTAAGGTATCTTGCTACAGTAGACAGCTAGAATTGGGAATAGCATATTTTAAGACTGTCATTAGTTCAGCAATATTAGCTCACATATAGTACCAAGGAGAATGTAAACTTAGATTTTTTTTTGGTTCAGTTGCTTGTGATATGTAAAAGATAAAACAGCTTAATTTTGTACAGGTACATATGTTGACATTTATGTAAAAGTCCTTTGAAGACTCTACACACTGGGATTTTTGTTTTTGTAAAAGATGTTGGGATTTTCCCCCTCGGGAGGGTGTGTTGGTATTTAACAATTCCTTTTTAAAGACTCATCTCATGATATGTCGTATGGAGGAGTGGATATATGGCCTCATATAGGAAATGAGAAGTAGTTAATGTATTATTTTATATGCCAATCTACCTTTGTGAAAAGAATAAAGGTTTTAATCAGGATTTATGGCAACCTGTAGTGAAATACCTTAAGCTGTTTAACTGTAAGGCGTGGAATAGGAGTCACTCAGTGGATTGGTTGTATGTTGTGGGCTACTTAAGTCTGCATTTGTTACTGTGCTAATAAAAATATGTAAAAAATGACTCCTACTTAGTGGCCTGTTTTGTTATTTTGCTGAACTAGCTTCTCAGTACATTTTGATGAAACACCTGTATTCACCTTCCACTGTTTTTCCTTGTGAGCTAAGTGCTGTCTGAAAGCATTCAGGGAAGAGTACTGATTTATCAGTGGCAGTAACCTTGTCCAGATGGGTGCTCTGTAGAAAGCAGCTCCTATTGCTTCCATTTTTAAAGGCTTTTCTACATTAGGTTATGTACCAACTGATACCTCAGGAAGAGAGAGACAAGGTGAGTGAGGCAGTATCTTTTATTGGACCAACTTCTTCCTGGTGAGAGAGACAAGTTTTTGAGCTTACATAGTGCTGTTCAGGTCAGCTTCAACACTGCATACCACAGGAATAGTCCAGCTGAGTACAGCAGAACCTGAAAGGATCTACCTACCATCTTGTCCCGGCACACTGCTGAAATGCCAAAAGCTTGGGCTGTTAAGGTGAACTGCTCCCCAAACTGGTTTTGGAAGGGCTGCCCTTTCGCTAGAGCTACAGAGAATGCTGATGGAATAGGGTCAGGCTAAGGACAGGATGCAGGTGAGAGACTATGGGGAATGTCTGCCACAGCTGTAATGAGAGACAATTGTACTTCTAGTTGGAGGAGAAAGAATGGCATCATAGAAGAGCTGGGCAGGACACAACTCAAATGAAGAATGGGGAAGACAGGTTCTAACCTGTTGCAAAGCTATGTCCTGATAATGTCACTTGTACAGACAATTAAGGAATAGGGATGAGGTAGCTCAGCAAAAGGCAGGGAGTGGGCTGCATGAGTGTCCCTTTTTCATCGCACTGGGCTGCAAGATTGCTGTAATTAAGACAGTCTCTCAGGATAGGGTAGTCTTGCTAATTGTGCTTGCATGCCTAGAATTTGCAGGGTGTGCCAGCTGAACCATAGCAGCATTTTGATTGGATACAGAGGGTGCACATGGCTCTCAAGCAATGTTGTGTGCAATCCGCATGCATCTCATTGCACATGCCCTTGCTTTATGTGCATGACTCTTTAGTACTACCACTAAGGGAAAACGATGTGGATGGAAACCAGCAGAATCTGGCAAGCCTGTGCATGGGCAACATTAAACAAAATGTCCTGTGGGCCACACAGAGAACCCCGTTGGGCCGCTTGCGGGCCATAGGCTGCCCACCACTGATCTAGCTTTAAAGAAGCTAAGTGATCGCAATCTTCAGGTATTTATTCAGATATTTAATCAATGGGAAAGCGGAGAACAGAAACACACCAGCCTTACCTCAGCCAATCCATTGCCCACCCTCCTGGCTGTATCTATCTACAGCAATAGTTCACTGCCCATAGAAATTTACTGCTCTTGTAGAAAGCTGTAAGTATGTGCAAGTTTCACTCTGGCACAAACACCAGCTGCTCCAAATTGTGTGCTGATGACTCCAACTAGATCAGTTACTTTACTGAAAGGGACAGTGCTGGATTTATGCACCAGCTAAGTAAATTACAGCTTAGGGCCTTAGATTATGAGGGGCCTCAGATTATGAGGGGCCCCTAACTACAAAAAAATTACTTGTTTTTAGTTGCATTTTCACCTAAGTACCGGTTGCAAAAAACAACCCCTTTATTTTATTTTCATTGTCCTTTCTGTTTTTGGTAATGCTGTGGGACCTCTTAAACTTGACACACTTCAGGGCCTCAGCATGACTTAAGTCCGGCCCTGAAGAGACTGCAGTATTTAGAAAGGACACCATGCCTGACTAGCTGAAAAAGTAGTAGGATAGAAAGAAAAGGGCTCTCTTTAAAGCCATGACCAGTGGTCCCAAACTCACAGCCTGAGTCATCTGCCGTTTCACAATCCGGCTTGTTCATGGTTGCTAGCATGAGTGTCCCTGCAGCCCTGGGCAGGTGCCTTCACCCTTCCCCCAAGTCCAGCCCCTGCTCTGTCCCCGCACCACCTTTGCCTGCCCCATATTACTCTCTTCTCCCCCCATTGCATCCCTTCCCTTAAACCTCCTGCCTTGAAAAACGCAGCCTCAGGGCTTGCTGGTGGCCCTGGCATGTGGTAGCAGCAAGGGCCAGGCCCTCCCGCACTCACCACAGCAGTGGGATTTGCAGGGAAGCGGTGTAACACAGCATCCTGTGCTGTGCTCTACCATCATCTCCCAGGCTAACCTGATAGCTCCTCTTTTTCCTATGGATGGGACAGCTCTGCACACATCTCCCCCAGGCCACAGGGACATGCCAGCAGTGGTACAGAGCTAGCCCCACTGCACTACCAGGGTGGCGGTAGGGGCCAATATGGGAGGGGTTAAAGGCATGGGGGGTGGGGCAGGCAGGTCTGGGTGAGAGTACATGTGCTGGTAGGCAGGGCCAGGAGACACATGGGGGAAATGTGGGGAGAGCCCTCTGGAGCCCTTCCAGAAAAATGTGCCCACTAGCCCAAAGGTAAACTGACATCCCAGCTCTAGATAATGCCAATCTAGTTTGACCAAATGAAAAGTAATTTGTTGGGTTTGTGTGGTAATGTACTTCTACTCAGTCACCCTACGTTATCCCTAATGCCTTTGCCTCTTAGGCTATGTCTATATTTGAAGTGCTACAGCGGTACTGCAGCAGTGGTCAGTGTAGCCACTCTCTCTACAGCGACCGATGGGGTTGTCCAGTCACTGTAGTTGCTCCATTTCCCTGAGAGGTGGTAGCTAGATTGACAGTTTCTGGGTAGACCAGTTAGAAACTGCCTAGGTCTTTAATGCCCCAGCAAAGCAGTGCTGAGCTGTTAGGGCTTGCCGACCCTGAGAAGTTATATTGCATAGCTATGTAGCTCAGGAGTGTGTAAAATCCACATCCATGAGAGATGTAGTTGAGATGACCTACCCCTCAATGTAGACAGCACTAAGTTAACAGAAGAATTCTTCCATTGACCTAGCTACTGCCTGGGAGATGGATTACCAATGCCAGTGGGAGAACCCTCCCAGTGCTGTAGTAAGTAGAAGTATGCTGAAGTGCTACAGTGGCAAATTGAGGCCACACTACCAACTGGTTTTCTCTACTTCAGACAATGAAGGGAACAGGCCATGTGGATCACAGCAAGGGGAGCAAACAATCTAGAATTTTCTTCTGGCTCATGCTCCCTTACCATCTTCTATAGGATTCAGGCTATGCATAGCACAAATGGATTATGCAGATCCACACAGTAACACTGTTCTCTCCAACCCCACAGCCTTCCATGTTAATTCTGACATGCTTGCATGATTTATTGTGCCTTCTTTCCCTGCTCCCAGATACAGAACACCCATTTGTCTGGTGACTTCATAGGTAGTATTTAGTTAGCCAGACACCTGGCAAGTCCACGTGGCTGATCTGAGACTGAATCATCTGCCATTTTGAGCTTGGGCTCTTTACCTACTACTATGACAGCAGGGGTGGCACATCCTGCTTCCTTTTCCTTATGGGTAGATGGGAGCTCCCTCAACTTTGTAGCATGAAGCAGGGTCTATGGTGGCAAGAAAAAACTGGAGAATCACTGTTGGTAGACCAGTTAGTCCTATCTTCATCCCACTTCCAAAACCAAGTACGTGATCTGCTGCAAACACTACATCTAAGCACTCATGTCCCCTGTGCAGGGAGAAACAAAGAATTCATGTACAGTCAGCAGGAAATTAAAGTGGGTGGTATTCCCTGCTGCTCTGATAGTAACAGGTCTTAGTCAGCTGTGATCATACAACAAAAACATGTGCACGTTCCTAACAGTGTAACAAGAGCTTGCTCATTCATAAGGAATAGCAAATGATTGAAGATGTAATTGCTGACAGTTTCTCTTGGCATATGCCTTATGCACAGGAAGAAGAATTATTTTGAACTACTTCATGGACCAAAGCAAAAAAACAGGTTCAACTGTACAGGTAATCCAAGTTACTCCATCGCAAAATCTTGCTTCGTTTTGGTACATTGTAATGTTGCACCATTGTTACTAACTTTTCATACTTTTCACTGAGTTATTAGTACCATCAAGTAGCAGAAGGGTATTACAGGCACATACTTAGAACAGCCATCAAAATTGTAACTATCAAATGACAATATTCAGCAGCTTACGTGTCACTATGAATAACCTGAGGTCTTGCTGCCTCATGACAGTCCAACACTCTGCTATTTAAAATACCAGGAAATGTCACTTGTTGGGAGTGTATGGAACTGTTCATTGTTTAAATTAGTGGGACAGCAGAACCCTGAAACATGGTGATCCATCCTGTGTGGTCAAGTTCATATAACATGCTCCTGCTGTTGGAAGATGTGCCACTTGTTACACCTGAGGGATCTGCACAACCATTTCTGCTGATCTGCCATTCAGAGCTGGCTCGCTGACTTTATACCAACCACTAGCAGGCCTCTTACTATATTCATTAAGCCTCTTCTACAAGACGTTAGGTGCTTCGCACAATTCTTTGTTTAGGCTATGGCTACACTACAGAACTTACAGCTGGCAGTGCAAATGCTCTAAGCTAATGTGAGAGAGCTCCCCAGTCAACTTAGCTACCACTGCTCATAAGGCTGGAGTAATTATGTCAGTGGGAAAAGCTCTTCTAATACTATCCATGCAGGCATTTTGATCAATGTAAATTACATTGCTCTGGGGAGTGCTTTAGTCACACCCCAGGTAACATAACTTATACAGACCTAAGATGTAATGTGTGCACAGTCTTAGTCCGTATACAGAATACAAAGTGCAACTGCCCTGTGAAGATGGACAGCAGCAGTGTTTATGAACTGCTCTGGCGGGTGAGGCTAATAACTGCAGCCCTTCATATCTCATATATCCTGTCCTGTTGTCAGAATCTAGATGAATATCCACAGCTCATTTTTGCAGATATGGATGCAGATACAAATTTTGTATCTAGAATCCTATGATTTGTGGCAATTCACAGGTATCTGCAGCTCACTTTTTGTATCTGCACAGGACTCTATTAATAGCACCTTTACAACATTTTTACAAAGTGCCTCCTTGTGAAGTGATTAAGATCTTGATCACCTGTGATTTTCGAAGAAAATACTTGACTGAAGTACGGTTACATTCACAACTTTGCTGCTTTTAATGCTGAATTCAGTATTGCCTCAGAAAAAAACAAGCCAAGCAAATGACAGGAAAAAAGACACCATGCCCTTGCAGCCACAGATAGTGCAAACAGCTTCCCCTGGAAGAGGGGTTTTAGTTATCACAGTTATTGCCTTTGCTCTTCCTTCCAGGCAAGGGAAATGCTGACTTGTTCTGGGATTGGGAAAGTTTGCTGGCTAACGAAGTGAAAGGTTCAATGAGTGTTTTCCGATCTGTTACTGTCACCTCCCATAGTCTCACCTTCTCAGCCTTTGCCCACTGCTGTGCTACTTCTGTTTCCACTTGTCTTTGGTCAGTGAGGTCAGTTTTGTTTCCTAAGACGACAATTATCACCTACAAGAAGAGAAAACAGACCATGGTGGTACGTGCAATAGTTAGGCCCGTAGTCTAGTCTAATTTTGGCTCACCCTAAATACTCTGCATTTTTAAGTACTAGAATGTGGAGTTCGACGCTGCATATCGCTCAGTGTGCTGGGATAACATGTAACTCTGTCCACAACTCAAAGGAGACAAGGGAGTGGAGTGTCAATCATCACCCAATGAAAACCCACTCTGGTGATGAGCACAACTCTACAGCCAAATTCTGAAGTTGCTTTGCACTTTATTACACACACCCGTGACAAGAGTGTAGAATAATCTCTGAGGGGTAGCCATCTTAGTCTTTAACTTTAAAAACAACGAGAAGTCCTGGGCACCCTAGAGACTAACCAAAATATACAGAATCGTGAGCTTTCTTGTGGTTAATCTCCAAGGTGCCACAGGACTACTCATTTTTTAAGAGTGTATATCAGTGGCTGTGAATGGTAGTTTGATACCCACTTCACGCAGGTGATGACAATACAAGGCAGTAAGGCAACAGAGACCTGTTCCAGACTGCTGCTTTCCCAGCCCCAGATGGTAGCATAAAATGTCAGTCTCTTCCTCCATGAAAATAACCCTTTGAGATTTCTAGAGTCTGGCACTTTACTCAGAACAACATATAGTTCTGTTTTCCTCTAAACATCACACTCAGGTGGCATATTGTCCTAGGAGAGCTATATAAACTAGGTACAAAAGTTAAGACTAATACAATTTTTCAGAGGAGTTTATCTAAACACACTCCTGAATGTTTAGCAACTCAGTCTGTGCTAGTGCAGAAGCTGAAAGCAGAACTGACTACATCAGGCTATTAGTGCTATTTAACCTTGTGTATTGCAAAGGGTTTTTTTTGTTTGTTTTAAACATCTCAATTGTTTGCAATAGGTAACAAAATCAGTGCCAGTATTTACATTATCTGCTCCTTAGAGAAGCTCAGCTCCCTGCTCTGTAATGTCTTGAATTCAAACTTATTACAATGTCCCTTAAATTTTAAACCGCACCTATTGATTTGGGTAGTTTTCACTCTCTTTCTCCCCTCTGCCAGCCAGCACTAGTTTTTCCTGTAGTCAGGCCTCTCTTTCTTCCCTGTTGAGCAGACTTTGATTATCATACACCTGTAATTTCTTTCCTGAGGTTCTTCTGTCTCTAAATACTTTACTACAGATTCTCTTGCCTATCTTCTAAAAGTCCCTGCACAGCTCTCAGAGCAACATTACCTTCTAAGCAAGTCAGGATTACTGCTTTAAGTTTGGTCAATAGTGCTGATTTTTTAACTCTTATCGCATAGGGCCACCATTTCCGCCACATGCTTTAGTCAAGATTACAGCATCTTTCATTTGCCACGGAGGCCTTGACAGACTCACACATAAAAGGGGGAGTTGACTTAGAAAGCAGAATAACCTTCAAAAACATAACAGCTACTACCCACTGAAGCCCCACTAACTCAGAAAACAAGATACCCAGCTATGGTTCATGGCTAATCTGCCTCTTCCACGACTAAATTGCACTGCTGTCACACTACTCCTTCCTTTTCCCTTACCCCCATTACATTTTGAGTACTAAAGTACATTATGGCTGTGTTTTTCCGGAAAATCAGCCACTTTTCCAGAAAAACTTGCCAGCTGTCTACACTGGCCGCTTGAATTTCCGCAAAAGCACTGACTTCCTACTGTAAGAAATCAGTGCTTCTTGCGGAAATACTATTCTGCTCCCGTTCAGGCAAAAGTCCCTTTTGTGCAAAGCACAAAAAAGTCCCTTTTTGCGCAAAAGGGCCAGTGTAGATAGCTCAGATTTGTTTTCTGCAAATAAGCCCCGATCGCGAAAATGGCAATCAGGGCTTTTTTGCGGAAAAGCGTGTCTAGATTGGCACGGACGCTTTTCCGCAAAAAGTGCTTTTGCGGAAAAGCGTCCATGCCAATCTAGACACTCTGTTCCGAAAATGCTTTTAATGGAAAACTTTTCCGTTAAAAGCATTTCCGAAAAATCATGCCAATCTAGACGCTGCCCTTTTGTTTTGCAAGAAGTGGTATGACATTCTGCCTGTTACCCACATCCCCTTTTTTCTTTTTAATAACCTGAATGAGCTTTATTTTGCTGGCCTAATGACTAAAGGCATTTAGCAGGGGAAACCATGAAAGGATATATGGATGTTCTAAGAAGATGATAAGCACAAAGGTACTGCACAGGTGACATGAGTTGGCATAGCTGCAACACTGTCAGCACTAGCTGCCTTTTAAGGGAAAATACAGCAGTCATTTTAAACAACGGAAGTGATTATCAGCCATTCTGAAATTACAGTAGAGCCTTATTGCAAATTGCCTCTTATATCTAGGACCTTAACTGTATTTTGTTAAGGAGCATGTATGCAAATAAAACCAGATGAGGATGATGAACCACATTGTTTCATCCACTGTCTGAAATACATTTCTGCTGAGAAGAGGGGCAAGATGTGAATCTTTAACACCAATTATATAGTGTGTGGATTAATGAAATTCTTCTGTATTGGAAAACTTCTTTCATTAGCTTGCCTGAGACTGAACAGAAATGTTGCTTTCCTTTGTATAGCTTTGTATTTAACTTTCTATTACTGTGCTATCTCAGACATGGCCAAGAAATTAAGGCATTAAGCTTTTACCTCTTTTTTGTCTCTGAATGTGTCAATCTCTTTCTTGAGCACTTCAGCTCTCTGGAAGGATTCAAGGCTGTTCACAGCATACACAAGAACAAAGCCATCAGCAACAGAGAAGTAATGCTTTGGAAATTCTACACCCTCTTGCAGACCCATAGTGTCATACAGCCGTAACTGTTCCTTTACCCCACGATCTGTTTCGACTGACGCCAAATACACGTCTTCCACTGTTGCTCCCTCTTCTAAACCTGTGTTTTTTAAAAAGCCCCCCCCCAAGCCCTAAGTGTTAATACTTATAATACATTTTGTAAAGTGATATCAGTATTTATTCATACTGCAGTAAAACTACCAGCACTCATAGCTTTCAACAGTGCATTTTAATCTATTTTTTTATAATATATTGCTTTTTTAAAACAGGATTTAAACTCAGATCCTATCATGTTCTCAGCAAGACCAACAGGCCAGCTATTTACAGTAGAGACCATGTCACATACACATGTACAATACACAGATGAATATATGTAATTTCATTTTCATAGGCATAAGTTCAGGATGATTCATCTTAGATGGCCCATCCCATAGATGCCCCAAATCCTGCCCACCAAAACTGTACCAGTTGTGCTATATCTATGGGTGGCTGTGGAAGAGTCCTAATTGGCCCCTCGGGGAGCATAATGGAGGAAAAAGTAGTAAGACTTAGTTATCTTTAGCACCCTATCTAATCCCTACAGCCCTGAAATTGCCACTCATCTTCATATTGAATAGTACCTTACTCCAAAAGTAGAGCAGGAGAAATAATTCGTGAAGTCTGTGGGACTACTTATGTAAGGTACTAACTACCCAACAGGGAGATTCAGGCCAAATGATGCTATAAGCAGCAAAGTTGAAGAATGTTTGAATGCAGCCTAGCTCACTGCTTTTAGTAATAGTTTCAAGTTTTCAAACAAACCTTCTGTTACCAAAATTGTCATCTCTTGCCTCCACTGCACATCTACAAATATACGCTTGTTGGTGACGAATTTTTTGTTTGTTTTTCAGACAGACAATATTGATACATTGTTTTAGAAAACAGTGATTTTACTATGCTTAATAACGCTATTTGAAACCCTTCATTCTGACAAAAAAGCTGAAGTATTCCACCCACGTATATGCCGATTATTTCCCCTGCTGCATGCAACCTTTGTTTCCAGAAAAAAAAAGTGGCACAATCTCTCCTTGCTACTTTCCCCACTCCTGTTTTTTACTCGTTTTCATAAATCAAATTCCCATTAGATTCACAGCAAACTCTGACCAAACTAATTGATCTTGCCTCCAAATACAGCTATGCTGACATGAGGCACAACACTAAGAAAGATCAGAAAGGTTAATAAAAAGAGAATGAGTGTGAAATAAGGTTGTAGATCTGATTCAGAAAAATGGTAGCAGCATGGTGTGCTGGGGTATTTTCAAAAACTAGTAGCTAATTGAGTCTGGTCTGGAAACAGTAATTGTTGCCTGCTCTCTGTCTCTAGTCATTGTAATTGTGGCAGTTCTTCACAACCAATATAATGGAAGCAGCAACAGATATGCCTATATTCTTACCTGATGAGAAAGGGGTAAAAAGGTCCTTCGTGCTGGAAAGAACGGAGAGTGGAAGTGAGAAGAAATCACAATGATGGAGGACCGTAAGCACCTCGCAGGCATAGGAATTTACACAGCAGTAATCTCAATAGATGAAATTCAGCCCTTTGCAAAAGAGCAGCATGAGGCCTGTGCGCCACTCAAAACAGGATTTAGGTAGCACATAAATCTCCTACTGGCCGTTATGTAGCGGGAATTTCCCCCATTTAGAATAATCCGCCTTTGAAGATGATTCATAAGCTTAGACTTCACACATCAGCTAGAGAAGGATGACAGAATCACCCGACAATGCTATGGTTGAAACCATGCTGCCAAGAGTATTTACAGCTATTGGCTAGTACAATCTCCCTACAGACATTTTTTTGAGACCTTGTTACAACTGTTATAAAACAGTGCTAAAGATTAATGGGAGGTGAAAGGCACGTCATTTATACCATTACTTAGCTAGCCTAGATCTCGGCGGGTCTGAGGTGAGGAGGAACAATCCTTATTTACAATGATAATCAATACTATGAAAGAACTGTGCTGGCAAATTTCATCTGTAGTAGACAAGGCACACTGTAAATGCTGCTCAAGTATCGTATCAGTGGTTTTACAATTTAGAAATGTGAAGAGTAAGGATCAAAGATACTGATAGTCATTTACCAATAAATATTTGACACCATGTAATATTATTATGTAATATTAGTAAATTTAGACAATGCAAAAAGAAACTGCAAATATTCAGAACAGATTACATAAAAATGTCAGAAATATTCAAGGCTCTTAGGAACAGAAGAGCTATTGCCTTTTAACGGGATCTCTGCTTTCACTGTGTTCTTTGGGCACCTTTGAAAACCCTGACTCAGGCTGTATGTACATGTGGGGATTTTGGCAAAGCATATTCGCTATTGTCTATATTCCTATAATTCACCTTACAGCTTGTAGGCCCCTGTCTTGCCAGAGATTGAGTACTGGGGATCTATTCCAAGCATATGTGCTAAGCTGGACAAAGCACACATAGTGGTGGGCCTTCTTTTGTAGGCAGGAGGCAGAAATATAAAGAAAAGCATTTTCAACAGAAATGAAGTTCTCAGCATCCTTCTGTCTCATAGCTGATAAGCTCTGGCAGAAACAGAGGGCCCATAAGCACCACAAAGCACAGGGATGATCTCCATCAGTGAATGGAGGGAAATTTTCAAAAGCCTGTCCAGCTGTCCAGATGTCTTTTGGAGAAATTAACCAGTCAACGCTCTATTCTCTCAAGACAAGTCAGGGTGAAGTGCACCAGGTGCTATGAAATTTAGATGTTCAGCTAAACAGGTGTCAATCACAAATAAAACTAAGTTCTAAAGAATCTATTAAAAATGAAATCAGCACCCTTCTCAATTTAGCAGATTTCCCATTGTAGGTATCCATATCTATAAAACCTCAGATGTAATAAGTCTACTTATTCTACAGTCATCTATGTAGTCTCCCAGGTGGAAGATCAGATTTTCTAGTGTCAAAAAACAAGCAGAAAGAACACACGTTTCTCCCTCCAATTTATTTATCTCTCCCCCCCCCCTTTAAACTTCTGTGTTAAGCAGCAGGAAGAACAAATAAACAATGTCTGCTCCCCACACATACCTCACACACATCCATAGGACAATTTTATTGTCACTTTGTAAGTGTCAGTAAAGAGGTGATATCGAAGCCTTGCAACAATGTTCGGAAGAGTTCCAGAACACTGATCACTGACAAAACCATGTTCATTCTTCCCTTTTCACCTCAGGAGAGGTAAGAAATTAAACCCAGATTGGTACCTCTAAAACTTCTTGGAACATCTTAAAAAAGGAAAACATATCTCACCAACAGTATGTTTTCCATAGAGAAGCTGCTCCAAAATTGCTGTTTTTCCCACTGATGCCATTCCACAAATCACCACTTTGTAGCCCTTTCCCATCTTCTTTCAGGATGGCAAAGTCAGCAAATGAATCCTGTTCAAGCACAGGGATCTATTATACTTAAGAATTACATTAACGGAACTCTGCAGATAAAGTAAAGCAAAGCTGCTGAAACATTTAGGCTATGTCTACACTATAGCCTCTTGCACAAAAACGGGGCCTCGTTAATTATGCAAATGAAGTACAGCAGTAGTCCACACTTTGCCTCATTTGCATATGTTTTTGCACAAGAGGCTATAATGTAGACATAGCCCCTGTGCTATGGTATGTTTTAATCTTATGCGTCAATAAGAGATGGAGGTGATATTGAATCAAAGTTCTCTCTGAAGAGGTCACCAGCAGTTGCTATTTCCAGGACAATGCAATTTGCTTCCCCCAGCCTCAAGCCTGCCAACATTTACACACATTTTCAGAGGCAAGCAATTTCTTCCATTTCCATGGGGCCATTCCCTCAAGTTGAGGTACACACCTGCTTGCTTACTTCCAGGATCACAGCCTTGCAGCCTTTTCAGATTGGTTTTATGTTTTTACAGCACCCAGCACGTTGTCTGAGCTGCCAGCTCCCACCACAACATTGGGGGTTTTACATATTTTTTCCATCTGATCACTCCAGCACCTGGGCCTGCATTTCAAACCCAGCACGGGTCTCACTTTCACGATCACAGGGAAAAGCTGGCAGAGGGGTCCCCCAAAAGTTCAGACACTGGCAGGCTGATAACAGCTGCATGCAGGGCAGTCACAGGCTGCAAAGGGACCTGATGTGCGATTTGGGCACGGCTGGGGGGTGGCTTATACCAAGGTGCCACCTGAACACACTGGCTAGAGGAGCAGGGACCCCCTGGCCAAGAAAAGGGGCAGCTGTGGTGTAGAGAAGGGGCCTGCAGATGCTGGCCAGGCTGGGGGGAGGAGCTGCGGAGAGGGGGCTCTCTCCAGGGCCATTAGACCAGCCCTTCCCTACAGCTGCGAGCCTAGCAACAGGGGCGTCCCTGAGAGCGCGAGGAAGGGGGCGGGGACCTGAGCTGAGGGGTCGCCTCGTTAGCCGCGGCCCCCACCCGCACAGAAAAATGCTCCGCCCACCTGGGGGAGGGGAGTGACGCGCCTCCTCACGCCCTGCCCACCCACAATCCGACTTGTGATCGCAGCCCCGCCCCCTCTCCTTTTATTGGCTGGGATGGGGGGGGGGCAGTGGAGCGCGGAGGAGGAATAGGCCAATCAGAATTTGGCCGCTTAGAACTACGTTTCCCAGCAGGCGCTGGCGCAAGGGACGGAAGTGATAGGGCACCGCAAAGGAGCGTGGGAGTTTGGTCTCTTCCTTTCCGGCTTCGGGCGCCATCAGGTGAGGATATGGCCTGTTCTGGGCTGTTGGCTTCATCCGCCCCCATCGGAGGTTGGAGCTGCCCATCCGCCCCTCATCCTCCGCTCCCTGCGCGGGCCAGGCCCGGGCGGCCCGGATCCCGTAGCAAGGGCCGGGGCCGAGGATGGCTCGGGCCCGAGCGGTGCTGGGACTGGCCTGCCCGCGGCGTGGGGGTGCCCGGGGCGCAGGCTGTGGCAGGGAGCCCCACTGGGCGGCTAGGCGCAGGGCGGGCCCTCCGAATAGCCACGCGGGGGTTGCGGCGGGGGTCTGGGTCTCTCAGCGAACTGCCATGGTGCAGCCCTTCTCGTGCAGTGTTTCTCAGCCTTTTTTTTTTTTTATAAAGTACTCATTTAAAAATTATAAGCACTCCCCCGCCGTACCTGCAGTCTTTAGACAGAATTTTTTTTTCCTCCCATTGCAACTCATTTGTTTAAACAACTTAATGGTAGCCAGGCAGGTGATGACATTTTGGGGTGTAAAAAGTACAAAAATAATAAAGCGCTGTAAAACTTAAATCAAAAATTCAGTTTTTTCCAAATTTCAGTTGTGTTGACATACCCCCCCCCAGACTTCCCTCAAGTAGGGTACTTGTACCACTGGTTAAGAAACACTGCCTTAGAGGGTGAGGGATCGAGGTGACAAGCCTTAAAAGTGCAAGGGATTCTGACTGGCACATATGGTGTGGAGGGGGTCACACTACAGTTGAAGGAGGCCAGTCCTCATAGCCTGATTTGGGAAGCCTCACTGAGGAGGTTCTCAGAAACATTTGGGACACTGGTAAAGTAAGCTGTTCAGTCCCTGAAGAAATTAGGTATAGTGTCTCTTCCCTTAAGTTTTACAGAGCAATACTAAAATTCAGGTCAAATATTATTTAGTTTGTGGAAGTTGCCAAAAGATGCTGAGCACTTTCATAAAGGGGGAAAAAATAATCTTTGCCCTGAAGAGTTCATGATGTATAAAGACATAAAATGATAAAAACAAAGGAAACTTCAGGATAGTAATTGGTGTGTGTCAGATTATTTACAGATCTCCAGAATCTCGGATATGAGCTGTTTTAGCAATGTGGTCATGCTTGACAAATACATAGAGAACTGTGAAAATGTGTTCATATACAGCAGCAAATTTTTTATTCTTTTTGTCTGATTTTTGTGGGTTGGGAGTGGGGAGGGTTGAAAAGATGTTGCAAACTTACACAGATCTGTAATTCATAGGTAAACAAACATGGGTGCCTATAAATACATCCAAGAGCTATGGAGGAAGAAGCAGTCCGATGTGATGCGTTTCCTCCTGCGTGTCCGCTGTTGGCAATATCGCCAGTTGTCTGCCCTACATCGAGCTCCCCGACCAACCAGGCCAGACAAAGCCCGTAGACTGGGATATAAGGCTAAACAAGGTAAATAGAACTAAAGGGATGTGAAGTGAGCCTGTTTTAATAGTGCAAATGTTAATGTTTTTTTGGTAGCTCTTTCCACGATTGAATATTACACAGTGTAACTGTGAGCATGCTGTCTACTTAATCATGCACTTCACTGAGAGTCTTAACTTTTTGTTTCTTGTGCTGCATTCCTCAGTGTCACCAACACTTCTGGGGATATATCCCATGGTTCTGTGTGCTTCAGTTAACTGAGCCCTGATTCTTACCCAGTGAATTGTTGGGGACCATGTCTGTCCTGGGCACACAGAGAATTATGGGAAGGCACTGGAGGCCTGTTAGAACTTGGTGATGTAGTCTATATTCTCTCTGCAAAGTGTACAGTAGGGGTCTCCAAACTTTTTAAGCATGAGATGACTTTTTGAATTTCAGTGCAATCCAGGATCTACCTCAGCCCAAACACCCTTGCCCTGCCTCCTTCCCACCCCTTCTCCAAGGCCCTGCCCCTGCTCACTCCATCCTCACTCCTCCATCCTCACTCACTTTTATCAGGCTGGGGGCAGAGGGCTGGAGTGCAGGGGAGAGGGATGTGGCCGCTGACCTTGAGCTAAAGGATTTGGAATGTGGAAGGGGTTCAGAGCTGGGGCAGGGAGCTGAAGTGCAGGAAGGTGTAGGCTCTGGAAGGGAGTTTGGGTGCAGGGGGACTTGGGGCTAGGGGAGGGGTTTGGGTGTACAGGAGGATTTCTGGATGGGGAACGGGGTTCGGAATGCAGGCTCCAGTTGGGCACCACTTACTACAGGTGGCTTCTGGATGGTGGGGTAGGGGGCTAATTCAGGCTCACCCTTGTTCTGGCCTTCCACCACTCCCAAAAGTAGCCAGTAAACTCTCTTCGTCCCTGCCCCACTCTGCTCTGTGGAGATGGAGTACAGGGTGGGGGGAGGAGCACCCTGATATCAGCAACCCCTCTTCTTCTTCCTTTGCCCTGCACGGTAAGCAAGAGGCTCCCAGAGATGGGGGGGCAGCTCCAAGGCAGAGGGCAGGGGCAGCGCTGAGAGGGGCAGATGAAGTGCCGGCACTAGGCAGCCTCCCAGCCAAACCTGTCAGGATCACCTGTCAAAGGCTCCAAGATCTACCAGTAGATCCCGATCTACTGGTTGGTGACCGCTGGTGTACAAATTATTTGTCCAATTGAAAATGGAACATGTGCTCTAATTCACATTCCCAACCACACCAGGGATAAAATGTAAAACTTGTTTAAAGTGTTTGTGTGGGGATGGGAGGAAATGTAGGGACCACATCAAGGTCAGAGCCTGGGCTAACTGCAATGAAGACAAGTTTTGAGCTGCTTCTTCCAGCTGGCTAGTTAGGCACTGTGGATAAAGGCTGTTAGCCTGACATCTTTGAAATATTGCTTGCCTTTTGTGCCTAATTATAAAATTCAGGAGTGTGTTAGGGCTGATCTACACTTAATTATTTTACTGATATAACTGCATTGATTAGGTGTATGGTGTTGTGGGTTTTTTTTGCTAGTATGGTTATACCCAGGGCTCGCCGAACTGTGGCCAGCCCCGCTCGCCAGCCACACTGTCTGGTGATCTGCGCATGCACAGATCGCCCGAACCCAGCTCTTCTGGGTTGCAGTCTACTCACCACGGGCGAGTAGATTGCATTATTTGTCGAGCCCTGGTTATACCTTGCAGTTATAACTATATAAATTTACTTTATACTGGTAGATTATTTCAGATCCCAAACTAGAATACTCTATGCCTGTGGAACTGTTGATGCCAAAACTTTGTTGCAGATAAGCTTTTAGTGTACTGTACTACTTGGTGAGCAACGAGTGAAAATTATTCTACAAAAACAGTACTTGCAGTAGCATAGAAGTATAGGCCTTAGTGGGGGGACTCAGGTTTTTTTTTTAATTCTGTTTGCAGGTTACGTCATCTACCGCATTCGTGTCCGTCGTGGTGGTCGTAAACGCCCAGTCCCAAAAGGTGCTACCTATGGTAAACCCGTAAATCATGGTGTTAACCAGCTGAAATTTGCCCGGAGCCTGCAATCTGTAGCAGAGGTAAGTGTCTTTTCTTTGCGTCACTTAGTAGCACCTTCTTTGGAGGATTGAGCTGTACTGGTCCTAAATAATCTTTTACCAGAGCACTTGTGTAGGATTCTTTATCCATTTCTTATTTTACAGATGGTGAAACCAGTGTGCAGAGAAGCTAATCTGAGCAAGTCATTTGTAGTACACATTAGATGCATATGTACATTAGGCAAAAGTTCTACTATTAATGTGTCAATGCAGCTGTCCTGTGCATAAAGTAGATTAGCCAGCAACAGTGTTAACCTTAACAAAATAAGTGGGTTTGACATGAAAAAACTTTAAATATATGATGGTACATGATTTCACACATGCTTTTCATCTCTATAACCAAGATAGACCAAAGAAACCCTTCCCAATGTTTAAACGTGCTGATATGCGTGGTATGGCATGTAAATTTATCCTGCAATCTTAATCACTTTCTTTCTCAAGAATTCTAGCTGAATTGTTGCTTCTGTGCTTGCCAAGAAGTAAAATAATCTATGAAACTATCATGATATCCTAGTCAGTTTCACCTCCCAGGGAACAACACTGTGGTACCTGGCCAGAAGAGACTCTTAGAATACATGGAAAGGGTAGGCTTATGCATAATAGAACAGGGAATAGATTGGAACATCTATCCTATTCCAGCCTAAAACATAATTATTTTGCTCAGTATTTCCTATCATTGTCATACTCATTACATTCTATTTATAGTGTATGATCAGATTTGGTAGCCACCTCTGCACAGATTGCTGTGCTTAGTACAGCATAAGAGCTAACACCATGTGATTAGGTCATTTGCTGAGGCCCACATCTTGAGAGTGCCTCTATGTTACGGAATTGGTAGTTGAAAAATGTTTTGTATCTCTGTTTCCTCCTTGTAAAATCTCATTTACAGTCTACACAATGAAACTTCTCTAAAGTTTAGTAGAAAGCTTCTGGTGCATCAGTTAGCTGGTCACTCTCTGAATTGCCTTCTAGATGTGGAGGGCTGTATAATTGTGTCCTAATATGGACAAAAAGACTGATACCTTGAAAGCTAGAACAACTGTTGTGGGCTAACTTAGCTCTGGAATTGATGACTGACTACTGAAATACTGAAACAGGCAGCTTTTGACATTACTATAATCAAAGAGTTTGGCTGCAAGATTGTTGAGAGCTCCGTTAAATCTAATTACTGTCAAAAGAACTGAACTACTGCTTATTTTCTAATTCTCAGGCTGCAATTCCATATTTAATATTATGGAACTCCATCCTGAAAATTAGAAAATAAGCAGTAGTTCAGTGATCCAGAAATAAATGTTTTATTGCAAACAATCTGCCTGATATGCCCTTAAACCTTTTACATTGATCTTTAAAGCTAGGCTTTTTCCATGATTAGAGCCTTCTGAGCACTAGACAATTCTGAAGAAACTTCAGATAGTTCGGATTCAGTTGACACTACATGTATACAGTTTCAAAGAGTAAAATGTTACTTATGTGCACATATTTCGTTTCAAGAAATGAAGTGATTGGGTATCAAAGAAAATTTCACCTTTGCTTATAGTGGGCTAACCAACTAGTGCCTCCATTGGCTATGCATTCATGATGTGCTGTTGAATGTGATGTTGAGGGGAGATTTTACATAATGATGAGAGGACTGACCTGAACTTTTGCGGAAAATCATGCCAGTCTAGGCGCAGCCCTAGTGTATTTCAGTCATTATTAAAGCTTTGACTACAAGCAGGAATGCTTGTTTTGTAGGGTTCTAAATTTTGAGTGTTGAGTAAAGAAGGTGAATATTGCAAGAAAAAACGAATGTAATAATCTTTAATTCTCCTTTTTATACTGAAATATGTATTTTCAAGTCCTTTTTATTTCATATGTAGTCATACTACATCCTCATTTCTTACTGCAAGATTGGAAATGGAGTGAGTTGTCAAGGAGATCTGTTGGCCTGTGTCAGCTCTACCCATGGAAGATTATTCCAGTCTTCTGGCTACACACATTTAAAAATAAAAAGAGAACAGTCCTCAACTAGCAAGGGAGGGGCTAGGATTAGATAGGTCTTTCTCTTCTTTCTGTGAAAATGGAGCTGTAGCATTCTTGGCTATCAGTTAATGGAGAGAGGATGTTATGTCTTCTACAAAGTAAGCAGCAGATATCTACAGAAGTTTGAGAGATGGAAGAATTATCTCTTCCCGTCTTTCCAGCCACTATGAGATTATTCCTTGTAGCTAGTGCTTTTTTTGTGACAGTATGTCCCAGGATGGCATACCGGCACCTATTTTCCTTGCATAACTTACATGAATTGCAATCCCCTTGGGCGTACCGGCACCTCTTTTCCTGGGGAGGCTGGGCTCCCAATGGAAGCCCACTTGGGACACACGGCTCTTTGGCCCCCTGGTGCAGGTGGGTGAGGGTTTTTTTTGGGGGGGGGTTGCTCAACTCCCACCCCATCCTTTCTTAAATTTATTTTTTGCACTCAACAACTTTCCCCCTGGCACCCTTTTTCTTACCACAAAAAGCACTGCTTGTAGCAATTTGTGTGCTTGTTTTCTCTAGTATAACATGGCATCCCCGTTAATGAAGCTTTCATCACTTTCCTCAAGAGACTATTTCACTGTGACCAGTAACCTGATAACATTCATGTCACATTGCCCTTATGTAACTTTCTAATTCAGTGGAGCACAAACTGTGAGAGATGCCCCTCCGCATGGACACAGAGGAACATTCTGGGTGCAAGCAGTGATGCCAGGTAGCTCTTACCAGCTCGACAGGCCACCTAGCTTGTGGGCTACTGTGGCATGCCGATTTCTACCCTAGGCAGCTCTTGCGCCCACCACTGTCGTCACCTGCAGAGACTATTGCACATGGGTTCGCCTACACAGAAAATCTGAGGGTGAAAGGGCAGAAGGGCAAATATCACGCCTATCCTACTGGTGCAGCCCACTCCTGAGGAAACCTTGGCTGTGCAATAATGGAGGAGAGGGGATGACTGGAAAAGTGTGCGCTGCTGCCATAACTGACCTGTCTGCCACATACTCTTTGTTTTGGTGTTATAGTAGCCTATGATCTTGCTCCCAGCCACACCTTTGCTCTCACTTACTCTTCACTCTTTCATTCCTTGTACTCCTCCTAATTGTCTTTAATGTATCCTTTCTCTTTTGCATTCGTAGTCTTGAATTTGCAGTCATTGTGCATCTATGCCTTTGAAGCAATCTCGTTGCTTTTGTCCACCAAACCTTTTCCCTTTTAATTCTTCATTAAAATTCACATCTGAGAAACCTTCCAAATTGCTCTCCAGTCTCTAATTCTATTACTACTTGTCCTTTTTTTGTTGTATTCTGTCCTCTTCAGGGTTTTTGGGAAAGAGAACTTGGGTTCAGTGTTGGGAATTTCAGTGATCTCTTTCTTAATTTGTATCTCTAGTTAGAGTCCTGTACATAGTCCTAAATAATTCCTCCTTCCATTCTTGTGTGAACTTTTTTTTTTTACCCTGTTGTCTAGGAGCGTGCTGGTCGCCACTGTGGAGCTCTGAGAGTGTTGAACTCCTATTGGGTGGGTGAAGATTCCACATACAAGTTCTTTGAGGTAATCCTGATTGATCCATTCCACAAGGCCATCAGACGCAACCCTGACACCCAATGGATCACCAAACCAGTTCACAAACACAGAGAGATGCGTGGGCTGACATCAGCTGGCAGAAAGAGTCGTGGTCTTGGCAAGGGCCACAAATTCCATCACACCATTGGTGGCTCCCGCCGCGCTGCATGGAGAAGACGCAATACCCTGCAGCTCCACCGTTACCGCTAATTCTTGTAAATGTCATAATCTAATAAAGCTTGAGAAAGATCTTGAATTTATCACTGCCTGTCTCTACTTAATTGGTTAATCAGGAAGTCATGTCTTCTCATGGTCATAGTTGTTTTGCCTTATTTTAAAGGATTGGGTGCTAGAATGACATCCCTGAAGAGTAGAACTCTAATCACAATGGATTAAGCAGGAACAAAAATGCAAGCTTCTCCATTCTATTATACTTGAGGAGTGTGACTTCATTTCCATGTTTGTTCAATGCTCTATGCTGAGGCTTATGTGGCTAAGTTCTGGCTGTGCCCCGTGGGTCCTGTGCTCCTTAGGCAGTTACGTGCCTCAGGCTCGCTGTAAGCCTCACATTGTCTCTTAGGTTTTTTTTTTTAGGCCATGGTTGCAGCTTATTGAGCCATTTTCATCATTGGCAAAGTCAGTGAATGGGAAGGGAAAGATCCCTCCATAATCCTGGACCTCCTTTTCCCAGAATTAGTTTTTTCTGTGGTTCAGGGAGGTGTGTGTGTGGGGGGGGGGGTTTCCAGCCCAGGGACCCGAGGCAGCAGCAGCTGCTCAGGTTTGTCACTCTAGCCCCAAGACAGCAGCCTTTTCCCTGGGACACTTCCCCAAATGCTCCCCCAGTACCTTTCTCTGATACCTGATTTAATCTTTCCCTTCTCAACTTCTCTGCAAACACACTTGTCTTCTTGGTCCATACCTCTTCCCCCTTCCTTATCTGGGGGAAACCTTTTAAAGTAGCTCCCCTGACTTTAATTGGCTGTAAGTGTCTTATTAGCCTGCTCCTTTAGGCTAGCTGTTAAATAGCCTCAGGCATCTATCTGCCTGCCTTAATTATGTGGCAGGCAGACTGGGAGTTTATACAGGGAATAGAAAACTTTATCCAGCACCCTGTATATCTGCCCTTCATTAGAGTGTGACAGCCAGCTAGTCTTGGACTGACACACTGGTAACAAAAGTCAGCAATGATGCACACACTGTAAAAATCAAATACCAATTTTGTTTTATAGTGGTTATCAGATGGAACACTGAAAGATACTTGAAGGTTAATTTGCTAGGGAGTGATGTATGTTCCATAAGTCTGAGCAGGACAAAGGGTTGTTAGTTTTAGATGTTGAATATGTATTAAAACTGAAATTTTCAAGCTGGGGTGCCTGAAATTGATCAATTCTACAAGGCTAACATGCAGCTCTGACACCCAGCAGATAACCAAACCAGTCCACAAACACATACATGGGCTGACATCAGCTCGTAGGAAGAGTTGTGGTTTTGGCAAATAAGGTGCTTAAAAATCTATATCTGGATTTGAAATCTAGTATGAAGTTA
The DNA here is from genome assembly GCF_052426305.1 of Pelodiscus sinensis. NCBI lineage: Eukaryota > Metazoa > Chordata > Testudines > Trionychidae > Pelodiscus > Pelodiscus sinensis. Next base: position 191,807,566 of record NC_143053.1, on the reverse strand, counting down.
TTGTAAAATGTTCTAATAAAAAGCATGCTAAATGCACATTTCATAAGTTTACATTGGTTTATGTAAAAAAAATAAAGGGTTGTTGAGTTTTTACTGAAGTTCTTCATTGTCTGATCAGCTCGGAACTCGGTTGCTGTGTTCCATTTCTCTTTATATGTTTTCTGGTTTATTTACTTTGACATGCCAAATCTAAATAGAACAAATGTGTTGATTCACCTGTTTTAGAACAATGCAAACTAATTCACAAAGCCAAGAAATACAATCTGCTTTCTGAGTGCAAGTCGTTCAGTCAGAATACTGGGGCTACATTTAGACTGCCCCCCCCCCCCAACAAGATATCCTGCAAATGAGCCTTATTTGCATACTTAATGAGCTGCCATTTTTTCTCAAAAGCCCATTGTGAAAAAATGGCTCAAGTATGCAAATAAGGGGGCAGTCTAGATATAGCCTGGTAGTAGAGCATTGATGCATTCTCACAGAAACATGCCCTACAGCTGGGCTCTAGGACTGTGAATGGGGTCTTGCCCACTGGGACCACAGGGAATATGGCTGACAGGTATGAGACTCCAAGATGACAAGATTAACTGATAGCCTGAAAGTAGCTGGAGCCTCCCAGAAACTCAACCAAGAACACAAAGGCTAGGAATGAGGAGGTAATTGTGAGCAGCCAAACTTGGAACATCTTTGTTCACTGAGGCACACTACTAAGATTATCAATTTGTCTTTTATTATAACCTGTCTTTAAAGTTTTAAATCTGAAGAGAAGGAACTCACAAGGGAAAAACTACTTCTCTGACAGCTTGTTTATAAGCCTTGTTTTATTTTGGTATTGAGGAAAGCAATTCTAAAAGACTCTTATTAGCAATATGAAATTGTTCATTTCATTTGGGGCAAAAAGGAACTTCAAAAGACTGTTCTTTGTAGCCAGCCTAGAAACTACAAATCTATCATCTTCACTTTACTTTGGTTTTGGGGGAGAGGAGTTGGAACTAGGAAGAGGGTTGTTTCTGGAAAGCAAGTCCGAACTACAGCCTTGCTTGACCTAAGTGCACGGTGGGCAGGATCTCAACACTGAGGGTTTGACTACTGAGAAGAAAGCCATGCCACTGCCTCCCTTCCGTGGCTTTAGGCGCAACTCAATGGGAAGCAGGGACAGGAAACATGCCTGAATCTGGGGGCCAGAGGGAATTACAGGAGTGTTTCTTAGAATATCAAGGTTCATCAAAACAAATTCTTGCTCCACAGGCATTTAGAAACCTTGCATGCTATATCTGCAGTCAATATAGGGTAGGCAGTGTTTCCTAGTGGATAATAGGGATGTTAGCGTGTAATTGAATAGCCCCGGAGGACAGTGCTGCCAACCAATGTGCTTCTGGCTCCACTCCTGGGGTTGCCCCCTGCCATGCCATACTGCTGCTTCTCTGTCAGGCAGCAGCAAGGAGTGGCAGGCAGGAGCCAGTCCATGAGGGGAGCCAATTTTAAAAACTAGCTCTCTATGCAGATCAGCCCCTGCCTGCTGCCTCATACTGCTGCCTCTGATACAGAAGTGGCAGCAGCTCCTGTCATGGGAGATCCGAGTTTCCCATGGATCGAGTCTGTGGGACGTGGCATATCCTATGTCAGGGTAGCCAACCCATTAGAGACAAAGAGCCAAAATAGCAGTGGATAGAGTGTGATGCGAAGAGCCATGTACCGGCGAGGGGGGGGAGAGGAGCTGAGCAAAAAAAAAGCTGCGCTGGGGGAAATAGGTGCCAGTACACTGTCCCGGGGCATAGCATCACAAAAAAAGCACTGGGAAGGGGTGAGGTGTGCAAGTTCTGGGAGGGAATCTGAGTGCAGGAGGAAATAGAGAAGAGGATGCTGGCTCAGGGAGGGGGCTCTGGGCTGGAGAGTGTTGGAGTCAGGTGGAGGGTTGGGGTGCTGAGCAGGCTGCAAACTTGTGGCTGTGGGTTCAGGAGTTTGGGCTGGGATGCATGAGGGGCTCGGGGCAGGGAGGCTGGGAGTATGATGGACTCAGGACACAGATTTGCAGTATGTGGATGGTGCAGGAATGTTGTGGCAGAAGCCTGAGGATGTGGGGGTGCAGGAGTTTGGAGATGTGTGAGGCTCAGGACAGGAGGTTCCAGTGTATGATAGGCTCAGGTTTGGAGTCTCGAGGGCGGTTCAGGAGTGTTATAATGTTGCAGCCAGATGGGGTTTGGCCCCAATTGGCCAGGCTTCATTTTTAAATAAAATATGTCAAACACAAAGGCTATGTCTACACTGGCATGATTTTCCGAAAATGCTTTTAACGGAAAACTTTTCCGTTAAAAGCATTTTCGGAAAAGCACGTCTAGATTGGCAGGATGCTTTTCCGCAAAAGCACTTTTTGCAGAAAAGCGTCCGTGGCCAATCTAGACGTGGTTTTCAGCAAAAAAGCCCCGATCGCCATTTTCGCGATCCGGGCTTTTTTGAGGAAAACAGTACTGTGCTGTCTACACTGGCCCTTTTGCGCAAAAGTCTTTCGGAAAAAGACTTTTGTCCGAACGGGAGCAGCATAGTATTTCCGGAAAAGCACTGATGATCTTACATGAGATCGTTAGTGCTTTTCCAGAAATTCAAGTGGCCAGTGTAGACAGCTGGCAAGTTTTTCCGCAAAAGCAGATGATTTTGCGGAAAAACTTGCCAGTCTAGACACAGCCAAAATGTTTCAGAGTTGTCTGTATTAATGAGAAGTGTGGGAAACCTGTTTTAGTCAGGGGACACTGACCCACAGAAAAGTCAGTCGGGGCCACACAAATGAGATGCAAAAAAACAACCCCTCCGAAAACCCCCAAGCCTCACGAATGTGGCCCCAACTGTGCTGGTGAGGGCAGAGGACAGAGTGCCAGTGGGTGCTGGGGCAGGAGCCTGGGGCAGAGGACAGGGTGCCAGTGGGTGCTGGGACAGGGGCTCGGGGCAGAGGACAGGGTGCCAGGGCAGGGACCAGTGGGTGCTGGGGCAGGGGGGCAATGGGTGCTGAGGCAGGGGACAGGGTGCCAGTGGGTGCTGGGGCAGGGTACATGTGGGGGTCTCGGAGGGGGGGACAGGGACCGGTACCTGGGGATCCTGCAGCTGAGCACTGAGGCCCAGGAAGTGCGCGGGCTTCTCCCCCGTCCCCCAAACAGCAGCGCGGTACCTGAAACCTGATGTTGTGCACCTGATGCCTTCCTGCACGGGGGGGAAGGGGAATCCCGGACCACGCCAGCAACAAATCCTCAGGCAGCGCGCGCCTTGCCCCTCTGTTCCCCACAGCAGCACACGCCGCCCGAGCAACTGGAGCTGGCGCTCTGGGGACTTTATTTCACCACTGCCTTCCCGCATGGGGGGAGGGAGGGGAGTCCCGGACTGTGCCAGCCCCAAACGCTCGGGCCGTGTGCACCTTGCTCCTTCGCTCCCCACAGCAGTGCGTGCCACCGGAGCACCCGGAGCCAGCACAGTCCCGGACCCCCACCCCCTCCCCCGCGTGCAGGAAGGCAGCAGGGGAACAAAGTCCCCAGCGTGCGACGGACCAGCATTGTAGGTACCGTGCTGGCTGTTGGGAGGGTGGGGGAGAGCAGCCCGCGCACTTCTGGGACCTGGTGGGCAGCTGCAGAACTCCCCCACCCTGCAGGAAGCCCGCACTACCTCCGTTGTCCCTGGAGGTAGCATCAGTGTGGTGTTCATCTTGGGGGTGGGGGGCAGTGCTGGTGAGCACAGGGGAACCAGGGGACGGTGGGGGGGGTGCAGGGGCGGCTTTGCGAGCTGCACTTTTAGGGGGGGAAAGCCGCATGTGGCTCGCGAACTGTGGGTTGGCCACCCCAGCCTATGTCCATGGCAAGCTCGGGCCCGCCACAGACAGAGGCAGCTCTGCGGAGCCTCCTCTGTACCCCCCAGCTCTGCTGCCTCTAATAGAGGCAGCAGCACGGAGAGGGGCAGGTGACCCTGTGGAGCCAGTGGGGGGAGGGGGACTGGCATTTAAGCCAGCTCCCACCTAGTACTGGCTCCTGCCTCCCCACCCACCTTTGTAGGAGCCAGCAAGAGGGGCAGAGGTGGGTCCACGGAGCTGGCTTGAAAGCCAGCTCCTCATGTATATCGGATCCCACCTATGCCCCCAACTCTCCATGCTGCTGCCTCTCTATCAGAGGCAGCAGCATGGGGGGGCAGGTGGAACTGGCTCCCTACTGATACCAGCTCCTGCTCCCCCCCCCTTACTGCCTCCGATACAGAAGCAGCAAGGGGAAGGGAATGTGTGTATTCAACAGGATTAACCAATAAGCCTAGGCTTATCAGTTAATTGTGTAGTTGTCTACACATTAAATCCCTAGTGGCTAGATCAGTGGACTGGAAGTCTTGGAGTCTTTTTTTGGTTCTACTCCCACTCGGGTATGACTATGGACAACTCACTTCTCATCTCTGTGTCTTGTTTTCCTGGGGATAATGGTACTGACCCACTTCGTAAAATGCTGTACAAGAATGAAGTATTTGAGACAAAAATATTCCAGTTCCTATGGCTAAAAATGACCACTCTGCCAGATTTTCAGCATTTCAGTGCTGAGAGAGATAAGAAATGGATTTATCTCAGCATGATTGGTGGCGTGTGTGGGTATATTTCAGGATACTTCCTGTTTACCTCCAGCCATCAGGAAGTCTTAATTGCCTGGAAAACAGTCTTCTCACATTAGCAATGTATCTCTTATTCTGTTAAATCTATAGTCACCGAATTGGAAAGGGAGAGGGAATTAATCTACATACTATAAGTATGTAGGAGGCAGAGACGTGTGCTTTTTCTTTCTGGTATCAATATTAACATGCTATTAAGGAATATGATGAATACAGTTTAAAAATAAATTGGGATAGGAGTGTGAAGAATTTCAATCTTTTAAGTGTCTGAACATACTCACTTCTTTTATATATAATTGAGACCAAACTGGTAGCTTAGACCAGAAAGAATGGGTACTGTAATCAAATTTCAGAACAATAGCACTTTGTAGCAAAAATCATAAAATATTAGAACTGGAAGAGCCCCTGAGAGGTCATCAAGTCCCATCTACTGTCCTCACAGCAGGACTAAGTACCATCTCTAGATCATCCTTGATAGATGTTTTATCTGACCTCTTAAATATCTCCAATGATGGAGATCCATGGTCTCCCTAGCCTAGGCAATTTATTCCAGTGTTTAACCACCCTGACTGTTACGAAGTTTTTCCTAATGTCCAACCTAAACCTCCCTTGCTGTAATTTAAGCCCATTGCTTCTTGTCCTACCATCAGAGATCAAGAAGAACAATTTTTTTCCCTCCTTTGTCTAACACCCTTTTAGGTACTTAAAAACTGCTAGCATGGCCCCTCTCAGTCTTCTCTTTTCCAAACTAAACAAACCAAATTCTTTTAGACTTCCCTCATAGGTCATGTTTTCTAGACCTTTAATCAATTTTGTGGCTCTTCTCAGGAGACTCTCCTATTTCTCCACATCTTTCTTAAAATGTGGTGCCCAGAACTGGACACAATGCTGCCAACTGGGGCCTAATCAGCGCAGACTAAAGTGGAAGAATGACTTCTCATGTCTTGTGCACAACACTGCTGTTAATCTCTCTCAGCTGTTGTCAAGTGCCATCAAAAGTAGTTAACTGTAAGCTTTTACCACCTTAAGTAGTATCAGATGCATTTTAAGCCTTATGTACTAACTATTCTGTTGGCATAAAGTTAAGGCGAGTGCTTCACATGCAACTTAATTTTAACTGTTGTTCAGACCTCATTCCTCTCTAAGAATGGCAAGTGTGTTACATTGATTAAGTGGTGTAATTTAGCCAGTGCTCTAAGTTAGATGAGCTTGCTAGCTTCCTTGAAGTTGACAAATACATTCATTGCTTGGCAGTCACACTAATTGGCAGTGAGTTAGTTATTGTTTGTATGTTGTTTTCTAATCACTGGAGTCTTTCTATAATATAGTTATGTAGAATATAAGACTTATAGCTTTACAATTAATAGGGTCAAATGAGCTGATGTTTGGAGGAAAGGAATTGGGAACCAGCATTACATAGGGGGTGCTAGAGATGGGGTAAGCAGAATCTGCATTGTGCAGTTTAGCAAGCCCATGGAAGCGTAATTATACCAGTTTCAGTGTTGGCATTTGTGCAAGATGAGGTGACTGACTTTGGGAGCAGGGTTGTATCCTAACTTGTTCTCTCATCTGTCTCCTTTAATATACAATGCAATAGTCACTTGCCCATCTAGTTACTGCCACCCAGTGAGAAAAGCAACAAGTATGCAATTAGTTGATCAGCTGATGAATCACAGCTTTTGGCTTGCTAACTTCAGCATCTATGACTTCTCTTATCTGCCCTTTGACTAAATTGGGAGAAACATAATCTCAGACATCCTGGAAATATTGACTATTACATAACCAGAATGGTAATACCTCAGGCTATCAAACTGAAACACTCATGTCTACACCGGCGTGATCTTGCGCCAGAGATATGCAAATGAGGCTAAGCGTGGAATATCGCCGAGCCTCATTTGCATACCTAATGAGCCGCCATTTTGCGGAAGAGGCTCTTGTGCTAGAAGGAGCTGTCTACACTGCCCCTTCTTGCGCAAGAAAAACCCTCTTGCGCAATGCCGTTACGCTGATTATTTTCAGGAATAACGGCATTGCGCAAGAGGGTTTTTCTTGCGCATGAAGGGGCAGTGTAGACAGCTCCTTCTAGCGCAAGAGCCTCTTCTGCAAAAATTGGCAGCTCATTAGGTATGCAAATGAGGCTTGGTGATATTCCACGCTCAGCCTCATTTGCATACTTCTGGCGCAAGATCGCGCCAGTGTGGACACTGTTTGGAAACTTTTTGGATCAAAACACCTTGCATCAAAACCTAACCAGGTGTGCTGAGTGAATGTAGGGACTGTATAAACTCATTCTTTCAGACTAATATTTGAAAATGTATAATGCTCTAAAGGGAAATGCCTGAACTAAGCTGCTTGTTCAAACTTAAGTCAGCCTTTTTGCATACTATAATACCGTTGTTCAGCATCACATAGGAGGTCTGTAGGAGAGCCAGGAACAGACCCTGGCTTTCCTGGATCCTAGTTAAGTGCCTTATATCCTGGGAACATCCTTCTCTCTTCCTGCAGATGACCTGCCTTTATTGGGTTGTACAGCCCATGGGGCAGGGCTCTCAGGTAACAAATAGGGATGTAATAGTCTAGTTGATTAACAGATAAGCAAAAGAGTATCGGTTAATGCTATAGACTACATGCATTCCCCATCTACCCCAGCAGTACATTTTTTAGCAGGCTGGCCAGCAGCACAGCTCAGTCCCAGCTTGCATTGGGTCTGGGACCTACTCCTGCTGCAGCTCTGCATTTAAAGTGTATTAGGAGCCAGCTGGGCAGCCAGCCCAACTCAGTTCCAGCTTGTGCTGGGTCTGGGAGCTCAGAACCCACCCCTGGACAGGGGCTGCTGCCAGCCTGTGCCGCTGCCTCTGTAGCAGAGGCAGCAGTGCAGGGTGGCAGGCAGATGGTCTGCAAGGGGAGCTGGTTTTTAAACTGACTCCCTTCGTGGACCAGCTCTTACCTGGCACCCTGAGTTGCTGCCTCTGGTAGAGAGGCAGCAGCACGGGCTGGCAGTGGACTTCCCAAGAATGGAGCTGGAGCGCATTGGCTGCCGGCCCCACCTCTGGGGACTACAGAATAGTCGACTAACCGATAAGAATTCATGAGGTTAACTGACTATTCAAGTAACCAATATTTAAAATCCCTAGTAACAAATGGCATCTTACCATGTAAGTAAAAACTGCCACATAAGGAATATGCACCATAAGCAGAATGAAGTCTGTCTAATGACAATACTTGGTTATGTATTCATATTTCAGCTGAAAAAGAAAAGCAAAACTACTTTAGTATCAGCTTGGAGAGCTGTGTGCTGCAAGATACACTACTTGAATTATTTCAAGTGTACAAATTCTGCCACATATTCCCAGTTTTAACCAAATCTTGAGACATCCATATATGAATAAACTGTTGTATGGCAGTAACTCTTAGATGCCCAGTCAGGAATTAGGGCTCAAATATGCTAGGCAGTGTGTATTAAGCTGGGCTATATGTAACAAAAAGGCAGTTCCTGTTCTAAGGAGCTTACAGCCTAATGAAAAGATGGTTCCTGCCCTGAAGAGCTTACAACCTACCCCTAGGAAGGAAGCAGCTTCTTAAGCCCATATCCATTCATGTGATCATTTTTCTCTAATGCACATCATCTTCTTGCATTGTTTATTTTGACTAACAAGCAATCAGTTGAGTCCTTTTTCTCATAAAAAACAGTACTCGGAGCCCCTACTGTGATAATGCCTGTCTCTCACAAATGGCATCATTAGCAAGCTAAATGAAGCTACTGAGTTACAAGATCCTTACATTGTCTTTACTATAACCTAACACTTATAACAAATATCATTAATAAAATTAGAACTGTGTATAGAAAGGCTAAATTCAAGATGTATTGGTGTTCAGATATTTCACTGGGAATCTGATTATTTAATGTAGTGAAACAAGCTTGTAATGAAACTTTATAGTGAAGTAGTAAGCCCCAGACTATTTCAGTATAGTTTTACAGCAGACCTATTGAAGTTCTGATTACAGAGAACTGCTTACAGCTAAATTTCTCTATGGGGGGGAAATGGGGAAAAGCCTTTGGTGGAGAAAGGATTAAACTATATGTAATAAAAGATGAGAATTGGTTTAGAAATGAACTAATATTCTACATTGCTTTAGAAATACAAGGGGTAAGCAAAACAACCTCCTTAGTAACTTGGAAAAATGAAACATGCTTTTATTGAGTTGGATATGGTGCATTCCATTATCAGTTTAAGTAGATATATCTAATTAATAGCTAGGGGGCATGTCTACACTAGGAAGAAGATCATGCCTCTGGAAGTGAATCTTCTAACATTCAATATAGCGGGTCTAATGTAGACCCATAAATTGAACACTAAGGGCACTTCCCTGCTGGTTTCCGGTACTCCTCTTTCTGCAAGGAATAAGGAAAATTGACGGGAGTGTGTGCTCCTATCAGCCTCCTGCTGCGTGGATGCCATCACAGCTCAGTTTAAGGCAGGGGTGGGCAATAGATTTTAATGGGGGATATCAGGGCTGATCCCCACTCTGGCACTCCAAGTGCAGAAGGTGGGGGCCCGCAGTGACCTTAAATACTTTGCCTTCATAGGCTCTGCTTATATATATATAAAAAAACAACCCTCCCCAGAGCCACAGATGTACTGATTTTGGGGGGTAGCTGCCACCACCAAGTGAAACAAAAGAAAAAAACCACCTTTTTCCTTGAACCCAGAAAGAAGCACTTGGACTTCCTCCCAGAAGGGTAATGCCAAGCTCCTTTACCACAAGAGAGCTTCAAAAACAAAGAGAAAACAAACTGCAGTCTCTGGTAGCCTCATCTTAGGCAGGCAGACATACACACACAGAGCCCCTGTTCCTTTCCAGGACACAAGAATCAAATCACCTTAAAAAAGTGATTTTTATTAACAACAACAACAAAAAAGATGTACTTGATAAAGCATACTTGATTGCTAGGTGTCACAGAGCAACTAAGTAAAAACAAATTAAAACACAGAGAAAATCTCTGGGAACAACTCTTAGATAGTGAATGGAGGAGGGGAGGCAGAGATTCACACAAAGCAGTTCAAACTAGGGATGTTAAATTTAGATGAACTGACTAATCGAATTGTCGATGCAGTTTACATTGACTATTCGATTAGTCGATAAGCACACCTCTGCCTTTGAAGCATAGCAACAGCCCCAGGGGCTCAAGGAGTCCCCTGCCGGCACCATGCTCCCCCCGGTGTTTTAAAGTGGCAGTGCTGCATGGAGCCCGGGGTCAGCTGGGGACTCAGAATCCACAACTGACCCTGGGTTCCATGTGGTGCTACCACTTTGAAACGCCAGAGGGAGCCCACTGTCAGGCTCCATACGGTGTTTCAAAGCGGCATGGAATGGAGCCTGGAGTCAGTGGGGGTGTCCCCTGCTTATCCCGGCCTCCATGCTGCTTTGAAACACCGCATGCAGCTCAGGCTAGTTGCCTAGGCTGCATGCAACATTTCAAAGCAGCAGCACCACGTGGAGACCAGGGTCTGTCCCCGGGCTCCACGTGGTGCTGCCACTTCGAAGCACCCCCTTCTCTTTCTCCCTCCCCCTTGCTACCTCTTTCGGAGAGAGGCAGAAAGTTGCGGGGGGGGGGAGGGAAAGGGAGCGACTAGTTGACTAGTGTGTGGACTATTCGATAAGATCACATAAGGCTGGAGTTCGAATGACCATTTGTTGCCATTGATGGTCCCACTATATCAGAGTTGAGGTTCCTTTGCCGATGGCTTAAGGAAGCTTACACTGTCACTGCTCTTACTATTTCTATCTCAATAGAAGATTTCACTTTTCAGCGGGAATCATTCTGGCAAGGCAACCTTCATGAGTCCTAAAAATGCACTTAAATGAGAGAAATTATAGCAGCATAAGGAAAGAGTGTTTGAGTCATGGGAGTGAATTCTGAGCCAAATTTAGCCTGAAAGCTATTATTAGATAGGAATGAGCTGGGTGGGAAATTGGGTTTTAATCCCAAGTGATATCAAGGCCCAGATACACAAAGGGATCCACAAAGTCCCTGTGTCCCAGTTTTGGGGACCAGTACAGTTCACAAAATCTCTACTTAGCTGATGTCCAGACTCTGTCCCTAAATTTTATTGTAAAAATTCCTTAGGCACCTAAATTTCTGCCTTTAGGCGTGCATGCTGCAGCTTCCTTCTAGGTGTCCAGGCACCTATCGCCTGCCAAAGCCCCAGTGGATCTCCAAAGCAGAATAATATAGATGTTCTTCCCCCTGCCATCCTGGGGCCTGATCCTGTATGTTTTCTGAGTGCATGTAGCACCACACAAAATAGTTAGTGTGGGGGATAGTTGGTGAGGAAGAACATGCCTCTCTTACATCCTTTAGCCCAGAGGTTAAGGGGCTCACCTGGGATGTGGGAAAACCCCAGTTCATTTCTCTACCTCCGTCTGATGAGACAGGATTTAAACAGAGCTTCCCCACATAAGTACCCTAACCACTGGGTTAAAGATTACAATTATTGTATCATCTTCTATCCCATCTTGCAATGGTATGGCAGACAGCTAGAAAGTGACAAGTTTTTGAAGTATTTATATACAAATGCTAGAAGTCTAAATAATGAGATGGGTGAACTACTAGAGTGCCTCATATTGAATGAGGATATTGCTACAATAGGCATCACAGAAACTTGGTGAAATGAGGATAATCAATGGGACACAGTAATACCAAGCTTCAAAGTATGGAAGGGCAGAACAGGTCGTGCTAGTGAGAGAGTGGCACTGTATGTGAAAGAAAGCATAAAATCAAATGACGATCTTAAATGAACCGAACTGTACCATCATTTAAGGTTTTTACAGTTAAGAAAACAGTTTCTTGAAGTCTCAGGAATAGACTTGGATTTGTTTGGATCAAAGCTAAATAGACACAGAAGAGCCGACAACCAAGCTGGGCCCCTGGGGAAAGTGCGGGATGAAATTGCAGAATTACTAACTGTGGTTTGTAGCTATCTTTTAAATCAGCTTCTGTATGAAATGACGGAAGGATAGCTAATGTAACACCAATTTATAAATTTGGCTCATACCAACATGCTCTTGTGCATGCTTACATAAGAGATACTACATTGTTTTAATAGTTATGGTTTTTATTGCTGGAAGCAATGTTCTTCAGGGTTAACATTTCAGAGGCTCTTTGGCTTCTGTTAGAGAAAAGAAACTGCCCCCCAGTAAAAAAGTTTGGCCAGGCTGCTCTTGACTCCTTGAGAGAAACCGGCCGCACCCTTCCTGCATACCATTGCCTTTAGAAAAGGGGAAGGTGTGAAAAGGGGAAAATAGCCTCAGACTCTCCCACCCGTCACCTTGGCGTGAGAACTGCAGGGCTTACCTGGTCGCATGAAACCTGCACAGTTTCGGCACTACCCCTGGGACACAGACCCCCCCCACTTGGTGACCATTGGGCCATATATGGTAATATGCAAGCGCGGGAAAGCGATGTGCAGATTTGGGGATAAATACCTATCGCACAGTTCGCTCTAGGAGGTCTTCGCAACACACATACCACCGTGCGTGTGCCTTCTCGTATACTTCAAAGCGCTGCCGGCCTGATCAACCGACCAGCCACCTCCCCCGACTCTCGGGCGTAACCAAGGCCTTCGCAACCGAACCGATATCTGTGAATTGTTCCGTGTGCTGTGTAAGTTGGTATGTATGATTTGATTTTTCCTTGTTGTATAAGCTTAGTGTTGTAGTTGTTTTTGGGTAGTACATAGAGTTTGTAGTTATCACTGTTTTTTAATTAGTGTAGCTGGATATTTTAAGATTAGAGACTATTCCCCTTGCCATTCCCATCCTTATATCTGACACATTTAACTAGAAATCATAGAATAAATATAATAAATACTGTAAATTCATTATTAACATGGTCTATTAAAAATCTTAGAATAAATACTATAAATTCACCACTGTCATAAATAAATAATTTATATTTGATAAAACTGTCCATCTGGTTCTGTCCTTCCCCCCTTGGGTGTTCATCATCGGACCTGTGATTCTTGCGACAGCTTCGTCTACACTGTCAGGTTTTTGCACAAGAAGCCTTTTGCAGAAGAAATCTTCCGCAAAAACTTCTTACACAAAAGTGCGTCCAGACCTCAAAGCGCATTGCAAAAACAATGTGCTTTTACAAAAGAGTATCCACACTGCATGGATACTCTTGTGCAAGAAAGCTCTGATGGCCATTCACAGAATGGCCATCAGAGCACCTGTGCTTTTGCTGATAAGGGTTTCTTGAGCAAAAACCCCTCCGGAGCGTCCACACCTGCCTTTTTGCGCAAGAGCTGTAGCACAAAAAGGAGTTATTCCTTGTGGGGAGCTGTGCATGTGCTTGAGGTCTGGGCGTTCTGCTGGTTTTTGCGCAAAAACAGCTGGTTTTGCACAGAAACCTTGTAGTGTAGACATAGCCTTTGTGACTTTATTGAATAACTTAATATTTGAGACCTTTATGACATAATCATTTGTAAAGCTTCTTATCTGACAGTTTGGTGCACAGCAGATTTGTTTATTTAAAAGGTCACATAGTCATATTTTACCACTGGTAATGGCATTTTTATCCTATTATAAGGTATATCCTTAATCATATTCACATTGAATGCATTTTACTCTGAAGAAGCAGAAGCAAATTATTTTTTTTAACTCTTACGTACTTTTAATGGAGAAAAAAACAGATAGCTTTTGTGGACTTTGATTTCATCAATACTGCGAAGTTCTCAGCAGCTCCTGTGGAGTGTAGAGTGTTTTCAATTCCTGATGATGAATTCACTATTTTCATTTATACCTCTTATTTCCAAGGTTAGCCACATTCATAGAGAGTTCACATGAACATGACACAGTAGAGATGCGAAGAAACTGAAAAGATTCCTGTATTGCCAACTAATCACCTCCCTGGACTTTAACACAGTGGTTTTCAAAGATTTTAGACTGCATATCCCTTTCCAAATAATGAGTCTAACACATATCCCCGAGATAGGGTCATAATACAGCCAGGATTAGCTTGCCAAGTCTTATAAATAAAGCATGTTATCCACTATTACAGGATTTTTCTCGCATACCTGAACAAGAACTCACATATCCTTAAGAATACACATACCCCATTATGAACACCACAGCTTTAAGATATTCATTTTTATAGCAACTCTTTGGGCCAAATTAAGCTCTCATACACTCATGTAGATCTCAGTAACTCCACTGACTTCAATATACCAGCTTTGGGATTAAAGAGATGTGAAGGAGCAGAATTTGACTCATATGGCCAGCTCTTCAGCTGGTGTAAATTGATATATATACTGTAGCTTCATTGAAGTAAACAGAGATACGCTGATTGACAACAGATGAGGAGTTGGGTCATTCTATTTAACTGTAACAGGAAGAAATGTCAACAATAATATAAATAACACTACCACTGCCATCATGAGAGGTTTTTATAGAAAAGAAAAGAGTTTATTGTAGTCTCAAGAATAGCCTTGGATTTGTTTGGATCAGAGCTAACTAGACAGATTCTCTTACAGACACCATCCCTTTCTCTTGGGACTATACAGCTCACCTCTCTCCCAGTCAAAATTGCATAACCTTCCTGAATATATTTTTAGCTTCTTTTAATCTGCTTCAGCACTGGAACCAAGGAGGAGAGCCAGCACTACATGGTTGGCCTGCACCAACCATGAGCCAGAGCCAGTAAGTTTGCCACTGACCACAGTTTGGGGACCATTGGTGTACAGAATGGGAGGGCCTGTACTTTTCAGCCCAGGTGTAAATGAAAGTTGCATCTGCTTAAGACTGAATTTTGTCTATTGATTCTCTAATACATTACACTTACAGACCGGGTCTCCCTAGTCCGGCACCCTCAGGACCTGACTGGACCTGAATGAGAGAATTTGCCAGATGAGGGGAGATCAATGCCAGTCCCCCCTGCCCCACTGGGCTCCGGACCCCATCGGGGTTGCTGACCCCACTGTCATTGTCATTGCCCAGGCAGGACTTCTAGCCCTGCTGTCTCTGCCCTGGCAAGGCTGCCGGCCCCATAGCTGCTGGCCACGCTGCTGCCACCTCGGCAGGGCTCCTGGCTCTCACAAGGCTGTGGTCTCCATTGCCCTCTGGCTCTTCTTCAGGCCATAAACCAATCACTAAGCACATGAATTAGGAAGAAAATTCTTTTATGGGCATGTTAGTACATAAGTGAGAGACAAGGTGAGTGGGGGAAATCATGCCTCACCAATCTACTAGATTTGTTTGAGTGAATCAACAAGTATGTGGACAAGGGGGATCCAGTGAATATAGAGTACATCAATATTTCTCAACCAGTGGTATGAGTACCCAGAGGGGTACTCAAGAGAAGTCTGGGGGGTGGGTATGTTAACGCAACAGGAATTTGGAGGAAAATGAATTTTTGTTTTAAGTTTTACAGCATTTTATTATTTTTGTACTTTTTACATCCAAAAATTTCATCGCCCACCTGGCTACAATTAAGTTGTTTAAACAAATGTGTTGCAACAGTAGAAAAATTGTGTGTGTGTCTGAAAACTGTAGGTACTTGGAGTACTTATACATTTTTTTTAAAAAAAGGGGTACTTTATAAAAAAAAGGTTGAGAAACACTGGAGTACATAATGTACTTAGATTTTCAGAAAGCATTTGATAAGGTCCCTCACCAAAGACTCATAAGCAGAATAAGCTGTCATCGAATAAAAGGAAAGGTAGTCCCATGGATTGTTAATGGGTTAAAAGATAGGACAAAAGGTAGGAATAAATGGTCAGGTTTCAGACTGGAGAGAGGTAAATAGTAGTGTCCTCCAAGGATCTATTCATAAGTGATCTGGCAAAAAGGGGTAAATAGTAAATTGGTAAAATTTGCATATGATACAAAACTACCCAAGATAGTTACGCCACAAGCAGACTGCGAAGAGCTACAAAAGACTGCGAAGAGCTCACAAAACTGGATCACTGGGCAACAAAATGGCAGATGAAATTTAATGTTGATAATGATAAATGCAAAGTAATGCATATTGGAAAACAATCTCAATTATACATATAAAATGATGGTGTCTAAATTCACTATTGTCACTCAGGAAAGAGTTATTGTGGTCATTATGGATAGTTCTCTAAAAACATCTACTCGCTGTGCAGCAGCAGTCAAAAAAGTGAACAGAATGTTGGGAATCATTAAAGAAGGGCTAGAGAATAAGACAGAAAATATCATATTGCTGCTGTATAAATTCATGGTACACCCACATCTTGAATACTGCATGCAGGAATGGTTGCGCCATCTCAGAAAAGATATATTGGAATATGAAAAGTTTCAGGAAAGAGCAGCAAAAATGATTAGGTGTATGCAATAGCTTCCATATGAGGAGAGATTAATAAAACCGGGATTTTTCAGCTTGGAAAAGAGATAACAAAGGAGCATAACTCTATCACTGGATAATCTCCATCACTGGACATATTTAAGAGGAGGTTGGATAGACATCTATCAGGGATGATCTAGGCAATGCTTGGTCCTGCCGTGAGGGCAGGGGACTGGACTTGATGATCTCTTGAGGCCCCTGCTAGATCTAATGTTCTATGATTCTGTATGATAGATGTCTATAAAAACATGACTGTAAAGTAAATAAGAAAGTGTTAACTACTCCTCATAACAGAAAAACAAGGAGTCATCAAATGAAATTAATAGGCAACAGGTTTAAAAAAACAAAAGGAAGTATTTCTTCACATAATGCACAGTCAACATGTGGAACTCTTTGCTCACAGATGTTGTGAAAGCCAAGACTATAATAGGGCTCAAAATAGAACCAAATAAGTTCATATAACATAATGACTATTAGCAAGGATGGGCAGAGATGTTGTCTCTAGTGAAAGGCGATGGCTGATGATTATCTGTTCTGTTTATGTTCGCTGGGCATCTGGCATTGGCCACTGTCAGAAGACAGGATACTGGGCTAGATGCATCTTTAGTCTAATCCAATATGGCTGATCTTATGTTCTTAAACTCTGCTGAGGCAATATCTTTTACTGCATACAGATCTGTTGGTTAGAGAGTCAAGCTTTTGAGCTTACACACAGCTCTTCTTCAGGTCTGGGAAACTCAGAATGTTACAGACAAATATAAACTATCCAGTAAAGGATTTTATACCTTCCTGTGAAGCATCTGGTACTGAGCACTGTGAGACATAGATATGGGACTAAAGGGACTATCAAAAGAGCTATTTTTGAGTTATAATTCCTATTAGAATACTCATATTCTATATTTATCTCAAACTTCTTCCTAAAATGTTCTGGATACATACAGGGATGCAGTGGCAGGTAAAAGAGAAATGGGACCTCATTATTAAGGTTTTACTTCACTAAGAAGATAATGTGCAACAAAAATTAGAAAGGCTTCTAAATACAATTAGGCTGTGTCTAGACTAGCCACTTTTTCTGGAAAAGCAGTTGCTTTTCTGGAAAAACTTGCCAGCTGTCTACACTGGCCGCTTGAATTTCCGCAAAAGCACTGATGATCTCATAGAAGATTGTCAGTGCTTCTGAGGAAATACTATGCTGCTCCCGTTCGGGCAAAAGTCTTTTTCCAAAAAACTTTTGCACAAAAGGGCCAGTGTAGACAGCAGAGATTTGTTTTCCGCAAAAAAGCCCCGATCGTGAAAATGGCGATCGGGGCGTTTTTGCGGAAAAGCGCGTCTAGATTGGCCACGGACACTTTTCTGCAAAAAGTACTTTTGCGGAAAAGCGTCCTGACAATCTAGACGCGCTTTTCTGAAAATGCTTTTAACGGAAAACGTTTCCGTTAAAAGCATTTCCAGAAAATCATGCCAGTGTAGACGTAGCCTCAGAGAATAAGGCTAGGTCTACACTATCGGGTTTTATTGGAAAAAGCTATGCAAACTGCTCTCTGCAATTTGCGTAGCTTTTTCCAATTGTTTCTCTGGAAGAGGCTTTTCTGCCATTTGGCCCCGTCTAGATGGGGCCAAATGGCGGAAAAGCCTCCTCTTTCGGTGGAGCCCTTATTCCTCATGAAACAAGGAATACAGGGCACCCCGAAAGCATGCATTTGCTTTTCCGTGAAAAAAAGTGGAAGAGCAAATGCATTCCCTGGACACAGCGGTATCTGGTATCCTGGAAAACTCCTGCAGTGTAGACATAGCCTAAGAAAACAAGCAGTACAAGTGCTCTTGCAGGGACTGACCCAAAGCCCATTGGACTCAATGGAAAGATTCCTGTTGTCTACAATGGGACACTAACTCTAAGCTACATGATTAATTGAGGAAATCAATCGTGAGTATAGATCAGTTGTATTAGATCCCGTTATTGCCAGAAGCTGATTAATCTTATATTAAAATTAGCATGTTAGAAGTTTTGGCGGTTGTTGTTTTTTACTTCCATAGCCTTATTTACAGTTAGGACCCTACCAAATTCACAGCCATGAAAACCATGTCACAGACCATAAAATCTGGTTGCCCGTGTAAAATCTGGTCTTTTGTGTACTTTTACATATCAGTGAAATCCAATGCAGTTGTATGTACCATTACAGATTCCAGTTGTGATTATTAGCATGTTTCAGTATAAAAAACAGAACAGTTGTGAACTTGATAGGATTTATTGTTTGACACTTTACAGCAACAAATAATACTTGTGGCTCAACTTAGTGATTGATAGATTTGGGCATTCACAATGTTTTGTATTGTAGTGAAGTCAATTGGGAGCCTCCTGTAAGACAAGTGAAATTATTTTAAAGTGAGTGTCCAAAATCAATAAAAATGTGCATAGTCATTACTGAAGAAGATTGTCTGAAAGAATTTGGAAGCCAAATTTCACATTCTGATGGTGGCAAACTGTTTTACAAGCTGCAATGTTTTGTTAGATCACACACTGTGGTTCAGTGATGCTTAAACTAAGAAAACCATTGAAGAAGAAAGAGGGCTGCAAATATCGCATTGATGAGAAATGAAAAGGTTAAAAAAATTAATCTCTTTTTTAGAAGACCCATCACTTAGGTATAAGGCACTTGTAGATGCATTGATAATTGGAAAAACCTGATTACCCAAAGTTGTGCGAATTCATTCCATGGAACATACAAAATGTGGGTGGCTCACCAAATGTGAATAAGCTATGAAAGGACTACCTTCTAAAGGTTTCTGCTATACATTTTGAGGCGAGGAAGTCTCTAACTTATGTTAATCTTTTGCAATTATTATAAATTAGTTGATTGATGAGAAAGACAACTATGCACTGCATGTTCTGTTTGATTTTATTTCTGACAAGGCTGAAGATGTTCAGCAGAAAAGCCAACAACAGTGCCCACCAACTGTGTTCACATGGATGCTCTTAACTACAATACTGTTTCTCAAGTAATAATTAAAACCGTTTCAAAATACAGTGTAGACTTTGACAAAGTATATGCTTTCATAAGGGATGAAATCTCCCAAATCTGCTCTCCAGATGTAATTTCTCTTGTCAGTGAGCTGTGGAGATGTGATAAACTGGTCAGCTACATACAAAGATCTTTAAACACTGCCCTAGACATAAGCTTTGATAGAGACAGAACGTTGCAAACACAATTCAAATGACCGAAATAGGACAACAGCCACTTGTACTTCCCCCAGAGCCAGTAATTACTTGTTTAGATTTCTGATTTCAGGCTGTGCCACACCATGCAGCTCACCTGAACTACTATTCAGAGTTTATCTCAGAACAGTCAGCACTGGCATGGAAAATGTAGATTTTAGTAGAGTTTTCTACTCCTCTAAATGATGATCAGCTGAATGAGGAAGTTCAGTTTTTTTTGCCAAGAATACGACAGGATGATGGATTTAATCACTTGGTTCAAATCCTGACATGACACAATCCATGAAGCCTACAACAAAGTAATGGAGGTACAGTTCTGGGTTGAAGTGCAGTCAAATGAAAATCACTCTGATAATGCTGAGTTAAATGCGGGCGTTTTCTTGCATGGCAAAGAAGTTCAAACAATATTACTAGTATGGGGAAAAGTTAAGTAATGAAGAAAAAAACCCTCAAAAGTTTCCACAACCTGCAGCAGGTTTCCTAAAAGCTGTGCATATTTTTGACCCTGCACAAATATGTCTGTTGATGGTGGATTTAACCTTCCTTGATGCAGGTCCTAGCTTTGATACGTCTTGTAGGGTGGAAATTCTTCCTTATAAAAATATCGTGAAAGAAAAAGACTGTATGTACTTTGTCTGTACTACTGTTTTGTAATTCAGTGGAAGGCAGAATCCCGCATCTTTCAAGGCTAACTCGGCCACCAGCGAACTCTGTGGGTGCGGTGGTAGGTGTCTAAACACAGACATGTGTTTTCAGTGCAGACATGGAATCATGAAAGACATAGTTGCAGATTTCTTCATGCTCACATTCACCAATGACTCAGTTAGTAAAGAGTGTGATGTGTTAATGCTCATTTTTTCACAACAGTTTTTGAGTTACTATCAGACGATTAATGACATTTGAAACCAGAACTTTTTCCTTAACCTGCTTTTGTTAACTAAAAGATTTTATGTTTATATTTTTCCATTTTCAAATACTTATTCATGCATTGTTACAATATGGTGAAATTTAAGAATTAAATATATGAAACTGAAATTTTAAATTTTAAAAAATGCTATGACTGTGAAATATATGAACATGGACCATGAGGGTATGTCTACTCTACCCCGCTAGTTCGAACTAGCGGGGGTAATGTAGTCATCCGGAGTTGCAAATGAAGCCCGGGATTTGAATTTCCCGGGCTTCATTTGCATGAAGCCGGCCGGTGCCATTTTTAAATGCCGGCTAGTTCGGACCCCGTGCCGCGCGGCTACACGCGGCACGGACTAGCTAGTTCGGATTAGACTTCTAATCCGAAATAGCTGTACGCCTCGTGGAACACCTGTTACAAGCAGTTCCCCAGAGAAATACATACTGTCCGTGGTATAGACTGATTTTTTGCACCTGTTCCCATTTTTGGCTTGCTCTGTTGCCTGTTTTGAAAGGTTCTGTCCTGCACGAGGATCCACACCTTCATCATGAGGGTCAGGGTTATGTACTCACATTTGCAGATGCCCTGGCAGAAAATTAAGAGCTCCCATCTCACTCTCTTTTCAGACTAGATATAGGCCTTCAGGGCCAGACTATATTATAATGATACAGCCATAATCCTTCCTTCTCCTTCACCACTTCTGGGATCCTGGAAGTCCAGGAGGTAAGGGGCTTAATTTTATTATTTTAATTCATTTACTCTGCTGTATATTCTTGTAAGTTTACATTTTTTCTGTATCTCTGCTTTTTTCTTGTGCAGATTTGTGGTTGAAGTAAAGGTTTCTTTCTTTCTTTAATGTTCCTCTACAAACCAGTGATGGTAGCAGTCCAGATTTAGCAATGAGCACAATGCTAGGATGGGGTATATGAATCCCACACTGGTAAAGAAAGGGGCAAGGGGTTGCTCAGGACACAAAGCAACCCCCCGCTACCCTTGCTAGGCATGCTCACAGTGGACGCAGAATTCAAAAGGGAGCAGCTCAACTCAGTCTACGCAGACAGGGCAGGAGAGCAGTTGGATGTTGCAGCCTCCTGCAGAGAAGCTGCCAACGCTCCCAAAGGCCAGGATCAGACCCTACAGTCAAGCTGCAGCAGACCATTCAGCCATAGGGGACAACAGGTTAAGGACAACAACCAGCTTCAGATAGAAGGAGACAGACTGGGGAGTGATCTGAGAGAACTCCAAGGGGAACTGAAGACAGACTAGTAGTACCACAGAGGATCCAAAGCTGGAATAGCAAGTGGACCAGGGAGCAGCTCTTGGGACAACAATCTCGAGAATGCACATTTTGTATGATTGTTTCTTTGGGGACCCAGTGGAACAAGGAAGGCTGAGTTCTACCCCAACCACTGACTCTCACCACTAGCTGGTACAGCTACTGAATCCAGCCACTAGGTAAACAGCCATTGACTCTCACCACTGGGTGACACAGTCTGGGGCATCACCACCATATGGTATTGCTGGCCTTGGATTCAACCCCACCCATGGCATGTATAGAATGTGGTAATGTCCCGAGACTTGTTTAAAGGACTACTGTAATAGTGAGGGAACAACTGTAAAGAGAATCATGGATGTGGAAAAATTGCTGAAATGGATGCAAAAGAACCAGCAACAACAAGGGAAGACATTGCAAAAGATTGCAACCCAGCAACAACAGCAGTGGCCAATAGCAACAATACCAGCAACAGCTGGCTCAACACCAGGCACAGCAAGAGTGCCTGAACCAGGCAGTAGTGGCATCCAATGCTATAATGCCCAGGTGTGTAGGAGATGGCTCCACCTGCCAAGATGTCCATATGGCTCATGAAAATGGGCCTTGCAGATGACCTCAAGGCCTTTCTAGTGCCTTTTGAACAGATGGCTACTGTGGCATGTTGGTCATTAGAACAGTGGGCTCCACACCTGACCATCCCTGTGTAAGCTGTATATCAATGCTTGGGCCCGGTTGACGTACTGGAGTAGGCCAAAGTAAAAAGTGGCATACTTGACTCCCCACGTATCCTCCCTGAGATTTTCTGTCAGAGGCTTTGCCAGCAGAGATGCCTACCAAGAGCTCAACCTTGGGTAGTGGCTCAATGTTTGTGTGGGACCAATGCTGGAAAAGCAGACCAGAGTGCAAAGCGCAGAAGTGATCGTATTAGTGCCATTCACCCAGGTTCTTCCAGGCAGAGGAAATGAGTGGGTGAGGTGCCACAGACATCAATCCTGTCAGAGACCATGACCCTCACTGTGAACTACATGTCCAACGAGGATCTGGCCTCAACAAAACGGAAGTCCTGTATCCCTGGAAACAAGACTCTACCCCTTAGCGGAGGCGCCGTAGATCAAGATTGAGACCCACTAAATCAGCTGACACTGTAAGAAGTGCTCCTAGTTGGAGGGCATAATCTGACTGCAAAAGTGGAATGGGAGGAGGCCTGTGGTCCCTGAGAGGGGAATATATCCCATCCAGAAGGCCATTCCCCAAGAAATGAGCCAGACAACCGTGATGTCAAAGAGTCCGTGCTTCGAAGATGGGCAAGAGATACTTCAGGCAAGAGTGCTCCTTCATGGGCTGTAGTTATGAACAGGCATGGACGGTAGGCCCCTGAGATTAGAAAAAAGCCCATCCAAGCTTCTGCTGCCAATATGGGTTAACGGCATCCAAGCAATGGGCCTAAGGGATTGCAGATGTAGCCATTATCTGGATACATCTCGTAGATTCCTCTGACATGATGGGTGCTCCTATCTATCTCCACTGTATTCACAGTGATGTGTGGCCCTACTTAGTGACTGGAAATAGAGGCCCATACTGAAACTTGGTGAGTTGCCATAGCAATATCCAGGTGAGCTGACAGACTTGCAGGTCCTTGGGGCACGGTGTGGAGGGGCTAGTTCTGCTCTCCCATAAGGGGCAAGACCTCAGTTAGAAGGGGCAGGGCCGGGGTCAGGGTAGCTGACCTTCAACAGCGTCCAGACTGCATCCCCCCCAATGCCATCTGGAGTGCACCCCTTGGGCTCTGCAGTGCCCTGCGTGAGGCTCCACTGACGATTCAAAGATGCTACAGCAGTGGCGGTGGGAACCCTGGGAGCCTTTGAATCACTGGGCCCCAGGGCAGTTGTTCCTTTTGTCCCTGCCCTCTGTTGGCAGGCCTACAGCCACCTTGGTCTACCCTCTGATATTGGGGTGTACCTAGAAGTGGTTTGGGGAGCTCCTGGAGCAGAAATCACCCCACCGAAACTAACTGTGAGGGGTTTTGCCCACAAAAGCTTATGTTCCAATAAATCTGTTAGTCTATAAGGTGCCACAGGACTCCTCGTCACTTATCCATAGTATGGTAAAAGTCAGGCAAGAAAGCTGACTCAGCATCCTGCTAGCCCAGGGGAGGTAAACCGTGACCGGATATTGGAAAATGGGAACTTCATGCAGAAACAAAGGGAGAATCAAATACTGATTTGCGCTTGGGAGCAGATAGGGCAAGAGGATAGCACCCAACAGATCAAGCAGGGGCTCCCACTTTTAGCTCTGAAGTGAGTGGTTGCACCAAGTGACGAAGGATCCTCAAACTCACAAGACATTGTGACAACTGCTGGTACCCAAAAAGAGTTCAACAGGGAGCAGCTCAGCTCACTCTCCCAGGCAGAGCAGAAGAGCAGCTGGGTGTTATAGCTTCCTGCAGAGACGATATCAAGGGATCACTAGGCCAGGACCAGACCCTACATTCAAGCCATAGCAAACCCTTCAGACAAGAGAACTGTGGATGACAAATGACCATAGATAAGAGGAGACCTTCTAAAGAGTGGCCTCAGAGAACTCCAAGGAGGACTACAAGACAGACTAGAGGCATCAGCAGAGGTTCCAAAGCTGGGATAGGAAGTGGCCCATGGAGCAGGCATAGGGGCACCAATCTCCTTAGTCAAGGGTTTTGAATGATTGTTCTTTGGGTCCTGGATGGGATCCCAGTAGAGCAGGGAGAGCCTGAGTTCCCCTACCTCCTGGCCACTGACTCTTGCCATAACATACTGCAGACGGTGCGCAACCCATGGGGGGTCGCAGCGCTTGGATCCGGCCGGCTGCTTTTCCTGGCTTCCCAGCTTGGCGCCCGACATACACGTGGTGGGGGTGGGGGAGTATGCCCAAGAATTAAAAGGGCTGCTTCCTTTTATTTGTTTTGCTCAACCAAATTTGGTGGCCCCTGAGGGGGCGGGGGTCGCAAATGAAAAAAGGTTGCGCAGCACTGCTCCAGAGTGTTGCCACTAGGTGGTACTGCCTGACTGACTCAGACTTCCCTGACCACTGGCAAGCCCCCAGATGTCCACTTTCCCATGGTCCTTCTGGCCATGCAACCACATAGGATCCTCACTACTTAAAAAGAACAGGAGTGACGAATGGGTGATGGTGGCAGTAAGGGGAGGGAGTAAGTGGATTTATGTTAGGGTAGGTGGGTCACATAACTTATGAGCCTTTTCTGATTTATCAATCTACATGTAACTGGTGAGAGAACCAGGAATGATTGCACTGGGAAAAGTAAGTGCACTCTTGAAGTCCCAGCATTCACATTTGCTATTCACTTTGGGGCACTGCAGTGGGCAGGAGCACCCCTAGACGAGCTGCAGGCAACTGGCGTCCTAGGTGAAACGCACAATCGGCGCCCCCCCACCTCCAAAGCTCTCAATGGAAGTTTATCTTGGTGCCCTAGGCGGTCGCCTGTATTGACAGCCATCACTGGCAGTGGGGGGTAGTGACATGGTAGCAGATGACATAGCACTTAGCTTTCCTGTTCAGGTGCAAGTACCGTATTGTGTGTGCATGAACACAGGCTTTTTTGTGATGGAGTACTACCCTGCTGGTTGCAACACCTATGTGCTTATTGAGACTCTATTTGCTGTGCAACTGGGGCCTATTTTGACAACCTGATACAGGCAAAGGAAGGGAAAGGATCCAGCACTATTTATTTACCCATGACCGGGGACTGTGCTTTGAACACATCCCCTGCTCTTTCAATTATAATCAAGGGATGAGATTTCCTTTACTAGTCACGGGGAAGGGCAGAGTCCGCTGCACCCAGGCAGGGAGAAGGGGGCAGATGCTCTGGATGTGTGTTGTGCAAGCAGGCAGCAAGGGTGGAGTCCACCCTCAATTCTGCTCTCTCCTCCCCCGCGGCTGCCAGCACTCTGATTGCCGGTGCCGCCCCCTGTACTGACCTTCCCCCCCCAGCACACGCCGTGACCATACCTAACACGCGGGGGAAGGGGCGAGCAGGAGTGCAAGAAGCCCCCGCAGCCGCGCTGAGAGGGGCGGTCATGGCTGGAGGGGGAGGGGAGCGGACACCCCCCTTTGTTGGCGCCTGTGCACCCCACAGAAGCACGTGCTCCCCACCCAGGCACGTGTTCCCAGCCTGCGCTCCCCCCCCTCCTGTGGGGACCGCAGGGAAGTGTGTCACTGGGTAAAGGGGTAGCGTCAGGGAAGGGGGGAGGGGAGCAGCGGCAGGGGGAGGAGCTGCCCGCCTAGGGGGCGGAGAGGGGGCCCGCGCAGGGAGGGAGGAGGTGGAGGTGAGTCACATGGTCAGTGCCGCACTCTGTGACTCTCTGTCTCAACAGCTTTTGTTGTAAAGGGGAGGAAGCCAAGGAGCAAAGCAGCAGCAGCAGGAGCCAGCGCAGCAGGAAACCTCCCCGGCGAGGCTCTTTTGCTGCTGCTGCTTTGCAGACACGCACAGCCAGGGCTGGGGAAGACGCTCCCCCCCGGCAGTAAACAGCCGCGGTACTGGGCTGGCTGGCGGGGAGCCTGGGGACTTATGTAGAGGGACGGCGGCCGTGCCAGTGGCAGGGAGCAGAGGAGAGTCGGGGGGTTAGAGCGCGGCGCCCGCCGGGACATCCCCCAGTCGGGAGTTTCAGGGTCCTCGGTGCCATCTCGTCGGGGGAGGAAACTATGGAGGTCAATGCAGGTAAGAGACTCTTGCCAGGATGCGAGTGCGGGGCGCTGGGGGGGGGGGGAGGATGCTGCGAGTGCGGGGCACTGGGGGGGGGGGGCGCTGCGAATGCGGGGCGCTGGGGGGGGGCGCAGCGAGTGCGGGGCGCTGGGGGGCGCTGCGGGGGGAGGATGCTGCGAGTGCGGGGCACTGGGGGGGGGGGGGCTGCGAATGCGGGGCGCTGGGGGGGGGGGGCGCTGCGGGGGGAGGATGCTGCGAGTGCGGGGCGCTGCGGGGGGAGGATGCTGCGAGTGCGGGGCGCTGGGGAGGGGGCGCTGGGGGGTGCTGGGGGAGGGTGCTGTTATGGTCACTGGGGAGCTCTGTGGAGCTGGGGGTGCGTGCCCAGCGATCCCCATGTTAGTGTGGGCTGGGTGAGTGCCTGTTAGTGGCAGGGAGGTGACCGGGGACGAGGGCCCGGGAGGGGGCGGCTGTCACTGCCACGGAAGAGTTGCCACCCCGCCGTTGCTCCCGCTGGCCCGGGCGGGGGCTGCGCCCCGCCTGTGGAGGGTTTTGTGTCACCCCGCCCTGCGGCTGCTCTGGCCCCAGTTGTGTGGCTGTTGTTGGGGGGACCTGGCTTGCTGCGGCTGACACCCGCTCCCCCCCCTTCCCTGCGGATGCAGTGGCCGGTGCCTGCCCTGCCTCACATGGACCCGCTTGCCGAGGCATGTGTGCCTTCTGTTTACGTTCCGCGCTGCGTGCCCGCTCATTGGCCGTGCGGGGCCGTGACGCAACGATTGCATAATAGGGCCGGGGCGGGCTAGCAGGGCGGCTGCCGGCGCCGACACGTGAGGCGGACGCTGTTTTGGTGACCTACATTCACTGGGGTGACGGGACGGGGGCGCGCAGGGACACGTGGAGCGGAGGCGGCCCGAACGCTGCGGCGCTTCTAACCACGCCCACTGGAGGGCCGGGAGGCGGGGCTTTCAGCGTTCTGACCCCGCCCCCCCGGTGCTCGTGGTTCTTACCTCACCCTTCTGAAGCGGGAGGCACCGCTTGCAGGCGGGGAAGGGGTCGGGGAAGGGTCTCCCTTCGGGGGCGTGGTTAGAACCTTGGGACACGGAGGGCGTGGTTAGAATGCCTACAGAGTGGGGGGGGGGGATCTGTGTGTGCTGCCCTCTCAGGTACACCCAGTTTATATTACAGGGGTCTGGTGTGCCAGTGTTGGGGTGGTTGATCAGGGAGCCAGGAACAGAGCCTGGGGCAGGAGCAAGGTGCTGCTTTCCCACCTGTCTCTAGCCCCCCCCCCCTTCCCCAAACTGTGTAAAAGTGCTAGGCATAGGATTGCCACCTGTCCGGTTTTGAACCAGACAGTCCAGTATTTGAGCTTTCTGTTCGGGAAACACATTGAGAAAATATAAATGTCCAGTATTTTCTAAATAAGATGTAATGTAGATTGTGATGTAATGGCAAGTGTGTCTGGTATTTTTGTTGAAACCATCTGGCAACCCTAGCTAGGCAGGGTAATGAGACAGTAAGTGAAAAGTCAGGATGGGGGGGGGGAACGGAGATAGGTGCTTATATAAGACAAAGTCCCAAATATCAGAACGTTCCCTATAAAACTGAGATATCTGGCCATTCATCCTGGCACAGTGTTGGCCCCAGGGCGACAGCGTCACTAGCTCGTTGGAGCATAGCATGTTATATTCGTGTGCCTGCCCATGTGATTGGAATGAAGACACGTTTAAAATTCTTCTCACGTGGACACACTCTTGCAACAGCAGGGCTGTAACAGGTGGAAGAGGGGGGCAGGCTCGCCTTCGCTGATGACTGTGCTCACGTAATGAGCCCAGCAAGTCAGATGGTTGGACACGTCCAGCTTATATGTTACACAAAAGGATCTTGGGTCCCGCCTGAGTGTATGTGAATTAGAATGTCTGTCTGAGCTTTATCAAAAGGTTGAGGAAGGGCGGGGGAGTTCTAGCTTTACAAAAATAGCAAGAAAGTAATTTCCAAGTAAGGACACAGTGGCTTCTGCCTCCTCCCAACAATAAATTGAATGAAAAGGCTGGGTTTTATTATTTTGTATATAATAGCAGCTCATTATGTAACACATCCTGTGGCTCTAGTAGAAAAGATTGGGCAGTGCTTTATTTAACAAAATTAAATTGACTTTGGAAGGTTGCATTTGCTGTGCCAGCAGCTAAATAGCCCTTGTCGTGACTTGGCATCTAGAAATTATTTCAGCTAGAGCTGATCATGTGTTTTGCTATTTTCAAGACTGTTTCTTTGCCCTAGAATGGGAGGGTTCCCTTTTACTTGTACCTAAATGTCATCATTTTCTTCGAGGACATAACAGTTAACTTTCCTTCTCATGCCTAAAGTCCTCTCTATGATGTAAAAATTTAACAATGAAAATAGTTTTAATGACTTGGGGTACAAAGATCAAAGGAAAATATTGCAACAAGGCTAAAATAGAGATTGGTACGAAAATAGCATCTGGGTAGGCTGAAATCTTTGCAAAAAACAACCTCTGCTGAAATTTAAATAGAAGTGGAGTCATTAATAAGTTACATAACTTCTTGCTCCAAATACATGTTCACATATGTACTGGCGGTAGTATATTATTTGGAATTCTTAATTTCTTTCTAAATCCTTTATAGATATGACTAAAATGAGCATTCTGAAGTAGTTTCACATCACAATAGTTCAGTTTAGAATAAAATAAAATTGCTTGGTCTGTTAGCAAATTCTATTTTACGAAATTACGAAATTTGTCTGCTGCACTGACTCGTATGGAACAATATCAGGACCTGCTGCTTCTGGTTCTGTTTTCTGTATAGATTTTTTTTTTTCTTAAAGCAGATGTAACCTAGTACTTTGCAGTCAAATAGCAAAGAATATAATGGTAACCAGTAAGTCCCTAATATACAGAAGTAATATACCTAGTGGCTGCATCTAGACTGGCTTGATTTTGTGCAAAAGCGACTGATTTTGGGCAAACTCTTGCCGCCTGTCTACACTGGCTGCGAGTATTTGCCCAAGAACACTGACTTCGTAATGTACAAAATCAGTGGTTTTTGCGCTAATATTCTGATGCTCCCGCTCAGGGATAAGCCCTCTTGTGCAAGTATTCTTGCGCAGGAGGGCCAGTGTAGACAGGCAACGTTAATTTCTTGCGCAAGAAAGCCCGATGGCTAAAATGGCCATCGGAGCTTTCTTGCATAAGAGAGTGTCTGCACTGGCACGGATGCTTTTGCGCAAAAGCAAATCTTTTGTGCAAAGGCACATGCCAGTATAGACACTCTCTTGCACAAATACTTTTAACGGAAAAACTTATGTCACAGCTGTACACACATGTCGTAAAGGATCAGAGTTAGCAGATATCTACAATGCTAGAAAAAAATCAGAGAAAAAATTCCCCTCTGGGTTCTGGGTAGGGAAGCCCCTCCCTCAGGGGCAACTGGTGCCTGCACCTAACTGTCCCATAAGTCTTTCCTGAACCTCCCTACCTTCCGTCAGTGCCTCCTGCATCTTCCTGCTGCCCCCACCTCACACATCTCTGTTCCCCCTCACTCCCCTTATCCGCTGCAGCACGCCACAGCCCAGTGGTTCGCAGACCAGTGGTTGGGAACCACTGCTACAGAATGTGAGGATGAGTCTCTCTCTTTCACTTGCAGAGACGTGGCAGTTCCTATGGTAGTGGGGGCAGCTGCTTAGTGTTCCCCACTATAATTAAGGAAGGAAGTTTCCTCAGATTGTCATTTCACTTTCTCTGCTTGGGCTCACTCAGTCCCGTGGCTTAACCTCAGGTGAGCAGGACATCCATGGAACATGCTGATCTGTCCTGTGTATCGCAGGACACTTGGGCCATGTCTACAGTGGCATTAAGAATGTAAAGGGTTAACCAGATATCCATGAAGCATGCCCCTTACCTGCATGCTTATTAGGGTAACTGGTTAACTGGTGAGGGGATGCTCTTGCCTTGCCTGGCCTGACTGCTATATTCGTGTCAAACTACATTTTAAGCATAGACCAGCCCTGTATGGGTCCCCCCACTGGTTAATATGGGACTTGTGTAATAATTGAGTTCAGACTCTTTAGAGGACTCTGGTACTCAGCTTCCATTATGATAACATGGCTTGAGTCCAGAGCCAGCTCTCTCTCACACACAATGCATTGGAAACTTAGGCCTGGATGATCTGATAATTGTAGTATATATAGTTTATACAGGCAGTCCCCGACTTACGCGGATCCGACTTATGTCGGATCCGCACTTACGAGCGGGGCTTTCTCGCCCCGGAGCTCACAGGCAGCGATCCGCCACCTCGACCTCCGGGGTGAGAAAAGCTGCTCCCGGTGCCCCTGGTCTGCTGGAGACCGTCTCCAGCAGACCAGGGGCACCGTGAGCGAAGCCGCAGCAGCGGTGGGTTCCCGCGCTTCTGAGGCTTTGCCAGAGCAAAGCCTCAGAGGCGCGGCACCCCGCTGCCACTGTGGCTTTGCTCCCTGTGTCCTTGGTCTGCTGGGGGGGCGGCGCAGCTAGTGTACCCCCCCCCCCCCAGCAGACCAGGCTTTTGTTGCCGGACCCTGGGGCAGAGCAGCTGGGGCGCTGCCGGTTGGTCCCGCAGCGCCGCTCTGGGCACTACTGGACCAACCCGGCAGCACCCGAGCTGCTCTGCCCCAGGCGTCCTGATTCAGCCGCTGCTGGTCAGTTTCAGCAGTGGCTGAATCAGGACGCCTGGGGCAGAGCAGCTGGGGTGCTCCTGGGTTGGTCCAGTAGAGCCGAGGAGCAGTGCTACTGGAGCAACCCAGCAGTACCCCAGCTGCTCTGCCCCAGGCGTCCCCAAGTCAGTCGCTGCTGAAACTGACCAGTGCTGACTACAGGAAGGAAGCCCGAGGCAGAGTTGCTCTGCCCCAGGCTTCCTGGAATCAGCGCTGATCAGTTTCAGCAGCAGCTGACTTGGGGACGCTTGGGTTTCTTAAGTTGAATCTGTATGTAAGTCAGAACTGGCGGTCAGTTTCAACAGCGGCTGAATCTGGACGCCAGTTCCGACTTACATACAGATTCAACTTAAGAACAAACCTACAGTCCCTATCTTGTACGTAACCCGGGGACTGCCTGTAATAATACCCATACAGGAATGATTTCAAACAATATATCAACCTTGCATTTCAGGACTTGAAGAGAAATCCCTGTAAGGTGTGGACTGAAGTAAGCACTTGATAAGGACTTTCACCTGAGCGAAGTTTTGCTGAAGGACTAGATAGGGATGTTAACAATCCTAGGCTTATCGATTAATCGTGTCGACTACTCACATCGCCTCCCCCTTGCTGCCTCTGATACAGTGGGGGGGCAATAGGAGCCAGTGCTGGGGTGGGGAGAGGGATTAAAAGCCTGTTCCTCCCAGCACCAGCTCTGCCGAGCCTCCCCCACCACTGCTGCCTCTATCTGATAGAGGCAGCAGTGGGAGTAGGGGACTGGGGAGGCTGCCATGGGACAACCTCTGTCCCTGCCGCAGTGAAGAGGCTGCCTTGTAGTAGCAGCCCCTGTCTGGGGGTATGTCTACACTACCCCGCTAGTTCGAACTAGCGGGGGTAATGTAGTCATCCGCAGTTGCAAATGAAGCCCGGGATTTGAATTTCCCAGGCTTCATTTGCATGAAGCCGGCCGGCACTATTTTTAAATGCCGGCTAGTTCGAACCCCGTGCCGCACGGCTACACGTGGCACGGAGTAGCTAGTTCGGATTAGGCTTCGGATAAGCCTAATCCGAACTAGCTACTCCGTGCCGCGTGTAGCCACGCGGCACGGGGTTCGAACTAGCCGGCATTTAAAAATGGCGCCGTCCGGCTTCATGCAAATGAAGCACGGGAAATTCAAATCCCGGGCTTCATTTGCAACTGCGGATGACTACATTACCCCCGCTAGTTTGAACTAGCGGGGTAGTGTAGACATACCCTAAGGGGGTCTGAGTTCCCCAGTAGATAGAGGCTGCCCTGCATCCCTTGGGGCAGTCTCTGTCCTTGGAGAACTTTGACCTACCACAGAAAGGAGCTGTTGCCACCCTGCACTGCTGCCTCTGTATCAGAGGCAGCAGCGTGGGACAGCAGGCAGCCAGTCTGCGAGGAGGCTGGTTTTTAAATTGGCTCCCCTAGCAGACTGGCTCCTGCCTGGCCCTCCGCACTACTGCCTCTGACACAGAGGCAGCAGCGCAGGATGGCAGGGGGCTCCCCAGGAGTGGCATCAGGAGCACATTGGCTGCTGGCCCCACCCGAAGGGGACTACCAAATAGTTGTGTAACCACAAAAATGTCATGCGGTTACACAACTATTCAAATACCTGCTATCTAACATCCCTAGGACTAGGTAGAATATAAAAGCTCTTTACAGGGTGAATGGAAGATTTATGTTTGAATTTATTTTAATGTTTTTCTCAGCCGTGAAAAAGTAAAATAGGTCCAGTAAAGCTTCTACAACCATGCAAAGAGGTTCAATTCAGTTTACAAAAGCAATGGAATTCAGTTACTGTCTTTGGCTCTTGTACCAAGTATTGCAATTTGTATTGTATATAGGATCATTCAGTGTTCTAGGAATTGACACCAAGATATAATAGACCGGCATAGGATGGAGTGGAAGCATTTATTCTCAAATATGCTATAATTAACATAAGGCGGTATGACACAGGACCTGCTGTACGAAGTTAATCTGTTGAACAAGCATTCCTTTGTCATTTGTAGCTTTTGAAGCCTTAGCGACTTAAGGCATATGTATTATCGTATTCTAGTATGTAATGAATTATAACCTGAAGGGATCTTCCACAGCAATACAGAAGGAACAGAGGAGGAATTAAACACAGGTTTTAAATAGCTGGGCTTTTGCCAGTGAGCTTTTACACTTACTAATTTCAGTGTGAAATAGCAAATACTTTGTATATGGCTTTTAAAATATCAGGTCTTTGAAATGACAGCTGACTTGTTTCTCAAAAGAAAAAAATCATTGGTGTCCCTTCCAAGGCCCTTCCACTGGCATATAGCTTGGGGAACGGACCCTGTGGAAAACCAAATCAGTTTCCATGCTTAAAAGAGAGCAATAAGCAGCTGTCTCTAAAAGTATCTCAGCAGTTTAAGACTACACAGTCTTCCCCAGAGGTGGAAGTGCAGTGCCTTATAAAGAGCAACCCTGCAACTGAAGTAACTATATTTAAATGGGCTACAAAGAGTTTTAATGTCACAAGTTGTACTTAAGACAAAACCAGGCCAGGACCGAACTCCTTACTTTCGCACTCCTTCCCCTTTCTCCATTATTGTGTAGATCGTTGACTTCCTCCCTATCTCAGGCCTGCATCTTGGGAGTCATCTTTCACTTTTGTCCTTTTCCCCTAATATAGATGACCTCTGCTTCTATCTCCTTAATTCCTTTAAGATCCAGTCATTTCTCTCTGTCCAGTTTGCACCTGCTATGCTAAACTCCATTCAGAACACTGCTGCTGAGATCATGTTTTGATGGGTTTATATGCTCCCTGCTTTGAGTCCTTCCACTGACTCCCCCCCCAATCACCCACCATGTCAAATGCAAGCGTCTTGGGCTTGCTGTTGATCCCATTCATGCTCCCTAATCTTATTTTCCATTTTAGAAGGTCAAATATGAGGGCAAGAGAAAATTAGGTGGAAGTGGAGGTCAGTCTTGGAGAGCTAATGGAAGAAAATGAGCTTGGAAGAAGGGGTTTGAAGGACACATGGCATGCTGTGTGAGGTGGTGCTGGCTCAGGAAATGGATCACTTGCAAGATGTGTACAGTCATTTGCTATGTCATCACTACATTCTTTTCTTTCCCTTCCCCCAGGGGGTGTGATTGCTTACATCAGCTCGAGCTCAGCATCTAGCCCAGCCTCTTGTCACAGTGAGAGCTCAGAGAGCAGTTTCCAGTCATCCTCTTCACCTGTACCGTCTTCGCCAAACAGTTCCTCCTCTGAGAGCAGCTATAACAGTAGGAGCAGCGAGGGTTCTGATGGCGCATCAAAGAATGATTGGATGGACAGTGCCGTTAAAACAAGCCGGTCGAGTGCTGCTGGATTGACCAAGGGCCATGGTGGACTTACAAGTATGTATATTTTGGGGTATCATCGGGCAGATAAACATGCATGGTCATACTCCACTATCTCAGACTGGTGGTTGGTCTTACCTGGCCTATGGACATCCGCAGCCTGCATTCTGGAGACCATGATTTTCCCTCCATGCTTTAATCTCTTAACTTCCTTCCTTCTAGACAGCAGTAGCTATGGTGCTCATCTTCTGGCCAAGATGTTGAGCAAACAGCCTCTTGCTAAACAGAAGCCACAACTTCAGCCTGAATCAGCCGTCTTGCCAATCTTTTTTCAACCCCACTTCTTAAGCTCATGCTCATCACCTCTACTATGTGCCTGAGTTTTACTGATCCAGGATATGAAAGGCACTGATGCCATCCCAGATATGGAACTGCTTCCTCGCAGTGCCAAGTGGTGCCAACAGGCCATTTTGTCCTTTGGCCCACAAGTAAGTTTAAATGAAGAACTCTTAATTTTTTATAAACCCCCCCCAGCAGTTTTGAAATGATGTAAGTGCTAAAACAAAGGCTCTCTTTGTGCTCCCTTACCTGAAACCTGGCCAAATGTTGTTTTAAAAGACAATTTAGTCCACAGTCTCAAACTTAGCACATCTTTGCTCAAGCCATTGTTCAGGCACTCAGTTTTGTTCACCAGGATCTGCTCCCGACTTGCATGACTAAAAATATGTTCAGAACTTGTGCGCTAAGTTCCAGCTACAAGACATTTTGGCTGCATCTAGACTGGCAAGTTTTTCCGCAAAATCAGCTGCTTTTGTGGAAAAACTTGCCAGCTGTCTACACTGGCTGCTTGAATTTCTGCAAGAACACTGACTTCCTACCATCTGAAATCAGTGCTTCTTGTGGAAACACTATGCTGCTCCCGTTCGGGCAAAAGTCCCTTTTACGCAAAGCTTTTGCGCTAAAGGGGCAGTGTAGACAGCTCAGTTTTGTTTTGCGCAAAAAAGCCCCTATCGTGAAAATGGCGATCGGGGCTTTTTTGCGGAAAAGCGCGTCTAGATTGCGGAAAAGCTTGCATCTAGATTGCGGAAAAGTTGGTAGTCAGAACTACAGGGTTGCTGTTCATGGCAACTATATTTTAGGCTTCAGCTCTCTTTAGTTACCATGCTTCTGTTTTATATCTTCTTTGATAAGTTCAGCAATAAATTATTTTTTAAAGTAATCTTTCCAAGCTAAAAGTGATCCCCAGTTGTTGTGTTTTGCTTTTTTACAAGAATGTTAATGTTAAATACTAAATGCCATGCTACATGGATTAGACTAGAAGGTAATTTGAATTTACATGTTGTTCTACCCAAGACAAAAGTATTTTTGCAAGTCATACTTTCTGGATAACCTTCCTATTTTGTGTTTTGGTGGTACTATGAAGTTTGAGCATTGTACTTTAAAAATCCTTTAAATTAAACTAAAAACAAATTTCTTTCCCAAGTACCTCCCCCAGAATAAATAAATCCAAGATCTCAGAAAGACCTCTGTTCTCTGTGATTTGCACACAGTGGGATTGCTCATGTACAGAAAGCTACTGGTGCACTTATGTGTTTGCAGAATCGAGCAATAAGAACCTGAAAAGTGATATTGGCTATAAAGAAAATTGAGACTGATAAAACTTATTTTTAGTGTGGGATTTTTAAAAAGTACTTAGCAGAGCTTTGCAGAGGACAGAAATTCTCTTTCACAAACGATTTCACGATTGATAATTGTTCTCTTTAGGACTAAATATGAACTTTAATGAAACTGTATTTACAGATGGGAAATGGTTCCAATGCCATTTTTCCAATCTGCTGTAGTGCTTAGCATTAGTCCAGCTCTGCTCCTCTGAAATCATTGGCAGGGTTGGCAATGCTGAACATTTTTGGAAGTCCCATTCTTTACTATCCAAGCTGGAATAAAACATGCAGAACATAAAGAAAGAGCATAGAGAGTGTCAAGGACTTAGAAAATTCTTTCACTTCTAAGAATGTAAGGCAGGGGTCTAATGCTCTCAGCCCCTGGGACATGCCCAATTGGAGTGATTGCTCAATCCAGCCTGAGCCTCCTGGTGGACTGGGGGAGGCCTGACCATTACCGGCCCCCAATCCCCACCCCTTCCCGCCATTGTCTTGCTCTCTCCATCTATGGAATCCCATCCACAAGGACGTGGCTTCAGGGATCACCGGGGGGTGGCTTAGTGCAGCACAACAGCAGTGGTTGGGTGCCCTCCCACCATACTCCCTGTTACAACTGGAAGCACAGCAGAAGCAGAGTGTACTGACCCTTAGGGGACTGTGCAATCACTCAGGGCGTGGATGGCACACAGGCTGGGAGTTTGAGACCCCTGATATAAAGCTCTGTTTCTGCAAATGCGTCCCAATGGGGAGGTTCTAAGTGGCTGTGGAGGTCTGCCTGTATGGAGCCAGCTGCAGGATGTGGCCAAACTTTTTATCAGTAAAAAGGATAAAGTAACTTATTGTTTGCAACATGTGACTTTGAAGTTAACAGTGTCTTTTAATATTTCTGTTTTTAAGAAAAGATCTTTATTCTCAGTTGGGAAAACTGCAACATTTATATGGGCTTCCTTGTCCTGCTGGGAAGACAGATTGAGCCCAAACTTTGGTGACCTAGTTTCCTAAATGATCCTTTTAAAAATTCATAAATGTAAGCAGACTTTTTTTCCTACCACATTGAGTGCAATTTATTAAAAATTCCCTGTTAGCTCAGTGTATGTATGTTCTCCCCATTCTATCCAGCAGTTCTTCTTAAATTAATCCCTGCTGAATTGTGCAGGGTTTTCCTGTGTTCTTGTTTTTGTCTTCTTTTTTTCTTGTACATTGAACTGACTTGCAGTATTTCATTCGCAATGCACATTTTAAGGGGCGGAAGTGTCTTCTGTGGGTAGATCTGCACTTGCAGTGCCATTGTAAAATACAGACACCATACGCCCAGATAGCACTAGTAAAAATAACAGTGGAAATGAGGTACTGCTAATAGAGACATGCCTGAACCCTACGGCAGGGGTGAGAAACCTCAGGCCCAGGGGCCAGATGCAACCCTTGGCTTGCCTGGATATGCCCTGCCCCAAGCATTGGGGAGCTGGTGCTCCAGCCCCACTGCTGCCGTCCTGGAGCACAAATTCTACTAGGCTGCCTTCTCCCAGGCTCTGGTGTGTGAGGGGAATGCGGGGAGTGTCTTTCTCCTTCTCAGTCAGGGGTCACAGAGAGGGTATTTTTCTGCTTCTCACTGTTTGCGGCCCCGGACTGATTTTTCTATGGGTCAGTGGCCTCCACCCAGAAAAGGTTCCTCGCCCCTGTCCTACGGTATAGATCCTATAGAGCTCTGTACGTGCCCAAACAATGTCTTCTTATCTACATTGCTGTTTGTAGCAGCATGGTAGCCCGCTGTCAGAGCCTTTCCCCACTTCATGGGAAAGTTCTGACAGGGGGGAAAAGGTTCTTGCAGAGGGGAGAGAGTGGGGAAAGTAGATTCAGTAGTTCCATAGTACTGGAGCCTTTCCCAATCACATCTCTCTGCCCAGAGCCTTTCACTCCCATGAACCCCACAATAGGTGTGGACGCAACCACTCTTTCACTGGGGTTTGTAGCTACATGTACCCTGCGTACCGCCACCAGTGTAGACAATGCCCATTGGATTTTCATGCCTACTTTCTTCTGTTTATTTCTAGAATTTAATGGCATGGTTCTCCTTTGTAAAGTCTGTGGGGATGTTGCATCAGGATTTCACTACGGTGTTCATGCTTGTGAGGGTTGTAAGGTAAGGTAATAGTAGTCTCCTTTTTGCTGTGGATACTGGCTAGTTTTGAAATCACTGGGGGTATGTCTAGACTGGCAAGATTTTGCACAAAAGCGAATGCTTTTGCGCAAAAACTTGCCAGCTGTCTACACTGGCCACTTGAATTTGTGCAAGAGCACTGACTTTGTAATGTACAAAATCAGTGCTTCTTGCGCAAATACTTTCACACTCCCGCTTGGGAAAAAGCCCTCTTGCGCAAGAATACTTGCTCAAGAGGGCCAGTGTAGACAGGGAAGAACTGTTTTGCGGAAAAAAGCTCCGATGGCTAAAATGGCGATTGGGGCTTTCTTGCACAAAATCGCGTCTAGACTGGCCACGGATGCTTTTGTGGAAAAGCACTTTTTGTGCAAAAGCATCTGTGCCAATCTAGATGCGCTTTTGCGGAAATACTTTTAACAGAAAAACTTTTCCGTTAAAAGTATTTCCGCAAAATCATGCCAGTCTAGATGCAGCCTGAGTGTTTTAATAATTGGAATCAGAAGGTAAGAAGAGTGATGTTGTTGAAAAGTTAAATTTATATTTATCCAATAAAACATTAATCTGAGAAAGTTCAGAACATACTCAGGTTGCTTTAAAAAGACAGGCTGCTTGGGAATACACCATGCCTTCCCATGGGAACAACTAAATTGGATGCCTGTGTGTCCATTGATTGATTAAAGGTCTGTTCTCAGACACAGGAACACCATGAATGATCCATTCTCTGAAGGAGCTTATGGCAATAATGGCATTATGTGAAAGCCATCTTCTTGAATGGAGGAGGCTAGACATTGTGCAAGAGGTGGTCTTGTGGCTAAAATACGGGGCTGGGAGTCAGGAGAGCTGGATTCTATTTCCATCTCTGCCACAGATATCCTGTGTGATCTTGGGTAAGTCACTTAACCTCTCAGCTCTTCAGGTTTCCCCATCAGTAAAATGAGGATGATGATAATGATGATCCTTGGATTTTAGGTTTTGACTGCCGGGGAAACTTCTAGAATGTATTATAGTTTATAACCAGTTTATTGTATTAATCCTCCTATAATTGTCCTTACACATGTTTCACTCTGTTAGCAAAACTGTTTGAGAGGTGCTACTAGGGGCACTTACTTCTCAGGGCTCTGAAAGTTTTATATGAGGAAGTGGAGCTTACTTGCAAGTGGACACGTCTTGATGGAAGATTTGACATGTATGGTAATAGGTTGTGATTTTTATCTTTAGGGTTTCTTCAGAAGAAGCATTCAGCAAAACATCCAATATAAGAAGTGCTTGAAGAATAACAACTGCTCCATAATGAGAATGAATAGAAACAGATGCCAACAGTGCCGCTTCAAAAAATGTTTGTCTGTTGGAATGTCAAGAGATGGTATGTTCCTTCAAGGAGTAGTGACCATGTAAAAGTGATTTGTGCTGCATATGCCACCCAGTATGAAAAAGAATGTGTCAAAGATCATAAGGAGGCAGAAACAGACAGTGGAATCCTGTTGTATGCTGACACTAGTGTTGTCCCTTATATGTGGATTAGCTAGTCTTTTCACTGTGTGGCTATAATGAATTTTGATGAGCACCAGATACAAAGTGAAATAATTCCTCACCAGGGCCATTCTAAGTATTTCTCCCCAGTGCTTTCTGGGGCTCTAAATCGAGATAGGGCATCCACATTAGGGGAGCCTGCCTCGGACTAATTTTGAGGCTTTCCTGTAGTGTGGACACTGTATTTCAAAATAAGCTATTTTGGAATATATCTTCCGGAATATCTTATTCCGAAATAAGCATGCACTGTAGATGTACCCTAACTATTGGATGGATGGATTTGACATAACACATTTCATTTATTTTATCAAGTTAAACAATATTTAAGCTCCTCTACAGGTATTAGGCTAGGTTTTGATTTCAGTTAAAATTTTCGTGAAATGAGGAGTAATGGTAGTTCGAACTAGGAAGCCTAGTTCGAACTACCTAGTTCGTGCCCCGTGTAGCCGCGCTGCACGGGGTTCGAACCAGCGGGGTTTTAAAAATGGCGGCTCCCCGCTTATGCAAAAGAAGCCCGGGAAATTCAAATCCCGGGCTTCATTTGCAAGTGTGGTATGCCTACATTACCCTCCTAGTTCAAACTAGGAGGGTAGTGTAGACATACCCTCAGTTTCATACTGAACAAGAACATATTTAACTCTCATTGAATAGGGGGAATCAATCTAGAACTTTATTTAAAAGAATTTTGCTGTCATTCTGAGTATCATTGACTACGATCCCTGAGGGAGCTGTCTATGTACAGGCTGGTACACAACTGATTTAAGTAAACCATTTTAATTAAATGCCAAACTCCTGGGCAAACACACTTGGTTTAATATTGGCTATTTTGGGTAAATTAGCCCTACAAATATAAGCTAACATGAGATAAGCCAGGTTTAAATCAATTTAAGAGTGTCCACACACAAAGTTGTACTGATTTAAATACATCGGTTTTAAAGCACACATATGAGCGCAATAGTGTATATAGACCAGGCCTAATTTGGAATAGCTAAGATAGGGAGATGCAGGTGTTCTTGGTGCATTTTTAGCTGCCTTTATTTTACATATAACCAGTGGTGCACAACCAGATGATCTTGAACCTGAAGCTGGAATCTGACACCAGCTTTACACTGGGTTAACTTCCTGGACATCCTGGAGTTACTTTTGTTATACAGCCATGCAAATAAGATCAGCATTAGTGCCAGGGCATAACAAAGCAAAGATTAGAAGCTTTGTGTATAGTGGTTTTCATGACTGAATTTGGTGTGCCAGTGTAACTAAAGCCTTTTTTTTTTTCCTTAGCTGTTCGATTTGGCCGCATTCCTAAACGGGAAAAACAGAGAATGCTGATCGAAATGCAAAGTGCCATGAAGACCATGATGAACAGTCAGTTCAATGGTCACTTGCCAAATGATGCATTAACAGAACATCAGGAACAAACGCCCCCATTGTCTCAAGAAGAGCTTATACCCAAACCCCAGCACGAGCTAGAAAACATCAAAAGTCCCTCTCCTCCTCCTTCCTCTGACATTGCGAAGGAAGAAGTGATTGGAATGGTGACCAGAGCCCACAAGGACACTTTCATGTACAACCAGGAACAATCAGAAAACCCAGCTGAGGCCATGCAGCCACAGAGTGGGAAAAGAATTCCAAAGCACCCAGAGCAATATAGCTTGAATAGTGACCATTGTGGCAGTGGTCTCAGTGACACCCAATATATTGAGAGTGAACAACATCTTGCTGGACAGTACAAAGGGACAAATGTAACACATTATCCAAATGGGCGCACCGTTTGTTTTGCAAATGGCCACTCTCTGAACTTTTCCAATGGTTATACTCAAAGAATGTGTGATAGGATCCCAGAAGATGGGTTTTCTGCAAATGAGAACTTGAATATTTACTCATGCAACACTGGAGGGAGAATGCACCTGGTACAGTAATGTCTATTGTTTCTGCTTCAGGGAGACTTTTTTGCTATGTTTTTAATTATATATAAATACATAGGGGGGCAAATGTAACCCCTGAATCAGTGCAGTTGTGCACAGGTAAATTTAGTCCATAGTGGAGCCCCAAATACCACCCAGCAGAGTTTAGTGGGAAAGAATTACTGGATAGAGATCAATGATTTGCACTTGTTTGGGATTTGAAATCAAACAAGTGAGAGTTCTTCTGACAATGCTTTTATTTGCTAGATGGTTTATTTTCATCTAAAGCACATAAAAGATATAGTTGAAAATCATTACAGTGGGTTTCTTTGAAAAGTGAGCCATATAACTCAGTAAATCCTTCAGTTCCTGGGGATAAAAACCTTTAAAATAATTTACAAAGTTAAATACATTAACTTGAAATATACATTAAAAAGTATCCAAACACAAGTTCTAAAGTGCAGCCTTGGTCCCTGGAAGCCATTGAGGACATCTGTGGGTTCAGGATTTTATCCCTAGAGTCAAGCTAGTTGATTTTTACTCCATTTTTACTAGTCCTTTTGTAGTTGCTCATCTTATCAGAAAGTGGGTTGTGCCCATGAAGGCTCATTTTACCATCTACATTTTGTGTTAGTCTCTAAGGGTATGTCTACACTCCTAGTTCGAACTAGGGTGGTAATGTAGGCATAC
Organism: Pelodiscus sinensis; assembly: GCF_052426305.1. Taxonomy (NCBI): domain Eukaryota; kingdom Metazoa; phylum Chordata; order Testudines; family Trionychidae; genus Pelodiscus; species Pelodiscus sinensis. Next base: position 191,765,525 of record NC_143053.1, on the reverse strand, counting down.
CGCACTTGCAAATGAAGCCCGGGATTTGAATTTCCCGGGCTTCATTTGCATAAGCCGGCCGGCGCCATTTTTAAATGCCGGCTTGTTCGAACTCCGTGCCGCGCGGCTACACGCGGCACGGGCTAGATAGTTCGAACTAGCAAGCCATTCCGAACTATCTGTACGCCTCGTGGAACGAGGTGTACAGATAGTTCGGAATGGCTTGCTAGTTCGAACTATCTAGCCCGTGCCGCGTGTAGCCGCGCGGCACGGGGTTCGAACAAGCCGGCATTTAAAAATGGTGCCGGCCGGCTTATGCAAATGAAGCCCGGGAAATTCAAATCCCGGGCTTCATTTGTAAGTGCGGTATGCCTACATTACCCCGCTAGTTCGAACTAGCGGGGTAACGTAGACATACCCTAAGGTGCTGTAGAACTTTGTTGTTTTTTCAGTTACAGACTAACATGGCTACCTCTCTGAGACTTATCAGGAAGGTAATTTAAAAAAATTAATTAGGGCTAGATTTATTGGATTTTTTTTAGATCAAGTGTTTTTATAGACTAAAACATTTGGATTTGGAGTATTCTGGGATGTCCTCAACAAACCTATCCTTCTATCCCTACAACAGTTTAAACTCTTAGTCTACGTCTACACTGGCACATTCTCAAACAAAAATTCTTTTGCGGAAGAGTTCTTCTGCAAAAACTCTTCCAGAAGAGAGCATCTGCACTGGCATGTGCTTTTGCACAAGAGATGTGCTTTTGCGGAAGAGCATCCATGCCAGTGTAGATGCTCTCTTGCACAAGAAAGCTCTGATGGCCATTTTAACCATAGTGCTTTCTTGCACAAGAAATTCATGCTTCCTGTCTACACTGGCCTCTTCAGGAAGAGCTCTTGCACAAAAGGGCTTCTTCCAGAGTGGGAGCGGCAGAGTTCTGGCACAAGAATCCCTGATTTTATACATTAGAACGTCAGTTTACTTGCGCAAGAACACGTGGCAAGTGTAGACAGGCAGCAAGTTTTTGCGCAAGAGCGGCTGTTTTTGCGTGAGATCATGCCAGTGTAGACACAGCCTTAAACTCTTTAGGTGCCTCTACACAGCAGGGCTAAAGTCGGAATAAGCTCTGCAACTTCAGCTACATCAATTGCATAGCTTAAGTTGAAATAGCTTAATTCGACTTTTGGCGCTTTCTACACAGCAGGAAGTTGAAGGAAGAACCCTCTTCCTTTGACTTCCCTTACTCCTCATGAAATGAGAGTTACCATGAGTCAGAATAAGAAGTCCTCCAGCTCGACATTATTTTGAAATAAAGGCTTGTTGTATTTCAGCAAGACCAGACTAACACGGCTACATCTCTATTATTGTAGTGTAGACGTGCACTATGTTATTTAGGAATAATATCAGTTTTTCTGGAATAATGCTGCTGTGTAGATGTACCCGTAGGGATAGGAGTTACAAGGAGGGGTCCCTCCCTTTCCTTATCACTTCCCATCTAAGAGTGTTCAGCCGCAGCATTATACCAGAAAGCATTTCCTTGTTACAGCCTCTTTGATCACCTTAACTAATTTAATTCAAACACCTCTGCTTGTATTTCCAACATATTGCCCCAAATTATAGTAAGTCCCACCCTCTTTACCTTGCAGTAGCTGACTTTTTTCCTTAAAGTAGGCTTTTTGTGTTTTTACCTGATGGAATGGACCAGGAAGGGGGAAAATAGAAAATACTCCAGTTCTTGTTCTGTGATGTTCCATAATTACAAATCCTATCTTTTCTGAATGGCTATGTCTAGACTGGCATGATTTTCTGGAAATGCTTTTAATGGAAAAGAGCATTAAACTGGCCAGTGTAGACACAGGCAATGTGTTTTGGGTACAGATTGGCGAAATTTATCCACCTCTTAATTTTCGGAACAGAGCATCTAGATTGGCACGGACGCTTTTCCGCAAAAGCACTTTTTGCAGAAAAGCGTCCGTGGCCAATCTAGACGCGATTTCCGCAAAAAAGCCCTAATCGTCATTTTCGCGATCAGGGCTTTTTTGCGGAAAACAAATCTCAGCTGTCTACACTGGCCCTTTTGCGCAAAAGTTTTGCACAAAAGAGACTTTTGCCTGAACGGGAACAGCATAGTATTTCCGCAAAAAGCACTGATTTCTTACAGTAGGAAGTCAGTGCTTTTGCAGAAATTGAAGCGGCCAGTGTAGACAGCTAGCAAGTTTTTCCGGAAAAGCGGCTGATTTTCCGGAAAAACTGGCCAGTCTAGACACAGCCAATGTGTTTTGGGTACAGATTGGCGAAATTTATCCACCTCTTAATTTTTGATTATGCTTCAAGGTTTTCTCACTTCAATGAGAATCCCCTTATTTGTAAGCCTGTTTGGGGCAAGGATTTCTTTATGGAGTTCAGACCTCCAGTTGTGGCTGTAAGCCTTACAGCATTGTTAATAATTCTCAGTCTTGCTAGTCTGTCTAGATTTCAGACAAGCCTTGGGTGTCATGGCGAGCCTAAAAGCTGAGCCCCTCAGAGTTTGTTTGACACTGGAGTTTGTCACTGCTGCTCCAGGATGACATCTAGAGCCTGAACATGCTCTTCCCCTGCCCATTCCAGGGATAAATGAGCAGTGTAGATTATTTGATCCTGGTTTACAATGAGATGAGGCAGATTATGGGGTAACCCTAAGAAGCCAGAGGGAGTGAGATCTGAAATGGGGTGTTTGACTTTGATTCCCTGAGTGGTAGCAACTTTCTCTAATTACATTGTTGGAGCAGCCAAAGTTAGCAAAAATTTAAACAGATATTTACTGTAGCTGCGTAAAATATCCCTGTTACTTAGTTAACTAATGAATATTCCTGTTTTATGTGTCGTATCAGTAGTGTGATGATTTCCTAATCAATGAGTCTGCTTCTTTCAGAAATTGGTTTAAACTTGGAATATAATTTTAAGAGGGGTGTTTTGTGTGCGTGGCATTTCTAGGTTTGTCCAATGAGCAAGACGCCCTTTGTGGACCCACTTAAGTCTGGCCATGAAGTCTGGGAAGAATTTTCCATGAGCTTCACCCCTGCAGTGAAAGAAGTGGTGGAGTTCGCAAAACGCATTCCAGGGTTCCGAGATCTTTCCCAGCACGACCAGGTCAATTTGCTAAAGGCTGGGACCTTTGAGGTGAGAATCACAGCAGATGCGTTGCCAAAATCCTTCAGGCTTTAGATGATGGGCTGGCAGACTGTGCAGCACTCATATGTCTTATTAATAGAGATGAACGTGTCTTTGTCTGGAATCAGACTTCCCCCTGGGTATGCAGTTGCTCCATTAGTGAGATGGGGCCAGATCCTCAATCGGTATAATGGCATAGAACAGTGATCACCAACCTTTTTCAGCGCAAGATTGCTTTTTGAATTTACATGCAACCCAAGATCTACTCCAAGATAATGTTGTATAATAAACCGTCTATGTTTAATTTATGCGCTATATATCTAAAATCAAGTATTTATAATTCTATATCTTGTCCTCTATTCGCCAAGTCTCAGTGTGACACCTGTGACTGCACATTATCTGCCAGTGCTCCAGCTGGAGCAAAGGTGGGGGCAGCCTCCCACCGCCACGTGGCCCGGCCAGCTGGCTGCAGCGTTCTGTCTGCTGAGGCTGCTCCAACAGCAACAGCCTCACTGCACCCCGGCTCCAGCGAGAGCAAAGGGGAGCAGCTGCTCGCCCATCATGCGACCTGGCCAGAACCCACCAGGACACTGCCACCACCACTCACCTTCCGTTCCAGCAGGAAAGTGAGTATTGGTGAGTTCTGCTGCATGGCTATGCGAATGAGGACAGACCTAAAATTTCTTGTACACAGCCATGCAGGTCAGAGGGAACCAGGAGATCGACTGTTGGAGACACTGAATCAACCGGTCGATTGTGATCAACGGGTTGGAGACCACTGGCATAGAACTATTAATGTCAATAAAACTATAGCCGGTTATACCAGCTGAGGATCTTGATGCAAGGGGCTATAGGGAGACATTGTGGCTGCAGGTAACAACCTTACTTCTGTGGGTCTAATCTGAATTAGTCGCCCCACAGAGCCTCATAGTCCCTGTTCTGCACCTGTCCCTGATGCTGCCTAAAATCTCTCCTGCAATATGACCTGAGTGGTTCCATTTGCACAGGAGTCCCTCCAGTGATACTACAGTCACTGGAGCCTCTATTATCCCCAGGTGTCAACACATGAAACTTTACTCAGCAATACACTACAGGTTGAACCTCTCTAGTCTGGCACTCTCTGATCCAGCAACATCTGTGTTCCAGCATGATTTTAGTGAGCTGGATGTCCACTTAACATGGGTATGGCCAAGTTTTCTGCAGTCCCATAAAGTTTGTTTACAGCCACCCGTCCTGGCTCTCAGTGTTCTGTGCTGTTATTTAGAGCTAATTTACCACTAGGAGTCTTCTAAGAGCCCAGTAAGCAGTGGAAGTGTTGGTAATGCTGCTAGACAATATGGTTTGGCAAATTCTCTGGTTTGGCACTGCTCAGGTCCCAAGGGTACCAGACTAGAGAGGTTCAACCTGTACACTGTGTCTACAACATGGCTGTGTCTACATAGTGTCTACATAGTGTCTACAACATGGCTGATAGTTGGGTCATTAGTGATAGGCCTTAGCACAGCCAGCTGTTTATGAGAAGTCATGTCTGCATATGGTATTAATTATTGTATGTAAATTAATATCATCTGGTTAATAATGTAAGAACTTCTGGCGAACACTGACCTGGAGTCTAGATTTTATTTTACACTCAAGATTTTTAGGTCTAGATCCTCACTAGTGTGAATAGGTGTAGCCTCAAGTGCTTCAGCTGAACTTTGCTGGTATTTATAGCAGCTGAGGAGTGGGCCATATGGTTTGAAGACTAGAATTGAAGCAATGCTGATCTAGAAGAGTCATTATTTTAAGCTAGTGATGCAGGGGTGGGCAAAAGGGCTTCTGTGGGCCGCATCCGGGCCACCAAGCAAATTGATCCGGCCCACAGAGGCCCTGCCACTCCCCCTGCCTCCAGGCCAATCAGGGCCAGGGGGCGGGGGGGAGAGTGCACAAAGACTCCTCCCGCCTTGCGAGGTGTGCAGCACTTCTAAGCACCACATGCTTCTTGCAGAACAGGGACAGGGTGGGAGGAGACTTCGCATGTTTCCCCTGCCCCAAGGCCAATTAGAGCTTGGGGGCAGAGGGAGTGCGTGAAGTCTCTTCCCACCCTGCAAGGAGCACGGGTACTTAGAGGGAACCACCAGCTGTTTAGAACAGCTGGCAGTTCTCTCTGGGGTTGGGACAAAGGCTTTTTGCATTTCCCTACCACCAGACTGACTAGGGTCTGTGGGTGGGGATGCATGGAAGTGCCCTGGCCCCACCCCTTCTGCCTGAGGCCCTGCCCTTTCCGGCGTGGCCCAGGGCCACTTCAGAAATTTTTGAAGGCGCAGTGCAGGACCTGGCCCTACCCCCGGCATGCCTGGCTTCTACGGCATTTAAACTGCAGAGTCTTAGTGTCTTCTTATCAATTAATCGTGTACTCAATATAAATTGTATTGAATATGTGATTAGTCATTTACTTGCTTCTTAGCAGCCTTACTGCACACCACCAGCTGGTTTTGATTTTGAGAGAAAATAAGCTGGATGTTTTAAAACAAAGTTTGTTTTAGTTTATCCAAGTCTGAAGGTAGCAGTTCTGTGCATTGTATTGAAACAATGGAAAATGTAAGGGGTTGTTACACATTGAGCAAATGGAACCTTACTAACCATTCTATATGGAAAATCTTCGCAGTACAGCTGAAAACAAGGAGGCAGATTTTGACAGTTGTAAATATGCCAAAACGGGTGCCTATACCAAAAATATATTCCCAATTCAAGCTCTGCTGTGTTAGCCTTTCCAAGGACCCACGTTCAAATGAATGTTTTTGTTTGCTTGGTAGCTTTAAGTAAGTCCTCATACTGGTGAATTTCCATTTGTGAATGGTACTTTCTTTATGGCTCAGGATGTCTGAGGCTTAAATTTTAGCTCTGTTATCACTCCTCACCATTTCCCTGCCTGAAACAACAGCTAGTTTTCCTTATTTTCCCAGACTTCCAGGATGTATGTAGCTTGCATAATTCTGTAGAGCTAAGTGGAGTAGTATCTATTTCTAATCAAGATACTCAGTGATGGGAACAAACTAATTGGAGTGTTGTAAAATTAGCTGTATTTTCACGTAGATCTATACAAATCTACCAAAGTTTTTTTCCCCCTCTTTTGCCAGGTTTTAATGGTACGGTTTGCATCTTTGTTTGATGCCAAGGAACGTACTGTCACCTTTCTTAGTGGAAAGAAGTACAGAGTGGATGACCTGCATTCAATGGGAGCTGGTGATCTGCTTAACTCCATGTTTGAATTTAGTGAGAAACTAAATGGTCTGCAACTTAGTGATGAGGAAATGAGTTTGTTTACAGCTGTTGTCCTGGTCTCTGCTGGTAAGGAAAGAAAGTTAATCTATGCCTTTGTCAAACTTTGAATACTGTTGTCATTAGAGTGAAGGCCCTTGTAAAATATATACATCAAGCCTGATTATATTGCCTTGAAGGATTTAATGGGTCTTCTCTAAATTCCTGGCAGCCCATAGCTCAAACTTTTACAGCTCTGGCCAGTAGGAAATTGCATATGTGAAAAACAGGTCTGATTTGCAGAGTGTAGGGCTTGTCTTTTATTACTATGTAACCCACACTTCTGTTTAAAAGAAAAGAAGAAAATATCTATTTTTTTCTGCTGCTTCTGTCTCACTGCTGTAGTAAAATACCCTTTCCAAAAAGTTTCAACAGCCAGACAAGTTATAGGTCGAGAGTGAGAACTATGAGCCTGGTTTTCCTTACTGCCATGAATGAGCATTTATTCACTTGAGTGGTACCACTGGTGAGTAATCTCATTCTTTCCCATGTAAGTAAGGGATTTACAGTCCGGCCCTAAAATTCATCTTACTTCTGTTTCAGATAGCTGACATACTAAATCTTATTTCTCACTGGTGGTTTAGGACCTCATTCTGCAAGGTGCTTAAGCGCATGCCTCACTTAAGCATGTTTGTCCTGTCAAATTCAGGGGGATTATGTACATGCTTAAAGTTAGGCATTTGCCACTGTACCTGCAGAATCCAGGACTAAAAATGGAATGCACAGTTTGTAGTAACAGCTATAGAAAGTATTTTCAAAGTATATAGCTAATTTTAAAGAAATGTCTCACTTTTGGAGGATTTATTATTCAAAATACTGCATATAATTAGTCCAAATTTAGGTCCCAGTTGAGGAAAGCTCATAAGCCCAAGCTCAAAGGTAAGCACATAACTAAGCACCCTTTCTGAATGGTGATACTTTCTGAATTAGGTCTTTAAGTCAATCTCTTTGTAAAATAGAATATTTAAAAACTAACCTGGATTTGACGTAGAGCCTGATAAACAGCAATTAAAAATTGCATCACTTCACATTGTTGCTGCTGAGATACGTTGGGGGCACATCTACATTATACTGAAGATTGATACTGTCCTGTCAATCTTCCTGCTAGATTGAACTAAGAGGGTGCCCCTGTCGGTGCCAATACTCCTGCTCCTCACGAGGAGTAAGGGAAGCTGACGGGAGCATTTGCTCTCGTTGGCCTCTCACTGTGTGGATGGTGCGAAAATGCTATGTAAGATACATTGACTCCAGCTATGCAATTTATGCAGCTGGAGTTGTGTGTCTTAAACGCTTAGGCAGAAGGTCGAAGTAACAAAAACCAAAGCAGCAACAGCAGGTGGAGACTGCAGGCCAACTTCAACAGCTCTTTGGGAATGCAGCTTATTCTCTCTCACTTTGTTAGTCTCCCGCTTTGCTAGCCACTACATAAGAGAAGCCGGAGCAATGGCATTACCTCCCTTTCTATCCACCTTTGGGATTCCACATGAATGTGGGGAAGGAGTAGTTCTTGTATTTCCACGTGTAGCAGGATTTCGTTTCTGCTTGATCCCATTACTTGAGTCATGTGGGTGTGGGGAGATGGCTCTGTATATATGCTCACAAACTATTCTGTTCTGTATTTGAGATAGGCAGAATCTGAGTGGAATATTTTTTCTTGAAAAAGGGAAGGTAAGCATGTTCTAGCACATCAGTCTGTTATCAGTGCTTGAGCTAACTATAGTCTGAAATGGGGTATAGTACTGGAAAGTGTTGAACTTGCTCCGTTTCCATAAATCAGTGACTGCTGAGAGCAACAAACACTTGGCTTATATACCTTCTGCAAGATGATGATTTTAAAAAACAAGACCTTAGAGCTAGGGTTTTAAATTCAGATTTTTCTATAGTGCTGAGCACTTGCGGTTCCTGTTTAAAGTCAGTGAAAGCTGCTGAATGTGAAGCAGCACCAAAATGTTAGGCAGCGTTCATTGTGCACGCAAGGCACTGATTCAGTAAAGCACTTTAACACTTAACTTTAGACATGTGCTTAAATCCATTTTTCTTCAGTGAGGCTAAGTCTCCACTGCGGAGCTATTTTGGGATACTGGAAGTATCCTGAAATAACTATTCTGTGTCTTTTGAGTGCGCTCGTTATTTTGAAATATAAACGGGCTTGCTATTCCGACGTTTGTATAAATCTTGTTCCACAGGGGATAAGGAATGTTTCAGAATAGCGCTTTATTTTGAAATTTGGCGCTGTGTAGACAGCATCAAATTTTGAAAGAAGCTATTTCAAAATTACCTCAAAATAAGCTACACAATTTGTGTAGCACAAATTGCATACCTTATTTTGAGGCATGGGTGCAGTGTAGACGCACCCTAAGTGCTTTGTTTAGCTGAATAGAGATGGGACTGCCTGCCTGTATCTGAGCTTTGCTGAATCAGGGTGTAAATAAGGATGTGGGAGACTCATTTAAGGCACCCAGGTTTGAAAGTCTTACATGTTTTTAATATTTTTTCTATATTCATTATTTGGACAATTGACTTGTAATATTGTTTTATCTGCAAGCTGTGTCTGCCTGCCTTTTTTTTCTCCCTGTCTCTCTAGATCGATCTGGAATAGAAAATGTTAACTCTGTGGAGGCGCTGCAGGAGACACTAATTCGTGCGCTAAGGACCTTAATTATGAAAAACCATCCCAACGAAGCCTCTATTTTTACAAAACTTCTTTTGAAATTACCTGATTTGCGTTCCTTAAACAATATGCACTCTGAGGAACTTTTGGCCTTTAAAGTGCACCCATAGGCCTTTAGCTCTTTATTTATACATGAACTTGTCTCATGTTAAGCTGTATATTTTGTGCTAAAATATTTATGTGTTTGTACCATTTGTTGGAGAAGACAACCTCATGGACTCTGAGTGATTGGTATATTGTAACACTGCAATAACCCTTCAGAGTAAATACTTTCAGTGGTTAGCAACATGGCATTCAGAGTTCTGCAAGATATCCAGAATCATCTTAATGAATGGGTACTGACTAGTAAGTTATTCACTCAACAGAAAGAACTGTCAGCTTCCTCTGGTGAAAATCAGACGTTTAGTCGTTGTGTGGGAAATAAGAAAGATGACAGTTGGGCTTTCCTATATCTAATGCATGTAGCCCTGTTTGATTGAAAAGCTCTTAACAATTTACTCATGTTTTCACTGTTCTTACTCCATGAAATTTCATGGAATATTTTCAGTCAATGTCATTATTTAGTGTTCATACACACACCATCTGTCTATAATGTAAATAGCTACATAGGAGGTGTTTATGACTATATCAAGTACAGAATTGTGTATGTGTATATATTTGTGGATGTATATAAATTGTTCTACATAAAATATATACATCTAACTTCTTCACAATATTTTAAACTGTGAAGTAGTTAAACTTGCAAAAGCAGGTGATCTATGGAAAGAACTAAAATAGATGCACTTTGCGTATTGCTGAACTAATTATCTAACCATTTATAATTTTTAGAAAAATCAGCAAATATGCTGATTTGCTATATTTGTTAATATAAGAAATACTATGGCACGAAAATCGCAGTCAGGTCCAACTTTATAATGCGTGGCTCAACAGTGGCTATTAAATGAAAGAGAATTGTTCAGGGTACTAGTTGGATTGATTAGTTGTTGCAGCTAAGGTTCTTACCTTGTGCTGATATTGGTTAAAAAGCTGTTGGACACAGTTCATGCCTTCAGCACAGCTACCAGGTGAGCAACAGAATCCATCAATTCTTCCTCCAGAATCAAGGAAAATTTTCAGGAAAAGTATATCCATCTAATATCTAGATTGCAGGCTTGTTTGGGTTTTCGTTCCTTTTTTTTTTTTTTTTAATATATATGTTCTGTGACTATTCCTTTCTTACACTATACCGATTTGCTACTTGACTGCCAAATCAGAGTTGAATACATAAATATGAGAGACACCTTTGTCTTTTCATGTTATTCCTTTCCCCAAGTCTGTATATAAATATTGGAGCTGTATGTTTTTTGAAGAACTTTTTTTGTATACGCCAAAGAGATGCCCCAATTTTTTTTAATAAAACAGAGTTTTGGGGGTTTAGGGCTCTATTCCAGACTCAAAAATTCCCATACATAAGGGTTTTGTACTCTGCTGCTTTCCACTGTAAAAAGTGGCTCCTTATGGAATTGGGTTTCCTCTGTTACAGCAAGAAGTGACACCACAGACTTGTGAATTAAAATGCTAAAGCAGCAATGTGATAACTAGTCCATGTGACTATCATAATGTGGGAGAGGAAAATTCTCTTTTTACTTTCATGTTTAATTGACTTATGTTCAAGATTGACCCTGTAAGGTCTTAATACAGTGAAACACTAACTGTTGGGTTCTTACACCTCACATTAACCTTTCAGTATGGGCACAATCCCGCAAACCTTCTGATGGCAGAACTCCTATTAACCTTGCATGTTCAAAACATTACGGACCTGCTCAAAGCCAGTTGAAGTCTATACAAGCCTTCCTCGATGATCTTAGTATGACTTGCATCAGACTCTGGGGACCCAATCCTGCACCATTCACACCAATGGCAGTTCTGCACTAACATCAGTTGGGTGAGAGTAGGTTTGGGCTGCACTGCAGCTTGAATATTGGGCCATCAGTTCATACAAAGAAGTCTCAGTCAAAAGTGATGAATTCTGCCCAAAAGTGAATGGCAAGGGAGTCACCCTAAAGGAGATCTGGAAGGAGTGCAAATGTATCCTGGCTTTGCCAAAAAGTAGAAGGGTGCAGCCTTTCCCCCTCAGTTCAGCTTCCGTGAGCTCCCCCTTAGCTGGTGGAAGGAGAGCTCTCCTCCTGTTTCAAACTACTTCAGCTACTGAAGAAAACCCCCCTCCCTTTTAAATGTTTTCTGCAGATTATACTAGGAGGGTATTTCCCCCTAATCTCTGTAAACACTTCTTATTCTACCAATATTATTAGTTTTAGGGCTTAATTGAATTTTGTATTCTAAAAATTCAAATTTATGAAAGGACACACTTTCAACATACAGTATTTTGTTTCTGCGAGGAGACAAGGTAACTTTTTTCTATACTCTGTTTCAAAAGTGGAAGAGCAAGCTGACCCCTGATTTTTGGCCTCTCCTAGAGGCCTCCTTACCCTATATCTCTTTCTCTATTTCTTTTAAAACTTTTATTATTAAGCCTTTAGGACTGTATAACCAGGACTATGTAAGTATTGCTTATTAAAATTTTAATTAGTTTCAATATTTATGCATATAGATAGATATTCTGACTTGTGCAATTTCATGTGAATGAAATCTTCCTATATGTAATACAAACAGAACTTATATCAGCTGAAAAAAACCTCGGATTCATGCCAACAGGTTTGATTAAAAAGAAAAAGTTGTTCAAAATGGCTTGTATTTTATGAATTCCAGTTTAAAAAAATGTTTTTACATTAGCCGTGTATTGTGAGCTCATTCTTTTACTGTGTCACTGGTTATACACTTGTTAAATGCTGCGATAATAGTCTTCATGCAAGACATTTATGAGTACTGTAGATGGGACATTGCAGAATGGTTAATATAACATACTGTATATGGGCATTATGCTAGCCATGAAAGCTGTTTCCATGCTGTTACGTATCTCTATACATATAAAAGCTACACAGGGGAGGAACAGTAGATATGCCAAGGCACAGTGAATCAGAATGCTAGGTAAGGGCAGTGGAGCTACACTGAGTTACAGTGGCATAAGATACTGATTTTTCCTGCAAGGTGGATGAATGGTTGTTTAGTTGCAGATGATTTATTATTACAAACAGGGTAGGAGTAGATTTCTCTAATTTAAATACTAATTTAAAACCTCTTCACTGCATTTCAAGAAAATAGCCTCGTAACTGAGTAGGTACAGTACATGGTTTGTTTTCTGTAAAGCTAGTCTCAGGGAGACAACTGCGTACAAAAGCAACTGATTAGCTTTGATTTTCCAATTTTAAAATTTGCTGAATGTCAATGAAGCATTTATAATTTCAAGCTATTGGTTCTGGAGAGCTGTAAACACAATTTAAAGGGGCACCGTTACACTTCCTTTACAATTTTGTATCTGCCAATACCAAACCATCTCTAAACCAATTATAATTGAAAGAAAGTCAAGCTGCATCTTTCCCCTTTTTGTACATTGGGCAGTATATTGTGTATTGGCACTGCTTGCCATGTAGAGTAGCTGTCCACTAAATGCTTCAGTCCTGAGGCATTGAGCACCTCATGGACTGAAACCTGCCCACACAGAACCTGGTGTTCTGTGAAGGGGTAATGGGGGCCAAAGTGGAGCTCATTGCCGAATCCCAGCCTGAGGCAGAGCACTTAAGCACAGGTTGTGGGAAGATTACCACTTTGTGGGAGTCTCTCTCACAACTTCATGGCGGGGAGGGAGTGACAAAAGTTCTCCAAAATACACAGGGAGAAATTGCATTTAACTCATTTGGAGAAACCAACTAGATTACAAATTGACGGTGCCCCTTCAGATGACGGCCTTCACTTGACTTGGTCCAAAATGCTGATTTCCAGTTGTTCAAGCACTAACAGAAATACCTTTTACAAGAAAGAGAGAGATAATATCATAGTCAATATCTAGGTACAATTTATTATTAAAGTATAAACTAAAATGGACATGGACAGTATCTCATCCTATGTTTCTGAACTATAGTCTGAAAACTGTATGGGAGGTATGGATAATAAAGATTATTTCTAACCTACTGTTTTGTGGTTTAATTGTCAAAACACTCTGTGAAAGTGTTCAGTGGAGGTAATTGTTGCATCCTTTCCCTGAAGAGTTTTCCAAGCCCTTAATCTTTGAACACAGATGGTGACTCTCCTGAGAATTTCCTGTCTTAATAATAAATCATTCTCAAGTAACACCACCAGGGTCCACTTGCATGGTAATAAACGAGGAGAAGAAAATAAAAAGTGTTAAAAGCCCCTCTGATTTATAGAAGCTGTAATCAATGTGTACAGAAGTCCTGCACCAGAATGGTAGTACTTTAGTTATGGTTAAGATAGGTTCTCCTTTCAGAGCCCCCGTTTGCAAACATTCAAGTTATTCCACACATTACCATTTTTCTTGTAATTGGTTATACTTCTGCTGTATCTAGACTGGCCAGTTTTTCCAGAAAATCAGCCGCTTTTCCGGAAAAACTTGCCAGCTGTCTGCACTGGCTGCTTGAATTTCCGCAAAAGCACTGACTTCCTATGGTAAGAAATCAGTGCTTCTTGCAGAAATACTATTCTGCTCCTGTTCAGGCAAGAGTCCCTTTTGCGCAAAAGGGCCAGTGTAGACAGCTCAGATTTGTTTTCTGCAAAAAAGCCCCGATCGCCATTTTCACGATCGGGGCTTTTTTGCGGAAAAGCGCGTCTAGCTTGGCACGGACGCTTTTCCGTAAAAAGTGCTTTTGTGGAAAAGCGTCCATGCCAATCTAGACACTCTGTTCCGAAAATGCTTTTAACGGAAAACTTTTCTGTTAAAAGCATTTCCGGAAAATCATGCCCATCTAGACGCAGCCATGCTGAACTCAAAGCTAGCTTATATATGAGAAAGTCACACTGGCTTTTTCAGTTATTTTTAACGTGGGGGGGGAATTCATTTTTAATAGATTTGGGGGATGTGTCATAATGTGACAAGAGTGCTTCAGAAATGGATTCCTAACATCAAAGTGGAACAAGCTACAGAATGCCATTACTGCAGTTTACCACCTACATTTCTCGGTGATACAACAAGGGTCACGTCTACACTACCAGAAGGATCTTCCAGGGTTTGAGCTAGTGGGTCTAGTGAAGACCCACTAAATTGAACTCAAAGGGCGCTCCGTATCAGGGCTGGTTCTCCTGCTCTTTAGGAGTAATGGGAAGCCAACAGTAGTATTTGCTCCCATTGACCTCCCTCTGCGTGGATGGTGCTGAAACAAGATTTAAGATACGTTGACTCCAGCTACATAATTAACTTAGCCGGAGTGGTGGATCATAAGTCAACTTTCTGCTGTAGTGTAGACCAGGCATTGATGAGGTGGCAGGAAGCTATTCTGAAAACACTTTATCCAGAGCGGTCTAAGAGCAATTTGCTTAGACTGGCCTTTGTTTACAAGCAATGGGCTATAACCTGAAGACCAGAAGCACTAGATTAGATTGCTACAGAGGGTAACTGACATCTTTTTCCTTGTTATATTTTTAGAATGTACATAGTAAACTTCACATATAGTGCATACAGAGCATGTTTTTAATGCAACAAGCACCATATTTTGCAATTATACAAATGTCCTTTTTTATCATCATGGAAACTTAAATTTGGCAGCTATATGGCCCCTTTCACTATCCCAAAGTGGTGTTCACCTCCTGGTGGAAAAACTGCAGCAGCCTGTTCCCAGCTTCTGGCCGACTGCATGGAGTGGAGGTGTGTGGTCAGCAAGCACTCTGGCAAGGAAGCGTGTGTGGGGGGGGAAGGGGCAGAGGCAGCTCGATGTGATCGCTGAACAACGGGAATACAAAGGTTTTCCCCCTGCTTTACACCCCTATCTGCAAGTGGAACAGGTTGGGAGGAGCACCACATACCAGCACAGGGCTGTGTGCCCATTAAGGTTAAAGCCTGCCCTGTGCAGAGAAGATGCCTAAGCGGTGTCTGGCTAAAGAGCAACCTAGCATGCTCTCCTGTGCACTGTGGCCCCCGCAGGTCAGCTGCCACTGATTTAATAGGGCTGCTCTTCCCAGTGCCCAGGCAGTGTCTGAGGCAAACCCTGACAAGTGGCTGGTTCCAAACAGGATTCGCTTCACCTTTAACCCACTTTCCCCTCACACACATTGCTCCTCCTTTTGTGCAGGACTGTCTGCTGTGGTTGTTTTCCCCGAGGGCTTCATCTACACTGCAGGCTTCATGCGCAAGAACTGTTTTGCGCCAGTGTTCTTGTGCGAAAGGTCTTCCACAAGAGTGTGACCACACTGCCATGTGCTTTTACGCAAGAGCGTCCATGGCAGTGTGGACACTCTCTTGCGCAAGAAAGCTCTGATGGCCCTTTTAGCCATAGGGCTTTCTTGTACAAAAAAATCATGTTGCTTGTCTACACTGCCTTCTTGTGGAAGAGCTGAACCGCTAGCTATCATCTTTGGAAAATCATGGGAGACAGGAGAGTTTCCAGAAGACTGGAAAAGGGCAAATATAGTGCCCATTTATAAAAAGGGAAATAAGAACAACCCAGGAAACTACAGACCAGTTAGTTTAACTTCTGTGCCAGGGAAGATAATAGAGCAAGTAATTAAGTAAATCATCTGTAAGCACTTGGAAGGTGGCAAGGTAATAGGGAACAGCCAACATGGATTTGTAAGGAACAAATCATGTCAAACCAATCTGCTAGCTTTCATTGATAGGATAACGCATCTTGTGGATAAGGGAGAAATGGAGGATGTGGTATACCTATACTTTAGTAAGGTGTTTGATATGGTCTCGCATGATATTCTTAACTAGGCAAATACAACTTAGATGGGGTTACTATAAGGTGGGTGCATAACTGGCTGGATAACCATACTCAGAGAGTAGTTATTAATGGTTCACAATCCTGCGGGAAAGGTATAACTAGTGGGAGTCTGCAGGGGTCTGTTTTGGGACCGGCTCTGTTCAATATCTTCATCAACGATTTAGATATTGGCAGAGAAAGTACGTTTATTAAGTTTGCAGATTATACCAAGCTGGGAGGGGTTGAGACTGCTTTGGAGGATAGGGTCATAATTCAAAATGATCTAGACAAATTGGAGAAATGGTCTGAGGTAAACAGGATGAAGTTTAATAATGACAAATATAAATTACTCCACTTAGGAAGGAACAATCAGTTTCACACATACAGAATGGGAAGTGACTGTTTAGGAAGGAGTACGGCAGGAAGAGATCTAGGGGTTATAGTGGATCACAAGCTGAATATGAGTCAGCAGTGTGATGCTGTTGCAAAAAAAGCAAACATGATTCTGGGATGCATTAACAGGTGTGTTGTGAGCAAGACACGAGAAGTCATTCTTCCGCTCCACTCTGCACTGGTTAGGCCTCAGTTGGAGTATTGTGTCCAGTTCTGGGTACCATATTTCAAGAAAGATGTGGAGAAATTGGAGAGGATCCAGAGAAGAGCAACAAGAATGATTAAAGGTCTAGAGAACAGGACCTATGAAGGAAGGCTGAAAGAATTGGGTTTATTTAGTTTAGAAAAGAGACGCCTGAGGGGGGACATGATAGCAGTTTTCAGGTATCTAAAAGGGTGTCATAAGGAGGAGGGAGAAAGCTTGTTCATCTTGGCCTCTGAGGATAGAACAAGAAGCAATGGGCTTAAACTGCAGCAAAGAAGGTTTAGGTTGTACATTAGGAAAAAGTTCCTAACTGTCAGGGTGGTTAAACACTGGAATAAATTGTCCAGGTAGGTTGTGGGATCCCCATCTCTGGAGATATTTAAGAGTAGGTTAGATAAATGTCTATCAGGGATGGTCCAGACAGTATTTGGTCCTGCCATGGGGGCAGGGGACTGGACTTGATGACCTCTTGAGGTCCCTTTCAGTCCTAGTATTCTATGATTCCTCATGGGGAGAGGCATAATTCTTCCAGAAAAAGCCCCGTTTTCTGACACTGTACTATAACTTTACTTGCGCAAGACTGCGCATGCAGTATAGACACCCGGCAAGTTTTTGTGCAAGAACAGCTGTTCTTGCACAAAAAGCCTGCAGTATAGACGTAGCCTTAGTGTTATTTTTGTCTTCAGATCAGCCTTTATTCCTGTCTTTAAAGTTGCCAATGTTATTCCCACTGGCAAAGGTGACACCTTTGCAGCCTTTTCCCATTACACTGCTGAGCTAGTCAGTGGGTAGTACGAGCCCCCTCTGGTGGCTACTTTGATGTAGGGACATAAAAATGCAAACTGGTGCTGCACTGTTGGATTTGTATATGTCCTGCAGGGCAGGGACTGTCTCTTCCTCTGTCCTAGGCCGCACCTAATACACAGTGGGCATTACCTCTATCTAAAGCATTAATTATTTTTTGGCAGTAATTAATTTAATGGGTGTTCCAACTCAGTGCTGCTTTTACAGCATGCTCTGCATGCACACAAGAGCCAGTTGGGTCGCAGCTCTGGTGCTAGTTGCAAAGAGAGCAGCTGGCAAAACCCTGGCACCTGGTAGCACAGCGTAAAGCCTGGCACTTTTTTGCAGGTTCTTCCCATGGGGTTTTTAGCTTGTTAGGGTAGGGCTTGCTCCCTGCTGAACAAACCACAGGGCTGGGACCCACATTCTTGTGAACCGTTGGCCCCCCGGCAGGAGACCAGATCTATTGCCACTATCCTGGTATGGCCCAACAGCCCACTCCATGGCAGCATAATTCCTAGTGCCAGGCGGCTGGCCTTAGGATCAATGCGGAAGGTCTGATTTCTTCTTCTTGGTGTTACCGAACAGCCCCAGTCAGCTGTGGGAGCTCATTGTACTAGGTGCTTGTGCGCACACATAGGAAGACAGCCCCTGCCCTGAAGAGTTTCAGATTTAATTGAAACAAGCAGCAACAAGTAAACAAAACAATAATAACCGGGAAGGAAAGGTGATGACCTAGGGTTAGGGGTTCAATAATAAGATTCAGGCATAGGCGGACTCCTGGGTGCTCCAGGGCTGGTGTGCGCACAGGAAAAAAAAAAGTAAGAGCTGAGCTCACCTCTGTGGATCAGCAATTCCCTTTCCTTCACAGCACCTCCCACCCGCTGCAATCATGTTCTGCAGCATGCAGGAGTTGTGGGGGTAGGAGAGAGGGCTGGGTGTGCTCGGGAGGAGGCGGAACAGGGCAGGGCATGAAGAGGCAGAGCAGAGACTTGGAGGAAGAGGTGGAGGAAGGGTGGGGAAAGCAGAGCAGATGAGAAGAGATGGGGCAGAGCCAGAGGTATGAGGACCCCCCTGCACAGTAGAAAATTGGTATTACTGATACCAGGTGGCTTCTGTATAAAACAGTGATTCCAGTTCATTTGAAAGTTCCCTCTCCTTCTTTTAATAAAGAAACCCAGCGATCCCTGGCAGCTATTTATTTTCCTGGCCATCAGAATTTCCAGAAATAAGCCAAGATCTCCGGAACTGCAAATTATCTGAGCCAGCCCTCTCACGCCATATACCAGGCTCTAGGCTTCCGAAGAGTAGTATCCCAAACAAGAGAAAGCCCACAAACCGGATGTTGCCATGAAACATTCATCTGCTTGGACTCCTGCATTTTAATGAACATAAGGAGGAGCCCATCACAATACCTTCCACTGGTCAAGCTCGGTTCTCAGCTCAGTCCTTGCAACCAGCCAGGAGCTCCTTATTAGATTCCCCAGTCTTCAGCAGCCCTCCCCAGGCTCAGCCCTGCCCACACTGAGCTTTTAATAGTTTGGCGCTGAGCAGAGCCTCTGAGGTTCCTTTTTAGCTACATCTTCTGGTCAAAAGCTGGAAGCCCAGCAGCCCTACTAGCCAGGTATCCCTGTCTTCTAGCACCAGACAGTAACTGATGAAACTGCCCCTGCTGTTCTTTTTATATGGCCCTCCTGACACCTGGTCACTCCAGCAGCCCTTCTGATTGGCAGCTTCCCCTACAGCCACTCTAGGCTGCCAAGAGGCCTTCTCTGCTCTTTTCTTGGACGGGGTAAAGGAGGGCCACAAGACCTGCAGCAGGGGGCCAAAGGATATAGTTCTCCCTTTCACAGTGCTATTGAAATCTGGGCCCAAGGGTCAAGCAGTTACAGGAGATAATGGTCACCTCAAAGTACAACCCTTTTCTGTGTTATGTCTTTCCCCCTGTAGTTTATCATTTGCTAGGCAGTATGGGTGCTTTGGCAGATTGCACTGCCTCAACTCTCAAAAAGCCAAAGCTAAATCCACCCAGTGACAATAGTGTTATGGCCAGAGGCAGTTTAGAGGGTCTTGGGCCAAAGAAAGTGCCCTCCCCCATTCCCATCTCTTCCACCTGCAATCCTGCCCCCATTCCACCTCTTTTGCCTAAGACCTTACCCATGGCCCCGCCTCTTTCCATTTCCGGGGACCCTGCCCTGTTATACCCAAGGTCCCCTCATTCTGCTCCCTGCTGTGTTCCTTTCTGCCCACCCCCACTTCCCCAGTGAGGTCCTCATACTGGAGAAGCTCTGTCCCCGTACCACATCCCCAGGCTATAGCGGGGAGTGAGAGCTCCTCCAATCCCAGGGCCACAGTGGAAATCTGGGCTCTTGGGCTTCCCCCGCTACCCCTCACACTTCTGGTTACACAAAGGTCCATTCTTATTAGTGTGATAACAAGATTTGCTGCTTAAAACTACAAACAACATATACCACAAAGAAATTGTCCATGCTCACTATGATATTGACACATTAACTATGGGAGTGAATGAGCTTATCATAGAAGCATGCATAGTTCAGTCTCTTACTCTTTTAGGCAAAGAGCCAAACTAATACTTTGCACCCTCATTTGAGGCTTTCAGAGCATTTCCCACATCTCAAAGCTTCACAGCATCCATATGAGAAAGGTAGATCTTATCCCAATTGCAGAGGTGGGCCTATTGACCTCTGGGTGTTACCCTGACTAACTGAAACAACAGTGAACAGGGCTTATCCTTGTCTACACTGACAACAAACTGACCACAGGCTGCCTTGGCTTAAGGAAATCAACTCTTCAAGGTTATGTTCTCAAATGATAGAACTATATAGATAAGACAAGGCTTGAAGCATAGAGCTGGCTTTATCACTGATTTGCTGTTGAAACTTGGGCCAAGTCACTTAACTTTACTGTGCCTCAATTTTCCTGTAGGTATAACAGGAAGATAAATACCATACTATCTTACAGGCCTATGCAATATCTCACTGAATAACATTTGTAAAGTACTTTGAGTTCTTGCATGGAAGGTGCTGTTGAGATGCAAATTGCTACAAAAGCACCTAGAATAAAAAAATGTAATCAAGCTGATTAGCGACTAGATTTATTTCCCTTAAGGAGTGTAAATGAGCACTGAATGGTGCTAGTGAGACCATCAGTTTAATCTATTTATTATGCTAATAGGATCTGTGATAGTACATTTTATACAGTGTATTACAGGGGTAATACTGTTTCTTACATGAAGAAAGTCATAATTAAGCACAGCATTAAAAAAATTATACTTGTTTTGTAATTTTTCTAACTCCATCTTCTCCTCAGTGCCTTGGAATGAACAGGAACAATATAATGATGGTTTTGGAATCCCAGACAATTTTGTATTACCCTGGACATAGTCCTTTGAGATCCTTGCTTGTCCAGAAGATGAGTTTAGAGTTATATAACTGTCTCAATGCTCAAATTCTAGTTTCCAAGGGATAAAAGACTCAAAATAAAGAGCTAGAAAGAACCTGTTTTACACAGGATTCCTGAACTGAAGTCACAGGTTACATAACTCAAATTCTCAGTCAGTCTGATGTGCAGGAATCTTTAGAGGAAAAAGCAGGAAGCTTTAGAACAGGGCTATTCAATTTTGGAAAACCTGGGGGCCACAGTGATACTCACAGCACATGCCAAGGGCCACAACTTAAGTGTGGTTGCATGTACATGCAAATAGCTTCTTTTCACACTGACTGGCATGAATACAAAGATTAAGGCAAGACTACACAACACGCTTGCTCCATTTAAGTTAGTTCTGCTGATATTAATAAAATGCAATATTTACCCGATTTCCACCCATATGACAGCACTTTTAATGAGCAATGACAGTCCAGGAATTTAACTACTAAAACGCAGATCAACAGGAGACCATCATGTTGGCTACTTTTTTGTTTTGGCTCCCACCCGCGGGCTGCATGAGCCCCACATAAACCCAAGCTGCCATGGGGCTACATGTTGAGTAGTTCTGTTTTAAAATATCACTACAGACACAGTCTGAACCAAATACTTAGAAAATGTCAATGTTAGGGTCTTAGTGAGCCACTGAAAAGGGTAAACTTTGTTTCCTCTGTTGGGGCCAAATGCTCTCTGCATAACATGTTTTGAGCACTAACTATAATTCACAGGTGCAAAAGCTACTTTCCCCAGATAAACTGTGCACAGCTACAACCCTTTTGCCAAGGAGACAATATTAGAATCCATCCACGGTGTGGGCAGGTGCTAGTGCTTGAGAAGTATGTGTAAAGTTGCGTGTACAAAGGTAATGGCTGGATTGAAGTTCTAAACCTTAAAATGTTGATTGTGATATTTTGTTCTCTACTAATCTTTAAATACAATTCTCTTGAAAGCCTCACTTCCATGCAGTGTTCCCTAAAGGCCGAACACTTGGGTGGACAGCCAGGAGAGATTCACATGCCACCCAGCTGATTAGTAGAGTGCTCACAGTCAGTAGCATGTTTTTATACTGGCCTCAGTGCGCATAAAGTTTATTCTGCACATGGATGGAAAAAATTAGAGGGAACAGTGCTTCCATGCAAGGGAACTAGCACACATCCACCTTCTATTTTAAAAACTTTCTTTACAGCTGGATAAACAAGATATGATGTCAGATATCTTCACAAGGGGGCACTCTGCCACAAGGAATGCCATCAGCTGGGCCAATTTATGGTAGCAGAGACATTTTCTGCTGTCTCTCAGCCCAAAAGGAAAGCTATTAGGAAAAATAAACAGATTATCAGGCTTTGAGGCAAAGACATTAGACAAGAGGGATTAAAGTGCAGCTCTAGGGGCAAAGATAATGAAGCATGAATTTATAGAACTGTCAGGACAAATGAGAATAACCAAATAATCATAAAGCAGGGGGTGAAGCTGAGGGGGGAAGCAGTAGCACTGATAAAAAATTAAAATCACAAACATCACAAAGAGCAGCAATTATCCCAGACTGGAGAGAGTAAACATGCATAGCAGAGAGAGTGGTACAGAGCAGGAGTGGTAGAGCTCTGCTTACAATGAAATAATTCAAACCACCCAGATGCATTTATCATTCAGCTCAGATACCAAATTCCCAGAATAATTGCTTCCAGCTGCTCATCTGTTTCTTGCTGTGCCTGTAGGCTTTTGTATGGTGAGGGGTTGGCAGCCAGATTTATGCCGCATGCCTGGAGTCTAGTCCCAAGGCATGGAAGGGAGCACAGGAGCAGGGGGGAAAGAATGGAAAAAGTTTAGGCGGAGGACAGTGAGTCTGTAATGTAACCCCCCTCCCCACTGAGAATCCTTCTATGTGAACACAGAGCAATCAGATCTCTCTGACTGTTGGCAGGTGCTTCAGGGAAGAGACAGGCAGCCAGCATTGATTTAGTCAACAAGGTGCTTTCTTTCTCTACACATGGACATATATTATTTGAAAGCTTGTTAGGTTCTATTTCAAGAGGAGGTACCATGTGGAGATGTCAAGCGTGGCCATTACCATAGAAAAATGTTCAAATAATGACAACTCATTAAAATAGCTACTCTGAAATATCAGCATTTGTTTCTGTAAGTTGACTCCATGTATCATTTAAAGACATAAAGTTGGATTGCTTTGTGACCTCAGAGCATCTCAACAATCTAGTAATAAACTAGTAATAAGTATGTACAGATCACACAGCATGCAGAAGCATCCTTGTGTCTGCTTCCTCTGGAGTGTTATGAAAGCCTTGGGCTTCTTCAATATCTCTGCTGTGATTGACTTTGCTACGTCACCACTGGAAAAGTCTCCAGCAAGGAGGAATGTGTTTGTGTTGGGAGCATTTTGACCCATATATTCATAGTTAAGTTTTACAAGTGATTTCTCATTGGATGCCATATTTAAGAAACTTTCCATGGAGGCACAAGGCACCTATCAGCTGGTATTTTTTGTATCCAACCTTTGATCCTGTCCGGCCCTCCCTTTCTGAAGTTTTCGTAGTGTTACTATTGTTATATCTGTCACAGACTTTGATTGCAGAATTAGATGAGTCAAATCTTTTTAGGATCTGCCTCAAATACACAGCAGACAGTTCATCCAATGTGTGGAATTCATCTCTAACCACATTGGTATGACAGCTATGGCATCTGTCATCTACATTATGGGTTTTTTGTTGCATGCTCTTAGCTCATTGTTTGTTTTTTAGATTGAGTTTCCAGCTAATGCCTTAATTCAGCTTTATCTGTTCTAATTGTTCTATCAGCATGGAAGAGGCATATAGAGACAAGGTCCTATTGGGTGACTAAGAACAGTTGTCATTGAAACATTATCTCTGCATCCTGTTGAGGACAGGTCTCTGAAGAAAGCAATTTCTGGATTTATAGCTGCTATGATAGTTTCTCCCTTACCAGACTTAAATTTGGTTTCTTAGCAATGTCAGCAAATGTTTTGAGGCCAGATTTCTTGACAGATCTGAAGAAGCTACATGTCTCATCACAGATCTCCCCATTTGTTCTTCACCAACAATCTGCTATCTTCAATAGAGACTCTCTACATCTGATGTTACATGCAGTCCAATGGAGAAGTTGATGTGATCAGAGTCAAATGGGATTGTCATATTGCTGATGATGTGGTTGGTAAGAGTTGTAACATGCTCTTCAATGTGGGGGCAAGGACTTATTTGTGGACTTTGTCTTCGCTAATTCTGGTTAGGCCATGTCTTTTAGCGCATTTGCTATTTATAATATGAAGTTGTGAATTGCCATCTCTAACAGTACTATTGACTTGTCATTGAATTAAAAAGCTAGTTTCTAGAATATTTCATAGGCTAGTAATGCATGTGTAGGCGATCCAAAATTAAAACCTCCTGTTAGGCAGACTAGATGCTACATTGTATGCATAAAAGGAGGAACATTACAATAGGAAAGCACGTACATTCGTATCTATAAAGGGTGATTGACAGACTTTGCTGGGCCCTGGGCAAGGTGGGTGGATGGGTGTCTCTGGACCCCTGTGGGCGGGGCCTTGGGTGGATGGGGCTAGCCTCCCCCAACCAGCCTTTCTGCGCTGTGTGACCCATGCTGCCTCGGGCTCTGGTGGTGATTTAAAGGGTCTGGGGCTCAGGCCTTTGCCCGTGCTGTGGCAGTGGCTGGGAGGCCTCTTTAAATCAGTGGGCCTCAGGGCAACTGCCCCCTCTTTCCCGTCAGTGGGCCTGCATCTACTCACTATGCAGTACAAACGATGAGCACCCAGTCTGCTGGTACTGCTGCACAATCTTCAGTGATCTGCTGTATGTTCCTGCACTGGCAGAAAAACCCCATTCTATCAACATACACTGCCTCTGCACTAAGAGACTCTGCTGCAGACATCTTTAGACCTACTTCACAAGGGAATAATAAGGGTGCAAACTTATGGTGTGTTCCTCATGTGGTGTGTTCCTCAAGTACTTTACCAACTTGAATGTAGACTCAACCTGTTGAACAGGCTTCTATAACCATACCCTAGAGCCTTTCCTTGGGACGCTTCTTCTGCAATCATTCCATCTGCTACAACAGATCCTATTGTGGTGGTATAGATGGTTAGATGTTCCATATCATTTAAGCCTGAATAGTAAACATGTTTGCCTGGGATGTCTGTATTTATTAGGACCGGTATTTGTGCTCTTTTGTGTGACACACTCAACTTGTATAAAAGTTCATGTGCACACAAGGCCCCAAACCCTAGCTTTTTTACATGTGTGGGGGGGGGGGAGGAAGAGCATAAAAGTGTGTGCTTACATGTGTATGTACAGTTACATCTCACCTATGTTCATACACAAATAGCCGGTGGTACTTATTACATATGTAGCTATTTATTTGCTTGTGTAAACGTATGGACAACCTGTGCACACTTCTTTGCTGCCTGGTGTGGTGCTGTAGGTGTGGCCCATCTTAAATTCTCCTGGTTGGGATGGTAATACATTCACTTTAACAACTTGGGAGGGTGGAAGAAGAAGCCAGTTCATGCTAACACAAAAGCATGTCCTTTTTAAACAAGCCTTGAGGTCAGGACTGGTTCAAATAAACAGTTCATAAAGCTCTCCTCTCAGAGCCTTGGTTCCGTTCCCAAAGTCCACAAACAAAGCCTCCAATTAGCACCCTCTCCTAGAGCCTGACAGAAAACAACCATCACCCCCTGAAGCCTACATAGTTTCTACCCCTTCTTTTTTGTTAAGCTTCCTCTTGCTGCATGTATAGCTCAGTCCTAGGGTGGGGCAGAACCTCCTTGATTACTACTAGGCTCTCCCAGCAGTAGGTTGCAGCCTATCCTGTAAAGCAGGGGTCTCCAAACTACGGCCCGCGAGGCTCTCTCATCCGGCCCGTGGAGACCTTTTTGTCTGGCCCCGCCTTCTTCCGCGTGCCGGCGAGATTATCCCTGAGGCGCTTGAGTCCGAGCATTGGTGTCAGCGGGAGAAACGGATTCGCAGGCGGCTGCGCGAGGCCCCAGCGCGCGCACGGGACAGCAGGTAGCCCAGGTCAGGGACGGCTCCGCGTGCCGCTTGGCCGGGCGGGCGAAAAGGGGGGTCTCGAAGGCGGGCTCCGGATCAGACCTGGCGGCAGAGGATCGCGGGAGGCTGGACGGAGGGGAGGAAACCCGACGGTGGTTTCTCAGGGGCTAGGAGCGAGGGGCTACTTCTCCGGGGGCGGGGCTGAGGAGCTGGTGCCCATTGCAGGAGGCGGTCTGGTTGCTGTGGCACAGTGATAACGTGTCTGCTTTCAAACCAGCTTTTCCCATTAAAATGCATGCCCCTTGTTCCATGAGGCTATGTTACAAATTGTCACCTCATTCCCTGCATGATAGGAGAGCGATCACATCTCTTCAAGTGTGAGTGTCTTAGGCTGAACATATTGAACCACCCCCAATTTCAAACAGTGATTTCTAAAGCCAGAAATGTCTGCTATTTTGGCATCCAGGAAACAATTTCACCATTCACACTAATACAGGTGTTCATGTCTAGTGTATCAATGTGTTATTAAATAATAACTGAATAAAATAATATTAAATAAATCATTAAAAACAACATCCATTTTTTGATTGGTTTTTATTTGGACCTGAAGTGTGTAGTCGGCCCCCGAACTGCTGTTTGATAGTTAATGCGGCCCTCGGGCAGAAAAGTTTGGAGACCCCTGCTGTAAAGGAGTAGTATACTCCTTCACACACTGGCCTAAGACACTTGCCCAGCCACAGGGAAAATTGTAAGGTTTGTCCTGTCTACATGGGCACGCCAAAAGGGCAAGATTCCTAGCTGATGGCACAAGGATCCGGATCTAGCGACTTCCTCAAACCAACCAGAGCAGCACATCCTGCTTAGCAGCCACAAGGAAGTCTGCATGACTCCTGCCAATATTTTTATTCTCATCACCACAACATTTAGAGAGCTGGAGTTGTATTTTGCAATGTCCTCTGTTCACAAACTCCTCCATAGTCTTTAACATGTCATGCTTAAACCCCTCTCCCCCAAAAGACTGAACACTATAACTGCTAATATAAGGTGGGTGCATAACTGGTTGAATATCCCTTCTCAGAGAGTAGTTATTAATGGTTTAGTCATACTGGAAGGGAATAACAAGTCAGCTTCTGAGGGATCCGTTTTTCTTTTTACTTCTTTTTAATATCGTAATTAATAATTTAGATAATGGCATAGAAAGTACGTTTATAAAGTTTGCAGATGATACCAAGCTGGGAAGGGTTGCAAGTGCTTTGGAGATAATGAGCTGGACAAACTGGAGAAATGTTCTGTGGTGAATAAGATGAAGTTCAATAACGACAACTGCAAAATACTTCCTTTAGGGAGGAACATTTAGCTTCACACATACAAAATGGGAAATGACTGCCTAGGAAGAAGTCTTGCAGAAAGGGATGTAGGGATCACAGTGAACCACCAGCTAAATATGAGTCAATAGTATGACACTATTGCAAAAAAAAAAAAAAAAAAAATCCACAAAAAAACAAACCAACCAACCAACCAAAACAAAACCTCAAACATGATTCTGGGATGTATTAACAGAAGTGTTGTAAGCAAGACACAATAAATATTCTTCCCCTGTACTCTGTGCTGAAAAGGTCTCAACTGGAGTATTGGATCTAGTTCTGGGCACCACATTTCATGAAAGATGTGGAGAAATCCAGAGAAAAGCAACAAGAATGATTCAAGGTCTAGACAATATGACCTATGAGGGAAGACTGAAAGAACTGGGTTTGGTTAGTTTGAAAAAGAGAAAACTGAGAAGGGACATGATAACAGCTAAAGTACCTAAAAGGGTTTTACAAGGAAGAGGGAGAAAAATTATTCTCCTTAACCTCTCATGATGGGACAAGAAGCAATGGGCTTAAATTGCAGCAGAGGAGGGTAGGTTGGACGTTAGGAAAAACTTCTGAACTGTCAGGGTGGTTAAGCTTTGGAATAAATTGCCTAGAGAGGTTGTGGAATCTTCATCACTGGACATTTTTAAAAGTATGTTAGGCAGATACCCGTCAGGAATGATGGATGGTGGTTGGTCCTGCTGTGAATATGTGATAAGGCCAGCCATTCTGTCAGGCCAAGCACATTGGAGGTAATCAAAATCACCAGATTTGTATCACTGGTAAAGCCATATAAGGCTGCCTCCCAGTCTTTTCGAGCACAGCCTCCTCAGAGACCCTCACAGGCATATCCTTCAGACTTATGCTTGTCTTTCATCCATAAGTTATTATTGACTGCATCTTCAGGAAAGGGCTGATGAGAGGCCCTTTCTGATTCTTTTGCACTCATGCTATTTTGCGAATAATAGTATCAGCTAAGGAACCACCTTTATTCTCCTCCCCTCTGAACACAGTTATGCTGGTACCATCCCCAGTCATGTTTTAAATGATGAAGGAGTTTGGGGAGTTCCGCTAACTTTCGCTGAGGCTTAGACTCCCCAGTTACATAGGCACATCTGAAAACGTTACTCCTAGTCTACATGCGATAAAGACTGAACTGATTTAACAAAACTGGTTTAGAGAGGGATTTAGTTAAATTACTGCAACCCCTTGTGGGGAATTCTTGGTTCAGTTCAAGAGCCTTGTGTCAATTTAGCTTATGTCAGGAAGGAAGCAGCTTAAGGAGAGATCAGTCTCTTTCATTATTTAACAGCAGTTCAGTCTTTGGATGAGACCAGGAAACACAGGGTATGTCTACACAGCAAAGGGACACAAGCCTCCCAGCCTAGGCTGACAGACTTGGGTTAGCAGGGCTCATACTAGTGCTCTAAATACCTATGTAGCTTGGGTTCTGAAGCCTAGAGATGGGGATGGGCTTCCAAGTTTGAGCTTCAACTCAATGCAACTTCTAAGTTCTGTCTATGTAGCAATTTTCACATTGCAAACCCCTCTAGCCCAAGTCTGTTACACATGGCTGAGAGGCAGGGCCAGCTCAAGACATTCCTGTGCCCCGGGCAGCGGGCGTGTGACACATGCGCGGCTCTGCTCCTGGGCACATGGCGCATGCACGACTCCGCCCCCCGAGGTGCCGCATGGCCCCCGGCCCCGGGCATGCAGCATCTGATGGCATCTCTAAGGGGCACCGCATGGCTGGGTGTGCGACGCCCCTTACAGCTGCCATCAGGTGCCCCCCATAGATTGGCGCCCCGGGCAGCTACCTGGCTAGTGCCCCCCTTAGTCCACCCCTGCTGAGGGGCTCACTGCTGCAGGGCACATGCTCACAGCTGCAGAGGCTAATGAAGTGAAACAATGAAATTCAGTGCAGAACTCGTACAAACTTCTAGAAAGGTTGGTTCAGGTTTATCTTGGCTTTAGGGGATGTTTGGGTCCTTTCTTTGGTCTGAAAGTATTCAGCCATCCCCGAGGGCTATTTATTCTAACACCCATATGTATGCTGAATATTTTACAAGACAAACATCAGTCATTGATGCATTTTGGATTGCTAGATTCCTACCATGAGCTGCATATGGTGTATAAGTAGCCCATGTATTTTTCTCGCATATGCATTTTACTCATATATTTTTGCTCTTTTTGGGATCCTTTTAATCTCATTAATTCACAACAATTATACTAAATCCATCTTTGATTTCAGTGGACATAATGGAATGCACAAACCCCTCTGAGAGATAAGCAATGAAAAACAGCTCCACAATCTCTCCCTTCATTATTCCCCTAAGTATTTCAACAACTGTATTTAGCATTGGCCAGTATGACACAGTGCCTTCCTACATGAAACATGAAGGCTGCAGTCCAGCACTGGGTAGATAATACTTGTCTGACCTAATGTCAATGACAAAAGTTTATCTGACTTGATGAATGAGAGGATGCATGAACCTATTCTAAGATCAGTGTGTAGTCTATAGACATATGTCAAATCAAGACAGGCTCATTTTGATCCTCTCACTCCCATTATAAACATTCTTTCCTAAGCATTTGTATGAGCTTGTAAAGCAAATGCTTCAGGAAGCCACAAACAAAATATCCGGTTACTTCTATGTTCAGCTTTTACTTTGACCCTCCAAAGACCATTCAACGAGTACAGCAGAATGAAGAGCGAAGACTCCAATTACCAACTGTCATTATTTTAACTGACACATGTTTCCTGCTTGGGCATATTGGGATGTGTATGCATGAAGAATGTAGCACATACATATGTGCTGCAGTCACATTTACTCTTACTATCCAGCCAGTGTGCTCCAGACATTATTTAGACACAAGTTATACACAAAAAGCTAGGCCTAGAATTAGGATTTGTTTCATCATAATAGTCTAGTGGTCTTGCTAAGTGACGGGGCATTCCTTATGCTTTATGAAAATTTGTTTATGACTATGAATATGACATAACTGCTTTATGCAGAATACTTCATGGAAGATATAACTGAAAAAGTTATAATCTACTGAATATGAGTTTTGCATTTGTGTACATGTATCATCTTTGTAGATCAAGTTAGGAATATGGAGTATAAACTTGTGTTATTAATGCAGTCATGCTTCAGGAGGATCATTAATGGTACTTCAGGGCTATAATGGCCCACTAGCAAAACAACAACAAAACTTAGCCTTCCTGCAGATGTTTGGGTCAGCCCATGAAATATGGAGACAGAGGCCTTTCAGAGACATGTGACCATGTTACATGATACTGGAATCCATCTTAAACCATGTCTTGCTCCATGAGTAGCCAGGAGGGGGTCAAACTGAAATGATGGACTCCCACCGTATGCAACTTCTATTTAAAGGTGAGGGCTGAGGTAATCCAGGTGGTCAGTTCTCCCCAGTTAGCAGACCCAGCATGACTGCTGGAAACATCTAAGACTAAATGGAGAGAAGGACTGAGCCCAGACTGGAAGGCTTTCTTGTCTGTAAAAGAAGCTTATTAGAACAACTGTGAGGGTGAGATATTACATGTAGCCAGTTTCTTCATGTAGTAAGCTTAGCTTGTGTGTTCTATTTTCTACAATAACCTACATTGTGCTGTGTGCTAGCTCTTATGACATTTAAATCATACCCTTTACACTCAATAAAATCATTTATTTTTATTAATAAGCCCAGTGTAAATAACTGTTACACAGGGGCAGGGAAACAGCTTCGCATCTCTCTCGTTAGCCTGAGAAAGAGGGCAAAGAACATAAACGTATCCTGCACAAAACTTTATACAGAGTTATCTGAGGTTCAGGTCCCACTGAGGCTGTGCATTTGGGTACTGAGTCAAGTCCCTTTAGCTGAGCCTCCCCAGTGCTGATCTGATCTCAGTGTCCGTGTCAGTGCTGGAGGAGGTCTGAGGGCCTGGCTCAGCAGGACATAGTTGAGGGGTGCCCATGAGGGCAGTAGTATTTCAGCACTGCAAGTGATAAAAGCGGGCCCCTGCAACTGAATCCGTCACAGCTAACACCATGGTGAATCAGGCCCTGATCTTTGAGTGACATTATTTAATCAGGAAAATTGATTCATTTGGAACAGGAGACACAGGGACCAAAGTATAAAAGCTTTGGTGTGTTGCTGTAAATTAGGTCTGAAGAATCTAATGAAAGAACCCATTTTTAACCCCCCTCCCCCGGCTATTCATTGAAACAATGCAATCAGACTCTGAAGCTTATCTGGCACTTCGCTCAATACATTCTACACAAAGGGTGATGTTCACATGTGTTGAGCCTGGCCGCCAGCAGGAGGATCTTCTGCACCATGCAGAGAGACTATGTGTAGGCTCTTCAGGCAGAATAGCTGCACAAAGGGTATCTATGTGGTCTAAGCAGAACTAGTGCTTCCAATATTCTATTCAACGAGTAGGGAGGGGCTGAGGTTACCTTTCTAGGTACATACATGGCCCTCATCACTGTAGTATCCGAGAACCTCACGATCATCAGTGCCCCAGGAGGTAGGGAAGCATTATCTCCATTTTACAGATGAGGAACTGAGGCACTGATTTACAATAGAACCCTCATTACAAACACTGTGAATGAAGGTTGCTTGTCACTCTGAACAAAACATTATGGTTGTTCTTTCAAAAGTTTACAACTGACCATTGACTGAATACAGCTTTGAAACTTGGCTGTGCAGAAGAAAACTTCAATAGATCAAGCACAGAGACAGTTTCTTTCCCTTTATTTTTTTAGTAGTTTACATTTAACAGAGTACTGTACTATATTTGCTTTTTTTGTCTCTGCTGCTGCCTGATTGTGTACTTTCAGTTCCAAATGAAGTGTGTGGTTGACTGGCCCATTTATACCGCTGGTGTCCATAACTTTGAGGGTATATTGTAATGGAATGACTTGCTCAAGGTCACACAAGGAGTGCCTGGCTGAGTTAGGACTTTACCTTAGACCTTCTGAGGTCCAATTCAGTGCTCCATCCACTACAAAATCTTGCCCACCTCAGTGCTAATCCAAACTATGCTCACAGGAGTCAGCACAGCATGGTTTTGCCTCCACATCTGTGCCACACACCACCTGCAGAGAGCAAGAACACCGAGCTATGTAAATTTCACCCACAAAGAGCTTTGGGCAACGAAGCATTCATCTGGCACCTTCAACGGTCAGCACATGAAAAGGGACTTGTGCTTTAATTATGTTATATATTACATAGAGGATATTTCACAAAGGCCAAAAATCTTGAGCTGTAATGAACCAAATAAGAGAGGCAATGAATAATCCCCAGTAACAAGATTATCTTAGTGTGCAGAGTATTATTTACCTTGAATGGGGGCATTTGAAATGAGAACAATTCACAACAAATCCATTAAAAAAAGCTGATTGGGATTGGAGAATGTGTTTCACATTTGATGCTGATTACAATGTTCCATATTCTTTCTATTTCAGTTTCCACTATGAAAGAGAGTAGGAGGAAGCAAATACTGATTTAAACTACCTTGAGAAGCTTTTCTTCCTCGCAACAAGCACAGCTTTTTCAGGTGCTAGGACGCAGCTAGGTGCTAGGACGCAGCACTGGTCTACACTAATGTAGGAGATTGATCTAAATGATGCCACTTCCGCTACGTGAATAATGTAGCTCAAGTTGACATACTTAGATCTACTTACCGCAATGTATTCACTGTATGTATTGACTGGAGGCGCTCTCCTGTTGAATCACCTTGCACTTCTTACTGATGCGGAGCCCTGGAATCGACAGGCAAGCAATCGCCAGATGATTTGACACATCTATTCTAAGCATGATAAATTGACCCTCGCTGGATCTGTACACTAAGATGCCCTGTCGATCTGGCCCATAATGTGCTTTCTGCATAACATCACCAAGCTCAATTAACTCTAGCCTGCTGGATTATTAGGATAGAAGAATGGATAGTTACAGAGGCAACTTGTCTTCAAAAAGTGATCTACCAGCATAGAAGTGTGGTTACAAGATCCAAATGCCTAGTTTACACCACCACAGGCCATCAATCTAAACTATACAATTTCAACTTTGTGAAGAAAGTAGCTTCCTCACGGTAAGTTGACAGCTGACACTTTCCCAGTGACTCAACCTATGCTTTTTGTTCTGGTGGAGTACCAGAGTCAATGGGACAGCACTCAGAGACATGATAAAGTGACTCCTGCTGGATTGATCGCTGCCCATCAATCCAGCAGGCAATGAAGACTTACCCAAAGAAATGAGGCTCTTACTATTCCCATTACAGAGTTGTCCTTACCAGAGGGAAATGTAAATTAGGGGCTTTGAGGGGAAAAAAGGCATTTACATTTAAAACGCTGAGTCTTGGAAGTCTAATTCATTAGCAAAGCTCTGCTAAGGGATGATCATTGCTTTGTTAACATGTATGAGCATGAAGGGAAACACTTGGATATTTAAGGGTGTGTCTAGACTACCTAGTTTTGTCGACAAAAGTGGACTTTTTCGACAAAACTATACCAGCGTCTACACTACCACTAAGTTCTGTCGACATAACGTCGACAGAACTCAGCAGTTTTGTCGACGCTGTAAACCTCATTTTACGAGGCATAACACCTTCTGTCGACAGAACTCTGTCGACAGAAGGTGTTATTGCATGTAACATTGCGTCCAGACTACGGAGTTCTGTCGACAAAGCAGCTTGCTTTGTCGACAGAACTCAATGTGTCTGGACGCTCTTTGTCGATGGAAGTTTTGTCGACAGTATCTGTCGACAAAACTTCCGTCGACAAAATGCGGTAGTCTGGACGTACCCTAAGACTCCACTGTGGAGGGAAGGAAGTACTATTAACCCCACTTTGGAATTGAGGGCAGGTCTACACTAGGGGGCAATGTCAACTAAGGTACGCAACTCCAGCTACGTGACTAGCATAGCTGACTTTGATGCACCTTAGTTGGAGTTGCAGTGGGGTCTCCACTGTGTGGAGTCAATGGGAGAACCAGAGTTGACGAGAGAGCAATTAGTGGTCAGTTTAGTGGGTCTTCACTAAATCAACCCCCAGGGTATCGGTCACCATAGCACTGAACTCCCGGTAAGTGTAGACCTGGCCTAAGACACAAAGAAATTGAGACCCAGCTCCCCAAAAGGTATTTATTTGATTTTAGTAAAAATTAGGAGACTGAATGTTCCCGAGGATCTGGGCCTAACTAACTTGTCTAAGGTTACACACAAATCTATGGCAAAGCAGGGAACTGACCATGTCAATCCAAATTCAGATCCTCTGTCTCTACAGAGCCATTCTCATTTCCTTTGCATCCAGGTGAGTTAACAAGGTATCTGGAAAAACGAGTCAGCAAAATATTTGACATTTTTCAGCAGGCTAATCACAAGAGGTCTTCTGGCTAACAGTACCATCATGTTATAAAGTTAACCAGACTTTTGCTTCTTGAAAAAGATTTGAGTTTTCAAACATAAGAATGGACATTTGGAGTCATACTAATGGTCTCTCTCACACAGGACCCTGTCTTCTGACAGTAGCCAGTATCATATGCTTCAGAGGGGAAGAACAGAATAGGGCAATTTTCGATCTATTCCATCTATTCCAGCCCCACCTACTAGCAGTCAGAAGTTGCATGGAGTTGCATCCTTAACTATCTTGACTAATATAATAATAGATCTATCTTCCATAAATGTATCAAATTCTTTTGTTACTCCAATTATAGTTTTGGTCTTCACAACGTATCCTGCCAGACAGCAAGGATCTATAGAGGCTGCCTCTTACAGTCCACCTGAGGGAGTCTACCTGAGGGAGGCTGATGGCAACCCTGGAGCCCAAGTAATCCCAGAGAGGGAGTGTACAAAAGAGCCCAAGGTAGCTGAATAGGGTACAACTGTGTGCAAGCCAGTCACTGTGTTGTGGTCAGATTTTCCCACTAATCCAGTGGTGGACTATTGTACCAGTCAGGGCCCTGGGCTGGGATGCTGTGGACTGAGAGAGCCCATGTCCTGCTGCCACCCTACAGTCAGGAATGGTAGCCTCCCCCATTTTGTGGCCAGGAGGCCTGCATTGGTCTGGCACCACCTGAACTAGGGAAACTGATGGTCTGGTGACATTCCCACCAGAGAGCTAATTTCCCCCAGAATGGAACTGATTGCTGCCCTGCCTGACGGGGGGCCTGAGCGAATAAATCCTGTCTGCTCTACCTAACTGACCACAGGGCAGGGACCCACTTTATTATTGCTCTGCCCTGAATAAGGACCTTAGGCTTAGAGATTTATCGGTCCCTAGCCTGACTGCAGGTCTGGAATACTAACCGTGAGGTAATTAATTTCCCCTGGACTTTAAGACACCACAGTAGTGAGAGGGTCTGGTCTCCTGCCCTGACAGACAGGGAGAGAGCCATGACAAACCTACAGTCTATATTCTGTGCTGAGCAGGTACAATATTGCCATGTTACAGTATAACACACCACCTTGTAAGGCTGAGAGAGTCACCGCATTTTACATAACTGAGCTGTAAATCCCCTGCCCCTGCTTTAGGTCTAGCAGTTTTAAATATAAATCAACAAAACTGAACAGATTGCTGTGCACTCTTTTTTCCAGACAAACACAGGGCTTGTTAATTGCTACACTTGCCTCTACTTCCTTTGATTTTTAGAAGAGCCACCATTATGCAGAGTCTATATAGACCAGGTGAGTGCAGTGGAGTATGAAACAAATAGAAACAGTCTCCCTGCTACACCTGTGTGTGTATATAACATCAAATGAAAACAGAAACTCAACAACTGAGAAAAGAAACTGCTCATCTGTAACACACACACACCTGAATTCCAACTGTGGTTGTTTCCCTTTTCTGGAAAAATAGGAAATTTTCAATAGGTCCTTTATAAAATACATTATTTTATGGAGCAGAATGAACGCCATCCCCAGTTAAGTATCTTAATCCTGCTTCAGCAACAGGCGAGGGAACAGATGACCTCTTGCAGTACCTTCCAGCCTACATCTATGATCTTTATGCAGAAAACAGTGTAAATGGAACATTTCTTATTCTGCTGCTCCCTCTACCAAACAAACTGCAACATTTTTAGGTCAGATTTTGAGGACTTTACTCACCCTGAGGCCTTTACTACTTGTATTACATGTGTTGCTTCATCAAATTCAATAGGACTATTTGTAGAGTAAGGTGCTACAAAACTGAAGCAAGTTTACGAGAATCTGGCCCTATACTTTTGGTCACCAACATCAGCTACAAGACAGGGAGCCCAGTTCATGTTGCCTTGCACCTTGTATTATCATTTACACCAGTGAAAGGCAAATGCAAAGTGGCCGTACAATGCTACTGTTAGGATCTGGTTGCATTTTATGTTCATCTTGTACTGGTTCAGGGCAAGAGAAAATGGGACCTGCTCATCTGCATTTCTTAGGCCTGATTAACACATACATTTGCACTTGTGTATTTAACCCCCTGAGTAGCTGCTCTTCTTTTGATTTAAGAATAGCTTATTTGGGTTTAGCTAAAGTCTGTTCCTAATCAATTTAAGCTCAGCTGCAATAAGCCTGGTTTAAACCAAAATGAGGAAAATCCACACGACTTGTTACACTGGTTTAAAATAACACTTTAAGTTACATTAGTGCTCCTTAGAAAATTGACAATCCCTTAGTATCACAAACAGTTCCAATAGGACTTCCAAAAGTCCTGAAGTACATTTCTGCAGTATTAGTCCCATTATTTCTTCCACATATTTCATGTGCTCCAAAAAACTGCTGACGCAATGCAGGCAAAAATGCCAGCATTCTGTTGTTAGCCATTAAGGAAAAAAACCACCACTTTTCAATGCCCGTAAAAACATTTTAGAAAAAAAATCACTTCACTCAGAAACGTATTTTTCTACACACCAGCTTTCTGCCCAGTGCCATGCTGTTGTGCTAGCAGCTTTTAAACCCGACTTCCAACTCCATTATTGGCCTGTCAGGTCAATGCTGAAACCATATGGATCTTCAGCCATGACTTGCCTCCAAGCTTACTTGATCAAATATGCAATTTTAATTCAATAACTATAATCTTGGCACTATAAAACAAGCTTAAAATAATAATTCTCCAATTCAGTGGTATTTCCATAATAAAATGGGCATTTTATATTGACAGTCAAGGAAGCGAAATGATTTTTCTAAAGCTTCCTTTGGCAGAACCTTAAGAAAGAGACCAACATTCAAATTCTTTACCTTGGGGACTCTTAATTAATCAGCAATTAACTTGGAGTCTTTAATATTCATCACTCTTCTTAATAGCATCCTACCCAAAGCATGCAGTGACAGCTGCAACAGAGAGCACATCTACACTAGCTCTCTAGTTCAAACTAGGGAGGCTAATGAGGGTGACCAAAATTGCAAATGGTGGGAAAAATGCAGGAAGGCAACTTCTCATTTAAACTTGAGAGAGATGGCAAATGCTAGCTTGTGTATGCTGTATCTTTAGTATCTTCTGTTTCATGGTGGCTGTTGTTGGTGTCCCCTTGGTTGCTGCTGACCTGAGGGGATGAAGGTGTTCTGCTTTGTTTTTAAGTGTAAAAACCCCTCAGCATTAGCACCATGAAAGAAAAATCCGGGGGATGGGAGTGTGTAAAGGGCAGGAGGGAAGAAGAGCGGGAGAGAGATGTTACTACAAAAATGTACCAATTAGTTAAAGAAAAAATGATCTATACTGAGATGTTATAAGAACTTATATTACTCATTCACTTAAAAATACATTGCCTATTGAATCATATCCATCATATCTTGAATTGAAACTTCCTTTTAAATCAATTGCATCAGTATAATCATAGCTATAATGAATCATGCTAATTGTTCCTAGAAGCTGTGCACTCAAGTTGCCTTCCATTCTTACATGTTGCCTTCTTGACCCCCTCTTAATTAGATGCAAAACGTGAGGCCAAGTTTATTGGTTGCTTTTATTTGCACAGCTGCCAATAGATCTCTAATTGTGTGAACCATCTCTGTGGTATCTGATCTTCTTCTCTGTCACAATATACAGGGAAGCTCTACCAAGAGTGCCAATAATGGTACATTTTTTCTTGGGCTATTTCTTGTGTATCTATAATGGAGTAGAACAGCAATCTATTACCCACTAACCTCCCTTGTTATCTTTTGACTACAGGGATGTTAATGAGTCAGTTCAGCTTGAATGGCCCCTTAGAATTTGTGCTAACTATGTATGCTAAACTATATGTTCAGTTTTATAGTTAGGCCTTGTCTACACTTGAGATAATGTTGAATTTATTAAGGTCACTTTTTTAGCACCCAATTTTGTAAAGTGATTCAAGTAGCCAAGGCAATCAATACCCGTCTGCTAGGAAGATTAGTGACTCTGGGAAATGTGCAGGACGTAGTCAAGGACTTTGCCTTGATGGGGTTCCCCAACTGTGGTGGGGCAATAGATGGATGTACATCGTCATCTTGGCACCAACAACCTTGTCAAAGAATAAATAAAGCATAAAGGGCACTTCTTGATGGTGCTGTGGGTGCAGATGGATCACAAGGGCTATTTCATCAACATCAGCATGGGATGGTCGGGAAAAGTGCCTCTTTAGGAACTCTGGTCTCTTCAGAAAGCTGCAAGATGAAACTTTCTTCCCAGACAAGGAAATTACCATCTGAGGCATGGAAATGCCAATAGTGATTTTTGGAGACTCCTGAAGCCATACAGAGGCAGCTTGGCCCACAGTAAGGAGCAGTTCAACTACAGGCTGAGCAAGTGCAAAATGGTGGAATAATGTGCTTTTGGATGTTTAAAAGGAAGGTTTCACAGTTTATTGACTAAGTTAGACCTCAGCGAAAGCATCTTTCCCACTGTTGTGGCAGCCTCTTGACCCGTTTGTCAGTCTTGCCAACTTTGACAACTCCAGTTGGCTCCTTCTCTGACAAACTCCATGGGGTCTTCTTCCATGCTGGAATGTCCTACGCAAAACTGCCAAGCCATCTCCCTTGCTTCACTCAAATCCCTCCTTATCCCTACTGAAAATACCTTGCCTAATGCATCCCAAGACTGTATTAGCCTTTTTCACAGCCATGTCACAATGGCGGCTCATAGTCATCCTGTGATCAACCGGGTCCTTCTCCTCTTCCATTACTTTCAACTGATGTGCCCCCAGCTTATAACTAAAATTCTTATTAATCCCTAAATGAATAAACTTAAACTTCTCACTATTAAATTTCATCCTATTACTATTACTCCAATTTTCAAGATCATCCAGATCTTCCTGTATGATATCCCGATCTTTTTCTAAATTGGCAATACCTCCCAACTTTGTGTCATCCGCAAACTTTATTAGCAGTGTCACACTTTTAGTGCCGAGGTCAGTAATAAAAAGATTAAATAATAATGGTCCCAGAACTGATCCCTGAGGAACTCCGCTAGTAACCTCTCTCCAGCCTGACAGTTCACCTTTCAGTATGACTCGCTGTAGTCTCCCCTTTAACCCAGTTCCTTATCCACCTCTCAATTTTCATATTGATCCCCATCTTTTCCTATTTAACCAATAATTCCCCATGTGGTACTGTATCAAATGCCTTACTGAAATTGAGGTAGATTAGATCCACTGCATTTCCTTTATCTAAAAAATCTGTTACTTTCTCAAAGAAGGAGATCAGGTTGGTTGGCACGATCTACCTTTTGTAAAACCATGTTGTAATTTGTCCCAATTGCCATTAACCTCAATGTCCCTAACTACTTTTTCCTTCAAAATTTTTCCCAAGACCTTGCATACTACAGTCAAACTAACAGGCCTGTAGTTACCCGGGTCACTTTTTTTCCCTTTCTTAAAAATAGGAACTATATTAGCAATTCTCCAGTCAAATGGTACAACACCTGAGTTTAGAGATTCATTAAAATTTTTTGCTAATGGACTTGCAATTTCATGTGCAAGTTCCTTTACTATTCTTGGATGAAGATTATCTGGGCCCCCTGATTTACTCCCATTAAGATGTTCGAGTTTGGCTTCTACCTCAGATTTGGTAATATCTACCTCCATATCCTTATTCCCATTTGTTATGTTGCCATTATCCCTAAGCTCTTCATTAGCCTCATTAAATACTGAAGCAAAGTATTTGTTTAGATATTGGGCCATGCCTAGGTTATCCTTAACCTCCACTCCATCCTCAGTGATTAGCGGTCCCACTTCCTCTTTTTTTTTCTTCCTCCTATTTATATGGCTATAAAACCTTTTACTACTGGTTTTAATTCCCTTTGCAAGGTCCAACTCAACATGACTTTTAACCTGTCTCACTTTGTCCCTACATGCTCGAACCTCAATAAGGTAGCTTTCTTTGCTGATCCCTCCCATCTTCCATTCCTTACATGCTTTCTGCTTTTTCTTAATCACCTCCCTGAGATTCTTGCTCATCCAACTTGGTCTAAAACACCTACTTATCTGAATACGAGTAATTTTACCAGGTGTCCTGCATTCATCATAGGGAAATATGGTCATCTTACCTCAAGACAGGGCTACTCAACACGCGGCCTGCAGCCCATTTGTTTGCGGCCTGTGGTGCGGTTTGGGTTTAGGTGGGGCTTAAAACGTGGCCCACGGGTAGGAGGCAAAACAAAAAAGTAGGCACTATAATGGTCTTCTGTTGATATGCGTTTTAGTAGTTAAATTCCTGGACTGTCATTGCTCATTAAAAGTGCTGACATATGGGTGGAAATTGGGTAAATATTGCATTTTTAATATCATCAGCAAAACTGACTTAAATGGGGCCTATGTGTTGTGTACCCATGCCTTAATCTTTGTATTCATGCTATTTACATATATTTTTGCATGTATATACTACCACACTTAAGTTGCAGCCCTCAGCATTGTGGCCCCCAGGGCTTCCAAAGTTGAGTAGTCCTGCCTCAAGATATGTCCATCCCCTAACCATGATCCTTTGTCTTCCCTCTCCTTTTCCCTCCTTTCCTAGTTTTTTATGTCTCTGTCCTTCACTTGCCACCTGCCAACACAGGAAGATAAGAATTGCCCATCTGGATCTGACTTATAGTCCATCTGGCCTCTCCTCTTCTTTCCTACCTTGGGCAATAACAGATGCTTCTGGGGAAGGTGCAAGAAATTTCACATCAGCAACATGTGGGATAATCTGCTCCTCACAGTAGGTCTCCCTCATTCGTCGGGACCCAAGTTTTCTGTGATAAAAAAACCTAAAATTCTCCAATAAAAATGTAAAAAGCTGTGTTTTTATGTGATTAAAATGAAATGCCAAGCTTCAGTTTCCCTTGCCACAATACATATATATGGAAGTATCCGATGAATACAAGGTTTTATGAATACACCTTTTAAAGCAAGTTTAAAGGTATCACTGCTATCAAATATAATAAAATTAATAGACTTGCAATTCAGCTGATGCCTGAGCCCTTCTGCCCAGGGCTTGTACTGTTGGCTCTGGTTCAGTTCACTCAGGGAACGTCTACACTGCACACATATTTTGAAATAAGGTATTCCGGAAGAAATACTACAAAATAGCTTATTTTGAAATAGCATATCTACGCTACAGGGAAACCTCAAAATTAGTCCAAGGCAGGCTTGTAATGTGGACATGCTACTTTGATTTGGAGCCCCAGGAGGCACTGGGGAGTAACTAGTTTGAATGGCCCTGGGGAGTAGCTATTTCGAAATAGCAGCAGTGGAGCATCTACACTACAGCTATTTTGAAATAGTTATTTTGGAATAGGCATTATTCCTCGTGGAATGAGGTTTACAGAAGTCGGAATAAACCGCCGTTATTTTGAGTATATGTTGAAATAATGGAATTGCTGTGTAGATGCTCATATTGTTATTTTGAAATAACTTCAATTATTTCAAAATAACTGTGCCGAGTAGACGCACCCCCAGAAAGCTGAATAATGGAGGTTTGGAGAAAAAGGGGCTTGACTAAATACGTTTTAATTTTTTCTATAAAAAACAAAAATTCCCCATTCTTCCATGAAAATGGGTTTCAAGATCTCTGAGCATTAGTCAAAGATGGGCTTTAGGGCCTGATGCATGAGGTTTACAATCTTTTCCAAAATGTATTAGCATTCATTTATTGTCAGAGGTAGCTTGTGCTTTCCAGGACAGTGTCAGAGCCCTTACTAGCTTATCTTTTGAGTGTTCAGTAAATAAGAGATATTAATCATAATAAGTAGATTCATTTCTATATTACATGAAATCTTTATGTTCCTATAGGGCTGATTATCTACCCACCTCCAGTTATTAGGAGGACTTCCATATATAAGCTTAGGAGAAAATTTGCTGCTGGTGGCTAATAACATTAAAAATTGAATGTGCAGTTCTAGCTGTGGTGGGTTTTATCTGAATTAATTGTTGCCCTGTAGCATATAAAATTAATGAGTACACCGGTCTGGGTAATTCAGCTCTTTTATGTTAGTATCTCAGCATCTAACTATATTTAGAAATGAGCGCTTGGTATTGTATAGTGCAATAACAATAATTACACCGCGTTGCTACACACTTCATTCAACCAAAAAAAGTCAGATGGCTGTATTTTCCTTCACAGAGCCAACGCAGGTTCCCAGAGCTTTCCTTACAGTTGCTGCAAATCTACAGCTCCTCAGCTGGTGTAAATTAGCGTTGCTCCAGTAAAGTCCATGGTGCCACGTCAATTTACACTAATTGGGCAGCTGAAGAAGGTGAATTGTCTCTGTGGTCTGTGACAGCATAGCTAGGAGTCTGGGCTTTGGCAGTGCTCCCAGACCAAACAGCTATGGCATATAAAGCTATGCACACACACTCACCCTCTTAAAAACACACATGGAGAATGTGTCTAGATTCCTAGGAAGTCATAACAGCCTGAAATGCACATGGGAGGAATGACACTGAAACATAGCCGGGGCCGTAAGAGGCAGAAAGAAAAGATTTCAGCAGCAGATTGCCTTTCTAAAGGAACATACCTAGGAACTTAGCCTGAAAGCCTTCCCAAAACGTACTAGGTCAGCTATTTAACTGGTGTATACTTATGTAAGTGCAGAAACCTCCATTTATACCAGTTAGGATCAGATCCATCAACATAACCAAGCCTATTTACATGAATGAGGATTACAGGTGTTGTAGGATCTGGCATATTGTCCTTCAATACACTGGCTATTCATAGGCAAGCAGCCCAAGATTCCCATCCCCTAATATGGGTCCATTTAGGACTGAAAAATATCCAAGTATGCAATGGCTGCTGCTTGGTAGATTGCGGTGGAGAAGCCAAAGGCACAAATATTGCTTTTGCTTGGCAAAGTGCTCCTGCTTGAAAGCACTGCCTTCAGGACATGGCTAGTGTAATTCTTCAAGGATTCCAGAGAGTGAGAAGATTTAGAACGGCTTCCTTAGCAAGGCCAGCATCAAGGGTGAATGCCATTGGTTCAGTGCTAGCATGCTGCTTGAGAAAGAGGATTTGGTTCAGAAACTAGCGTGACTTAGGATAGAACTTGAGCTGATAAGGTCAAACAGTCTGGGTTAGGGAACTGTCTTCTATCTTCAGCAATGGCCTGGTCAAGAACTTGATTGACTACAATGGAACTGTGAACATTTAGTAGCTCTGGATCAGACCTATGCTAAATTGCTTCTCATAACACTGAATAGTGGATGTTCTTGACAGTAACTTGTGTAACTCACACTCCTCCTGCATGTAGTGCACTGTCCCATGTAGTGGCACTTAGACCACTTACAGAGAGAAAGAATGAGTGTGCTCTACAGACTGAGCTGAGAGCCAGCTGGTTTCTTGCTCAAGTGATAGAGGATCATGCACTAAGCTCCAGAGAGCCCAGGTTTGGTTCTGCCTATTGGCATTATGCTTACACTCACTACAAACACTACTTCCTGACTGGTTCGTTGCATCTGCAAGACTTCTGCCCCAGAACAAAGGTAATTAGCACCCTTCTATGTCTGAATGATAACTTCAGCCACAACGGAGAAAAGAAAATAACATTTCAGCAGCTGCCTTCAAAATACCTTTGCCATGGACACAAGACTTCACAGGCCCTTCTTGGAATAGATGGAGGTCTCCAGCCTTGTATGACTCAGAAGGCAGCCAGGAGTAAGAGGTAAACTGCTTAATTCAGCTTTACAAAACTCTGGGCACTTGAATATATTTCCAGGAATACAATTGTCACTCCAGCTGTCTCCACGGTCTTTTCTTTTCACAAAGCAACCTCACTGTAATGCTTTGATACGACATGCTTTCAATCGCTCTTACAACTCTGCAGAACACCTCATTCCTGAAAGGTTTGGAGGATAACAAATGAACGACACTTGGAAATAGAATATTGAAGCCACTTGTGCCTTAGTCCTTAGTGATCTGGATGCAGTGCAGCTGCTTTCTGCAAAATGTGCCTTGCCTCAGTTTAAGCCACAGGAATTTGCCAGCTTATTTTATGACTCTGCTGCTGATTACAAAACTCTGGGAAAGTGGCTCTGCTTTGGGTTGTCTGAATATGCCCAGCTCCCCGGTGTGCTGTGAATTTTTGACTATTACTGATAAAAGTTCTAAAGTTAATCTTTCAAAGCAGCGCACAGAACATACCAGGATAAAACATGCTAATTATTATGACATCTGTCCCA
Organism: Pelodiscus sinensis; assembly: GCF_052426305.1. NCBI lineage: Eukaryota > Metazoa > Chordata > Testudines > Trionychidae > Pelodiscus > Pelodiscus sinensis. Next base: position 191,720,813 of record NC_143053.1, on the reverse strand, counting down.
GCTACCCAGAACTAAACAGAGTAAGAAAGATAAGGTCTTCTGAATTATTTTGTATGGAGAATCACCTGAATGTAGTATATGAGCACATTGGTGTGAAGGCAAAAATTGGCGTAAATGCAACCCACCATTCTAAAATCCTGATCTTCTGATGGACCATGTCTGGGCTTTTGAGTAAATCAGATTCCTAGAATTAATTCTGAACAGTTTTGAGGTTATTAATTCCCTTTTATGTGGCTGTATGTCTTTCTGGGGACACTTCCACTTCAGGAGAACTTACTTTGACCCATATGATGCAATAGCAACTCTACTGTTAGCTACTACTATGGACTGACTCTGTAGCAAATTAAGTTTTAAGTAGGGACGATTCCTGTGTGCAAGGTTTTCAGGCATGTATTTATCGACTCTGTAACCCCTAGTGAGTGTTGTTACAGGTCCCTTCACCGCCCCCAAACCACAGAGGATATGACTTTGTCACAGTCCTAAGAAGTATGGATTCGTCCAGATCAGCTGTAGCAGCTCCTGCCTTTAACTCCAACTTTAACTATCCCTCGTTCATTTGCTATTGTACCAGTCATGATTACATAAGAACAGCAATACTGGGTCAGACGAAAGGTCCATCTAGCCCAGTATTCTGTTTTCTGACAGAAATACTTCCTTTTGTTTGCTTTAAACCTGCTGCCTATTTTATTTGGTGACCCCTTATGGGAAAAAGTAAATAACTTTCCCTTATTTACTTTTTCCATACCAGCCATGATTTATTGGAGCTCAATCACAGGCCCCCTTAGTCTCCTCTTTTCTAAGATGAAATGTCCCAGTCTTATTAAGATGGACCCAGTTTTAAGATGCATTAGCTTCTGGCCGACATGGTTTTAAACAGGAGCTTTAGACAGGGCATGGTATCTTTGTGATCAATTCTGGGGGACAGGATCTGATGTTCTGCACGTAGACATGGTCACAATGGGAGTTGAGGGTACTTGGTGCTTCAAAGGAAATAGTCAGCAAAACGTTGGCAGACTGAGCCTTTAGGGACAGATTCTGTCAGTCTTACTCATGTGATTCCGTAGGACCAATGGGAATATTCAGGCTTTAAATACTATTGAACATGAGCAAGGAAAGCAGAATGTGATCCTTAGCATACATACAAGAGGATAGTCTTACAAAAATTATTCCAAGAACTATATTTTTAAAAAAAGGCTAAATTTAGTTTCAGACCATCTAAAGCTGTTCAAATAATAATCTTTATATTGACTTTATGACTTTAAAATTGAGCTAAAACTAATCTTCATCAAAACAACAAGAAAAATTGGCACCTGCATAGATACCCTGTGTGTGTAGCATTCCAGCCAGATGCAATTAAACTAGGATGTATTTTAAATTGGAAACTCTTAACTGGGCTGTGCTGCTGGGCATAACTGTAATAAAATGATTGCTATGTTAATATACCAAGTGAGTCACACGGTTATATAATTTATTTGCCCTCACTCAAAAATTGCTCCTTGATTCTGGCAAATGGTAATTTTATTCCTGGAAAATCATTTGCTTCTGTGAAAGTTAAGGCAGCTTGAGTCAATAACTGGAGGGGAAATGCTCTCCCCAATGACAGAGATGCTACCGTGAGATCCATTTTGAAAGGAATCTACTTTTGTTGGGGGAAAAAAACCATTCACTTAATTTTTAAAGTAAAAAAGTAATGTTGGATGACAAATATATTTGAGAAACATTTCTCTTTCTTGTTGCCTTAAGCTTCCTAAAAAAACAAAACAGACAGGCATCTTAAGAATACAGTCTGTGTTGCTCCCAAAGAAATTAAAATAAGTGTTCCTTGGCTGCCTACCAGTTCAATGTTGCTCAAAGCAATGTGAACACTGAGGGCTTGTCTACATGGAAGCAGGAACCAAAACAATTAAATCAGTTATAATGTACACCTAATTATTTTGGAAAAAAATCTATCTACAGACACTCTTACTTTGAAGTAAAATAGGTTCCTGAAGTTAGTCTTCCAAATCCATGTTTAGATATATAAAAAAGTGGTCCATTGTTCAAAAGGGATGAGCACCCAGCTGCTCTGATTTAAGTTAATGAACAAAAAAGTATGTGATGCGTAATTCACAACTAACTCATAATGCTGCTTTCTGTAATGATAACGCACAGAAGATGACTTGAGGTTGCATAGGCCATCTTAATACTGACATTTTCTAACTTTTAGGTGGTGAATTGGCAACTTTAACATTATTTTAATTTTTAATGTCAGTATCTAATCTATCTAATCAATCACGTGTGTGTGCTCATGCACAAGCCCAATCAACAATTTTGCCCACAAATAAACCTCATGTCCAATTTGCTGGTACTGATATTTGATCCAAATTGAGCTCTTTTCAAATGTTGAATTAACCAGTTAAAAGAACAAAGCTCAAAGTAGCAGAAACCCCAGAAATAACACACTGAAGTGAGCTATGTAAATAGCAGCAGTTTTATCTTGAGCATAATTCTATTTTAGATACACATAATGAAGGAGTTAAGCAAGAAATAATTCAGTAGCTGCTGATAAACGGTTACCCTTATTTCCCTTTCATGCATGATCTGATTCTTAGAGGTGGTGACATCTTCCATCATTGTTGTCATCACTCAGAACTTCACAGAATCTTGGCCAAAATTGTCAAACTTGTGTTCCTAAAGTTAGATGCCTAAATATGCACTTAGATCCTTAAATTTAGTGACCAAATTTGAAAATGTCCTTTTCCTTAAAGGCCAGATCCTGCTCCCATGGCTGGCAAAGGAGCAGGTGCCGATCCTTTATGTGCACATGGATAGTGATGATCAGCTACATCAGTGGAAGTTGAGGAACTTCAGCATCTTGCTAGAGATTCTTGGTACTAGAGGTGCTGTCAAGGTGCAGGACGACCAGAATGATTATCCTGGGCCCAGGCTCAGCCAATGAAATGCCTGTGCCGAGTACCCTGAATCAGTGTCCTAACCTATAAATCCTATCAGAAAGGATTGGAAAACTATATGCACTGTAAGTTCCAGGTCCCCTTGAGGTAGATAAAAGAGATAGAGAGAAAAAAAAAGACAGAAGGCACGTGAAAGGGAAGAAGAGAGAAAGAGTGAAAGAAGACCAGCAGCACCAACTGGAAAAAGGGGAGGGGGGGGGGGGGAGAGAGAGAGAGAGAGAGAGAGAGAGAGAGAGAGAGTGTTTCTCTTCTGACACTTGCACTGTCTAGACTAGGACTGGGATATACTGAGAATTACGTTGAAATTGCAAGCTAGCAGTTTGAAGATGGGGATGTTCCTGATGGTGCTTGCAGGTCAGGGGGCTTTGTAGGGAAGTGTAGGATCAGTTTGCAGCTACCTAGCCTAGAATAAGATGGGATGCATTGTGCCTCATTAATTTTAGGGGTCAGCCTCTGTTTTGGGGATCTTGTGTGCAATTAGGAGTGCTAAACGGTATTATAATTGATTATAAATATGTTTCTACTTGTTCTAATATATTGATTTCAATTACAACACAGAATACAAAGGTGTAGAGTGCTCACTCTATATTATTATTATTACAAATATTTGCATGTAATCCCCCCAAAAGAAAAAGTATATTTCAATTCACTTCCTATAATCTCTGTAGTGCAATCTCTATCATGAAAATGCAACTTACAAGTGAAAAATTATGTTAAAATAACTGCGTTAAAAAAACAAAACAATGTAAAACTTTAGCTCCTACAGGTCTGCACTGTGATTCTTATTGTTCAGCCAATTGCTGAGTCAAACAAGCTTGTTTACATTTACAAGAGATAATGCTGCCTGCTTCTTATTTACAATGTTCTGATGATAATCAAAAGCAGTGTAGAAAAATGGACTTTCATTTTCATCATCATGAGTCAGATGCCACCAGCAGAAGTTGGTTTTTCTTTTTGGTGGTTCAGGTTCTGTAGTATCCACATTGGACTGTTGTTCTTTGTTGCTCTTTTAAGACTTTTAACAGCATATTCCACACCTTATCCCTCTCAGATTTTGGAAGGCACTCAAGACTCTTGGGTCGAGCACTGTAGCTATATCTTTAGAAATCTCATTTTGGTACCTTCTTTGCATTTGGTCAAATCTGCAATGAAAATGTTCTTAAATCAAACAACATGTGGTGGGTTGTCATCTGAGACTGCTATAGCACAAAGTATATGGTAGAATGTAGATAAAACCCTAGAGCAGAAGACAAATAATTCTCCCCCATTGATTTCAATCATAAATTTAATCTACACATTATTTTTAAATAGCATCATCAACATGGAAGCAAGTCCTCTGGAACGGTGGTCAAAGCTGGAAGGGGCTTATGAATGTTTAACACATCTAGCACATAAATACCTTAAAACACTGGCTACAACAGTGTCATGCAAATGCCTATTCTTATTTTCAATTGCCATTGTAAATAAGAAATGGACAGCATTATCTCCCCTAAATGTAAACAAATATGTCTTGAATTAGTGATTAGTTGAACAAGAAATAGGACTAAGTGGATCTGTAGGCTCAAAACATTTATAATGTTTTGGTTTTGAGTGCAATTATGTAAAAAAATTGTACATCTGTACGTTGAACTTTCAAAATAGAGATTTCAGTTCACCTCATACAAGTACCGTAGTCCAAAATACTATCTTTTATTTTTTTATAGTGCAAATATTTATAATAAAAATAATAATATAAATATCCTTGTAGACTTCGTATTCTGTATTAATATATTTGAAAATGTAGAAAAAACATCCAACATATTTATAATACATTTAAATTGGTATTCTGCTATTGTTTAACAATGCAATTAAAATTGTGATTAATTGCATTCAAAATGTTTAGTTAATTTGTTTTGCATTAATTGAGTTAACTTTGATTGACAGACAGCTCTATGTGTAATTGGTCTGAATTCTCAGCAATTCAGTACTGTTACATTGCAGCCTTCCAGCAAGAGTATTCATGTTTTTAATTTAACTCCTCCGGGTGTACGTTGTGAACACAGCAATGAAAAAAGGTGTTCATTTAAAAACATAACTAATGTAAATCAGGAGTAAGTCCCCTGAAATAAATTAAGATAAACTGGTGTGAACAAGAAGAGAATTAGAACCATTGTTGGAGAGAGTGCTTAGGAGAGGACAGATGATATGTCATGAGAACAGCATAAAAGAACAGAAGTGTGAATAGGTTGAGGAACAATTTAAGACTCAACTCAGGTCCCATTATTCTCAGGTAGCACTGTATAACACTTTACAAGTATGTAGCAGCCCAAATTAAACATTCTGGAAGAAAAAAGAGAGACTGAAAACACAGCTGAGTTATAAGCTTTTTCATTTTAGAATTTAAGCTTACACAGTCATCTAGGCCCACTATATTCATAATTACATTTCAATATCTGCATACAAAAGCTATGTAAAAATTATTTCCCCCCAAATATACAAATTTTTTCTTCGGATAGTTTAAAACATTTGTGGTCACAGATTTTTAATAGATATATAATATATATTTTAGTCTGAAAAAATATTACTGATATAGCATATCACTTACTCCTGTTTGCAAAAAAACCCAAAACAAACAAACAAAAAAACCAAAACAAAAAAACCCCCATCATCCAAGGTACTGTCTTTCATTACACCATGCAATGTTTGTCTTATCCTCAGGGCATGAAACCAATAACAATAATAAAAAAAAAGTCAACCTCTTTTCTCTTTTTAAAGAAATGACAGGAGAGACTAATTTGGTGTAGTTGTGAACAAATTAAAAATGAAGAGTTAAGAAAGTATGAAAAGAGAAAAAGAAATTACAGTGTGTCAGCTAATTCATGCCCTGATATTATCTATACCAACATTAAATGTAATTAAATAAAGTGTCGTTTAATGTTTTACATTGTGCTCAGTAATTTACATAAATTTAATCTACACCCTCTGACTGATGCAGATTTACATTTGATTGTCTTGTGCATAAAGAGGGTTAGCTTTTAAAGTAGGTAAACTGTGCAATGGATAGTCACAAAAAACATATTACCTGCACAATATTGCTTCTGAAGGCGACATCAGTCAATGTAGATACACACAAAAAATGCGTACTCTTTGCATTTACTAAACACTTATACAACACAGTAAAACTTTGATAAGGCCAAACCTTTTTTTTTTTTTTTAAACAAAATTATTCTGTTGTAAAAAAAAATGTGCTCACATTACTTTGAATCTTTACATGGAAAATAAATCTCTGTTACACTAGAATAAAAATTCTCTCTATAAAATTTACATGCGGATCCTATCATAGCAATTTCAAAAGGAAATATCTGATAAATAGTTCCATATTGTTACAATACTGGGATAAATTAAGAACTGTTTTAGGTCTGGGAGAAAAGACAAGTGCTGGTCACTTTTAAATGCTCTCACAGCAAGTGTGAGGGAAGAGCGTTCCTTGGTTGCTGATTTTTATTCTGTCAATGAAAAAGGTTTAGCCTTACAGATGTTGGCTACGTCTCAAACCCATAAGACAGATTTTTATAGTTTATGATTCATGCAGAAATATAGCTTAAAAATACATCACTAACAATGACATGCTCTGCCTGTGATCAACAGCCCTAACTAGAATGATTTGCAATCTCTCCCTCTGGTCACTTTTCTTTTTCTTTCTGATACTGACCCCTGAAAAAGCAAGCATTTACCTTAGAGATGATTTTGGACCACAGAGATCTAATTCTAATGTCTACATTTTGGCAGAGTGTAAATGAAAATCATTATCACACCATATATAAGCTATTTTAAATATTAGAACTAAGTTGAGATGCCATACGTGTATATAACGTAGGGCAAAAAACAGTGAAGATGACAATGAAAGAGCTGATTTGACAGAAAGAATCATGAATAAAAGACCCCATTTCTTATAGTCCTAGACTAGAGAGCAAGAATGAGAGCAATGCGGCACCATCAAACAAAAGCATGAACTGCACTGAAAAATTCAGGTCTGCTGTGCTCCGAATGTTACTGGATGTCATATTTACTCTTGGGAATAGTCAGTCACATTAAAGTCTGCTACTCACAGTGGCAAGCAGAATGGTGCTGAACCTACAAAGACTTGGGACTATTTATAGCTGTAAATTCAAGCCTCTGCATAAGTCATTGCAAGATACGGGGTCTAAGTCCAATAGCAAGTGTTTGAAAGATCAGATCCTAATACAGGTTTTAATTCTGCACTGCTGTAAATCTGGAGTCATATCACTGAAGTTAATGAAGTCAGGCAATGTAAACTGGTATGGAATCAGAGCCTTAGGTGTCACTAGATCACTTCTGTTAAACTAAGAGATGGATATTGGGTTTGGATTGATAGATAAAGGTAATTCACCAGAAGAAATTACTGCCAACCCCCAGGCCTTTAATACAAAAAAGGTTAAAAAATACTGCTATATGTACTACTTGCTAAAAACACTGACCAATGTTTCCAGGCTTGGTTTCCTAATGTTAGGCACCGAAATCCATGTTTAGTCACTTAGAAAAAGGTGGACTGATTTTTCAGGATACTGAGTAGTCACAGCTTACAATGAAGTCAACATCTTGGAAATACAGGCCACGTACTCGGGCATCTAAATACAAATTAAATGCCTAATTCCAGGCACCCAATGATATAATGTACTAAGTCTAATATTTTGAAGTCTCATTGCTTTGCTTGTTAGATTTAATGAGGACAGATTCAAGAACCAGTAGTTATTTTAACATCAACTAGCCTGTAAAATGTTGATTCTCTGTGCTGGGTCAGACTGGTGAAGCTTTCCTGAGTAGGATGACTAATAATTTTTTTTTAATTACTATTATCTTTCCGGTGCTATTTGCTGTGAATAACGGAGTACTGGCCAATCCTTAGGGTTCAAAAATCAGACCCCAAAATCATAAGACTGTTTTACAAATCAGGACAGTTCTAAACTGTGAATTCTGAGTTCTTATTTGTCTTCGAAGTTTGGCCAAAATTTTCAAATTTGAGTTATTTTTTTTCAAAACTAAAAAGCACCAGAAACTTTTTTTTTAAAAGTCAGATAAAAACATGATTTCCAGGAAGGGCTATCAGAAAAACAGCAGATATTTCAAGACTTGCAATAGAATTGTGAGTTGCCAGCACAGATAGCTGCCAGGAAGAAGGGTGTTTTTCTCTCACTTGCAGCATGGGCAAATATTTGTACACTAAATTAGTCATACATTGCCATAGGAACATGTGTGGGGCTCTCACTGGCATCAGTGGGAGTTTCCCATGAAGATTAAGGGCAGAATATAGCTCTAAAAAGTTTGTACATTTCATTTATATTTACTTCCCAGATCTGGAAACAGAAGCAAGAAATGGATCAACAGTTTTATTCAATTGCTACAAGAACCTGTCATTTTAACTAATTTGATTTTAACATTTGTGCAAATGGTTTTCTTTTAATGTGTGCAGCTAGGATCTGCTCATGCAAGCTTTGACTCGTGTGAGCAGAATTTGTTTTATTTCCAAGTATGACCCTCACTAGTATGGTTGATGTCTCCAACCCCATCATGTACTATTAGTTTTACTGCAAAACAGTCTAGAGATTGGTGTCATCCAAACATTTGCTTTGAGCGAAGGGGGAGGAATGGGAACCAACAACTGGTATCTTTAACATAATAAAAAACCCAAATGTTTAAGAGCAAGTTTCCAGTGGCCTGGCTTCCTTTGTGCCTGCAAAATATGCACGGGAGTGTTTTATACCCATATAGATTTGTGGACACAAATGTTAGTGGTCCAAAGTGTAACTATTAAAATTGATGCTCACAACTCATCACAAGAATAGATGCAAATTGCATCAAGAAACACATAGGGTGGGATTCGGCCGGGTGAAAACGTGGCCATTGGTATTCCAAATGCAATCTTCACCCTGTGAAGTGACAAGAATTTCAAAATTCCCCTGGTGTGTTGCCCACAATGAAAAGTTTCCTGAGGACCCAGTTTTCAAACACCTGGGACTAGATTAGGGCCTATAACTTTGAATCTAAACTATAACAATGCCTTTCTAGTTGAGTAGGAAAAGATTCCAGTTTCTATCTTCATTATGTTTGGATTTGTGAATGCACAATGCAACAAAGGGCACCTGAAACTTATTCTGAAAGAGAAAACAAAATCTTTTCTATTGCCAGGAAGAGAGGATGATCCTTCTAATGTATCCCACTTACAAATAAATGAGGGGGCTTGCCTGGTCTGGAGTTTCTACAATTTCAGAGACAACCACCTTGTGAAGAGGATGGATGAAACAGAGTCCAAATGAGTGCCATGAAAGCTAGCTGGCAGATTTCATCAACAGGCCGTCTCACTGTTGTTCAATTCAGATTCTATTAGTGCAGCCAATATAAATACATGAATTTATAGCCCTGGGCAAATCCTGCAGTTAGGATAAAAGAACCATTCTTGCAGAGTGCATACCGAGACCTGTTGAGTGCCCGTCTTTTCCCATGCCACTTGGATGTTGATGTGGTATCCCCTTTCACTTTTTGTCCTGAAGTCAACCTGAGTTGAGGGTTCCCAGCATCCCTTGGGAAGAGCTCAACACCTCACAGGATCAAGCCCACATTCTTTATTCCAGCTGACCTCTCACTGAAGTCATCTGGAGTTTTAACTGACCAAGGGCTGAAGGATTTTGCCCTCATTTTGTATAAATGAAAAAAATATCAAACTCTCCTTCCCACTGTGCATTTGAACAAAAGATTTGATTGCAGAGGGCTCTGATATTTATGACTCATGTAATAATCCCAAGGATGTGATGCAATCACAGTGATGATGGTATTCTTAGGTCACAATGGTGATGGTTATACTTAGAAAGATCATGGAAAACTAGACATAGTATCTCTCTTGTGGCTTGCAAAATGAGGTAATACTAGGAAAAAGGCAGGGCAAAGTGCTTTGCCTTGAAGGCCTGTTTATTTTCTGCAACTTCAATTTTCTCTCCCCATTTCTCCAAGCAGTGATGGATGTGAGCTGGTGACCACTGAAGTGCTGGTGATCAGTGATTGGTTTGTTTGTGTTTTCACTATTAAGCTGTCAAAGCATTCACATCAAGGGACTGAAGGACAAAATGTAATAGTCACAAGTACCCGCATTAAAGGGACAATTTCATCATGTTTATACAAAAACAAACAAACAAAAAAAAAAAACCCACAAACCAAATCAAACCAAAAAGAACAAACAGAAGAAGAGCTAGGCAATGGAATGAAATGACAGCCAGTAGTGCTATAGGAATTCTGAGAACCACTCCAGTCTTTCTAATCCTCAAACACTTCCAAGAACAAAGGAGGAAAGAGTTCCGTGGGGCATTCCACCTTCATGTGCAGGAAGCGGCTGGCATGGCACGCTCCAATCATTCGTAGATCTGTCACTTTCATCAGCAGTTTTGGCCAAAAGTGTGCAACATGGTGTTTTCTGTAATTAATGTAGTGTTCAAAGGCCAGGAGGAAACCCTCTTGACATTTTTCTATCCTCTCAACACTGAGGAGACCTGGGCGATCTGTAGGTAAAAAGAAACAGGACTAAGGTATTCATTTACAATAATAAATTCCTAATTAAAATCAAGAGAGGAAGGATGATCATGTAATAAAAGGGCTGTACCGAGAACAATGTTCCCTTTAATCTTTTCCATCCATGTGCACATTTTTTCCATCCATATGCAGAATACATTTTGTACATGCACTGATGCATGTGCAAATGTGCATGATCAGTAGAAACAAAATCTAGCTGTAGGCATTCTGCTATGCAGCATTTGAATCTCTCCTGTGCACAATCACACAGCTTAGAGGGAACACTAACTGAGACTCAGGACGTCTGTGTTTAAATCCTGGCTCAATCATAGACTTCTCATGTTGTTATGCTTATAAGAAGCACATAGGATTTTTTTGTAGCGGAAAAGGAAATATGTCATGTTTATTAAGAATATAATAGTAAAGCAGTCAGAATATTCTCTCTCTCTCTCACACACACACACACACACACACACACACACACACACACACACACACACACACAGTTTTACCAATTAATTTTATAGTTACCAGTTTAGGGTCCAGCTCCTCAGGGGTCCAACCAGATTGATTTCAGATAAGGAGAAGTGGGGCTCTATTGGTCCAGACCAATGCTTTAGAATTTTGGCAAGACGGAACCCAGCTCCTCCCTATCGGTGATCAATCTGGTTGGCCACCAGAAAGATCTGAACCTTGAACTCGTAACTATAACATCGATTGGTGGAATAGTGTGTGTGTGTCTATGTAGGCCCGTGGTCCCCAACACGGTGGCATTTGCATGCGCCCGCCAGGTGCTCGGGGCTTGCCTGGCCCCGGGCACATGGCGCACGGTGAGCGCCAGCCCCGGGCGTGTGGCGCTTGCGGGGGGGGAGCGCCGGCCCCAGGCGCGCGGCGCTTGTGGGGCGGAGCGCCGGCCCCGGGTGCGCGGCGCTTGCGGGGGGAGTGCTGGCCCCGGGCGCGCAGCCCTTGGAGGGGACACTGGCCCCGGGCGCGTGGCTATGGGGGGGGGGGGGACCGCCCCCGGGCATGCGGCTATGGGGGGGGCCGCCCCCGGGCATGCGGCTATGGGGGGGGCCGCCCCCGGGCGCGCAAGTGTCCCCAGCCCCTGGCGCCCAGCGGGCGAACGGACACGACCCCTGGCGCCCGACAACCTCAAAAGGTTGGGGACCACTGATGTAGGCATATGCTAGCTGCTTTGCTATTATATTCTAAATAAAAGTGGTGTATTACCTTTTCCCCTAAAAAAACAAAAACCTGGTGTGCTTCTTATAGGCATAACATATTTGGTGGAGAATGTGGGCATACAAATTGGTATTTTGTAGTGGTTTTAAAATTTGGCTGGTGTTTTTATTATACCATTTTATGATATTATTGGGTTACTGGTAGGGATTTATGATTGGTTGGCAGGAAGTGAATTTTTTTTAAATATTGGCTTATGAAGAGAGCTGTATTTTTTATGACTGCTTTAACTATTTGGGCTTTGAAAGTTTTTAGAAGCAGACAAAACCAAACCTTACACTGGAGTTTTATTTTTTGTGAGTTAAAAATTATGATGGTGAAGCAGTGCATCATGCTTAGGTTTTAGGAAGTTTTTTGGGAAAGAATTTAAACATTATTATTTATGCAAACAGCTTAATTTGCAAAACTTATTATACCCATTAGACTAATGGGCTTAGGCGATTTACTGAAGAACAGGGGCCAGTTTATTTTGATTTTAACACATGATTTTTTTGCTTTATTGTAAGTATATTACTTGATTTTTAGATTTTATAAAGCTGATTTTATAGCTTTTTTTTGCAATTTTTAGTCTGTTTAATTGCTTGAGCATTTTTATATTGAAATGTAGTTTTGTTGTTTTGTAATTTCTTAAGCCATTTGAAATAATTTTGCTAAATAATTACAGGTACTTTTTAATTAGCTGTTTAGAGTTAATTATTAATTGCATGGATTGTTTAAACACATTTTGATATGGTTAAATTTATGTTTTCAGTTTATTGGTTTTGTGTTTTAGTTATGTCGTCTGTTAGACTGTATAGTGTAGATACGTTTGTGTGTGTTGATTAGAATGAAGGTCCATTGAGCCATATAGGTGTTAGCAACTTAACCGTACATTCTGCTTATAGTGATTAAAATATCTTTTTGGGCCCTGCAGTTTTTTAATTTGTGGGCTACTAGCACTAGTTTTTTTTAGCAAAGTAATTACATTATTAGCAGCCAGTCAGACAACAAATGTTTTTGACTTGTTAGGAAAGTATAAAACTGGAACCATGGCTTTAAAATATTTACTGTGGAATTTTGTTTTAGTAGTGCTTTTATATATTTTTAAATTATTTTGCTTGATTTTTTTACATACTATATTTAGGTGCACTTATCTGGGTTTGGAGGCAGAAGCTGACTAAAATTCGCCAATTGTTATTGATTTTGTTTTTAGTAACCAATATTTGTATATACTTTTTTTTGGTAAAGTATGTACAGAGACTATGTAAGAAGTCATGTACAGATACTGAAGATATACTGGTAGAATCTGCACTGAGGTATTAGTCTCCAACAGAGATTAAAAAATCCCTGATTTTCGGTTACAGAAAGTGATGTTTATTCACTGGCCTCCCATTCAGGTTGTAAATCAAGCATTAAAAGCCCACACAAAGGATGCCCATTTACGAAGTCAATGAAGAGAGGTGAAGTCAACAGGGAAGCAGCAGAGAGGCAAAACAAGCCACAGAAGGTTGGCCTATTTCTGAGTACTGAGTAATGAATGCTTAGTTAGATGTCAACTTTCTAGAATCACCAACCTTGTAGTTGCCCAAGGACTCTCCTTTGTACTATGCCAGACCTTACTGTGCCTTGCAGATTAACAATAGTTGCACTCTCATCCCAAAGCTGCTTTGAAGCATTCCACTGCGATAGCTAGCCCTTGACTACTCAAAGATATATTGTCTGATGTCCATGAGGGACCAGTATGCACACCAGCTTATAAGATTCAGATCAGGACCAGTATTTTACTTAAGAAAACAGCTCTGAGATATATTTATAGTGAAAACAAGACTAAGTTTATTAGCAAAGTCTAGAGATTCCAAAGAAGGCAAGTAAGAATACTGGAAACATGCAGTTACATAAAAACCAAATTCATAACATGCTTTCTGGAGACTAAACTTAACTATCAGATTAACCTCTTTTCTAACGAAGTTCATTTCACCCAAAATCTTTTGCAGTTTTTCAAACAAGGTTGGCTGGGATCTTGCACCTAGGAATTAAAACAGGCCATGGATTTACATTCCTGAAAAATGAGAAGGAAGATCCCATGGGAAGGCACAAGGTAGGCAGGCCTCTAGCGAAAGCTATGAACTGCCCTCAGTGGTACTGGAGATTCAGCAGACAGTAGTCCTCCCTGCAAATCAGCACTGAATCAATGCACAAGCCTGGCTATAAATATGCTTTCTTTATGAGAAAAGGTATTTTCAGGAAAGTAGTTCCTATGGAAAAACTTTCTGAAACCACTTTTTTACATACCAAGGCTTTGGAAAATAAACAGAGATGCAGAGTTTCAGTGGTAATGTCAAATGAGCACAAATAATCAGGGAGGTCAATTTAAACCCCTGCTTATGTACCATTCACTACTCAGTGCTTGAAGTGGTCTCAATTCCTGCTTCCCCACAAGTTGCCAGGTCTGTCATTGTCCAAAAAAATGAGATCTTCTTGTAGGGCTGGCACAGCTTGTGAGCTTGTGAATATCTACTATACACTATACTGACTGTAATACTATTACTCTGAGGTGGGCAGGCAAGAAACACATAGGAAACCAAAGTGAAATCGTCTATATCAGCTCACTGAAAGCACTATGTGCCTACAGCACTGACACAGAGTTTTGATGGGACAGGCTCCCATGAGCAAACAGTATTACTAGGCATGAACCGATAAATCAAAATAGATTCATGGCCAACTTGCAATGCTCATGAACCATATTCCCAATCCTGTACGTTACAGCACTCTGGGCTGGAACATTTAGGGCATGTCTACACAGCAGGGCTAAAGCCAAAATAAGCTATGCAACTTGAGCTACGTCAGTTGCGTAGCTGAAGTTAAAATAGCTTATTTTGGCTTTTGGCGCTGTCTACACAGCAGAAAGTCTAAGGTAGAGCACTCTTCCTCTGACTTCCCTTACTCCTCGTAAAATGAGAGTTACAGGAGTTGGAGTAAGAAGTCCTCCAGCTTGACATTATGTCAAAATAACTGCTGGTAGTGTAGACGCGGACATGCTATTTCAGAATAACAGTGTTGTATAGACATAACCTTAGAGTACTTACCCTGTGGATGGCTGATGCTGGGCTCTCTGTTTGTAAGTTAGGGAATATTGGCCCAGACTAAGCTACATCACTAATCTCTTTCCCGCAATCAATCCACCTCAGACCTCTACACTGTATTTGACATGGTCTGAAACCAAGCCCACCTTTATCTATTATATGGGGTTTTGTCATGGTTCTCCACATGGTTTCTTAGCCCCAAGGGGATTCAGGAACAAAGCACTTCAGCTGCATCATTCTAGCGATGTCTCAGCCAGTGCGCCCACATTTAAAATCCCTTCTGTATTTCTCTTAGAGAGAGAGATTTGCGGCAGAGACAATGATTCAGACTATGAACCAGGGATGGTTATAAAAACTCTGCTGGTGCACAATATGTTCTTATTCTCACCTGATGACATGAGCAGCACAGCCTGGAGCAGGGCGACCTCTGTGTCATCGAGATTAAATGAAGAAAGCGACATGCCCAGGTCGAAGATGGCATCAGACACTACGCCGAGACCCCCATTTTTCAGTTGGCCCCTTGTCACTGCCATCTCCCCATTTAATGTTAAAGTCTCACTTTCGGGGTCATAGCGCACTGCTGCTCGGAGGGACATAATCTCCATACAGCAGCCTTTCAAAAGGATGATCTGGTCTTCACATGGCAGCTGCAGAGATTACAAATGATAATAGAACAATCTGCACTAACCAGGGTTTTCAAGAAATCTTAGTTCTGAAACACAACAATATCCATGCACGGGTACTCTCAATAAACATCCACAGGTGTTAAATACACGATTAACAATTGAGTATGAATGACAAATCGCCAAAGCTAACCATCTAGTATCCTAGATGCATTAACAGGTGTGTTGTGAGCAAGACATGAGAAGTCATTCTTCCACTCTACTCTGTGCTGGTTAGACTTCAGTTGGAGTATTGTGTCCAGTTCTGGGCACCACATTTCAAAACAGATATGGAGAAATTGGAGAGGGTCCAGAGAAGAGCAACAAGAATGATTAAAGATCTAGAGAACATGACCTATGAAGGAAGGGTGAAAAAATTGGGTTTGTTTAGTTTAGAAGAGAGAAGATTGAGGGGGGACATGATAGCCGTTTTCAGGTATCTAAAAGGGTGTCATAAGGAGGAGGGAGAAAGCTTGTTCATCTTGGCCTCTGAGGATAGAACAAGAAGCAATGGTCTTAAACTGCAGCAAGGAAGGTTTAGGTTGGACATTAGGAAAAAGTTCCTGTCAGGGTAGTTAAACACTGGAATAAATTGCCCAGGGTGGTTGTGGAATCCCCATCTCTGGAGATATTTAAGAGTAGGTTAGATAAATGTCTATCAGGGATGGTCTAGACAGTATTTGGTCCTGCCATGGGGGTAGGGGACTGGACGTTATGACCTCTCGAGGTCCCTTCCAGTCCTAGTATTCTATGATTCTATATTTTGCCATCCCCTTGACTAGGTTCATTCTACCCAATTCCAACTGGAAATTAACATATCATATCATTATAATGAAGTACTAATGGGTCAGAGTTTCATAAAAACCTCAGCTGCAGTGAAGGGATCAGATTTTCAGAAGTGCTGTTCTCAATGAGGGCTGCTGTGCAGGTTTGAAAACCTAATCCAATACGTTTTCATAATATCACTTTCCATTTGCAAAGCATTTGATCAACTAGTTAATATTATCAACTGTTTCTTTGGTTTCAACAATACTGCACCTCTTACTTTCCTGACCCAGGAATGGGGGAGAAGGGGAGATTACACACGGGAAGATTCATAATTGTGGACTGGTTTTTAGTAAAAGAAGTGAAAAAATGTCTCCATGGGAGATTTTTAAAAAAATGCCTAAATGAATGGTATTTGTGCTTCTTATTCCCTGAATCACTTTTGAAACATCCCCCTGTAATATTCTGGAAACCATCAATATCAGCATTTAATAAGGGACAATCAGCCAAATTCTACTTTTAGCTATCGGAATATAATGCAGGCCATGTCTACACTATGGAAGGAAGTCAACCTAAGATATTCAACTCTAGATATGAGAATAGCATAGCTGGAGTTGACATTCCTTAGGTTGAATTTCTACAGTGTTCCCACTGCAGGAGTTTGATGGGAGAAACTCTCCCGTCGACTTCCCTTACTCTTTGTGACCCACTGGAGTACCGGGATTGACTAGGACACCATCAGTGGTCCATTTAGCAAGTCCATATTAAACTCACTGCATCAAACCTTGGGAGATCGATCTCCAGAGCATCAATCTCCAGGTAAGTGGGAACAAGCCCTCAGTTGCCTTTACTGGTGTTACTCCAATGTATGCTGGTGTGAACAACAGCAGAATTTGAATTATTATCTTTCTTCAAGGAATGTTGTTTCCCCAGGGCTTGCAAATGATGGGAAGGAGTGTACAGAGCAACTGGAAATTGTAATGCCAAAGATGGGGAACTCTTTGAGCAGGGTTTATTGAAAGGTTGTTCCTGAATTGCTACATTTAGGTTGTATGTATGTTATTGCTAGGGTGCCTGCACAGTAGGAATAGGTGCCCCTTTTATCATTTCTAGAAATCTGTCTAGCTATAGAAATATATGATAATGAAAGAAGAGTGAAATTTCCAAGACTGTTTTGAAGATATCACTGTAAGTCAACAGCAAATGTGACGTACATAATTATGTGACAATGAAGCTAAATCCAAAATTGGGTTCTAGAAGGGAGAAAATCTGATTCTGATTCATGTCAAGATATTATGTTGGTTTTTTTACTTTAACCATTTCCCATAATCCTGAAGGAAACATGCCATTGGCCAAGGGATACTGCTGGGTTAAATAGGGTCCAAAGAGTAGGTTTTGTAAAAAATAAGGTTTTTTTTACAAATAAACTGAAGACCAATAAACATGGTTCCTTGACTTATTTTTTTAAATGACAATTTTGTTTTTCTTAAAGAAACAAACACCCTAAGTGCATGTAGTAGCCTGCATCCTTTAGCATATCATGGTGGGATCTGATGGAAGTCGACAGAGCATTCTGAAAAGTCTTAGGGGCTTGTGTCTTTTGACTGTCTTTCCCCTAAAAAGGGGGAGAAAGGTGGGCATAGAAAGCATGTGACCTCCTAGCGGCTGGAGCCCAGTGCGCAACAATGGAAAATTCCTTTCCTCCATTCGCTCCTAGCTCTATTCTTCCCCATCTCTACTCTTCCATGCCTGTCCATTGCTCTCTTTTTTTACTCTCTCCAGTTCTTACCCTTCTTTTCCATTCATAACTGCTTCCCTATTTTCTCACCTATCTCCTTATTGCTGGGCAGGACTTGGATACGACCTGTGTATGCAATGAGCCAGCCTGACAGACCTGGCTTCCTCCTAGCCTGCATGGAGTGTGGGCTTTCCAGGCTGCAGCTGATGTGGGCAGTTTTATCAGGACGCTCCTCTTCCAGCAGCAACATATGCCCAGTAGAGACTGGGGCTTCAGCTCCAGGGGGATGTCTAGACTGCATCTCTCTGTTGGCAGAAGGATGCAGATTAGGCAGGTCGACATTGCAAATGAGGCAGGAATTTAAATATCCCATGCCTAATTTGCATACAAATGGCCGCAGCATTTTTGTCAGCAAAAAGTCTCAGAAGGCATGAGGGATCTGTCGAAAAAGGCTTTCTTTCTCGACAGATCCCCCTCTAGACTGCCACTTTTTGCCGACAAAGTGCTGAGTTGGCAAAACGCGGTGGCCATTTGTATGCAAATTAGGCACGGGATATTTAAATCCCTGCCTCATTTGCAATGTCAACCTGCCTAATCTACATCCCTCTGCCGACAGAGGGATGCAGTCTAGCCATACCCCAGTTGACTGTGAATGATGAACTCCTATCATTGTGCCCCCGATGGCCACAGAAGTGAACTTGGCTGCTCACAAGTTGATTTGGGGACTGAAGTGACCTCAAATTGCATTGGCAAAACTCTTAGGCAAACTGGGGCCATTGACAACTGTGATACCATGCCACTAGCCCCTGAAACTGGAACTGACTAGCAGCTTGCCCAGGCTATTTTCATTATCCTAACTGAAAGAAGTGCAATAGGGAAACAATAAAAACACTATGTGCATTACCTCTTGCAGCAAGCAAAGGCATGAGGGAAAAGGCTGTGGACCTTCCTTGTTCTTTCTTTTCTGCAGAAATTAGCTGCACTGTAAGCTCCAGCCCCAGGACTGTGATTGTGTCTGAACTTTGTGCAGGGATTTATAGGGGAAGGTAATGTTTTTCCTCACAAACTGACTCATAGCCAAAGTCTGGCCCATGCAGGGTTATGTGTAACCGAAGTAAAGAAATATGTATTTTTAAACAAGTAAAACGTTTTAGCCAGGCTATGCCCCTTTTAAATAAGTACTAACGTTTGCCATTTCCATGTCTTTATTCCACATCTGTGGCCACATGAGAAGGCAGCTCTCCCCGTCCTTGTATTCACTGTTAATTGTTTCGCATTCTATTGTCAGATACTGGTGTCTGCAGGAATAAAGTTCAAAAGATGGCTCAGCTGCTAGGAAGGCCTGACCTACAAAAGTGTGTAGCACACAAAGGTCATGTCCCACAACTCCTGACTCATTTTCTTCATTCTTTCCACTTGCTTCAACTGTGAAGCATGTGGGCCCTGTGTGGCCAGGAAGGGTCAGAGATGTCAGATGGGCACTGCAGTCTGTTTTCTGATGGACTAGGTCTGATCATTAAAAAGACTGCCCTGGAATGTCCCTGCAACTTTTCCCTGCAAACAGTAAATTGATGCAGAAAACTCTCCCCCTCAAACACTGGAGAGCTGCAGGCGCCTCCTTTGTATTTTAAAACCTTCATACTTGACTGTTATTTCATGCTTTCCTGGCTGACAGAGCCAATCCTCAGATTCGCTAGGGGGAGCTATATACATTGCGCCAGTTACTGATACTTACTACATCGTTTTGTGGGTGCCAGAGGAGGCAAAGGGGATTACCCAACATATCTGCTCTCCTTGACTAACCTTAAAGATTGAGCTGTCAGCTAGCAAAGAGTGCAATGATGGGCCTGCCTTTCACTCCTCCCCAGACTTATGTTCAGTCTGTGGAGGAAGAAGTGATTCCCATGGCTGGATTTCAGATGATCTCCTTGAGTAGGCTCATTGTCATTTTCAAGGTCATTCTCTGGACATATAAACAGTGAGGTCAAGTGCTGTTCTGCAGGAAGGGAAAGTAAGGAGGCTCCGCTGCTGCACAACTTCCAGGGTTGTGGATCCCAGGAGACTCTCAAATATCAAGGTTATTTTCCAGTCAGTTCAGCCCAGAATTAACATTTTTTAAAGTAAAGAGAACATCCATTTTCTACTGCTTTCAAATTTACATTCATTCCCAATGTGCACCAATGTGAGATCAAAATAGGGCCTACGCATGCCCTAATTACACTAATATTTCATATTAAATATTCCTCTCACAGTGTGTCATACATTTGAATATCTTTATGGAGTGAAGCATTGTTAGTTGCCTCCACTCTCTTGGAATGTCCATCAGACTTACATTTTACTTGTGATAATGTGTGAGGGGACAGATTGGGGCCTGGGGTTTTGCTGACATCCCATCCAGTACAGATGAACCAGTGAGAGAGGTGTCTTAGTCCTGGATTCAGAGAGGCACTTCAAACACATGCTTAACAGGAAGGCACTTAAGTAAATGCTTGCCTTTAGGCATGTGCTTAAGCACTGCTGGGTTAATGGACCTTAAGTATTTTCTTAAACTTATGTAAGTGCTTAAGTGACTTTCCTTAGGAAGATTTATTGAATTTGCCCAAACAAAACCACAAAAATGAGGATTTGATTCATCATAGGGAACAGGAAACTAAATGACACCAACATTATATTATACTGTCTATTTTTGTTTTTAATTCTCATCTGATTTAAACCAAAATGAATTTATTGGTAAGGTCTTACCTCTTCACTTCATTCTTACTTGGCTCAGGTCAACAGGAAGTGGAGGGATTTTATGAGACTCAGATATAATTTTATGTATTTTCATGTTACATTGATACTAATTTTTATTGTTTCTCTTGAGAGTTGTGTTTTGAATGGTATGGAGCAAAGCAAGAGAAAAATGTCTTACCTCACAAAACATAGGCAACTTTTTGGCAAAATCCACCACTCTTGTAATTGCTGGTGTAATAATTTTTGTAAACTGGCTGAAGGCTTCTAAATCCACTTTTCCACTTTCTGGGGCATTAACCATTGGTGCTTGCCCAATATCTTCAGGCTAAGGATATTAAGAAATACATTAAAAGAGAAAATTTGTTTCATTCAAATAATCTTTGTAAATTCTTATAATATGGTAGGGATTATATATAAAGTCTAGCACTCTGTTTCTATGAAATTAAACAATAATATTAACTATTATTTATGTAGGACCTATAGAGGCACTGTCTCTAAAACAGGCCATAAAATGTGCATCTGTCTGTAAAATAGTGATTACATAAATAAATGGGTGATTAGCATACCACTACCCATTTTGTATGGGCAGCTGCATATTTTACACATGCATTTGCCTGCTTAGTCTAGGCACATATCATGAGGGAAGTTAAGGTGTTTCTGCATGGAAATTTAGTACTGATCCTACTCTCTTCTACTGTTTAGCACTCACACTGTCCCTTGAAACCAATGGACATTGAAGATAGTCATTATCTTCTACAAGATGCTCGGCACACAAAGGATTGTGCTCCTTGGCCTACCCAGTGTTACAATGTTATAACATCACAAAGAGTACAAGCCAAACACCAAGCCTTATTTTCAGAGCTGAGCTAACATGATTGGGACTGAAATGGGAACTAGTTTGGATCAAATAAAAACTCCCTGAACAGTTGCTCATTTAGACTGAAATTTGTTTCTCTGCAAGCTTCAGCACAAGACTTATGCAGAATGTAAATCCTATTTTGAGGCTTTAAGTGGGGTTTATATGATGTGCATGCTTTAAACTGAAACCCTGCACGGGGTGAATTTCCCCCCAGATATATTTAGACTTACATATTTTGTTCCAAAACTTCAGAGGGGTAGCTGAGTTAGTCTGTAATAGGAAAAACTTAAAAAACAACAAATAGTCTAGTAGCGCCTTAAAGACGAACAAAGAATGTAGATGGTAAACTCATGATACCATCTACATATTTTGTTAGTCTCTAAGGTGCTACTAGGCTATTTGCTGTTTTTTATATTTTGTTCTGTTTAACCCCACCTCTACGTATTCAAGGCTTTGCAATTACAAAAGACCTGCCAAACTATAAGTGAACAGAGCATTTTGTTCACATTACTAAGTTAAAAATTGTACAGGAGTCAGAGAAGAACTCCTTCAAGACTTTCAAGGTGTATGAAATTTACTGAAGTCCCTTTGAACAGGGGTGGAAACTGCTATTTGAATCATATAAATAATATGGGCTTAGGAATTTTTTTTAAAAGCAAAATGTCAAAGATTTTCCTACAGTTCTGCCATCAGTCAAAGTCAAAATCTAACTTCCTTCAGAAGACAACTGGTGCTCTGTATAGAGCACATAAGCATCTGATTTGGAAAGAATTAGGAAAACCACATGCTATGTAACCCAACATATTAATGCAATTGAGGTTAGGGGGGGAATTAGTACACAGTATCCATGCTCTTGCCCTTTTAAATCAAATCAAATCAAATCAAATCAAATCAAATCAAATCAAATCAAATCAAATCACAAACTTTGCAAGATAGTAATTTCAAAAACAACTGTGTCACTTTTTTGCTTTATTCTCTGTCTTTGTGACTATTCTTTTTGTGTTATCTTCATTATGTCCTCACACAACAGTGTGTGACTGTACATATAGAAATGTGTGAACCACAGTTTGAAGTAAGTAAATAACAAAAAAAGATCAGTCGAAAATAGAAAACTCTCTGTAGTGGGTTTAGCAATAGCTCAAGATTTGTGCAGCGGAGTATGCTGTCGGTGTCTGTACTCACGGATAACCAACTTGGATTGAGGTAGGTTTCCCTTTAATTTGAAGGCTTTTGGTATTTATGACGTAGGACTTTAATTGCTCTTGTGTGCTTCAGGAGTGTTTAGTATGTTGCATTAATTTCCTTTACAAATCAAACTCAGCAAAATAATCAAAAAATGAAACAAACCTTTTTTAAGGGCCAAGCATCAAAAACGTCTTTTTATTCTCTAGGCTGAACCACAGAGATAGATTATTTAATAGACGGAACTTTACCTGAAAAGCTCCCCAGGGACCTTCTATATTTTGCAATCCCAGTGATGCAGTATATGTATTATCCTGTTTTTGCTAAAATTAAATCCTTCTTCCAGCATATTATTTTGGTTTAAATAAATGTATTCATTTTAAAAAAGAGGTTAATAAAACCAAATTTAAAAAAAATCTGATTTTTGAGTTACCTGAAAAAATGGTTTTTATTCACAACATGAAACCATGTTGGACATCAATCCATACTTGGACAAATGTACATGCACACGCAGAGACATTATTTATATTATGGGCTCCAGCGTACAAGGAGTCCATAATATAAAGATATACTTTTTATTTTTCCTTGTTCTACCAAAACAGTGGGATCCAACTGCTTTGTCAGTTACTCAGTATCACTCTGCTACCTATTGTAGTTGTATAGTTTGATCAGCTGACCAGAAGTTGGCACCCACTAATTATGAAGGTAAGATGTAAAACTCTGCAAATCTGCAGATATCCACTTTATATCCATGGGTATCCACCTCCATTGATGTGGATGGGGATAGCCACAGATCATTTTTTCAGATATAGATGTGGATTCGGATACACATTTTGTATCTACAATTCTGCAAATCCACGGATGTCAATGCCCATTTTATATCTGCGGGTATCCACATCCGCGGATGTCAATGCAGGCTCATATCCACGGCTCATTTTTGCAGCTATGCATATGATTTTCATACAGATTAACCAGTCAAGAAACAAATTTGAAGGAAAACCCTGCCCGGGGATGATAGTGCTGGGAAGAGGTTCATGGGGGAATAAAATAATAAAAGAAAAGAAACTAGCAAGAAAAGTAGAGTAAAAGACTATAGTTCCTACCAGAAATTTCCTTTTTTGTTTCCAGTGACTTCCTTGTGCATTGGTGGCCACATGTGCTTCAGTGACAATTTTGATCAGCTCCCATTCTTCATCTGTTGGCTCGGGTTTGTGCCCAACTGTTTTTTGTAGCTCCTCCCGACGCCTTTTCTCTCGGTTTTCTTCTATCAGCTTCCTTTTTGCTAACCGCTTGCTGTCATCCAGCACCACTGTCAGCAATAAACAACAAAATAAAAAGTAACAAAATGGAAGGCTGCTCTTGGGCTTGTCCGAATTTTAGTCTGACCTGCTGAGAGAACTATAAACAACTCAACAAGGCAATTGATGAAGAGGTCTATCAGCCAGCCTAGTAGAAAGCATGGCTAGTCTTTCTTACCCCACACTTACTCTTGTTAGATCCTGAATGATTTACTTACATATGTGCTTAGCTTTATGCACTGAGTAGTGCCACTGTCTTCAGTGGAGTCCTATTACTCTTAATGGGACTGTTCACAGACTGTAAAACTATACAAGAGTGAGAGTAAATTCATTGGACCCCCCCGCCCTCTCCCATCTACTTGTTAGTGTATTCCAAGAAAGGGGTCTTTTTTTCCTTCAGAAAGAAAATTAAAAAAAAAAACCATTAAATAGCCAAGCAAATGCTCATGTTACAGTCTCATAAACTGAGATGGAGTCAAATGTGAAGTAAGAATATAATAGTGTAAAGGTAGACAACGCTCTGTGAATACACCTAGAATATTATTTGGTCATGTAAATTTAAACCACTAACAATTCCCCTCACGCATATTCCTGTCGTTTATTATTTTCTGTTACTAGTGAGACATCAGTCAGCCATAGAGATGGAACACCTCTGTTTATCGACAGATAGCAAAATCCTCCTTCCCCTACTCACGTGAGTTGTCCCAGTTAAGAAAATTGAACTATTCAAGTTGCCAAAGAGAGCAAGCTTTGTCCGTATCAGGTACCGCACAGGGAGCAGAAATGCTTCCCGTGCCTTGTCCCAGTAACATAGAACAGTTCGGAACTGGAAAGTTCACCTCTGCTGGTGGAGGGAGAGTTTGGCTGTTGTGCTCGTTCACTCCTCCATATGTACTACCAGCTAATGGTGGTTTTGACATCTGTCAGCAGGAACTAAACTGTGATTACTATCTCATTTTCGATAGCCACTAAACAGACCAAAACATCACTTTTGGTCTCTGCTAGTCTGGGCTGGATGTGAACTGGTGGCTTAGAGCCACCCAATCTCCTCTCATTCTATTTTTACTGGGAATGACGAAATGACACGAAAAGTCAACGTGTCTCCGCTTCTATATATATACAAAACATAATAATTCCTATTAGTACAAACAAACTTAGAACATTTTAGTTCTATAAATTCTCCTTAAGGGTTTTTTTTTCTTGCTTTGTTTTTCTGCAGGAGATTGAACTAATAACAATCATGAACTAATACACAGTGAGATTCATGTAAGTTACTCCCATTTATACTAATGGATGTTATGGTGTAAATCCCCTGTGCAATGATAGAAAAAAAAGCCCCTGAAGGGTTAATCTTGCAGCCATATGTCCTGGTTCTCCAGAATTCGAGTAGCACTCTCTCTCGGTACATACAGTCTTTATGGCTAAAAATAAAACAAACAACTGCAGGATGACTCACACACAGAAATTCAACTTCACATTCTCCAGAAATTTCTAAACATGATGTTTTTCCTGCAAGGCATCTATCCAAATGGATTCCCTCTCCCACACTAGAAAATATCCTTACACAACATGGCTAAGGCCCAGGAAAGGCCCAAGCTGTTAAAAGTAAACAAAGTATTACTGCCCTATGACAGAAATAGTTTGGGAAAATAACAAATATATTTTCCAGTCACTACACTGTAAAAGGGAAAAACTGTTGGTGGCTCTGTTCTGTTCAAGCAATCTTTACAAATCAACACATTTTAAATGAACAGCAAAATTAAAAGAAAAAAAGAAATCTACTTACAATCTGTTGCCATGCCAACATAGATACATTTTTTGAAGCGACATTCTTGACACTGGTTTCTTGTTACTTTATCTATTACACATTTTCCTTCATATTTACAGGAATAGGTTGGATGGAGATTCTTCTGAATGGTTCTTCTAAAAAATCCCTAAGTGGGAAACAAAATTCAGAAGGCATTAATGTTCTGTATTTTTTGGCACTCCAAGGTACTTGAACTTGGTATTGATGTAAATATGTATCCAAGATGGAATATTTTGTGTCACAAAGTTTTAGTACATCAGCCTTCTAGTATAAGTTCCTTACTCTCTTGAGTTTCATGGAACATTTCTCCCTAGTATTAAAACTAGAGAGAGAGACCTGAGATGTAAAATTCAGATCCAAATGCAAATGGAGTACTATTCAGATGTAGGCTGCTAGCTTTGCCTCTTATTAATAGAGTAGTACCAATTGTAGTATTTACATCTAAACTCAGATTCTGAAGCACTGACAAAGCATGTTCAGAGCTAGTGTTTTCGATGAGTCCTTCTGCAGACACATAGGATAAGTAAGGAATTCTGATCTACAGCCATGTTGCGATTCAGAACTCCCAAAGCCCAAGAGCATTTGAATCTGGGAGTTTGATTCAGGACCATCTCTAAATGAAACTATTGTTTTCAAGGGTTATTTAGTTAAAACATTTACAGTAATTCCTCATTTAACACATGCCCACTTAACACGTTTTCACAATAGCACGATTTTTTTGGGGAACGTTTTTTGAATTACACGACTGTCCCCGGAATAACACCATTTCCCCAGCTGGCCATTGGTGGCTGTGTGGGGCTTCCCCCACCTCCCTGCAAAGTGGTGGAGGGTTCACCACTCGCCGCACCGTTCCCCGCTGACTCCCCCTCTCCAGATGCTTTGCCCCCTTTCCTCCATCCCTGCTTGCAGGCCAGTGGCTGGGTTTCCCCAGCCGGACCATCGCTGGTGGCTGCGCGGGGCTTTTCCCCACCTCCCTGCAAAGCGGCAGAAGGCTTGTCGCTCGCCACATCATTCCCCAACGACCCCTCCCTTGCCGGATGCAGTGCGGGTCCCGACAGTCACAGGGGTATACTGCCAACCCAATCCCTCTCCTGTCTCCTCCCCTTCCCTTCCCCAGAGCCAAACACTTCCCCTCCCTGCTGTAACCCAGTCCCCTTTCTCTCCCAACCTTATGTCCCGGTCCCAACAGATACCATAGCTTGAAACGCAACCCCCACCTTTTCCATTATTTTCAATGGGAAAATTGCCCCACATAACACGTTTTCTCTTACCACGATCATTTTCTGAAACATATTTATAGTGTTAAATGAGGAATTACTGTATTTATGACTAAAGGGAAACATCTGCTTGTGTGCAAGATGCTTGCGTGAAAGTAATTAAGGTTAAACACAAATTAAACACAAAACAGATGTGGCAGTAGCATTTTGCCAGAACCAAACAAAACGTGCCCATCAGAAGTTTTGAGCTCAAGTTTAAATATTGAACCCACAAAATTCAAGTGGCCTATAAAGCTGAAGAAATGAGTACACACTTACCTATGCTACACATCAGGACAAAGATTATCACCACCAATTGCAGTATGAATTTGGGGCCAGCTGGCATAAATTGATGTCAATGATTTATATTAGCTAAGGATCTGATTTCTAGAGAAATCAGATACAGCCTTCTCTCTGAAAGTTAAGGACCTGCATCTGCTGTCAACAGGAGCTTTGTTATTGATTTGAGACACAGCAGGATCAGGTCCTAGAAGGGTGTGCAACTACAGTAGAGGAAATCAAGACGGGAGCAAAGTAAGATAACTATGGTTCCAAATCTAACCAGAGTCTGAGAACAGTTTGGGCCCCCCTCTATCTACTATGCACATTATGGATATAAAAAACCTGGGGCAGCAAGTCTCAGAACCCCACTCAATTAGGGCTTGGGGCTATAAATTGCAGGGTAGATGTTGGGGCATGGCTCTGGGACCCACTCTGAACTTAGTCTCCATCCCAAATTCAAATGTCTAGACTGCAATTTTTAGCCATGCAGCCCAAGACTTCTAAACCCAAGTTTACACTGCTGACCAGGTCAACTGTGGCTAGGCCCTCTGCCATCAGGAGTGGGGGAACAAAGGGGAAAATGGGCCACAGCGATACTAAAGGGCCTGTTACTCCTGGCCACCACTGTTGCTATGAAGCCAGTGGCAGCACCTGGAGCTGTCGGCCCTTTACATTGTTGTTGAAGCACCGCACTGTATGCTCTGAAAAGCACTGAGGGCTACCTGTGGAGGTGTGGCACTCTCTGAGCAGTGTAGAGGTTTGCCTAGTTCCAGACCCACCTCTTCTGGTAAAGGCCCCACTCTTTCTGGGGACGCAGAGCTCCTGGTCTTGCTGAGGAACCTGGCGAGTTCTGTCAGCTCTGCTGCCTGTAGCTTTGTTGTGGCTCTTTTACTGCTGGGAATATATAGTTTTAGGGTCTGACCCTGCAAAAACCTGCACACAAGTTTAACTTCAGGTACAGTGGATTGAAAATCAGAAGAGCCAGGATTTTATCCCACGAGTAGTCTTTTCAGTTCAAAGACACAAGGGAAAAGGTGTGTTCTTAACTCAAGATAGCTAACTCAAGTAAAACCCTAGGGAAGTCAAGGCAGTTTGTAGCATTCACAGGAGAGAGCAGGTTGAGTTAAAGTTAGGGGGAAGCCTACTCTTTAACTCAGCTTGTTAACTTGTGTGAACACTAAAAGCGGACTTGTCTCCATATAACTTTACTACAAGTTAGTTAACACAACATGTGTGATAATGTTGAATAGACAGACCTTGCCCTCCGTATGAGCCGCTGATGTTGGTTTGTGGAAATTAACACACATACTCTTCTTAGTCAGGTAATTACCAATGTGAATGGTGTTAAAATCCAAAAAGTGAATAAAAATGTACATCTATCCATCTATTTATCTATCCATTCACCTCTTGATAAACATGGGACTCTAAAGTTTAGATCCAAATACTCTACATGTTTTGGGGAGAACATGGGAAGTACCTATCTCTTTGTATGACACGAGAGTATGTACCGTGTAGTCTTGTCTTCTTAAAATGATTCCTTTTCTGCAGGAAGGGAATATCTTGGTTACAGGATCTAGTGCTCTTTCATTGAATTCACTGCAGTGAAGGAGTTCTTTTAAAAGGACATGTCTGAACCATGCTGTTTTTCCCCATTTGTTTGCCTGAAACAATCTCTGTCTTTATTTAAAACTAACAAACAATTGTTCATATAATTTTATAAATATAGCTCATGGTTTAAACTATATTTGATTAGTCATGATATAAAAGGTAAAATAGGAAAAGAAAAAAGCATCATGTTTAGTGGCAATAGATTCTAAAATACTTTGTGTTGTATTTACATGTACCTGCGTGGGGCTTTTGTGTGTTTGTTAGCTTTTCTTTTTTACAATAATTAAGAGAGACACAGGAATACTGGCAATTTTCAAAAATAATTCATGCCACCCAGTGAGGTTCTTTCCTGGCGTGAAATAGCACAACTTCACAGAAGTCAATGGAAGTATATTGTTTTGCAACATGTAAGAACCTAGTCAAAGAGATTTTTAAAAATACAAAACAAACTCCTAAAAGTTAAGTTAGAAACATACTATGGTAGTGTCCTCTTTTTAATTGTAAGCCATCTGCAAAAATACACCTTATACCCATACCCGATGCATATAAGTATCAGTTACACAACCAGACACACTGGGCTCGTCTACACTGGCCCCTTTTCCGGAAGGGGCATGTAAATTTCACCTATCGTCGTAGGGAAATCCGCGGGGGATTTAAATATCCCCCGCGGCATTTAAATAAAAATGTCCGCCGCTTTTTTCCGGCTTTTAAAAAAGCCGGAAAAGAGCGTCTACACTGGCCCCGATCCTCCGGAAAAAGCGCCCTTTTCCGGAGGCTCTTATTCCTACTTCGAAGTCAGGTAATTACCTTCGAAGTAGGAATAAGAGCCTCCGGAAAAGGGCGCTTTTTCCGGAGGATCGGGGCCAGTGTAGACGCTCTTTTCCGGCTTTTTTAAAAGCCGGAAAAAAGCGGCGGACATTTTTATTTAAATGCCGCGGGGGATATTTAAATCCCCCGCGGATTTCCCTACGACGACTGCTGAAATTTACATGCCCCTTCCGGAAAAGGGGCCAGTGTAGACGTAGCCACTGAGTATTGTGCTTAACAGAGGTTTCTGTTCTCTCCTAATGTGCTTTTATGTTTTATATGACAGCCAAGTACAGTTGCTTTTATGACATTGGAACATGAACTCGAGCACCATTTCTAGGTCCCAGCTTCCCGCCCTGGCTATTTACCTTGCATCCTTCACAAGTGATGCAGCGATAATGATACCCAGTTGCTTTGTCACCACATACTACACATAGCTCGTCCTTGTCTAAGTAACTGGGTATGTATCCTGTAAAGGAAAAGAGAAAGTGGCATGAAAACAACTATATTAAAATCAAATGTAGATCTTCTCTGCCTAGTCCCTACTTCTGACTTTTCATAGCAGCTAATACCCTTAAAAAGGTTACACTAGAAATGTGACAAAACCATAAAAAATAAACTACTATTTTAAAAACTTATGTTTTAGTGTCTACTGACAACATAAATCAACAGAGGCAAGTCAGCAACTAGTTCTTTGCATGAACAAAATATTATTTGATACAAGTAAATATAGCAAGTTTCACTTTTTAACTCAAAGTCTTTGGTAGGAAAAAATAAATGCAAGAAACAGAAATATTTATATTTTCTCTGTTTTGTTCTGTGTAATCTGATATGCTTATAACATGATGTTTGATAGTTCCAGGTAAATGTTTCAATATCCTATCAATCAGAAATATCTATTTACACTGTATTCCTTTTCAACTCTTTTTGTAGGCATGATATAAATTCTATTTTACATAGGTGTGTACTATAGTAACTTATTTACTGTAGGTGGAATTTAAAACAGAACATATTTACTATGTGAGAATCAAAAATGGGTGTGTGTCTCTCTCTATTAGTGGGAGAATGACACTTTTTTTCTTATCCATATGATTTACCATACATCGGACATCTGAAATTAACACGAATACTACTAAGTACAGTAGTTGCATTAGTTGGATCTTTTATAATAATAAAACATTAGATTTTAGTTTTATAAAAGTTTGTAAAGTATTCAAGACAACACAGAACAAAATTCAAAAGTTAACAACATATACTTTAACGTAGGGATACATTTAAAATTCAAGTTGAATATAAGACAAGTAGAACAAAAATGTTATTCAAACAATTTAGAATTAATGGAATTCAGAATGTGTTTCTTTAAGACGGTCTCTGCATAAGGATAATTTCATACAATGATTTCCAGGAGAGAGTCTCTTTGTGGAGACAATGGAAAATTACAATATTTTCCATATGACCCTGGAAGAATTATTAAAACCAAACAAAACACAACTACAAAATATGCTGAACTCATATACAGCTCTCTCTCTCTCTCTCTCTCTCTCTCTCTCTCTCTCTCTCACACACACACACACAAAATGAAGCAAAATGCAGGACAATGTAGCACTTTAAAGACTAACAAGATGGTTTATTAGATGATGAGCTTTCGTGGGCCAGACCCACTTCCTCAGATGAGGCTTTGGTTGTGCAAAGCGTTTGCAGAACCCAAACAAAATATGGTTTTTATCTAAACATGAAAAGTTTAGGTTGAGGATTAGTTTTGTATTGTTTCTAACATACATAAAAGATTTGCATAGCAGGGGTTCTCAACCTTTTTTCATTTGCAGACCCCTAAATATTTCAAATGGAGGTAAAGACCCTTTGGAAATCCTAGACACCTGTGGACCCCAGTGGTCATTAGGCCGACTGAAAGCCGGTGTTCTGTGGTATTGACAACTGCTCACAGACCCATTGAACATAGTCTGCGGACCTCCATGGGTCTGCAGACCACAGGCTGAAAACCATTGCTGTATAAAACCCACTGAACAGCTTCTGCGAGAGAAGACACTAGTGCCACCTATAGGGGAAAAGGAGAAACTGAACAGAATGTCTACCTGTTAATGTGTGGCATTGAAGTGGTTGCCCTAGATTTTAGAAGGCAGTATTGTTATTCCTAATGCAAAGGTTTATAAATACATCTTTTTAAAAATCTTCCCTGTATTGGGCATTTTTTAAAAAGATGAATTGTTACCAAAACTAATCAATATAACTGAAAAAGGAATGCTCTGTAAATATTATCCTTTCCACTGTTGATCCGCTTTGAACTGAAATTAATCTACAAATTTGACACTGTTACCCTGGGCTTGAATAAAGACGGTAACTAGATAACACACTACAAAGCCAATTTCCCCTGCCTTTGAGATATGCATTTTCACATCAAAAACTATGACTGGGACATATCCAGCCCACGTAATTAGTTTCACTAACACGGGTCCTACAGTTGGCAGGTACTTCTTTCACTGTTACATAGATCTTAGATTCTGTTATTTCCACTCCAACATGAAAGCTCATGATCCTATATATTTCGGTTAGTCTCTAAGGTGCCATGGGGCTACTTGTTGTTTTTAAAGTTACAGATTAACATGGCTACCCTCTGAGACTCTTTCATATGGTTTATCTTAAACTAGACTGTAAGCTTGTCAAGGCAGGGGCTGTCACTTTGTGCGTTCAGGGTATGGCTGCATAGCAGTGGGAGGTGCAATTATCAGGGTCAGTAGACAGACATGCACTGGTTCTGCTTGAGCTAGTGCACTAAAAATTGCAGTGTCAACATGGCGGCATGGGTGGGGAGCTTTGGCTAGCTGCCCATCTGAAAGAACCTAATCCCCTGGGTGTATATATGGGCAGCTAGCCTGAGTCATCCCTTGTGCGGCCACAGTCACACTGGTATTGTAGGCACTAGCATATGGAAGTCTACTCAGGCTGAGGTTTAGACCTGCCAGCTGCCGTGTGGAGGTGCCCTCAGACCAGCAGGGCCCCAAACCTGTGTGGGGAGCCAGCATACCACTACAGGGCACATAAAAATAACAACAATCATAAAAACAATAGAAGGCAGCTACTGGGGCTGTGCTACAAGGTGGACTGCTGCTGGCTTTTTGTGCCTAACACATCAGAGGGGCGAGCCCCAGACATAAAGAGATGAACTAGAAACTGAAACTGCCTGTTAGCTGAATCAGATGGGAGCTGCCTGGGAAGATGGGGATCAGACTGGGAAGCAGGTCTAAACTGACAGCTTAATGAATGGAGATAGACCAAATGAGGGTGTTTGAGAGTTTGTGGCCAGCCCCAGGTCAACAGATGTGCCACTTTGGAGGCTGGATTTTGAGAAAGTTACCAAGATCTTACATTAGTAAGGCACCGTTTAAAGTAGCAGTTCCCAAGGGACCTAGTAAATAAATTCTCAGGTATTTAGGTTTAGGCCCTCATTCTCCCTATGCCCAGGCTGCACACACAGAGTTAGTCACAGCTTCTTGATCTGTCTGCCGGCCCCAGAAAAGGCAAGAGCAGCCGGGAACTCATTCGTATTTACAGCACTGACTCTTAATGGTCCATAAGCGAGCGAAAGATCAAATACAGTGGAACTCTGCTCCACCACTCCTCCTTCCACGCACACCTGCCTCCTCATACATCATAGTGGGTGAGGACAGGAGGCAGAAGAACTAGGGGGGAGGCCTCCTGTGTGAGGGGAATTCTCCTGCTATTACAAACTGATTTAAGATGACTTTGTCCTGCTTATGCAGTGCCATAGAGCCTGTGTTGTACAGAGAATGTGCCCCTCAAATTTCAGAGGTCTTAAATGATTTGGTCTGTCATTCATTATATAAAATAATTAGCAACGGCGTCAGGAATTCTTGCTTTGTATGAGGGAGGGGGAAGCCACTTGTTTTAGATTGCCCCTTTACATAAATGGATATATTAAGACCAACCTATAACCATTTGTGTTACTGTTCTCTGCCTTGGAGGGTCACTCTTTTCAGGATCAGAGCAAACATTTTTATACATGGCAAGAAGGCAAAAGAATTGCAAACACATGGCCGTAAGGACACACTCCAATTTACAAAATAAAAGTAGCAATATTGAATGGGAGAACAGTCCAAATTAAGATGAGTTGTTTCTACCCAATATTAAGTTTTCACTGTACTGATTTTAGACATTTAGAACCAGATCCTAGCTTGTACCAATTGCCCCCTACTCCCATTGCTTAAAATGATGAAATGTGGTGCTCAGCACTTGGCAGAATTATGCTCATACTCTATAATCCTGTATATTTTGCAGTTAGGACGGGTGCTGCTTTTCAACTAGGTTAACAAGAAATTTGAGTGGAGAATTCTTTTTTCACAATATCGCAAGCACTTGTGTGACTAAACGTTTGGAGTCATGAAAGCAATAGACTCTTTTTTTTTCTGTATTTCTGCCCCCAAAGTCTCTGCATTCAAAAAAACCCTGAGAATCATATTCATTTTCTTGTTTGGGTTTTTAACCTTTCTTTCAGTAATTTATTGAGCCACCAGTACTGAAGAGGAAGAAATAGGGCCCTGACTGATATTTTTTTAAAAATCCACATACTCCAAAGAAGCAGGAATTTGGCCAAAGGGAATGAGGGAACATACTTAATAAATTCCTATAAATCTATGTTTTTAATGACAAAATAAGTTTCTAATCCTTATGGTTCTAACAATAACCTTCCAACTGTGATCTGAACATAAATCAGTGAAGTGTTGTCTTCCAACAGCAGCCCCTGTGCTTTTTGCTATTGCTCATAGCTGGATCAAACAGCAGTAGAGAGAAATTAATTGCTGCCACTCTAAATCTGTCAGCAGCATGGAAACTAAAACACACAACTGCACAGTGCTGCTGCTTGGGAAAACTGTGGGCAGCAGTAGAAATGGCACTGGATTTTTTCCTCTGGGAATATAACCCAAAAAACTTCAAATGAGTTTAAGGAAGAGATAAAGGAGCAGTCACTTCTTCCATTCCTACCAGCAGCCAGGAAAGAGACAGAGGAATGGTAAATGGAGACTTGTCCCTCACTTAAGTCAATACATTAATCTTTCTGATGCATTACATATTTCCTGGTTGAAAATATAATTTCCAGCACTGGAGAAGCGGCCAGGTATTCTGCCATCAGCATATCACAAATCCAGGGCCGGATTAAGGCATGGACTAGCCAGGCAGCTGTCCGGGGCGCCAACCTAAGAGGGGCGCCTGATGGCAGTTATAAGGGGTGCTGCACGTGCCCAGCTCCTGGATTGCGGGCTGCAGCAGCTCCCAGCAGCCACCCTGCAGCGGCCGCCCGGGGTGGGGGCCACGTTAACCCCCACAGTGCCGGCCAGCAGCACCCTTCCCCCTGCGGCCGTGGGGCCCTGCGCGGCCAGGCTCGGCCCGCCCCAGGCAGCGCGCCAGCGGCGTAGCCGGGCTAGGCCGGGCGGGGCCGGGCCGGGCCGGGCCAATGCGTCCTGCTGCCACCAGCTCCGCACGCTCTCCCCCATGCACTGGGTGGAGGCAGGGCCGCACATGCGCCCTCCCCCACGTGCCGGCATGGGGGCGGGGCTGCACATGCGCCTTCCCCCTCGCGCTGGCGCAGGGGCAGAGCCACGCATGTGCCCTCCCCCAACCCAGGGCGCAATTAAACTGTCTGCCCGAGGTGCCGGAATGGCTCGGTCCAGCCCTGCACAAGTCCTCTGTGAAGTTTGCAGTCTCTGCTCTTGATTGCTGTTGCATTCTTTAGTCAGAGTCTATACTCAACAGTCAAGCTCTTGCTAAGAAATTCTGAATAAAATCAACATCTATATCAATGTTAACGAACTTTATTTTGGGATCATTTAGATACAGGTGTACACTCAGCCTATCACCCTAATCTGACAGACACAGCATGCAGCATACAGCGTGGTGTCTGATGCTCTTCATTGTCCATTTATCCATCTAGTGCAATTGATATTGTTCATCTTAATATCCAACTGCAAACCTTGCTCTGAATGGGAGAACACAAATAAATGTTAATGACCTTGACCTGCATATGGCCGGTAGTTCTCTTGCAGTTTAAGATAACTGCACTGCCTTCCAGACTACAACCTGCCAATCGGTCTAATCTTACTCTCTGGCAAGACTAATTGCTCAGCAGAGTAGCTGCCCTTACCTTGGAGGAACATGCGCCATAATCTACTAAATGCAATCCTGCTTTCAATCAGTAATACTTGAACACACCGAGTTTTTTGCTCATAGCATCTTTCTGCAGGTATGGCAGAAAACGCGTACTTCTCATGGGAGACAATATAAAAATGGCCGCACTGGGTCAGGACAAAGGTCCACCTAACTCAGTTTCCTGTCTTCTGACAGTGGCCAATACCAGATGCCCAAGAGCAAATGAACAGAACAGGCAATCATCCAGTGACCCCTCCTCTGTTGCCCATTCCCATTCCGTTGATGCTGGAAAGGGAATCAGATCTGTTGATCTACAAAGGATGAATTGTGATTGGTTTGTGAATGCTATATGTGTATCATAATCTGAAGAGCTGACATTTTAAAGCAGTACTCATGGCCCATAGCATTCTTCCATGGCCAAGGGGAAATGGAACAGATAACAGCTTGCTATTCTTGCTGCTCTCACTAGTACAGTTAGGGGGGAAAAAGTTGTTTCAAAAATACCCTATCAAAACCTGTCTACAACCACCCAGAAAACCCAGAAGAGTCTTATAGCTTATATATCTTGTCCCTGCCTTGCTTTCCAAATATACATCTATTTGCAGGTGTTCTGTTTCTGCTTGATCAGCTCCATGTGGACAGAAGTGTCTGCTTCATAGACAGCTAGCTTTTAATTGCAATTGACTTCGTATTATGGAGCTAATCTCATGTGGTGCAGAATGACTCCTGTGAAAGGCCAATTGTCTGCAATGTCCATTTACAGCTGCTGAGAGTTCACTGAGCTTTATGGTACATGAATGGCACTCAGAACTCCACAGGACCAATCAAAAGAAAATGCTCCCCTTCTTCCATAAAATGCCCTAACCTCTTCCTGAATTTTTCTAAATGTTTCCGTACTCCAGAGAAACTGGAAATCCATGTTTAGAAAGACAAAGAACAAACTGCAGTTATAATAAAAGTTAAGAACTTCTCAAGTTGTGGGGGCAGCGGGCCTCTAGGTTTGCACATCACACTGCTCTGACAAATATGTCCAATGCTTTAATACTAGGCTAGATAATATAGTGAAATTCAGAACAAACTCTATGACCACTTTCAGCAACCGAAAAGTGGGATGTGTGACATGGGTGTGCAAAAAAACCACCACCCTCCTACATACCAGTAGTTGTTTACTCGTAGATTCTTGCTGCTGCAATACAGCCATCTTAGATTTATTGCTTACAAGCAGAAAAACCCTTTTTACCCTTTGCACAGAAAAAGAGATCTGTTTTTAAGAAAATTAGCATTTTAGTGCATTTTCATCATATCAATGAGCTACAGCATATGATAGTATACACAGACCTATTCTTGCAATCCTTACTTTGCCCTCTGGGACTACTTGCATGAGGAAGGACTTCTATTTAAAACACAACTAATTCCTACACACTGCATTGTGTTGTGAAAATGAAGAAAGAAAATTGATGACTATATTGACCATTTTGTACTATATGAAAACTGAAAGGTAAGTTTACTTTAATGGCCTGATTATTCCATCTGACATATTGTAACTCATGACAGTTGTGACCAGAATCAACCAAATGGATGGGTGGGTATGAGTATTTGTATGTCTCTGTGTATATTTTTGTTCCATGGGATAAGGCACAGAGTTCGGAGCCAGGGAAAATGAGTTCTGTTTTGCTGTGGGCACCGACTTACTATATTTCAGTAGGCAAGTCACTTATCTTTTCTGTGGCAAAAGTTTCCTACCTGAAAAATGGAGAAAGATCCTTTTATTATTTAGCTCCATTTTTTGTTTGATCAGTTTTGACTGGGCCACCTCAAAGATGTCAGTGTTCTTGTTCTCATTTACTCAAAAGTTATCTTTGAGAAAATGTGCTTCATGTTTTATAAAGCACTGAAGTAGAGAAAATGTTATTAAACAAATTTACACTTCCCTGGACAGCTGATTAGCTTGCGGGCCTGTGTTTTTGACTTTTATTTACATTATTCTTTGTCTTACCAGTTTGGCTAAACTCTGGCAAGTGACTGCGAAGATGCCATTGATTATTTTCTCTTAATGATTTCAATTGTGCTCAGTTTACAAGTAAAGATGTGACTTTTTAAAAGGGCTCACCCTAAAAACTTAGGCTGGTCTTAAAATCTTTTTCAATGATATCACAGTCTGAGTAAGAGTTCTTGACATGGTGTTGAAAACAATTTAGGCCTCTCTTTATCATCACAAACTGCTTTCAGTATTTGAGAAATTGCATCTGTTGCTGACTAGAGATACAGAGATACAGAATGTGCTAGTGTAAACAGTGCTAAAAGTTCAGCCATATTCTTCTTGGTTTGGGCCTCATTACTCATGTTGAGCATTCTACATTTGGATAGCTTAGGTCCTGTTTTCAGAAGTGACTTAGGAGCCAAGGTCTCCCAGAAAGTGAATTAAACAGACTCCTAAATTACTTAGGTATAAATTGTGCACTTAATTAACAATCTTGCTGGTGATGTGCAAGTCACATGTAGAATCCCTTTTGCTCTTCCATAGCCCTTTTTGCTCTGATGGGTAACACTGGTAAAAAGGTAATCAAAACTTGTTTTTGTCATTGCAAAAAAAAATCAAGCATCTGTGACTCCAAATTCACATTGATCCACTGAGTTGTGAAGATGCTTCTTTTCTGATCGCAACCATCCCTAAATTACTCACTTGAGCCAGGAACACCTATTCTTTTGTAAGGCCTGAAGATGACAGCTAGAGTGCAGGTAGTTGTTTTCTTGCAAAGGTGAGAGATGACAAAATTATTAGTTTCTATTTACTCCCTGAGTGTGTATATTAATTAAATTACATTATATTGCTCTTTTAAGGAGGCATGTTGTCAAACAATTCTCCATGTCATATTTTCTTAGTAATTCAGAAAATAACCCAATGACTTTCACGCTGTTAAGAACTCCATTTGGATTAATTAACTGGTATACTGCAACTACTATATTTTAGTTGAATGCAAGTTGGCATAAAAGGCATAAAAATAAATACTGCTACTTCTGCAACTTAACAAATACACAGCACCTCTGGTCCTACAATATTAAAGAATTTCACAAATATGGAGGTTAACCTTATTGCAAAGATGGGGAAACTGAGACACAAGGTCACATGGTGATTCAGAGAATCCTAGCCTGCAGACCTTTATTCACATAGGGTGAATTTACTGCATTTGCATAGAGTCTGAGGATGAAATCCTGGTCCCATTGAAAATAATGAGAGTTTTGCCACAGATGCCAGGATTTCATCCAAGTACGTGGATTCTGTGCAGCTGGGAAGTGAAATCCAAACATAGGCCGATGGAGAGGGTTATTGTGCAGTCCCATATTCCGTTTCAGCCTACAGCTGGGAATATTTACATAGTTCTTTCACCCCAGTTTCATGGGGTCATGAGACCTCTGGACTTGTATAACCATATTTTCTCTGGCACTTCAACTTGCTCATTCCCACCCCTTCCCCAGGGCATTTTTCCTCATTGGCCTATGCAAAGCTGATGCAGAGATGGAACATGTCTAGGAACTCAGCTGCCTGACAGCTATGTAACCCCTAAACAAGGCTTAAATGGTAAGAAAGACCTTGCATTATCTCCCCTTCATCAGGCTTTAGTAAGGTGGAAGTCCAGGGAGCAGAAAACTTGATATCAGCTGAGTGGTGTTCTATTCTCATCTATGCCTCAAAGGCCTGATCCTGCAAAGCTTTACTAATGTGAGCAGCCCATTGAAGTCAGAGAGACTGCTAGAGTGAAAAAGGCATTGCGGGTTCAGGCCTGTTGGGGAAGAGCACTCGGCTCTCTGTTCCAATGGCTAAAAAGAGCTACTTCAGCCAGAAGCAGAACAAGTTATCCCTCCGTGTTTGTGTTGTCTATTACATCGGGTCATGGCCTTTAGGTATGTCCAAAATACAAATAATAAATTCTCATAGTAATAATGTGCTGTCATCTTTCAATAATGCTCAATACAGGAAAGAAGTTACTAACTGCTACACAAATTAGGAACCACCAACCTGCCCCTAATTTTTAGGAACTTATGTGAATTTTAAGGAAAAAGTGT
Organism: Pelodiscus sinensis; assembly: GCF_052426305.1. NCBI lineage: Eukaryota > Metazoa > Chordata > Testudines > Trionychidae > Pelodiscus > Pelodiscus sinensis. Next base: position 191,680,762 of record NC_143053.1, on the reverse strand, counting down.
GTGTCGCATCAGGGGCTGTGAACTTAAAACAGATAAAATGACTTGGTTCATGTCATTGATAGCTGACATGATAGTCTGGAGTAAAATAAGGTGTTTTCTGATATCTTAGATCACTTAGTTTTCTAAGTACTTATTATTTTCCTTAAGTAACTATCCCTCATGCCACATGCATCTTTTGTCCTTGATTTTATTAATGACTCCCTCAATTTCTCTGTGAGGGGTTGAGAGGCAAAGAAGGGAGTAAGGAACCATTTAACGACATTGGCTCCCTTTAGCATCTAAAGGACCTGTTTGTTTTTTTAAAAAAAATCTTTCAATAGGGAATGAGCTGAAGACTATAAGTTTAGACAACTTCATTAGTGGAGAATACAAAGGGAAGAGCATGAACATTATTGAGTTTAACAGGAATCCCATGGAATTAACAGAAAGCCCAATTGCAACAACAAGGACTGCTCAAGGACACCCGCCTTGGTCTTAATTTTGCCTTAATGAGCTATTACTAAGGCTTCACTAACAAAAAAATCCATTTTGGATCAATATAGACACACACATCCTGTGAAGTGCCTTCTGTTGCCAGGACAAGATTAACAGATGTGTTAACTTTATGACAGTTTGGCTGAAAACATCACAAAAAAGAAATACAAGTTGCCTGCAACTTCTTAGATACCTTCCCTTTGGAAAACACAGTATTTGACTACGTTTGATATTTTATTGGTGTCCATGGAGATCAAGACTTACGAATGCAAAAAATCCATACTTTTGATGAAACAGGTACAATATATTGCAAACACTGAACAGGGAGTTTTTATGATTACATTGTATTCTGAAATTAAGCCCTATCAACAGGTAGGAAGATTGTTCATGGATTACTAAAAATATCACATCTGTGTGCTAAAAAACCCCTTGTTTTAAGTCTTGACATGGATATTTATTATTTAGGATTCTTTAACATAGTAAAATGATAGATGCAGTGGCAAATCTCTGTTTTATATGATAAATTCATCATGACGTCTATCTTCCTGCCAAAGATAAAGATATTGGCAAAGTCAACAATAAAATTACAAATTTATCACTTAAGACCACGTGGTTTTAAAATACCTTTAAAATGTTACAAGTAAAAAAAACAAACGCTATTTAATCTTTAATATGATCACATTCTCTTGGTGTCCTTTTCCTAAGAGTTGGATTAGTTTTTAGACACATGCCTTTATTATCATGAAACACTATGCTGCTTGAAATACAGGACAGAGGTATTTTTCCCACTGAAGTTACAGATTTATTGCATTAAGTTCTAATGAATATTTCCTATGAAGCTTTCAGTGTTCCTAATAAGATTAAACAGACTACTTTTGGTTACAGAGCCACTTTAAAAAAGAAAATAGTGTCTGTTTCCTAACTAGATACATTAGATTCACTAAGCTTTTGATTAATTTCATGTATCTTAATAACTGAAGGGCACCATGTTGATACAGACTATAAGAGCAATATTATTTGTAAGTAGGCTAAGTGAAATACATCTTAATGCAAATATATAATGCATATTTCTAACATGCCTGTGTCAAGTTTTAAGCTAATTTCAAACACAATGAATAATGTTAAAAACATATGCTCAGAGTTTCTCACATTCAGGGTTCTTTTTGAAAATTTATAGATCTTTAATCCATTTGGAAGCAACAGGAGAAATTCTATAAAGGAATGCTATGGAAATTTAGAAATGAACAGTGATTTAACCCAAAGGGAAATGAATAGTACACTAAAATTATAATCCACAAACATTTTAATGAGACCAACTTTTTCAGAGGGGAAAATAAAGTGTCATGATTATATCATCTTTTATTCTTGACCTTTCAGTCTTTACTGCCTTCAATAATTAGAAACAATATACTTTTCAGCTTTTCATTTTAAGCACATCAATTATATAAAACTAAACCATTTTTAATTGAACATTTACTGTTCTATTTTCAGCAAATTCTGTTTGATATGAAACTATTTAGTAATTAAATGCTATTTAAATTTAATGACGTCAAGGACAAACACAAATTATTATTATATAACCAGAAACTATGAAGCACATCCAATCTGAAGGACATACCGTGAACACATCTTGCCAGGGAAACTTTCTCATTCAGTCTGATGAAATACAAAAAATGAACTTAAGAAACATGTAACATACATCTGAAAATTACTTTTATAGATTAAGAAAAAAGTGCTTGGAAATCCTCATCGTTCAGAGAAAATCTTTCAATCACCTAGCAACCTATGTTGCTGCTGCTTTCAGTTTTGAACAGGCAGCCTTCACATTTAAAGATATATCTGAGCCAACTGATGCAACTGCAAGTTTAAAGCAAAACAAAAACAGATTTTTGTGTGTGTGGTTATTTAAATAAATTGCCCCTACCTTTCTTCTGAGAATACGATGGCGACTGCACTTGAGAAAAAGTAGGTTTTTCTTCTGTGAAATATTCAGGTTGGTTGTACTGATTCAGGGCCATGTCCATGTCAGAGTACTCGCTTTTAAACACGTTTCCAGGGTAACTACAGGTATATGGCTGATTCACCGCCCAGGCCTGTTCCATATATATGTTGTTATTGTGCAGGACCTGAGCATCACAACTGCTGTAACTCTGACTATCTTCAATATATGTGCAATAATCAGCGGACTGCATGTAGCAATTGCTACCAGCAGCAGGATGCACTTCATATATTTCTTGCATACAGTAGCTCATTTTGTTATCTGATCTCAGCTTCTACTTTACATAGACTCAGATACACGCATGCATGTACACACAGACATGCATACACATGGAATGGGAAAGGAGAAATGAATAAACAATGCCAACAAAGTCGATTGCAAAACAGCGTGTTTTACTTGGAGCAGCACCTGATGTGCTAAAATCCTATTTATACTGGGATGGCTTGTGAGCTCCCCTGCCAGTCAAACAGAATGGGAAGCAGATTTATGACAGTCAAAGGTCTTAATCTGTGACTGTAAGTTAATTCCTAGGGAAGATGGCAGACAGGTAGTAATGACCACCAGACACAGACGCTATGGCCAGACAACCCCCCCAACTGTTTGTTAGAAATAATCATTTATAAACCATTTCAGCCCCTTCCAATATGATTAGACAATGATTACTAAAGTAAGGACACAGTTATGTCACTGTAGTTGTCAACTTAAGTGTGAAGCATTATAAAGACCTCCTAAGAACTCCCAGAGGGGATATGCTGAAAATCCTAAAATCAATAATCCTGTTTTTCAGCATTAACCCACAGAAAATCCAATAGCGCTGTGCTGATGACCCAAACAGTAGTCTAGTTTTACAAAGTTTAGCATCTTAATCTGTCATTAGCTTTATTGATTTTGTTTTATCTGCATGAACCTCCACGCATCACTCACACACATGAACTCCCTGCGGATTGTTAATGTATTTACAATGTATTTACAGGAAAGCAGCTTTTTTAAACTTCAGTGATTTTGGTAGGTAATTTCTATTGAGTTCAACAGGTGGGAACTTCAAAACAATTTGTATTGATCATCAAATAGGATACTGCTTAAATAAGCCAATTGGTTTGCCATTACATCTCTTGTTTGTGTGTTTCAGTAATCAAGTACTTCTTCTTTGAATTTATATTTTATTGCAAATATAATCTGATTCCAGGCTTTCCCCAGTCATTTTATTTACACTCAAGAATAAATATATAAGACCATAAGTTCAGAAACAAATCTATTTTATGATTTTATAGCAATTCATCATCCCAAACACTAGTACTACTACACCAATTTAACTTAATCTCTCCCCCCACTTTTTCTTTACAACAAAAAGTCTTTCTGTTGCCTCTATTTTTCCCTAGACAAAGAATTTTCCTTCAGTATCATGCTACAATATGGCAAGAAGTTTGTGAGAACAGTATTACTCACATTGTGTATTACTCATTGGATCATTAAATTCTTGTTATTGAGAGGCAAAAACAACATTAAGAATGTTAGCTAAAGAAGAAACCATTTCTTAATTTTATTGTTTCACTGATGTTAAACAAAATTCACGGCTCTTATAAATTATGGAAGGTCCCCTACCCCCATTCAGCCAGGAACTTAAACATGGGACTAACTACCTTGATGAACTGAGGCAGAAGGTCTTAAAAAGTACTCATGAAAGGGCAAAGAATGGGTCTTGAGCGGGATACATTGTTCCTCAGTTGGTTTCATGAAACATTTTAGAAAGATTTAAAGAGTACATGAAGGAAAACTCCCTCTTCCTCCAGGCATAACTAACCTATTTTATTATGGGCCAAATCATTACATTCTGATTAGTGAAGAGCACTATCAACTCGCACTGATGCCAGGGCAGGTACTCTTCACTTCTCTAGATTTTATGCATTGTTTCACCTTCTGATTACTTTACATTTGTTTTTTATAACTATACATCAAAATAGAAGTTAACAGAGTTGTTTCAGGAATGAAATTGTCCTTTTGAACTCTCATGGTTGAAAGTGTCACCACACATATTTTGGAGCAAGGAATGATTAATAAAAACTCCAGATACAAGTCCCAAAACACCATACACACTTCTCTCCTTTGTTCTTCAGTATCTCAAATGCAACAAAATATAATTTAAAATGAACCTTTCAGTAATGTGAAAAACAAGTTACTTTATCAAAACATATTGTAATTGTAATTTTGGTTTTAGCTGAAATTTATGCCATAAGTTTCCAAAGTAATGAGTTGTGTTTTTGGGTGTTTAACTTGAGACATCTTAACTGGACTTGTTTTTTCAGTATGGATGCGTGGCAATTTCTGAAAATCAGTCCCCTTAAGGGTGTTTTAACTAGAGTGCTGAAAAGTGAACTCCACATATTACTATGTTGATTTGCTTGTGCCTGATGTTTTTTTCAGCCACTTATTCATGTCTTTAAAGGAAAAAAAAAACCCAAACCAATAAAAACAAAAACCCATCCTCTCCTTCCCCTCCCCCCCAATTATCTTCTCCCTCAAAAATAAAAGAACCTTCTTTACCAAGCATTAGACCGAGCCAAGGCCACAACACAAGCTGAAAATGTGCATTAGAAAGCAATCACAAAAATTTTGGTGAAACAATTTTCAAAATTATTTTTCCTTTATGATTTATTGTATGTAAACATCAGATACAAGTGCATGAATATTTTGGTAATTGTCACAGATGTCTTCCTTGACAATGTCACTAACACAAAATGGCCAGGAAAATTTGCAATGTTTATTAATGCAGTAACACATGAAACATATCAGGCTATGTGACTAATTTGTGTTTATTATACAAACACACCTATTGAAAATACTGTACCTGAATTGCCCGGAAACAAACTGCTTCATACACGCATGAGGGTATTTTTTGTATTACCGCACACAACTTCCATGACACCTAATGTAAATTTATGTAAGAGCATGTAGCAAGATGAGATTATACACTACAGAATAGACTAAGCACGTTTTTTCCTCAAATGTTGGTATGTCTCAAGCACTGTTTACCTGAATAAACCCTGGGTAATTTAATTTAATAATGGATTATATATATTGGAAATTTGATATTTCAAATTAATTTCTTTAACTTTCAAATTAATTATTAGTAATTAAAAAAATTAGTTACAGAAATATAGAAGTCTAATTTTTTGAAAATATTACCATTTTAAATACCATCCCCATAGATCTTTACACTATCAGGGTACGTCTACACTACAGCGCTAGTTCGAACTAACTTAGTTCGAATTAGTTAATTCGAACTAAGCTAGTTCGAACTAACGCATCTAGAACTAAAAACTAGTTCGAACTAGCGTTTTGCTAGTTCGAACTAGCAAGTCCACATTGAGTGGACTCTGAACAGGGCTTAATGATGGCCGGAAGCAGTGCCGGCAGGGCATAAAAGGAGGACTTAGAGCGTGGAGATACTGTCTCAGGCTAGCCGAGGGCTGCGCTTAAAGGGTCCCGACCCCCACCCCGGACACACAGTTCTAAGGGGTGCCCCGCTTGCAAAGAAGTTCTGGCTTGGAGTGCCCTGAGTGCCCACACTGGGCACATCACACCACTCGGCCATCAGCCCGGCTGCACTTGCCGCAGGCTGCCATCTGGGGAGAGGGGGCAATTGGGGGGCTGCAGGAGAGCTTCCACCCCCAGAAGCCCGCAGAGCCAGCCCAGTCCTCCCCATCGGGGGCTCGTGCCCCATTCCTCCCTCACCTTCTTCCACTTGCCCTTCCCTAGCCCCCCTTCTTATTGATGTACAAAATAAAGCTAATGTTTCTTCCAACATTGACTCTGTCTTTATTGAAAAAAACTGGGGGAGACTGGGAAAAGGAGGTGGGAGAGGGGAAGAGAAAGGCTGGGAGAGGGGAGGGCAACTAACATGATCAGGGGTTGGGAACAGGTCCCAGATGAAGAGAGGCTACAGAGACTGGGACTGTTCAGCTTAGAAAAGAGGAGACGGAGGGGGGACAGGATAGAGGTCTGTAAAAGCAGGGGTTGGGTGGAGAGGGTGCATTCAGAAAAGTTCTTCATGAGTTCCCATAAAGAAGGACTAGAGGACACCAAAGGAAAGGAATGGGTAGCAGGCTTGAAACTAGTAAGAGAAAGTTGTTCTTGACAAAGCAAATAGTTAACCTGTGGAACTCCTTGCTGCAGGAGGCTGTGAAGGCTAGAACTAGAACAGAGTTTAAAGGGAAGTGAGATCAAGTGATGGAGGTTGGGTCCATGGAGTCCTATTAGCCAGAGGGTAGGAGTGGTGTCCCTGCCCAAAGTTTGTGGAAGGCTGGAGAGGGATGGCACGAGACAAATGGCTTGGTCATTGTCTTCGGTCCATCCCCTCCAGGGTCCCTAGGGTTGGCCGCTGTTGGCAGAGAGGCTACTGGGCTAGATGGACCTTTGGTCTGACCCAGGACGGCCATTGTAAGCTCAGGGCTCAGGGTCGGGGGTCTCAGTGGACCCCCTTGATTTTCATGCACACCTGCTCCTGGGTGGCCAGGCTGGCAGCTCTCCTGCCCTAGACGGCCACTTTCCTGTGCCTAGTGCGGAGATCGTGGACGAGGTCCACGATGTCCGCACTAGCCCAGGAAGGTGCCCGCCTCTTGCGGTCCAGGGCAAGCTCCCGGGAGCCGCCAGCCTGGTCCCGGCAAGAGGGGGTGGGCTGGGAGGCATCGGGTGGGTGGCTCTGTGCCGTGCCAGGTGCAGGGTCTGCTAGCTGGGTGCTGGCAGGCTTGCACCTGGCACGGGCACCGTAGCCAGCCCGTGCCCCTTTAAGGGGTCCGGGGCCGGGAGGGGGGCATAGAGTTTCCCTGGTGTTGGCCAGAGTGGCCACCAGGGAAACCTGGGGAGGGCTAGCCTCCCACTAGTTCGAACTAAAGGGCTACACAGCCCTTAGTTCGAACTAGCTAGTTCGAACTAGGCGTTAGTCCTCGTAAAATGAGGTTTTCCTAGTTCGAACTAAGCGCTCCGCTAGTTCGATTCAAATTCGAACTAGCGGAGCGCTAGTGTAGCGCATAGGAAAGTTAGTTCGAACTAACGTCCGTTAGTTCGAACTAACTTTCTAGTGTAGACATACCCTCACTGATTCCACTTCTGTTTAACAAGGAAATCACGAATGGATCTTTCAGAAAGGTCTGAGAGTTGAACAGGCCTTATCTAGTGAAGATAGAAACATTATATTATTACCTCTGTATGGGAGCCATTTTGAATACACATTTCCTGATATCAGCTTAGGTGAACATATAACATTTTCTGTCTTTTATTCCATATATTTCATGGTTTCAGAATCATGAAATTATTAAGGACAAATATTGCCATCAGATGCTATGTAATTTCCAGTAAAATGAGACAGAATCCTAGCTCGATTCATATCCCAAAGCAGCATTTGTCCCTAAGCAATTACTACTTCTAGATAAAGACATATATTAGTAATATGTTTTAGTCTGAAGAGACTAACAAGCATATCTGAGCTAAATTATATTTAGCAAATTGCAAAGATAAAGATTATGTAGGTGTCAATCTTTCTTTGACTAAATCTGCATGGAATTTAAGTTCTTCATTATTCTAGAAAAACAAGTGGATAGTTACTTTTTTTTTTAATGGAGAAAACTGACATAGTGCACTGGTGATTTCTTCAATATTCATATACCAAGAGTGATATCCTGGCTGCATCAAAATCAATCTGAGTACAGTTTAGATGTGAATGGGGTCAGGATTTCATTCCTACACTTTTCTTTGAAGTAAATTTGGGGGAAAGACCTGAACAATACATGCTGAGAAACAGACTAATTTAAATTAGAAAATAAATATTATAAAGCTGAAGGGAACAGACTTGAAATTAAATCTTGTATATAGAGTGGAACAGAAATCACATCCATTCAAATGGAAAGACTAGAAGAGTTGTTGAAGATGTATGCAACACATAAGTTGCAATACTGTGTATAGGGTTGCCAGGTGTCCGGTATTCACCCGGACAGTCTGGTATTTTCGCCTCCTATCCGGTAAAAAAAGTTCAGAAAATACCAGACACCTGAGATGTCCGGTATTTTCTGATTTTTTTTTCCCTGCCAGGAGGCAAAAATGCCAGGCACCTGGCAACCCTACAAACACTCAGCGCCTGGCCTTCCCCCCCTCCCAGCCCCCAACACCCCCTGCTCCCCGTTCCTAGACCCCATGCTTACCTGGTTCTGCAAGGCTGCCAGCACAAAATCGCTGCTGGCAAAAAGACCAAGGGGAAGCAATGCCTCCCCTGGGTCTTAGTGCTTAACCGTTCCCCTGTTCTTATCCCTATTCTGACTGCACTCACTCCGAAAGGGGACATGCTGTTTTATTTTTTTCTTAATAGGTCTTGGAGTCCTTTTTTTTCCCCTCTCTCAACAACTTTGGTCTCCCTCCAACTTTTTTTTTCTTCAACAGAATTCCCCCCCCCCTTTTTTTGTGGGGGTAGGAGGGTGTTCGGTATTTTCGGTTCAACCATCTGGCAACCCTATCTGTGTATTGGACATGTTACACATATATTTGTTTCTGAAAACTAGGCTCCAGCACTTGGAAAATAAATCTCATTTAGTCAGAGAATGGATTGTTGCACTGACTCTGACATGCCAGAGAGTCCAAGCTGCAGATGCAAAACAACAAACAAACTGGTGGGCCACAGTGGTCTGAACCTACATAACAAATTCAGTTTTTGCATTCCCTCAGTGTAATGGCCAATCTGAAAGCCATTTGACCAAGTGGTCAGGCTATGGTTCCATTCCATAATGCTTTTCCGTCTCTCTGATCTGGAGAGGGCCCCTCCAGGTGATATATGGTAAGAATCAGCCCCTCCTGTGTGTTCATTCTTCCTCTCTTTAGGGCTCTGTCATGACAGAAGAGAGTGGTGAAGAAGGTAGTGGGATCTGGGCTGGAGGTGGGGAAAAAAGGCCCATCCTGCTCTTTGGGCCTTCTCCTGGGTTTCCAACGTCAAAGCAGAGGGTGAGGGGAATGTGGATCATTGCTTCCAGCATGTTCTTACTAGTGCCACAGTCACTCTGTCCAAAGCTCCAGGGGTCGAACTAACTCCCTGGAACAGACTGTAGCTTCCTCCTTGCTTACCCTGGGCTGCCCGGGCCCTTTTAAGCGATCCCTCCCATGCAGCATGTCCTACAGCCCAAAGGGTGGGGTCTCCCTAGCCCAGTATTGCCCCATTCTTGCTCTGGTTTAGTGAGGGGGTCTGTAAACCCCATCACAGTCAGCGGTTGTAACTCTAGAAGCTGTAGCATAGACAGGACTCAGCCATTTTTACCACTGGTTTGTCTAACCCTGGCAATTTGTTTTTTGCTTACTGAAGCACAGTTCTCTGCCACTTTTTGGTTCTTACTGTGTTTAAGCCAACAGAGAAATATCCATGGGCCAGTGGCAAAAATGACTGCTTTTTCCAACCTGCAGCCTCCCTGAGGGCTACTACTGTTGCAGCTGCATTTGTGAGGAATGGTGAATCTTAAATGTGCCAGGGTAGATGTAGCCCCAATTCCATCTCTGAAAGGAAGGGTTTGATACATGATCAAAAAAAGGGCAGAATATTTTTGATGTAGAATGTCTGTAGCATTGGATGAGCCTTACGTTGATGGAACGAAGCAAAAAGTAAGAAGGTTAGGCTGCAGTGTGGGTAGCAGGCTATCTACATTACTGCCTTAGGATCTGCAGAGAAGCAGCCTGACTTTCCCCATGAAGACTGAATTCTCTGGGGGATTCCAGAACGTGGTGCCTCTTCCTAGAGGGAACCATGTAAGGGGATGTTTGAGAACCTAGTCCTGTAAGATGGTGAATGCCCTCAAACCCATTGACACCAATTCGGTCACACTTTATAGCACTCACTGCCTCTCAAAAGTGCCTCCCAGGGCTCGGTTTGGCATTTCCAGCAGATACTTTGCTTTTCTGATTTTGTTCTGACCAATGAGGCAATTAGTTTCTTAGTAATTGTCCTTTACTCATCTCATTTTCTTACCCATTTTATTTAACTTCTTTATCTGAAAATAAATAGAATTGATATATGTATAAAAAACCCACTATACAGAGACTGGTGCCAATACATAATCCCTATGAGAGAGTCTCAGGCCATGAGATGGAGAATTCTGTTAATAGACATCTTTCTCTATTTTAAGATCAAGTCTCATCTTATTTGTTTTTTTTTTTTTTGTAATAATATCAATAAATCTTATGCTACGGAATAAGCACTGTTTTTCTAAGAGTAACTACCACAGTACAAAGAAATCAAGTTACAAAAGACTGGGGAGAATGTGGAAAAGGGCCAAAATCGGTAGGGTCAATTTTTTTGGGGAAAAAAAAGACGAAGTACCTGGGGCATGAGTGTCTCTACTTGCAATATGCTAGTGTTTTAGCTGTAGACATAAGACTCATGTTGATAGTCCTGCAGATACTTGTTTCCTTGGAAACAAAACAGATCATAACTCACTGCCAAAAATTAACATCACTATTACACTTGAAATGTTGCTGAATTTAATTTGAATCTCTGAAGAAATGATCCAATAGCCCTCACTCAGATCCCAGAATGGGACCTAATAATCTTAAGTAAGGATCACAGAGTGTCTGAAGAATCTGGAGGCAGAGTTGAAAACAATACACACAGAACTTCTACTTCAGACATTTCTCCTGTATATTGTATCTGTATTTTGGTTCTTTGTTTTAAATGGGTATTGGCTTCTTTCATTCATGAATAAAACCAACAAAGAATAACTTATAGAAACATTAACAAAAACATTTCTGTGATTATTCCTACTTAGTCAACGATTTCATCAGCAGTGTCCAAGACAACCCAGAACAATGACACATGCAGAAGCAGAGCCATTAAACACATACAACACTTTTAGTGTATAATTTACCATTTGAGTGCCCTATTCCCCAGATCAGCTGTATTTGCTTGATTGTTTGCAAACTGGGGAAGGGTTTTATGATGTCTTTGGGCCTGAACTGTGTATACTGATGAAAACAAATATTTATGTGGTCAAATACATTTTTGCATACTTGAATATTCTTTCTGAAAGATTACAATGTATTTCAGCAGTCTAATGTTGCTGTACAAAGTAATATCTTCTGGTCTTTGAATACAATTATATGCATTTTGTTTCTTTTGTGGTATTATGGCCATTACATTCTTTTATCTGTGCTATATTTATACAACAACAAGCGACAACATACTAGTCTCTCTCTATATATATAAAAATGTTTTTTCCTGTTGGGCGACAGAATGACACCATCACATCAACAGCATCAACATCAACAGGCTCTCTCAGTGAAGCAAAAGCAGCCAGAGAGAAGGGGGTAGGCTAGCAACGTGAGCAGCGGGCACACCACCCTAGTTTTTTAAAATACTAATCCACATTTCACTCATCAATCATACCAATTTGATATTCTTTTACCTTTAAAAGAATGCCGGCATACGGTCTCTATGCCAATTCTGACAAAACCCACTATTCTATGAAGAAACTACCATGCAAACTATCTGGATGTTGTGGTCTCATACTGCACGGTGTAGAGCTGATTCAGGATAACAGCTGTTTATTTCTGTGTACTGTAAATAAAGTACAATTTACACCATGAACTCCTCAGTTCTGGCAGCTGTGGCTCTAGATAAGGTTTCCATCATGCTTGTCTCTGCAAAATATACGAATACCTGTGTCCATTTGGTATAACGAGTCCCCACTCTTGTTTTAAATGTGTGGTTTTGAACTACTTTATTCTTTATTTTATACTATAATTACACCTATCCTACATTTTAAGCTCAGGGCACTGTTCAAAACACAAACTTTTATCAAAGAACTAGTTTTAAAAGAAAAATCCCCATGACGCATGCAATCCCTGTTCAGTATGCCCACATATCAGCTGACCATATTAAGTTCCTAGTTCTGGCTCTCCAATTCCTATATTATGCCAGATAACACAGAATACAAGATTTATTTCTTAAATAAATGTTCAGCTAAAACTTCAGATTCCAGACAGCATATTGAACACTTATATTAATAAAAAGTGCAATCTGTATAGTATTTGCCCTATTTCTAACCACCAATTTGTGACTATTGTAATCACAAAGTAAAGATACTACGTACTGTTGTCACATTTTGACAGTAGCACATTTGGTGGTTAATTGTCTGCATCTCAGTGGAATCAAAGGCATATTAAAGAACAGCATTTTGGCTATGACAGTCCAAGGCTGTAAAAAGTTGAGATGAAATATACCAGTATTATTTGTAATTCATTCCAAGATTTAATATTCTTTTTCTCAGTTTGGATAACTAAAAATAGTTTATTTCATACTGCAAGGCTCAGATTTGTCATGAACTTAGTCCTCATTAAGGATAAGTGACCCCTGATGAATTTGAACAAATTTGGTTTACAAAGAATGAAGTTGGCTCTTTTCATAACCAAGAATTGTATTTGATTATTTCTGAATAGCTCATTTCCAGTGGAGGATGCCCTCATGTCTTATCACAAATAAATAGCTTAAAAACGGTACAAACAGGCAAATTCTTCAATGTTCTTTGAAAATATTTAAGATTAGTACTGAACAAATATTAGTAAGTACAATTATAGTCCCATGACAAGGCAACCCAATTTGTTAAGTCCCCTCATGTCTCATAATTGGAAGATGCTGTTAACAGACATTAGTTAATTAGGCAGCTTATCTCTTGACAAAATGACTACCGCCACATAAGTGCACCTTTTTAAAAGTTGTCTCTCCTCCCCTTCCCCCCCCCCAGACAATTTTGAGGTATAATGTTTTTTTTCCATTAGAAAATGAACAAGAATGGCTAACTGTATTAATACAGTTTAACACAGAACATAATTAACAGAACCCTTGATGGAACTGTCTAGATTCTGCAGACTGCAGAGAGCCCTTGGTAAGACGTTAAAGCGATCAACACCTGACATCTGTTAGCAAGAAGGCATTCTGAGGTAAAGAGCAACTAAATCTAAAGAAATCAGGTACTTAAACCAGTTTAACTTTTTCATGAGGTGATATCCTCCCTGACACTATAATCTTTCCTTCTGGAGTGACGCAAGACTTTAAGTAAACGAAAACAACTTGTTGTTCCTTCCTCACAGCATGATGCACACATATTTATTTCTTTGAGAGAAGAGCACTGATGAACTATTTATTCCAGATGAAAAAGGAATATAAACCACAACATCATCAAATTTGTGGTGACAGTTATACAGTGACAATGCATAACACCTCCCTTGCAGCTCTGCTGTCGTCTGGATGAACAGGGCTGCTCAAAAACAAAACTTTCAATACTCCTGCTGGCTCAAGGAAAAGAATATTCACTATACCAACGTCCAGCACAAAAAGAAATAGTTTTGGTCAGGTTATCAAGAGGGAGGGGAAAAAAACTTTTTAAAGGGACATCAAGAATTAGTTATATACTGTATGTAGCATATTAGTTTTTAAAACTTCATCACTTTAGTTCTTTACAAATATATCAAAACATAAAAATATGAAATACTCTCAGGATAAATAGAAAGCCACAGATATTGCCATAAAAACCATCTGTAGCTAGGTTGCCCCATATTATAAAGCTGTCATCAATGGATAAAGCCTAACCAACTGCACAGACACTCTGGCTTCTTTTCTTTTTAAATATTTGTTATGTTCTGAATAATAATTCTAATTACCTTTACATTTTTTCCCTTCTATGTTGTACTCCTGGGCACCTGACATGCCTTGAATATTCACTTCTGTATGACCTGGATGAAATAACGAGCTAGTCCAAACTGAATCATGTAGAAACTCTGAAGACTGCTGTCCATTTCTCAGCATATCATTTCTGGAATGCCTTTTCCTACATAAGCAGTTTTCTGTTACAGCTACAAAATTCCATTTGTGATATCTGTCAGGAAGGTGTACCAACCTGTCCCAGGCAGGAAGGCCATATTTTGGAGGGTTGACAAGCACTGGTTGACAGACTGGCGGCATTGCCAAGATCTTGCTGAGCTGTGGTGTTCTGGAAAGCAAATTGTTCCTCAATTTTCTTGATCTGGTGGTATTCACAAGCATCTCCACTTGACCGCATTGATAAGATGCAGAGCTTTCCAGCCACGCACTCTCAGCCACCATAGTCAGTTTCCTTTCAGTGCATTTACATGTAACAATATCCCCCCTATTAAGCTTGAAAAGGCAGCTCCATCTACATGTACAGGTTACCACTAGATGCAACTTTCCCCAACACCACAACTATAACATGGGCCTGGGACAAGTTACCATCAATTTATTGCCTCGCTCATATGATCATTTGAGGTCTTGTGGGTCGAGGCTGGTCGTGTACAATTTTCAGATACTTAAAACACAAAACATCAAGGATTCAGCCTTGTTTGACTTTGCTCTTAGCGTAGGCTGACCTGAGGGACACTCTGTTACCTAAGTATGACATTCTTATGTGGGCATGCTTAGCAGTACCGCTCTTGCTATCACTGCCTCTCTCTTGTTGAGGTTATCAGAGCAATACCAGAGAGACACATTTTCTCTTATGAGTTTTAACACTGCGGTCCTATGCAAATTACAAATAATTAATAAATAGCAAGGCAATAATTATTATATTTAGCTAAAAGTTAACATTTATGTATTTTATATACAACATTTAAGAAATGTTACTTCATAAAACTATATCTCTAAAAATAACTCCTTTTTACTGCTTGGATAGCACTGTTAGGTTCCACAGTAATGCCATTCCATATGTTGTGTTCCAAATATTCACAAATGTTGATATTTTAGATTATATAAATCAAATTAAAATGTAAAATAGTTTTATAACATGTGTAATGAAAATCCAAAGTCATTGTCAGTGAATGCCAATTTGATATTCACTGCTGCATTAATTATGATGAAATTATACTATTTTTATGGACTGAACAGGTAATTTTACATACATTTCATTCAAGAGGATCCTCTGTTTACATACCAATAAATAGATGCAAGTGGTTAATAAAGCTGTTTTAAAATAATTACGAGAATCAGATTTTCAGAACCATATTGTTGTGAGTTCTGACAGTTATCTCTATTTTAGTAAATGCAATAGTGCTATACAGGATTCTTCAAATTGTAAGTATTGTCAGAAAAGTGACAATTAAATACTGTTATTCCATGTTTGTCCTTATTCCCATATATCTTATTCCCAAATATCACATTTGTTCAATTTGTAAGTCAAAGCAATCCTTTTCTAACTGCTATCAAAGAAAGCTCAGTCTAGTATTTGAAAATTAAGGTGCATTCTTTCTGCTCTATGTATCTCCTTTTGTTATTCACAAAAATATTCTGAAACCAGAACCTGGCTAGCAATGTTTGAGGTAGGGGAAACTACAACATGGTTTTCTCTTGTGGTCCTTTCCTTCCTAGCTCTATAGTTCTCACCATAATTCAAACATGATTTTGTCAGTAACGACAGCACATTAGACTACAAAGAACAGATACAGTGATAAAGCATCATTTGTATGATGCACGCTATTCAGAAAATGTGATTCACAATTATTTAAGCATTGAAATATTCATACTGTATTCTGAACATGTTTATTCCTTATATTTTTCCAATACTTGTTTAAATCTAAAGGAAAAAAGGTGTTAGTTATGACCACTACCTGTATGTCCTCACTGGCAGTTATATGAAAACAAACACTTCCTAGGGAAATTCTGCAGATTTTTGAGGCTCAACTACAGAATATACATAACTATAAGGAACAATGTGTTGTAATGCAGTTTTTCCACAATTCCTTGTGTATCTCAAAAATACTAACCCTACAATTAATTTCACTTTCCAGTGGTCTCCCTGTATGGCTAGTGCTGTAAACCCATATCAACTACAGGGTCAAAAATTGGCACGATTACAGAAATACATAGACTCACATTCACATTTTAAAATTGTATTAGTCACATTTTATGAAAACACCACTGCAACCCTGGCAAAACCGCACTAGATAACAAACATCAGTCACATAACTTAATAGTTGATTTCAGCACTGGAACTGAGATTCATAAGCTAGACTACTGAAGCTTCTTAGAGCAAATTTCTGTCTTTTTCACAAACATTAATTTGACACAAAAGTCCATCTACCATGTTACTCTACCATATACAATGTGGCTCCTGTTTAGTTTTGAAGTGCATTAAAAAATAAATATGACGGAAAAAGGCAGGCTACATAGCCACCACAATAGCAGAGAACAATGCATCCTGAGAGGTTCTGAGAGAATGATTTTTAATATCTTTGTATTTTTAAATTCACGAGGGGATTTTCAAAGAAGACTAAATTAAAAAAAATAAATAAAAGAAAGCGATATTTTTCTGCTTGATGTTCTAAAACATCCCAAAGACTTTTAGAGTTGAATATTAATATTTATAGTTATGCAAGCTTGTAAATGTGTCAGGTAGCTATAATACAGGACTGGGCAAGATGTGGCCCAGGGGCTGGATCCGGCCCGCCTAACACTTTGGTCCAGCTTGAGGACTCCATCTGGCAGCTTTCTACTTATAGCCTGCTGTCCGTGCCACCAAATTTCCAGGCTGTGGCTCAGTCAGTCAGATCCTATTTAAATGGCTCCCGGCTCCCAATCGCACCACTATCCTGGCAAGAGCTGGAGCCGCAAGCCATTTAAATAGCTGTAGTAACCCCAGGCAGCTGCCAGGCAACATGGCAGCAGTGGGGCTAGGAGCCGGGAGCCTTTTCTTGTGTTTTTAATTCAAAAACCTCCAGCCCCAGACAACTCTGGGGGAAGGCTAGCCTCTTCTGCCCTAGGTCCCACCCCTTCCAGGGGGTGGAGCTGGCCCGTGACCACATACCAAAATTCATTAAGTGGCCCCCATGAAAATTATCACTAACCCATGCTATAACAGCTGGGTGAGCAGAGCTTGTATGGTTTGAAATTTGCCTGTGCAATTTCAAATTTTGTAACTCAGCCACAAAATGGTCTTTGACATACACACTTAAAATGGTTCTCTGTAGATGTTTGATTTCCATGTCAGTTGCAGTTTATTTAATTTTGTAAGGTCACTCTTAACTTAAGTAAAGCTCCTGAGTGATTCTCTCCTAATGGCTGCTGCATTCGGCTTCTGTCAGCGCTTCTTAATATTCAGCAATCTCAAAAGAAATTAAAAAGAAAACAAAATTGGACATGTGTATTCCCAGCAGAACTCTATTATAAACAGGCTAAAGACTGGAAGCTAGAAGCCGTAACTGCAGGGCTGGGTTGGGGATATCTCTGGAGATATTTAAGAGCGGGTTAGACAGATACCTGTCAGGGAGCTAGACCAGGGGTGGGCAATAATTTTGAAAGAGGGGGCCACTTCACAAATTTCAGAAGTGGCTGCAGGCCAACCTGGAAGGGGCAGGGCCTCAGGCGGAAAGGGCGGGGTTGAGAACTACCCCGCTAGGTATGGTGACTTCATTTTTTGAACTAGCTGCAGCTAGTAAGAACAGTTTAATTTAAATTATGAAACAGATTAAGCGTTTAAACTTTCTCATGTTAGTTTATCAAACTTCATTTTAAATAAAGTAAAATATTATGTCCAACACAAAAGGTTTCAATGTTTTCTTTATTTATTGGAGGGGTGGAGAACCCTTTTTGGATCTGGAGTCACTGACTCACAAAAAATCAGTTGGGGACCACACAACTGAGAAGCAAAAAACTCCTCCAAAACCCCCAACACTCACGGATGTGGCCCCAACTGAGACACCTCACTCCTCAGATGCCCCAACCTCATGGGGTGAGGGGAAAGGAAAGGAGAAACTGAGGTTCCGGGCTTCCCAAAGATCAGATTTACTTTTCTGGGGTTCTAGAGTTAGTGGATTTTATGGATCTGCTGAGGCTCTGGAGTAGGGACGAAAATGAGGGGTATAGTGCATGAGACAGGGCTGCCAACAAGTAGGATAGAGATGTGGTGCAGGATCTGGGAGGGAGGTGGCATGCAGAAGCAGGCTCGGAGTAGGGTGTTTGGCCAGGTGGAGGGAGCAGGAACAAGGGAGGGTGTCAGAGCAAGCTGGGGGTGCTGGATCCAGGGGGTGAGGGAAGTGACAGGACTGGGGCTTAGGGGGCTGGGGCTTAGGGGGGCGGGTTGGACATGAAGGGGACCCTTACCTGGCTTTGTGCTCCCTTGCAGCAACGCTGAAGCCACAAGGTCCTGACCGCCCTGGAGGGAGGCCCCATTGCTGCGGCCATGCAGTCCCGGAGGCCAGAGACACTGCTGACACAGTCACGCGGTCCTGGAAGATGGAGACACCACTGCCACAGCTACGCGATCTGGTGCTGGCACCGAGGCACTGCAGCCATAGGCCGCCCTGGAGGCCAGAGGCACTACTATCACAGCCACATGGCTGGCCCAAGGCACCGCAGACACAGGCCACCTGGGAGGCTGGAGATGCCTTTTCCACGGCCTGGGGCCAGCCTCCAGGGCCAGCAGCACAGGCTGCCCCAGAGGTGCTGCAGCCCAGGGCCAGCCCCAGAGGCGACTACCACGGCTACACGGCTTGGGGTAGGCCCTGGAGGTGACACTGCTTTGGTGCTGCACCCGCAGGCTGCCTTAGAAGTGCCACTGCTGTGGCCATGCAGCTTGGGGCCGGCCCCTGACACCCTGCAGTCACATGGTCCCAGGCCACTCCGGAGGTGCCACGGCCCAGGGCCACCACTGGCACTGTTACTGTGGCCAGTCAGCCCAGTGCTGGCCCAGAGGCACTGCTACTGCAGCCTGGGGCTGGCCCTGGAGGCTGCTACTGCGACCATATGGCTTGGGGCCACCCCTGGAGGTACCGTGGCAGCGGCGCCTCCAGCCTGTAGGGCTAGCCCCAGACCACGTGGCTGTGGAAATGGCCCCTGGGGCCCAGGACTGCCACCTCTCCATCGGCAGGGTAGGAGTAGAAAGGCCAGGGCTGAGCTCCTTCCCCATGGCAGGGCCTGTAATTAGGGGGCGGGGCCTGTAATTACCTCACAGCTGGATCAAAGCCCAAGGCAGGCCGGATCTGGCCCACTGAGAGGTTTTTCCCCACCCCTGAACTAGACAGTGTTTGGTCCTGCCGTGAGGACAGGGGACTGGACTCGATGACCTCTTGAGGTCCCTTCCAGTTCTATGATTCTATGGGTCCATGATAGACCATGCATGAATTGGAACTGGTGTGTATAGAAAGACATGAAAGGGGGAAAACTGCTTGAAAAAAACTGCATCTCAAAATCTCATTTCTGAAATTAAAACTCTTGGAAAAAAAGGATTTGATATAATTAATATCACAACGGTAAGCTTTCCATGCAAGACAATATACAATTTTCAAATAATTTCTAAGCATGGTTCTTTGGTTGCTGAGATTACTCATGCACAAAGATGGGCTAGGGTGCCAAAGCTTGCATGATGAGGGGTTTACTATCTAAGAATTAGCTATTAATGGATAAAGCCAGACTGAGATTCCCATACCCATACTGACTAGAATTTTAACGTATGGACAATGCCACTAAAGTCAATGGAACTGCTGTGGAGTTAGCTATTGCTCAGCATGCGCAAAGGCACTTTCTGGCCCACAATGAGGGTCTGGTTTTGAAAACAAGAAGAATCCAGGGCAATGTGCAAAAAGAGCAATTATGATTACAAGACTGTGTGTGTGTTTGGAAGCCAACTGTTCATTTGCATGCCTAAATACCAAATCTGCATTCATCAATCACAGCACAGTGAACAGCATGTGAAAATCAGCAATGCAGCTGCACCCTTGGTTTTGTGTTTTGCTCCTGGGCTCTGACTGTTTGAAAATTTGCTTGTGAGTGTTCAATTAGAAAGAAAGTAGAATTTTGCTGTTGCCACTGGGCCAAATCTTGCAATGTTTATTGAGGCAAAACTCCTGTTAATTTCAGTGGATCTTGTCCCTTAGCATAAGCTAACTCAAGGCTGCAGAATATACTCTAGTGCTCAGCCATTATAGGTGGGCTTTTGTTGTGTTGGGGAAAATATTTTATCTATGGATTTGTTAGTTTAATACTCATCATTTAAAGTATCTATCTTCTCGTATGAACATGTTGTCATTTCTCCTACTTTTTACAAAGGGAAAGGACCTGCCGCCGAGGGACCGCACATTTTGTCTTCTTTTGCCATCTAATTATGGTCTGGCCTTTTTGTTCATTTCATTTGCTTGTTCAATTGTGGGTTTGTTACACCGTTAAGTAACAATATTGCTTATCTTACACCCTTATCTGCAATACATTATCCCTTAATTTGTCAACAGCATTTCCTTCAATAAAGAGAGCATTGTGAGAGCACAAGAACATTGCCTTCACTCATGTGAGTTCTTATTCTTGGTTATGCCAAACAATTACTCCTTGATATGGGATGACAGCAAGGTCAGTTTTGTGCCACAATCCCCAATTGTAAAAAAGAGCCAGCATGCCCTTCCAGATACTGTTAAAAAAACCATAACTCTGGGCAGAAAACATGAAGGTGTAACCCACCCACCTACTAGGTGTGGTGGACTGTCCCTGTAGTGGCACTTAGACACTTTGGGTGTGTCTAGACTACTGAGTTTTGTCGACAAAAGTGGACTTTTGTCGACAAAACTATACCTGCGTCTACACTACCGCTGAGTTCTGTTCACATAACGTCGACAGAACTCAGCAGTTTTGTCGACGCTGGTATACCTCATTTTACGAGGCATAACACCTTCTGTCGACAGAGTTCTGTCGACAGAAGGTGTTATTGCCTGTAGGGTTGCGTCTAGACTACAGGGTTCTGTCAACAAAGCAGCTTGCTTTGTCGACAGAACTCAATGTGTCTGGATGCTCTTTGTCGACAAATACTGTCGACAAAACTTCTGTCGACAAAACCCGGTAGTCTAGACGTACCCTTACAGAGAGGGAATGAGTTTGCTCTACAGCCTTCGCTGACAGCCAGCTGGCTTTATAGCTCAAGCTGGAGAAGCCCATGCTCTAAGCTCCAGAAGTCCTAGCTTTGGTTCTGCCTGTCCGCGCTACAAAGGTATCTTGGGATGCACCACGAATTAAAAAAGCGGCCCGATTTCAGAGTGAACAGAGCCTAATAGAAGGGCCTAGCGCAGTGGTCCCCAGAGTTTTCAGGGTTGCATCTTCCCTTACCTCTGTCCACAAGCTAGGGGAGAAAATAGGGGGTGAGTCTGGGGCCAGAGCTGGGAATGGAGAGGTTGGGGCTGGGTGTGGAGCCGGCAGCTGAGCTGTGGTCAGGGCAGAATTTGGGAGGGGGCCATGGCTGGGGGCAGGGCAGGGCTGGAGCAGAATTGGGAGTGGAGCTGACTAGGTGGTGCTCCCTCCCCAGCTGTCATTTGAACTGGCCTGGCCCCCCCTTTCCTTCTGACTGTTCTTCTGTGCCCCTTTAGAGGGCTGAGCCCACAATTTGGGCATCTCTGGCCTAGATGTAGGAGAAGGATTCATCTGTTTACTGCAGAGATGTTACCACAGTATATACTGATGATGAGTAATTACTGCCACCCGAACCATCAACAATTCAAAGGATTTTCTCAGATGCCCGTCAACAATGCCTTAAAGGGTAAGGTTTTTCGCAAAGAGGAAACAACAACTCAGCGAGGGAAGAGTCCATCAAATAAAAAGTTGCCTTTTCTATAGGAATTCTATACACCCAGCCTAAAAGGATGCATTGGGATGTAAGGGGAGGGCTGTGATCCACTCCTTTTCATGCACTCAACAGTACTTCTTCTTAATATAGTTAGTGGGCCAGGAGGATCAAAATAAAATATGCCTGGTGTTGCCACAATTGTTTTGGTGAATCTTCTGTTATAATATACTTGGCAGAATATAGCTTTGTCTCTTCACCTTCTTCCTAAGCTCCCCTAACTGGACTTGTACCAGAGGTGAAGACAGACATTCTCACAGGGAGACTGTCACTGCCTATGCCATCCTCCTCCCACTCTCCCACTTAGGATGGGGTGCAGTCTGGTGATCACATTTTGGAAGGGAATTTGCAGGATTAACAAACAGTCCATATGAGATACAGCATGGCCTAGAGGAGTGAACATATCAGAATGTCTCAAATTGCAATCCCATCTTTGGGGTGGCCTGAGTCACTTCATGGCTCTCCTCAGGTTCCTCTTTAAAATGGGGATACCACTATTCTCATACATATTTAAGAGGGAAATACAGAGGATAAACTGGATAGAGCCAGATTGTGCTTTCTCCATGGACATTTCTGCAAGGAGCTTTCCTTCCCTTCTGCTCTCATGCACAGACAACTGCTCCCATTCTTTGCCCTCTATTGAAGGGGATGAGTATTTCCTGGAGGTAATGAGCAGCTTCAAGATCTGCATAGCCTGGGGAATTTGCAGAGCTTTCTTGGTGCTTTTCCTGGAACACAGCCCAAAATAAATGGCATTATAAATATTTGCAAACAAGAGCCGTAACTAAAGGTGAAGACGGAAAAGAAAAAATAAATATCAAACTATACACTATACACAGAGCATCATTTGAACTACTTATTTTTAATGTTTGTATTTATTTCATGTCTTCATTTGAGCCCCAGTGACTACAGCCATCTTTCTTTTGGTTTAGAACTTAAACCAATTTCACATTTTTTCTGCTTCTTTACTCAGTGTATTAATGGGTATGAATGGGTGTGCTAGTAGAGAAGAGGGGACAGCAAACTTCCTATTAGAATTCTCCCTTCTTTAGTGCATTAGGGTGGTAAGGAACCTTTACTGGTAGTAGCCATATTAAGAGGAGGGGCAGGGCTGCCATCAGTGCTGACTGACTCCAAGGGTGGGCTGAGGGGTGCAGGCATGGTCCTGATCCTGTGCACTGACAAACAATAGAGGAGCACAGAATATTTTTAACAGCTGCTTCTATTCAATGCATCCTTACAATGACCCTGAAGACACCGAGCCAGGTTCTACACCAGCTACAGATCTGGATACATGTATACTGTTTCAGCAGATGTCAATCAGATTTTCCATTGTGCTAGGTACTGTACAAGTATATAATAACTAATACCTCCTGCTTCAAAGAGCTTACTCAGTCCACACCACATTGGTGGCACAGGCATTTCTTTCCCTCCTCTCCCATTTCAGCACAAGGCCATAATTGGGCTGCAAGTGAACAGGTAAAACAGTAATGTGTTGAGAGGTCTTTGTTTTTACTTATCCCTCAGTTACAATGCAAATTAGTAAAAAGAAGTCAGCAAGATGCAGTCTATTGTATTGCTATTTTTAAAGTTACACAGCAATCTGCTCTCCTTGCAAACATTTATTTTAAAACTAAAAGAAATGCATCAGCAGCAGATAAATAAATTAGCAATTTTTCACGTCATCTGAGTTGTTTGGAAAACAAAAGACTCATAAAAGTGAATCTTTTACATGGCCTTACCTCCCCTGGTTTGCACATTTAATTATAAACTGTGAAGCAAGGGCTATGGTGTTTTTTAAAAAAAACCTAAAATATGCAAGCATGTAAGGACACAAAAGTGGGTGGATATCAGGGATCAGCTAAGGCAAATGCAATCAGGATTATGACTAAGGGTGCATGGTAGGTTGATCAAGTAAGCTACATTTGCATGGACCCAATCCAATGAATCTAGATGATTTTTAAAGAAGAAAACAAGAAAGGCACAACTAAAGAATAAGGAAAATAGAAAAAAAATAAGAAAAACAAAACAAATCCTCTCTTACGTTATGTACCAAGATCTTGATGCAGAAAGTTTATCAGTAGAAAGCTTTAATGTGTGTTACGCTCTAATTTCCTTTGAATGATAAAACGGTGTGTTACAAGCAAGACTAAACTACAGGCCTCTTTCCTCAGATCCCACTAAGGAATACACTAAGAAACTGCACCATCTGCTCAGGACACTCCCTAAACAAATACAGGAACAAATCGACACACCCTTAGAGCCCCGACCAGGGTTGTTCTATCTATTACCCAAGATCCACAAACCTGGAAATCCCGGACGCCCCATCATCTCGGGCATTGGCACTCTCACTGAAGGACTGTCTGGCTATGTGGACTCTCTGCTCAGACCCTACGCCACCAGCACTCCCAGTTACCTTCGTGACACTACGGATTTCCTGAGAAAACTACAATGCATAGGTGATCTTCCAGAAAACACCATCCTCGCCACCAAGGATGTAGAGGCTCTCTACACAAACATCCCACATGCAGATGGAGTACAAGCTGTCAGGAACAGTATTCCTGATGATGCCACAGCACAACTGGTGGCTGAACTCTGTGAATTTATCCTCACACACAGAACTATTTCAGATTTGGTGACAACATATACCTCCAGACCAGTGGCACTGCTATGGGCACCCGCATGGCCCCACAATACGCCAACATTTTTATGGCTGACCTGGAACAACGCTTCCTCAGCTCTCGTCCACTTACACCCCTTCTCTACCTACGCTATATCAATGACATCTTCATTATCTGGACCCATGGGAAGGAGACTCTGGAAGAATTTCACCATGATTTCAACAGCTTCCACCCCACCATCAACCCCAGCATGGACCAATCTACACGGGAGGTCCATTTCCTGGACACCATGAGACAAATAAGTGACGGTCATATCAATACCACCCTATACCAAAAACCTACTGACCGCTATACTTACCTGCATGCCTCCAGTTTCCATCCCGGACACACCACGAGATCCATTGTTTACAGCCAAGCACTAAGGTACAACCGCATATGCTCCAACCCCTCAGACAGAGACCTACACCTACAAGATCTTCAACAAGCATTCTGTAAACTGTGATACCCACACGAGGAAGTGAGGAGACAGATCGACAGAGCCAGACGTGTACCCAGAAGCCTCCTGCTACGGGACAAGCCCAAGAAAGAAACCAACAGAACACCACTGGCCATCACCTACAGTCCCCAGCTAAAACCTCTCCAACGCATCATTAGTGATCTACAACCCATCCTGGACAATGATCCCTCGCTTTCACAGGCCTTGGGAGGTAGGCCGGTCCTTGCCCACAGACAACCCGCCAACCTGAAGCATATTTTCACCAGCAACTACACACCGCACCATAATAACTCCAACTCAGGAACCAATCCTTGCAACAAACCTCGGTGCCAACTCTGCCCACATATATACACCAGCAACACCATCACAGGACCTAACCAGATCAGCCATACTGTCACTGGTACATTCTCCTGCACATCTACCAACGTAATATATGCCATCATGTGCCAACAATGCCCCACTGCTATATACATTGGCCAAACTGGACAGTCCCTACGTAAAAGAATCAATGGACACAGATCTGATATTAGGAATGGCAACATACAAAAACCTGTAGGGGAACACTTCAATCTTCCTGGACACACAATTGCAGATCTAAAAGTAGCCATCCTGCAGCAAAAAGACTTCAGGACCAGACTTCAAAGAGAAACTGCTGAGCTACAGTTCATCTTTAAGTATGACACAATCAACTCTAGATTAAACAAAGACTGTGAATGGCTCGCTAACTACAAAAGCAGCTTCTGCTCTCTTGAAATTCACACCTCCAGATCAGCTGCTAGAAGTGGCCCTCATCCTCCTTGATTGGATCCACCTCGTCATTTCCAGCCTGATCCTGGCCTGCATATTTATACCTGCCTCTGGAAATTTCCACTACATGCATCTGACGAAGTGGGTCTTTGCCCACGAAAGCTTATGCTCCTACACTTCAGTTAGTCTATAAGGTGCCACAGGACTCCTCGTCGCTTTTGCAGATTCAGACTAACACGGCAACCCCTCTGATACTTGAAGCAAGACTAAAGTTTCTTTTCTTACTGTGACTTGCACTTTAGAGAACATTTTTTTCTCTTCTATAGGGTATCATGGTTATATTTCCTTCCCCAAGACATATGAAGAAATTTTTTTTCGTTCAAAAAAAGAAAACTGAAAAAAGAAAACAAAAAAATCCATTGTCGTTAATGGCCACTCCCTCCATCCCCACACATGGCTGAAAGCAGGGTCTGAACTCTGGACCATCAGTGTAATTCTTATTATCTGGCAAAACTAGTATAATGTGTAAGCAGGGACCCAACTATGTCAAATTTTGGCTCGAATAAGTGAAGTTTGTCAAAGCTGCTAGCCTACCTTAACTATAGGGATCTATACTAGCCTACCTTAACTATAGGGATCACTACTGCTTCACCTACAGTATACAACAATTTTTAATACAGAATGTAAAACAGAATTTTCACCACTTATCTTTAATCTAACAGTGTACACAATGAAAAATAACGGCCTTGACAAAGAACAGAATCCTTCACAAAGATCAGTGGTAGAATGTTTCATAATTCAAGCCATACTCAACCTCACCAGCTTTTTTGTGGCCATCATTGAAAGGTAATTAATTACATGGCAGGAAAACAGATTTCATTTTTGGAAACAATGACTGTTGCAAATGGTGTTCATATTAATGTGTAACAAAAGCTAACAGATAATGTCAACAACTGGCTTTGTGACCTATCCAAAAGTACAGTACATACTGTATTGCCTTTATACCTGGTTGTTCACAGATGTCATAAAACAACAAGCTCTTTGGTATAAACCTATGCAGTTGCTTTTTTAACAGACAATATTAGAGCCAGCTACCATTTGCAGTGCAGATACACCGGGGATTAACATAGCTATGTATATCTCCTTAGGAACTTGGGTAGAACTTAACACTCAAGTAAACAGACGTGCCTAATTAGTTACAGGGGAAAAGGAATCAAAGGAAAATGACATCTAGAAGAATATGGTAGCCTGTTTGCAAGTTAATCAGCAGTAACTGCCTCATGAACTGAAACACAGGGCCTGATGCTCTTAATACATAATGGACAGGGATGAAATCCTGCCCCCCTGAAGACAACTGAAGTTCTGCAATGGACCCAGGGCCCAAGATTTCATCCTAGGTTTTAAAGACTGAGTATGCAGTTTTGTGACAGCTACTGAAAGCAAAATATAGTAACAGAAAAATAAATGAAAAAAAAATAGAAGTAAATGGGAAGGAGTGGCAAGCTGTACGGACATGCAGTAAAACTGGAGAGTTGCTGTGATGGACAGGAGGAGTGCTGGCCAGTGCTCTGTGACTAAGGGGTTAAACTCAGGTAACTAGGAGGTGTTAGCAGGGAGCCAGGAGAACCAATGGGATACAGTGCTGAAATTTGAATTGAAAAGATACACTGGCTGTTTTCTGTGTGAATTTAAGCCAGGAGCTGGGGGAAACAAGAAGAACTAATACAGGCAGGACTACCATGCCTACAAAGAATACTGGGCATGGAAATGGACTGGACCTTGAAGTGTATCATGAACATACAGGGAATAATGTATATTTAGTTGCAATCAGGTTATTTTCTTTGTTTTATTGTTCAGTTAAGATTCTCTGTACTAAGTCCTGTGCCTTCCCCACATTCACTAGATCTAAGCTGTACCCAAAGATACTATATTTCTGTATTTTAATTTGCTTTTCACAGTTGCTCTGTAACACCTAGGAACCAAATGTGCTTTATGAAGTATAGCTCTTTGTTTTTGTTAATAAAATCATCTTTTGTGGGCTCCCACCTTCTGTACTCGGAGTGCAAGAGTGGGGAACAGCCTTGTTGACATGAGGGCACCAGTGGGATCATTTTGAATCAGGAACACAGACCTCAGCATTTTAAAAGGACACATTTTTTCCCCTGTTTTGTTGTTTGGGGACTCCCCCCTCTCCCCCACCTCTTTTGCTGCCTGAGGGGAGAAAGGCACACAGAAGGTTAAACTTGAACAGCCAGAAAGTTAAAAGAGCTTATAAACAGTTGGTTTTTTTCCCTAGCTTTCAGGACAACTGAATAGCTAGGCTAGAGTAGGGCAGGGAAACAATTCAGTGCATGCATTTTCGGTCAGGCAGAGTAGCCCTGGAGCAACCAACCCTCCGTAAATGACGCACAGAGGTGAAAACAGCCTCTGATCAGGTCAAGATGTCTCTCTCTGGGGAAGACTCATACCATGAGAAGGGGGGGAAAGGAGAATGTCCCCGTGAGGCTACGGGAAAGTAACCTTGTGAGGCAGGAGCAGAGAGTGGCAGCCCTCTCCTCCCCCTGTCTTCAGGTAGGAGAGCGTCCTTAAAGCAGGCAGATCTCTAACTAAGGCCAAGATGAGTTTTTCCTGCAGATGAGGCATGTTGGAGCAGAGGAGAGAGAGAAGCAAAAGCGTTTGGAGGCAGAAGTGGAAATGAGGCCGTTAGAAGTTGAACTGGAGAAAGCTAAGCCGCCGGGCACCCTACTAAACCGACTAACCACCCTGCTCCAACTAATGCTCCCAGCCCAGGAAATACCTGCTGTACCAGGTAGGAGATGATGTAGAGGCCTTCTTAGTGATTTTTGAAAAGGCCAATCTGGGGTACAATATCCCCCAAGACCATTGCATGGTGGAGCTGAGATCCCAGCTGAGTGGATCCTGAACAGAAGTGGTAGCTGAAATGCCCAGGAAACACATGAATAACTATGAACTTTTTAAACAAGAGGCCAGACTTTGGATGGGGCTCACTGCCAAACATGCCCATCGCTGCTTCTGAGCTGTGAGGTAGAAATCGGACACGGCATTGCACCAACATGCCTACAAGATTAAAAAGAATGGGGATGCCTGGGTATCAGGAGCAGATGTAAAGGCTATGGAAGAGTTAGCTCTCCTGATGCAAATGGAACAGGTCCACGTCAGTGGGAGGCTACACTGTTTCCCTATACTACCCAGTTAAAGGACAATTGCCGAGTCACAGTACATAAACAGTTTGCCTGGCATGTCTCGGGCCTAGCGGCTGGCTGAGCAATAGATTATAATGGCCATGCCCTTGGTCAGCAGAATGCAATTCATTACACTGGGGTCACAGTAAGAGTCCTCAGACCCAGATGCCTCTCAGATTCCGCCTGAGCGAAGGGAAACTGTGAGTGTAGGCTGGAAGAAGGTTATTGTGTGGAGAGACACTGGAGCACAGGTGTCTGCAATCCACCAATCCCTAATGGACATGAACTCATTGGCCCAGAGGCCTAAGTTACAGTTCAACCCTTCAAGACAGACTCTTTTGACCTGCCTACAGCCAAGTTGCCTGTTATGTACAAGGGCTGGTCAGGAATGTGGACTTTTGCAGTCTATGATGATTATCCCATTGGTTCTCCTGACTCTCTGCCAACACCCCCTAGCTACAAGAGTTTAACCCTTTACTCATTGAGTGCTGGCCAGCACTCCTCCTGTCCATCACAGTTGCCCTAAAACAATCCAGGGACAAAAAAAAAAATTAATTGTACTGGATTTTTTCAGATTTCCATGAGGTAAACAAAATCCAGAGGAGGAGGAAGTTTTCAGAACAAAATAATCACATACCAGATTAATGCATTATTGTTACATTTATGCTATGACCAAAGATATACTAAGTGCCACTTTTAATTCTCAGCAACAAAGTAAGCAAAATAAGAGGAGGGATAATTTGCAGGCGACTAAATCTCAACTTGATCAGTTGTGGTTGTAGAAATGTGTATGACGCTTTACTGCAGCTGTGAAAGAAATTACGTGATCCTTGTCCTTCTATGCCATGGCTTTCTGACCATCAGTCATTCAATTAATTCAGATTGCTTTTGTCCAGTCTCAGACCAGAATATCACCCACTGCAAGAAGCTGGCTTCCTTCCTAAAGCTTCTGAATTAGTGTGATATTCTCTCTCCCATTCCACAAATCAGTATGGAAGTCAGGAATTATCAAATACGAAAGTAAAGAAAGTTGTACTTAGGCAGAATTAGGTCAAGACACTAGGATAACATTACTACTGTTTTGAAAAATGTCATAGGATCGACGACCACAAGAAATCAGGAGTTCAGAATGAGATCTCATCTGAAAGTAAACATTCCAGCAGTACAACACCCACTAACAGAGTGTATTGGTTCATTACTGGCTGAAAAGGAAGCATGATACCAACTAAACTGTCAATATGATGTCTTATAGTAAAAGACAGGACTATGTAGCACTTTAAAGACTAACAAGATGGTTTATTAGGCGATGAGCTTTCATGGGCCAGACCCACTTCCTCAGATCAATTTGTGGAAGAAAATTGGCACGACCATATATACCAAAGTGATACAATCAAAAAAAATAGTGAACGCATATAAAATTGACAAATTAGATTTTAGAACAGAGGGAGAGTGAGAGGGGAAGGTTAGTGTCTGTGAGGTAATGATATTAGGGGTGATAACTGGGGAAGGTATCTTTGTAATGGGTGAGATAATTAGCATCTTTGTTAAGGCCCATACGTAAAGTGTCAAATTTATGTCATTCATGGTTAAATTTGACACTTTACGAATGGGCCTTAACAAAGATGCTAATTATCTCACCCATTACAAAGATAGCTTCCCCAATTATCACCCCTAATATCATTACCTCACAGACACTAACCTTCTCTCCTCATCCCCCCTCCCGTTCTAAAATCTGATTTGTCAATTTTATATGTGTTCACTTTTTTTTGATTGTATCACTTTGGTATACATGGTCGTGCCAATTTTCTTCCACAAATTGATCTGAGGAAGGGGGTCTGGCCCACAAAAGCTCATCGCCTAATAAACCATCTTGTTAGTCTTTAAAGTGCTCCATAGTCCTGTCTTTTGTTTCAGCTAGACCAGACTAACATGGCTGCGTCTCTTTCACTATGTTCTATAGTAGGTTTCCCTTCAGGTCCTCCATTGGGATTATACTGGCTTTAGGGCTGTTATATACTGGTATGGCTGCCACAGTGCAGTGGGGAAATCTTAGCCTCTAGTTTTTAATTTTCATCATTTCAATTCAGTGGTTAGAACTGAACACAGACAACAAAGTGATTAATGATCACTGCATACATTAACTATGTCCACTATGAAGACAACTTTGCCTTTATAATCAGACTCCAGGACCAACACTTTTAATTCTGAAATCATACAGTTAGGTTTCTGTATCCAAATTTAGGCATCTAATAAGGGGCCTTACTTTATTTAGGATCTTAAATATGGTCTTAGTGTTTTGCTTTTGGCATGCAGGTTTGAAAATTCTAGGCTACAATATTTGTGTGCGCGCATGGGTGTTTGTATATATAAAGAAAAATGCTGCCATTAAAAATAAACAAAACAAACAGATGACAAACCACCAATTATTTTACCAAAGCAAACAGTATGTGGGTGCTACATGGAACAGTACTTGGTACATAACATCAGTGACTTAAGAGGAATGGGCCATTAGCAAGCAGTGAACTATTTAGTAGTCTAACAAAGCAAAGCAATAGAAGCATGTGAAAAAATCACGACTTGCTTTAAAAAGGCCAACAACAATTTTACTGGCTGTAATTGTGGGTGGGGGAATTGTATGTTATTGCTTTGTTAGAGGCATGCTAAGGTTACAAATTATAAATATAGTGCGCACATATATAGTGTATAGTCTATGTTATTCATTTTCCTTGACTATTGATCCAATCCAAATGTTAGGAAGAGAAATATTCATCCAACCTCTTCCAGAGTTTTAATCTCCAATTCCATTCAAGACAGGGCTGAGGAAACAAGCAAACACACAGCAAGTGAAAAGCATTTTAATAGGGCAAAAAACTCAATGTTGAAAGACGTCACTGCAAAGGACTACATACAGATCCAACCTACAGGGATGTGAAAAAGTGGGTAAAGACTTCTACATGACTGCAAATACACTTCTGCTGCAAAAGCTTCCTTGGGAACAATTAGAGAATAATTTTTTGAGCACCTGGAAAGGACATAAAGTTCTGATTAGTCAGTCACTCATAGAGAGAAGGTGCCTGTCTTCTCTTCAGGGGCTGAGGCTATTTCTGTTGCTAACATGATCTTACCAACTTGTGGCCTGGCTTCAAAGGAGAAAATTTATAAGTGACGAATCTGAGTTTTAAATCTGTGGAAATAGACAGATTATGTGGCCAATGTCCACTGAGGCCTCACAGATGCTAAAGTCTGGAGCCAGGTGTACACAACTAGCCTTTTGATCATCCAGTGCTAATTTAAGATAACCTGGTTTTAAACCATTTTAGTTCTAAAATTTGCAAAAACTAGTGCCTTGAATGAAGCCCATGGAAAAGCTTAAGTTCAGGAATTTGATACAAGGTAAGGATGTCCAATTTATGGCCTGCCAGAACATTTTATAAGACCTGCCCCCAAAACAATATACTAATGGCCAATTTGTTAAGAGTTTTGTTGTCATGTTTTCATTTACACAAGAAAATATGTAGTATTTGTTTGGCCCACACATGATTGTGGTGGCCTTCCTGTGTAATAAAATTGGTCATCACAGATGTAGGGTATGTCTACACAGTAATTAAAAGCCATGTTTGGCTTGTGTCAGCTGAATTGGATTTATGGGGCTTGAATTTTAATCATGTGCCTGAGTCAGCTCATGCTACCAACCATGGGAATTCATTTGAAGGATGCCCATAAAAAACAACTGCTAAAACTAACAAGCCATGGCAAAGGTTTAAGGAACTAATGAAAGAAAATATATATAAAACTGAAAATGCTTCATCAAATATACCACAACAGCCATCTTTGAAAAGAAGGCGTGATCAGGATGTAAAGAGATACTTTTTTTAGACCTATAATTTGAAGAAGTTCTGCTTAGAATTTTTAAGGCCTTATGAATATGTTCACATTCTGCAAAACCAAAAGTAGTCCACAGCATCCTCTCTTTATCAACACAGTGAAATAATAATAGTTCCAAGACAAAAACTTGAGCTAGAATTAAGCAGATAATTTAAGATGCTAACACAATTATCCTTAGCATGGCTAAAAGCAGTTATAAAAAATCCTAAACATTTGAGACTAGGACATTCGTAGCTGAAGTTCATCAATTAACCTTAACTTTGTTGATGAATCCCTTCCCATTATATATTTACATGTCTACCAGCATTTCTAAAATGACTATCACTAATATTATTAGACACCAACCAGGGAAGAATATGTATTATAAAAATACATTTTTTAATGATTGATTGCAAATAAAAACATTACATTCTGAAGCTCTATCAACTTTTTTTCTTTCCATGATAAATACATGTTCACTGTTTTGGTGAATGAGGTCTACAGAGTGAATTGCATATGATTGGATATGCTGTCCATACCTCAAAGGTGGATTCTTTGACTCATGTGTGGAGGATAAGTATGAAAGGAAGATCTAGTGGGGTTTAGAGCCAGTAGAGGGAGATGCATGGTTTAAATGCTTTTTGCCAGCTCTAGTGAAATAGGAAACGGGATAAGGTGTTATTTTATCTGGAGATTAAGATGGAGCTCTTTTGACTATAGGAAGAAGCTGGGATTGAGTAGGATCAATCCTTGGTCTATACATGGAGGACAAGTAGAATTCTGGTGTCCCTGGCCGAGCAGAAACAAATGGTAGCCTGTAGTTGCGACCATGAACAATTTGTGGTAGGTGGATGGTAGTTTTGCTGGCCTTTTAGAAAGAAGTGCTGGTGCACTGGTTTCTGGTCTATTGGCTCAGGCTCAGAAAGAACGCAGGGAAACAGAATGGCTTAGTTTGTTAACAATTTCAAAATTGTTTTTCATTTGACATTAACAAACAAGACATGACATAATAATGTTACGCAACCCCTTTAATGTACGGGGGCAGAATGATAGAGATAACAGAGCAGGGCTGCCAACTGAAGTGTCAAGGTCCTAGGTAAGGTGAAGGAACTGGCTCCGGGCCCCTGTAAGAGGTGTGGGGCTAGGGTTGCTAGGTGTCCGGTTTTGAACTGGACAGTCCAGTATTTGAGTTTTCTGTTTGGGAAACAAATTGAGAAAATATAAATGTCTGGTATTTTCTAAATAAGATGTAATGTAGATTGTGATGTGATGTCAAGTGTGTCCGGTATTTTCGTTGAAACCATCTGGCAACCCTATGTGGAGGTGGGGCTAGCCTCCCTCTGCTAGTGCTTCAGAGCTACCTGGCCCATGCTGCCTGGGGCTCCTGTGGTGATTTAAAGGGGCTGGGGCTCCAGCCGCTGCTGAAATAGCAGTGGCAGCAGCTGGGAGCCTGGGCCCTTTTAATTTACCAGGCCTGAGGGCAGCTGTCACCTCCACCCTTCCTGTGACCCTGAAACAGTGTGACAACTAGCTAGTAACACAGGTACAAATGAGCTCATAGCTTCATGTTCTAACTACAAGGCAGTGTTAAAAGGGAAAAAAGTTCTTTAAGAAAACAGCCTTTTGTTCCAAATGAAAGTGACCAATCTAATCGTAGAGTAATGTTGAACTATTCAACTTTTTTGAAAGTAAGAAAATATTTTAGAAACTAATCCAAACAGGGTGATTTGCTTATTGAAAGCACTAGAAAACACCAAGACTCTGGAATGCAACATGCTTGAGAAAATGGCTAACCGTCTTAGGGTACATCTACACAGTGGTCTACTTCAGGAAAGCGTCCATTATCCCGAAATAGTGTTCTGCACATCTTAACAGCAAGCCTGTTATTTTGAAATACATTAGAAATAACGGACTTCTTATTCTGGCTTCCTGTAAACCTTGTTTCACGAAGATAAAGGAAGACACTGGAATAGTGATTTATTTTGAAATTAGCACTGGGTAGACAGTGCCAAATTTTGAAATAAGCTATTTCGAAATAAGCTACGCAATTTGCACAGCTCAAATTTTGTATTTTATTTCGAGGTATGCGCTACTGTGTAGATGCACCCTAAGGGTATGTCTACACTACCACCCTAGTTCGAACTAGGGTGGTTAATGTAGGCATTTGAAGTTGAAAATGAAGCCTGGGATTTAAATATCCCGGGCTTCATTTGCATCTTGCCGGGAGCCGCCATTTTTAAATCCCCGTTAGTGAGGACTCCGTGCCTGCGGCTACATGCGGCACGGAGTAGGTAGTTTGAATTAGGCTAATTCGAACTACCGTTACTCCTCGTGGAACGAGGTGTACCGGTAGTTCAAATTAGAAAGCCTAATTCGAACTACTGCGTGTAGCCGCAGGCACGGAGTCCGAACTACCGGGGATTTAAAAATGGTGGCGCCCGGCACGATGCAAATGAAGCCCGGGATATTTAAATCCCGGGCTTCATTTGCAACTTCGAATGCCTACATTAACCACCCTAGTTCGAACTAGGGTGGTAGTGTAGACATACCCTTACAGAGTTAAAAAAAAGTAGGTGTATTTGCTTCCTCCATTCATTATTAAAATCAACCCATGGTATTTTTTTTTTAAAGAGAAAAGCACCTTTTGTCTGGAAAAGGGAATGGCAATAATCTTAAATAAAGCATCCAAGATGAGCACCTGTACAAATACACAAAAATAAGCCCTTCTTGTTTTGTGAGGATGCCAGTATTTTATAGAAACTTGTTTTTTTATAAAGCAAAAACAATCACAATGCTATACTGAGAAAGAGTATCTTTAAAGGGAAAAAATGGATAAATAAAAAAGCATCAGTTACACAAAAAGAATAAAAATTAACAGTAAACAACCATGTCTACATGGTACAGCCTATTAAATAAATTGTTTTTAAGTGCACATTAGAAAATCCACCTTCCCAAGTAATAAGGACCTTTGGGGTGTGATTCACAGCTTCATGCAAAACCAGCCCACATTATAAATCCTGTTAACCTTTTGAAAATCCCCACTAGCTTACTACAAAGCTGCTGAATCCTAGACTAACCAAACCTTATGTTAAAGTTTTTTCTGGACTTCTAGAAAGTCCATTAGTAAAAGAAGTAATATTTCTCAATGGGCTTTTGACATGATCTGCTGGACAAGAACAGGGAGAAAACTTGCTGCACCATACAGAGATGTACGTTAAATTCCTAAAAAAAAAAAAAAATCATTCAGGGAATTTATAAGAAATCACTTCTCAAACAATGCTCTACCATCAACAGTTTTCCATCTGAATTACTGCAGAGCGCTACAGGTCAATGAGCATTACAGAGAAAGAGATTACACAGAAAAGGTGACTGTTTTATCTGAAACTATTACTTTTCCCAGTTCTTTGAAATTACATGCACCGATCTTGCGACTACTCATTTGCAGATAGATGCATTTTCAAAAAAGCTGATTAATTTGCTTCTCCAAATGAGTGACCTATTACAAGAAATACTGCATATTAAAAACTACTTTCTGAAAATACGCATTTATGACATTTAAATTATATTCCCCAACATAAGCACTTAATTTTATTATAATTCCTATCTTGATCCAACTTTATAGTCATTCTCAGATAGAACTACATTAACATCTGGGAGCTGAAGCCCAATCTCTGGATACATTATGAAAAGATCTACCCTCGGGGGATGTAATTGGCAAAAAATCCAGTGACTTCAAGAGAACTTCATGATATACATCAGCATATCATGAAGCAAAAAATAATGTGAATTTATTGTACACTGCAGCTGTTATTCACTTGCTCAGACTTAATTCCTTGCTCAGTTCATACTATAAAGCCAATGCAAGTTTTGCCTGAGGAAGGACTGCAAGACTGGTGTCTCAGTACTTGACCCTACCTTCACCAGTGGAGTCAAAGGATATTACACCACTGATTTCAGTGGGAGTGAGATCAGACCATTAATGAATATGTTCCTGCTACTCAGTGGTGAGGCTTCAAGCATCAACTCGCTAGTATATCTGAACAAAGAAAGTTTTGTTATAGACTGTGCCTCACATTCTTGCTTATTTATTGGAAAGTAAATCATCTTAAATATGATTCCAAGGCACTACTCTGTTCTACATCTGTGTTACAGTGGACAAAGTTATACTTATAGCTGAATAGGCAGTTTCTGTATATCGTATGACCTTGCTTCCAACGTACTTGTATCTTTCTGCTCATATTTCTTTTTAGTTGACATTTCTCATTGAAGTTGTCATGAAATGTTGTGGGCTGGGGGGTGCTTGAAGGGTTACACGGGCATTTTCTACCTATCTGTTCATAAATAAAATAATCCTGTAAGACATTTCTAGTGCAATTCAAAGCATCACATTTGCTATGGAGTTAGGAAGAACTGAGAATTGGCACCTTTGACATGTTCAAAAGAATTTGGTTTTGATATAGCAAAGTAACAGTTATTTGAAAATTGCATTCTGTCCATGAACCGCACATACTTTGCTGTAATTTATTTAAGTATGTGCTACCATACTGAAGGTGGCTATATTAAGGAATTGTGTGTCTGAAACCACACTTAACTCTGGATCATTCCTGCAGTGTATCTAGGGTTGCCAGGTGTCCTATTTTGAACCAGACAGTCCAGTATTTGAGCTTTCTATCCAGGAAACAAATTGAGAAAATACCGGACATATAAATGTCTGGTATTTTCTAATTAAGTAAGTCTTATTATTATCATGAGTATCGGTACGTAGTTGCATGCTGTGTGAGCGTGTCTACCAGCTAGGCAGCATGCAACTACACAGTAGGGTGGGAGGGAGGCTGGGGCCGGGGTTGGGGTAGAATGGAATCCTCGGGGCCCAACTCGCCCATGTGCTCTGCTGGGACCATGTGCGGAATGGGCAGCACCTCGGGATCTGCGTGCGCCTGAGCCAGCCCCGCTCCCTGCTAGCTGGTTCCCTTCCTCCCACTCCTCCCCCTGCCAGTCCTGCTCCCACTGACCCCCTCCCAGCTGACTGGTTCCCCTCTCAGCCAGCCCCGCTCCCTGCCGGCTGATTCCCACACCGGCCAGCCCCACTCCCCTCAACTCTCTCCTGGCCAGTCCTGCTTCCTGCCGGCCAGTTCCTTCCCCCGATCTCCCTCGGCCAGACCTGCTTCCCCTGACCTCCTCCCGGCCAGCCCTGCTCCCCTCCTGTCCGGTCCCCACTCCTCATCTGAGATCAAATATGTCTGGTATTTTTTTTAAATCATCTGGTAACCCTAAATGTATCCAACCACTCCTTTTCCTGATTTTTCACTTCATTTATAATCTGTACTAACAATGTATGTCTCTAAATGCATGCATCATATAGACCATGAAAAATTTGAGATTCACCACTATTACTGAAAGGGAACTCATCAAGTCCAGTTCCCTGTGCTCAAGGCAAGACCAGGCACCATCTAGATCAGGCCTGGGCAAAATACCGCCCGCGGGCTGGATCCGGCCCGACAAGCCACCGGATCCAGCCAGCGGAGGCAGAGGGGAGCCCCAGGCAGACTCCCCAGCTTGACCCACAGCTCCGCGTGCCTTACAGAAACATGGCTACAGGGCTCCCTTTCTGTTTTAAAACTGGAGGGGAGGGAGAAAAGTTTTAGGAGCTGCCTTGCCCCCAGCACATTCCCATTGAACAGTTTCTGGCAAAGGGGAGCTGCTTGTTAGAAAAACAGGCAGCTAAGAAGAATCACGCCCCCTCTCCTGGGCTCAGTTATTCATGAAGCACATGGCCAGGCAAGCAGGGTGGCTTGCTGGGAAACATTTTAAACCCTGCTGGCAGGCAGGCTAGTTTGGCAGCTGGCAAGTAAGTCTCTTGGCCACAGCCTGCTTCTGGCACCCCAGCCCTTTCCTAACCCAATTCTCTGCCCTCCCACTCAACATACCCAAACCCTCTTATGTTCTCTGTCCCCCTCTTACACCCATACCCCCCCCCCAGATCTGGCACCCCAATCTCCTGCCCCAGATCACAATCCCCTCCTACACTAGGTCACATCCCAAACCCTTGCACTCCAGTCCTCTGCCCTAAGTAACAACCTCCTGCTTCATTCCAGCTCCCTCCTGCATCCCAATCCCTTACACCAAGTTCCCTTATGCACCTAGACCCCACACCTCCTCCATTAATATCAGGGAAGAGTGCGGCCCTTGACCTCTTTCTAAAATCTTGGTGTGCCTCCTCATCAAAAATTATTGCCCACCTCTCATCTAGATCATCCCTGATAGATGTCTGTTAACCTGATCGTAAGTATCTCCAATGATGAAGATTCCACAATCTGCCTAGGCAATTCATTTCAGTGTTTAGCCACCCTGACAGTTTGGAACTATTTCCTAATGTCCAACCTAAACCTCCCTTGCTGCAATTTAAGCCCATTGCTTCTTGTCCTATCATCAAAGGCCAAGGAGAACAATTTTTCTCCCTCCTCCTTGTGACACCTTTTTAGATACTTGAAAACTGCTAGCATGTCCCTTCTCAGTCTTCTCTTTTCTAAACTAAAGAAGACCAATTTTTTCAGTCTTCCTTCACAGGTGATGTTTTCTAGACCTTAAATCATTTTAATTGCTCTTCTTTGGACTTTCTCCAATTTCTCCACATTTTTCTTGAAATGTGGTGCCCAGAATTGGACACAATACTCTGAAGTCTAATCAGTGCAGAGTAGAGTGGAAGAATGACTTCTCGTGTTGTGCTTACAGCACTCCTGGTTAATGCATCCCAGAATCATGTTTGCTTTTTTTGCAACAGTGTCTCACTGTTGACTCCCATTCTGTATGTGTGAAACAGTTCCTAAATGGAATACTTTGCATAGACCAACACAATGCATGCCAGATCTGCCACAATATGTTATTTATTATGAATGTGTACACATTCACATTTATGTAAGAATTTATTTTCTTCCTTTTATTTTAGCTTGGCTCTCACATAAAACACTGCACTACAGTGCAATTATCAGTTTCTTATTGTATATTGTTGGCCTCCGTCGGTCAGTTGACCATGGATGACGTATCCTAGTTCTCGTCTTGGTTCGTGTCGAATTGTCTGGGACAGCGTCGGGGACAGCGTCGTTGGTGGCTGAAAAGGCCAATCCGGGACAGGCATTCTTTGCCGCAGAAGTCGCAGCTATAGGTGGTTCCCTGGCTGTTGTTGTTGCGTAACTTCCTGCGGGCTCGCTTTTCTTCTGATGCACGCATCATGTTCGTTTCGCCTGACTTGAGCTGTGTGGTCAGGGTGCCCCTCCACTTTGGGCGGTCTGCTGCGAGGTCTTCCCAGGACTGCGTGTTTATGTCGATGGCTTTCATGTCCCTCTTCACGACATCTTTAAATCGCAGGTTCGGGCGCCCTGTGGTTCTCTTCCCAGATGCCAGTTCCCCGTAGAGGATGTCCTTTGGGATCCTCCCATCCTCCATGCGGCGTACATGGCCAAGCCAACGCAGGCGACGTTGTCGGAGCATGGTGTACATGCTGGGGAGGCCGGCTCGAGTCAGAACTTCGAAGTTGGGGACTTTGTCTTGCCAGGTAATACCCAGGATGCGGCGCAGACCTCGTAGATGGAAGGCGTTCAGTCTCCGCTCTTGTCTCGCGTATGTGGTCCATGTCTCGCTCCCGTACAGCAGGGTGCTGATGACGCAGGCGTTGTACACTGCCATCTTTGTTGCGGTTGTCAGCCTGGGGTTGGTCCACACTCGGGTTGTCAGGCGGGCTAAAGTAGAGGCTGCCTTCCCGATCCTCTTGTCGAGCTCAGCGTCAAGGGAGAGATTATCGGTGATGGTGGAGCCCAAGTACGTGAACTGGTGGACGACGTCAAGCTGGTAGTCGTCTACTGTGATGGCTGGTGGAGTGACAGTGTCCTGGCTTAGGACGTTTGTTTTTTTCAAACTGATAGTCAGCCCAAAGTCTTTGCAGGCCATGGAAAAACGGCTCATCAGCGACTGTAGTTCTTCCTGGGTGTGTGTGACGACTGCTGCGTCGTCGGCAAATATCATGTCCCTGATCAGCGTCTCGCGTATCTTCGTCTTGGCTTTGAGGCGAGAGAGATTGAATAGCTTGCCGTCCGATCTGGTGCGGAGGTAGATTCCTTCCGTTGCTGAGCCGAAGGCATGCTTAAGGAGCAGGGCAAAGAAGATCCCAAACAATGTGGGGGCAAGAACGCAGCCTTGCTTGACGCCGCTGCTGATGCTGAAAGGCTCGGAGCAACTGCCGTTAAACTGCACTGTTCCCTTCATGTCTGTGTGGAAGGATTCAATCAAACTCTGCAGTTTTGGTGGGCAGCCGATCTTGTGAAGGATTTTGAAGAGTCCGTCTCTGCTGACCAGGTCAAAGGCTTTGGTGAGATCAATGAAGGAGACGTACAGGGGCATCTGCTGTTCTCTACACTTCTCCTGGAGTTGTCGTAGGGAGAAAATCATGTCTACGGTTGACCGTTCTGCGCGGAAACCACACTGTGACTCCGGGTAGACACGTTCAGCCAGCTTCTGCAGTCGGGTCAAGATGACCTTAGCAAATACTTTGCCTACGATGCTAAGAAGGGAGATGCCTCTGTAGTTGTTGCAATCACTTCTCTCGCCCTTATTCTTGTAGAGGGTGACGATCTTAGCATCCCGCATATCCTGCGGTACGGCTCCTTCTTTCCAGCACTGACAGAGCACTTTGTGAAGAGGGTGCAGTAGGGAACACTTGCACTGTTTCAGCAGGTCTGGAGGAATCCCGTCGCTGCCGGGGGCTTTTCTTGAGGCCAGTTTATCAACAGCCTTGCTGAGCTCTTCTACTGTTGGCTCTGCATCAAGTTCTTCCATTATTGGCAGGCATTCAATGGCATCTAATGCTGCGGAGGTCACCGTATTCCGTCTGGAGTAGAGGTCAGAGTAGTGTTCCACCCATCTCCCCAACTGTT
Source organism: Pelodiscus sinensis (assembly GCF_052426305.1). Taxonomy (NCBI): domain Eukaryota; kingdom Metazoa; phylum Chordata; order Testudines; family Trionychidae; genus Pelodiscus; species Pelodiscus sinensis. The sequence goes on along the minus strand of NC_143053.1, from coordinate 191,638,806 downwards.
GTTGCTTGTCGGAGATTATTTCTCCAGTAGATGACTTGAGGGGTGCTGTTTTGCTCTGGGTAGGGCCCAGCGCTTTCTTAATGCCGTCGTACATGCCTCTTGTGTTCCCTGATATGGCTGCTTTCTGGATGTCGTTGCTGAGCTGCTGCCAATATTCGTTCGCACAGTGTCTGGCAACCTGTTGAGCCTTGCTCCTAGTAGCCCTGAGAATTTGTAGGTTCCTCTGGCTTGGTGACCGCTTGTATTCTGCCAGGGCGGCGCGCTTGGCTTCTATGACTGGAATCATCACAGAGGACTTTGCTTCAAACCAGTCGTGCGTCTTTGTGGTCCTCTTTCCAAAGGTTGCCAGGGCAGTGCAGTGCATTATGTTCCGCAGTGTTTCCCACTTTCCCATGGCAGAGTCTCCTGTCTGTGTGGCGTCAAGTTCCTTCTCAAGCGCCTCTGCGAATTTCTGCGTCAGGTCAGGCTGCGACATCTTGCTGACGTCGATGCGAGGATTTCCTTGTTTCCTTGAACGATAAAACCTCTTCGGGTTCAGCCTGATCTTGCAGCACACTAAGGAGTGGTCTGTGTCGCAGTCAGCGCTATGATAAGAGCGTACGTGCAGGACGCAATTGATAGCTGAGCGGCGAACTAATATAAGGTCCAACTGGTGCCAGTGTTTCGAGCGCGGATGTCGCCAGGAGACCTTATGCTGGGGCTTGGTCTGAAAGTATGAGTTGGTGATGCACAGGTTGTAGAAAGCGCAGAGCTCGAGCAGGCGTTGGCCGTTCTCGTTCATTTTGCCGACGCCAAATTTTCCGAGGCACGAAGGCCATGAGTCATTGTCCGCACCTACTCTGGCATTGAAGTCACCCAGAAGGATGAGTTGTTCCTTGTCGGGGATGCTGTTGATGACAGATGTTAGGTTCTCATAGAACCGGTCTTTAGTTTCCAATGTTGCGTTCAGAGTTGGGGCGTATACGCTGACGAGGGTGATAGGGCCCGTGGTGGTGTTGAGACGAAGGGTGAGGAGTCGTTCTGAGCCATTACTGCCTGGTTCTACCATACTCAGTAGGCTATTTTTCACCGCGAAAGCTACGCCATGCTGTCTGGGCTCGTCTGGGGCCTTTCCCTGCCAGTAGAAGGTGTAGTCTTTTTCTTTCAGAATGCCTGAGTCTGCCAGTCGTGTTTCCTGTAGGGCGGCGATGTCTACGTTCAGCCTCAGAAGTTCGTTGTTGATGACTGCTGTCTTTCGTAGGTCGTCAATGTCCCAAACGTCTTCGGAGAGGCCCGTCAACATTGTACGGACATTCCAACATCCCAGTTTAAGAGGTGGTCTCTTTCTCAGTGTTTTGTTGCCTGGTGCGATGGTTGCAGCCTGCCGTTTGGAATATTCCTAATCCCCATGCACCCAGTGAGGAAAGCAGACTGTGGCGGGGCAGTACCTGACTGTCTGGGGGCTGCCCAGCTTGAGGCGGGCGGTAACTGCCCAGTGAGACCCGAAGATCCCTCCCACCGTCGGGAACAACCCCTGGCGCCATGCTCTACGCCAATTGAGCTGTGGCTTATAACCGGTAAACTGTTGCTCCCCGTGTTGTTTCCGCGCTAGTAGCGCTAGCGAGGCTGGAGTGTCCTCTCCAGGGTTGCGAGATATGTTGGTAGTCGGATACTAGCCAGGGCGATGTAATATGGAGGAACAGGCTATTGCCCACGTAGCGGGTCCCCCCTCTCCACGTCGTCGATGGATCCAAAGGAACAGCAGGGCTGCTACAGTTTGGCATCGGCGCCGTCGCAGGAGTTGCCAGAGCGAGGCTGCAAGCAGCGTCGAACTGTCTTAGGGACTCCGACTCCGGATTTTTCCTCGAGGTTTACTCCTGAAGCCTTTTCCATGGAAGAATATAGCCGCAAGGCAGCGGAGGTTTAAAATCAGGGTTTTCCTTCCCCTAGATGAACTGCCTTCTAGGCTGACGAGTATCATCTCCCCGAAGCAACTGGTTATAAGGCGCCAGTGACCCGCCTGCGCCCCTTCTCCTGTCAGTTAAAACAGTTCCGCCGGGTTTACAAGCTAAACCGCACGTGAAGGCCAGGAGCTGGACTTGGTTGTCAGAGGCTATTGGAGACGCACGCCGTATAGGGGTACTTTATAGACAGTGGGAGCTTATCCCCACTACCACCCCTGGCTATAAACCCCACTACCACCCCACTACCACCCCTGACATACAAACAAGTCCCACTTTCTTAAAAATCAGACCACCCTTAAGTGAGTGTCACCAAGCCAACTGCCTCCTATCCTGAAAATCCCCTTGTGGCCTGAGGTCAATTTCCAAACAGCCTGCCTCAGTTTCTCTCTTTCAGGAGACTTATTAACTATATTCAGACAGGCTTTTTGTCCAATAATGTTCCTTCTCCCAGGGTCTAATATTTGACATAAGACACAATATAAAATTCAGTCCTGTGCAGCATTTCCTGCCATAGCATTCCATTCTCAGCGCTAGAGTTTTTTGTTTTTGTTTTACTAAAATGGAATCTGTTTTCCCTGCTCCTCAGCTATCTTCAGTCCTCTGGCTCTGGCTTCCAGACTGAAACCTTCCCCCTTGTCAAGGGTCACCTGCAAGAGCCTCCTGCAGCTCTTCTCTACTCTGACACACACCTTTCTTTGGCTGTTTCTCCCTGAGCCTCCTCCTCTTTTCTGCAGCTTTCTGCTCCCCTCATAGTAGAAATGCCTGATTTCCTGCTCAACTGTGTCTTCTGCGTACAGCTTCTCCCCGAGTTATGAACGAGTTATGGACCAAACATTTGGCCGTAACTTAATCTGTTTGTAACTCGGACCCCATTGAGTTACATAGCGACCGTTATGGGTCGTGTTCGTAACTCGGGGACCACTTTTACGACCGCTCCATGGGAGCTTTGGTCATAAATGCGAACGGTTCGCAACTCGGGGTCCGGCTGTAATTTAGGCCTTAGGCTGTTAGTACTTAAAGGGTCAAGCCACACCCTATTTCAGTGTCTCAAACTAGGCATCCAAAGACTGAGGCACACAAATCATCTTGGAAAATTTGGCATCTCTCCTTATTTCTAACTAGAGACACAGATATACTTACACCTCCCCCCCCCCCCCACACACACTGTTCACTTCAAAATAATCACAGTACTACAATGTTAAAGCTGAGATTAGAAATGCATCAGAATAAAAAAAATCAAAAATAATGACTTGCACAGCAGCTGTAGTTTCCTTTTGGTAGCCAACTTATCGATCCAACATCGATCGCTTGATTGGTACTGTGGACCTTGTTTATCCAGGCGACATCCGAGCCAGCATCTTTTATCAGTTAATCGTACTGGCATCAGATTTCATTCGTATTGTTTTACGATCAGAGCATCGACACTCATCTGACCAACCCTCCAGAGAAGCAGACCCATGGATGTTGATGATGATGATGACAGCATTTGTGACTTGGCTGCACTACACAGAGTACCAAATCCTGCAATCCTCTCTCAGGCAAAACTCCCACTGATTTCAGTAAAGACTGGAATGCTTGGCCAGTATCTACTAAGTAATCAACGTAACAATAATAAAAAAAATGCAGCATACATGCAAGGGGGCCATATATAAAAAAGCGAGTAGATATATGTTCAGTATAATACAACATACAATTCAGGACAGCAAACACATTTTGGGCGAGATTTTGCTCTCAGTAACAGTGGTATAAATCAATTGGCGCTCCATGGACTTTAAAGAGCAGCATCTAAACCTCTGTTTTAATTTATTAAGGTTAACCTCCAGTCTGGCTTTAGAGACCTTTCCCTGGCTGTAGCTAAAGATTTGAAAAGCTTTATATTCTGGGCATGCTCCTTTCTCCGTTCTCAATCACACAGGGGATTACAAGCTCTCTTAAAAAGAAATGAAAAATTAAAATAGATCAAAATGAAAACACTTGAAAGCTGCAGCTGCACCCAGGTTTTTATTTTAAAATCAGTTCCTTTCAGCCACCCTTTTTTATGTTACATGAGTCTGTGGTGCTTACTGCTATTTATAAATGCTAAAGATCCAGGTATCACCATTTAACTTCTTTCCTTCATCCAGTGTGGGTCAGTTATCCTTCTGTTGGGGAAGCACAATGAAACATTTTGCTTTGGGGAGTCCCAATGTCTCCAGAAAGTCCCAGTGCACAGAATCTACTGGGCACTTATGTGCCCTTTGTGGGTGTAGCTGTTTTTACCTCCTGCTACACAGTGCATGGGGGAATGGGCACAGCTCTAAGCTACCTCTGCTTGCCCCCTCTGGAGCCCTGAGCACTCCCAAGGGAGTTGGGATCGAATGTTCTCCTAAGTCCAATGACTGGAATTCAGTCTGACCTGTTGTGACTTTCCCTAATCAGTGCAAAATTAACACCCTGCATCCCACATGTGAGCTTTTAAAATAAAACATGTAAGTTTTGAAATGATAAAAAACCCTATAGACAAATACAGAAGTTTCTTGCTGACAATGCAAACTGAAAAAGAAACTCGAATGTACAGTGAAAAAGGAGAGAGACTCTGGGATTCAACATGATTTCTATATATTACATATTTGTGAACATCCCACTCCTGGATTGCAATTTTTTAACGCCAGCAATTCTAATGCAAAGTGAACATTCTCATGTGTTATATCTAAAAGGGGACAGGCTCATCAAGATGACTTGAAATGAGGTCTAGAGCCTTGCGCCTTGAAATCTTCAGCCCCAACTCAGCCCAGACCAGGTCAGTAGTTACAAGAGCCATTTTTACAGGATGACTGCTTGATGGTCTGAGTTTATTTCAGTCCAGTCCTTAGAGGACCTAGAATCATCAGAGAAACCATCCTGACCCCCAACAGAGTTGGTAGCAATCACCACCCTGTTGGCAGATTCAGCAGAGGAATCATGGAAGGAATGGTCATGGAGAATGGACCATAGACCCTGCCTCCTTGCAGCTGACCCCTCCTGCTGGGGAGTTGAGGCACCTCAGTAGGGTGACTTGCTACCCAAATTACACCTGTTTTGGGGGTACAAGTGGACTTTTGTCTTCAGGAACAATTCATTTCATAACCTTTCAAAAGCACTCAATGCCCATAAAATGTTAAATACAACAATACATGATACTGTGTAGCCAAATGGTATGAAATATGTGTACCTGACATACTGCTGGGAGTTATGGATAAGTAATCATTCTCATTCTTCCTTTTCACCAGTATCACCTGCCAAGAGGAGAAAAAAAATACATGTGATGAATCGAGACATATAAAATAGTTGGGCTAACATTAGTGTGTAAATAGGGTAAGGCATTTTTGGTGCAGGCATTTCACATTGCTCCGAAGATGAGGTGCCTTGCACCACGGTGGTGGGCAACAAATATGAGTTATTGCTTAAATCTTGGCAAAACTATGGAAGACCAGATTTCTAGATATATAGTCAGAGAGCATGTGCCTTTGAGAGAAGAATGCTCCCACTCATACCATGGACCTACCAGCTGGGGGGGATTCCTTCCCCTAGAGTTTTTGCAGAAGATTCCACTGGGCCTTCGTTAATATGCAGTTTTGGAACATATATTGCATACCAGAAAATTTGGACCATTATATATCCTTGCAGGTCTTTAACATTCTCTTTTATATTATTGCGTCTAGTGAACCATGCATATTAGCTGGAAGGGTGGTAGTAAAAAAGGAGTTGAAAGAATTAGAAGGCTTTGGTTTCCCATCAGACTGCTGCTTCTTCAAACATCTGACTGCAGAAATTTTATAACATACAAGTCTCCTAACCCTCATGAATTTGGGTAATCAAATGTGGCATTATTTTCACTAGAATAGCAAAACATTCCTTGTTTCTTCTTTTTATACTTTTGAGCAATGCCATTCTCCACATGGCCTATAAAGTAATGCTCACACAGACTTTTATGTATAGAAACATTGCAACATGTGCACACATGTATCCTTGTAATACATGTATAGTTATTGACAGCCCTCTACTGAACAGTAGGGAAAATCTGCAGATTAGTACCATATGGGAATAGAAATCAGTGACACAGAGTAGAGGTGTCATCTCAATGCAACCTGTTTATTTTAAACTACATACATCAGGTCCGGAACAGAGGTGCCACAAACAGCACACAGGAATCTCCGCTCAACCACCAACGTCCAGTTCCTAAGAAGCAACTTTGCCCTTGACCCTAGTTACTGACATGATGACAGAACAAATTTGTCTGCTGCTTGCAACAGCCCCTCCAATGACAAACTTCATCACAAAAATAAAGACACAGCATTCAAGACTGAACACTGCTCACATAGTAAGAAAAAGAATTTGAGGATTATATGTAACAGCACTGTCTGGTGCCTTCAACCATAACAATATAAATTATCTCCCTTTATTTTCCCACCACATCTATTTCTATCTACGTATTTCATTAAATCAGAAAGGAAAATAAATTAATGTAAAGATTTAAAAATGCAACAGTCACTTTAGAACTTTAAAATATCTTGCCAAAGCAGTGTAAGTTACTGTGGTTTCCTGCCACTATTCATCAAAAGCTTTATGTATGTGTATTCTTATTTGCTTTTGATTCATTTGGGTTCAAGGGACACTTCCTCCCCTTCTTGAGAGAGAATGAGCCAGATCTCCAGGTAAGGTTCTGGCCCATGCATTAGCTGCTAGTATTATTTCACAGTTATCCATTTACTTACTTATGATAACCATCTACCTGTTGTGTGGGATCTTTCTTATGGATAAGTACTACAAAACATAATATTCCCTTCTGTAATTAAATAACTGATCTGTAAAAGAAATGCATGCTTTCCTTATTGGAAGTAAGAAGATGCTATATGGATAATATTATTAATTAACTGAAAATTGCTTTAAAAATTAAACCAGAGGATACATTATTGAAATAAATATGCCTTGTTTCCTATATTCTTTAACACATCAGCTGAGGTATGGGAAAATAAACGTGTAACCCACACACCTACTTGGTGTGGTTTACTGTCCCATTTAGTGGCACTCAGAACACTTACAGCGAGAGATAAGAATGAGTGAGCTCTACAGCCTAAGCTGAGAGCCAGCGCTCATTCAGATGGAGAATGAAGATGAATCTGTTCTTGATTTGACCTGGGAGTTTCATCTTAACCCTCTGGCAAGAGAGTTTGATCCAAACCAAAGTGTTTGTTTAAACTGAACTGGAAGACAGACAAGATGGGCTTTCTACAGAACATGGTTTGAATTCTTCTGTTGCTCCAACTGCTACTGAGGTACTAGTGGAACTTTGCAGGACTGGCAGAATTAGAACTCGCCCTGTTAAATATAAGGATTATGTTCTTGACTTCCCAACTATTCTAAAAACAACAGACTCACAGTTGATAGAAGCCTATTGTACATACCTCTCCCCATTACTTGCCTGTGCAGAACAACAAAGGCAAGATGTTTTGGATTGTGTCTCAGGTGCACTGCTGGAACGGAAGTGATTTAAGCAGGGGAAAATGTAATCCATGTACCTAGTAGGGAGATATCTCTTTACAGGGTTCATGGGTTTCATAGGTCTGGCATGGAACCCGCTCTGCAGGGTAAAGAGGGCACAAAGACCTCACCTATCATCTCCTTATACAGGCTATCATGGGAGTAAGGCTGTGCTATAAATTCATATTATGTCATGCTGGCTCATATTGAAACTCGGCCAATCATATTAGGACCACCCATGTCTGTGTCCCCAAATAAAGTCAGTCTGATGTGCTTTTTAAGGTAAAGCAAGAAAAATGTGTTCCCATTTATCAGACCTGCCTCTCCACATTACTTCTTGATTAATTATGCAGCTGTATCCCCTTACTATCATTTGGCTGGCATCATGTTATCCTCTAGCTCCCTCTAGTGCACCATTGCTGCCAGCCTATCTGGGAGTTATGAAACGGACCCAGTCAGATCCAAGGAGTGACCGGGGAAGTCTGCTCCATCAATGAAGAAAGTCCTACTAACGTGTTAAAAGAGTGCCATACTAGGAGTAGAAAGCTATCACGAAAGAGTCAGTAGTGGGAGGAAAAGGGAGACAGAAGCCAAAAAAGGATTAGCAGAGACACATGCAGAAGTGCGTACGTCAGCAGGTGAAAGACAGACGCTCTCTTTGGGAAACTGGGCAGGGTACAGATCTGAATTTAGAGTCACACATGATACAAAATAAGAAGCAGCTGCATTTAATCTTTTGAGTCTCCCTAAACGTCACTCACATGATTTATGGCACTGGCACAAACCCCATATAAAATCATAGCCCTATAATTCACTGTTATTTATTCTCTCTAGACATGATTACCTAATAGACCTACTAGGCCAATGTCAGGACTTTTCAATGTGAGTGTAGCCCTTGTAATGTATTTGGATATTGTCTTTATTATAACTTGTTCTTAATTTGTTTTCATCATTTTTTGATCTATTGAACCTGACATGTTTGACAAACCTAAATAGTAAATTAATTGTTAGTCCAAAGTTTGGAATGATTACATCTATTTCCCAAAGTATTTAACGGACGTCAACTTGTATGGCAATTATAACAGAAAGTAATAAAGCCTGTCAGGTGAAGGTTTTATGGGACGAAAGACTAAAATAATCAGCCTCGTTGCATGTTCTGATGTTTGTCTCTCCGCTTTCCCTCCCTACAGGTTGCCTGAAAGCAGATCTGGGCTCCTCATAGAAATAACAGTATGTCCTTTAATCTTTAGGTGCAAAACAGATACTCTGTTTCACTTTTGCCATGTAAAAACAAGTACAAACAGAGACTACAAAGAAAACTTTATTCTCTTTCTACTGACATCTTGTGGAACTCTGAGGTATTTTACACTCTGCCAAACGACAAATTAAACAGGAGACTAGTAAATATAGATCAGATCTTCCAAAGCGCTACTGGCATTAGTGACTCTCACTAATAAATCATTTGCCTGAATTTAATTGTGGTTAGATGACTCACTGACAACCATGTACATCACTCTTTAAAACAGACCATCACGTTTTGGAAATAAAGCTTGTCCCTCCTGTAAATAATTAGTTACTAGTCTTAAAATTATTGTATACAGAGCAAGTTAGGATAAACAAGAAATGAAAGAAAAGGAAAAGCTTTTTCAGTCAAGTCTGTTTTAAGGGCCAAATCCTAATCCCACTGGGAGTTTTGCCATTGTCCTCAATGAGAGTAGTATTTGGCATGAAATAGTTACTCATGTAAAAATTCATGATGAAATGAAAGATAGCCATTGGTTCAGGGCACTATAGAGAGACTCAAGAGATCTGGTACTGTGACTGACCAACTTGTATGATTGGGGTAAATTACTTAATCTTTTGGGGCCTCAGCTCCTTGTCTGTAAACCAGAGAAACTGCTTCCTTCTTCTTCCTCTTGTCTGTGTAGCTCGCTGGGGCAGGGGCTGTCTTCTGCTTGCTCAGTGAGTATACGGCCACCAGCACAATGGGGCCTTGATTGGCTGGGGGTTCTAGTCACTACTGTATTACAAAAAATAAATGAAGTGGGTTTTTATTAGCTGTTTTATAAATGACAATGATTTTTTTTAAATAGGGTTTTTTGATTCAGCGATTCTGGAATTAATTATTAATTTTTCATTCTGAATTTGCAGTAAATGAAATAACTTCCCCTTAAGTAATGTGATAAGACAGTTTAGTCTGTGCTTTTTATCTGTTTTGTTGTCCCCAAAGTCAAATATCTTTGTCCACTGATCCACAAGGGCATGTTTTGTTTCCAACCTTTAGACAGCCTCTCTGGAATAATACCACTTTTAGTGCTAGGCCTTAGGTCTCCACTTTTTAGAAAAGGGACCCCCTGGCTCTGCTACACCACTGACTTTGGCACTCCTGTTTCTCAGCGTGGGCTCTTCCAGCCCAGGCTGGCCAATGGGAGGGAAGGGGGTAAAGGGGACAGTTGCCTTGGGGCCTTGTGATTCAAAGGGGCCTGTGGCACACTGCCACTGGAGCCCAGAGCTCTTTCACCACTTGATGCACTCTGGGCAGCTCTTAGGGCTGCCTGGAGAGGTGATACTAGATTGATGGAAGAAACATGGAAGGTTAGACTGCTTAACTATGTTGCTCAGGAGCATGGATTTTTCACACTCCTGAGAAATGCAGATGGATCTGTAAACCTGGCATTAGTCATTTGTCCTAAGGCTAGAATGGACAGAGTTCTGATACCCAGGTGCTCACACCTCAGTCCAATGCAACTCAATTCATATGCAGACAATTCTTGGTAGTTTATTCATACTAACTCAGATCCACCAGCATGACTCCTACCCATTTCCTTATTCCAAGAAACAAATTAATCCCTTCATAACCAGTGGATAACAATGCAAAATGAGACTGAAAACTGAGCTACACATTTTATTTCATTAAAATAATACACAAATGCCCCACATTCTTCACAGTTTTCTTTGGATTTAGTATTGTAATTTATTTGAGGGGTGGGAGAAGAATGGATGATGCGCTTTAATCTTAGAAGTGTAGACAAAGCCTAAATTAGCTACAGAACTTCCCTCTTGGGAGGCTGATTATGTGTGGAGGATGTTGAAGAAAAACTGGTTCTTATCAAAATCAGTTACTGATCTAAAAGGGTTTATAAAAGGGTACAAATAGCATTCAGGCAGGAGTTTCATATAAAGAGAGATTGAAAAGACTGTGATTTTCATCTTAGAAAAGAGGAGACTAAGGGGAGATATCATAGAGGTCTATAAAATCATGACTGGTGTGAATAAGGAAAAGTTATTTACTTATTCCCACAATATAAGAACTAGGGGGCCACCAAATGAAATTAATAGGCAGCAGGTTTAAAACAAACAAAAGGAAATTTTTCTTCGCTCAATACACAGTCAACCTGTGGAAATCCTTGCCAAAGGATGTGGTGAAGACTAGGACTTTAACAGAGTTAAAAAAAGCATTAGATAGATTCATGGAGGTTAGGTCCATCAATGGCAATTAGCCAGGATCGGTAGGAATGGTGTCCCTGGCCTCTGATTGTCAGAGACTGGAAATGGATGGCAGGAGAGGGATCAAACGATAATTCCCTGTTCTATTCACCCCCTCCGGGGCATCTGGCATTGGCCACTGTCGGCAGACAGGATACTGGGCTAGATGGACCTGTGGTCTGACCCAGTATGGCCGTTCTTATGTTCTGTTCTTATTTATGGGGCAAATCCCTTCTCAACAGGCCAGTAATATATAGGATTCATACGTTATGAATGATAGTGCCTAGTTTTCCCTTTCTGAATTCTACAAATGATACAACTTTTATACGAGAGAGATAAGGTGGATGGTGTAATATCTTCTGGTCTGGGAAAGGTAATCAAGTGGGTCATAGCTAAATACAAGCTAGAACTGATTGTATTTAGCTGTGAAACTCTGATTACCTGTCCCAGACCTGAAGAGGAGTTCTGTGGCGCTCTAAAGCTTATCTCTTTTACCAATAGAAATTGCTTTAATAAAAGATACTGCCTCACCCACCTTCTCTTTGTCATATCATGGGACCAACACAAACGCAACCACACTGCAAACAACTTTTTTATTTCCTTTGTAGTGTTACCCTCCCAGGCAGCAGCCTGTAGCAGATGAACTTTTGTGCTTTTAGCTCTCTGTCTAGTGTTTTTGCAAGAGGGCTAGCCACAGTCTCACTCTTTCCTTACAGTTCAAACTTCCTATTCATGTAGGTTTCCCTAAATTAACCTGGGTCTTCAGATTAGCAGCTGTCAAGCCAGGCACAGGTTAGTTATTGTCCTTACTCTTTTTGTCACAAAAGGTGATTAACCAATTAACTTTAACCAGTTTGGTTAAACACATACCCAGTGTAACTCCTCCTCTCAAACTCGCTGGATTAAATAAATCTGAGAGGCATTGAATGGCTCAAAGGTGTAGGAATGAGGCAGAGAAGCTTTTCACCTCTACACCACTGTTTCAGATCTAAGCAGAGGATGATAGTCTTTAGCATCTAAGGAATGTTGGTGAGGTATGTACAATGATTTTGCATTTTGAGTTCAGTCCCTTAAGGATAAATGTTTGTATCACAAAAGAAAGTCTCAGAGTATGTCTAAACTGCACAGCTATCTCGGGATACCAGAAGTAACCTGAAATAGCTACCCTGCATCTACACAAGCCACCCATTATTTGGAAATATTTTTCAAAATAATGGGCGCACTATTTTGCCATCCTGGTAACCGTGTTGCACGAGGGATAAGGGATGGCTCAAAATAGTGAGTTATTTTGAAATTTGGTTCTGTGTAAATATGCCAAATTTCAAAATAACTATTTTGAAATAAGATACGCAATTTGCGCTATATTGCATAGCGCTATGTTGGGTAGTGCAAATTGCATATCTTATTTTGAGTTTAGGGTATTGTGTAGACGCCCCCTTACTGTCAAATGTCAGCAGAGATGCCAAGGACCAAATGCGCATCAGAGAAATGACTAACTAACTTTTGACCTGGTCCCTTTCCAGAAAAGAGCTGCTGGACAACATGTAGGAAGGAGCCAGGGGAGTTGCAGCCTATTTATCAGGGCTACACTACTACTTGAGTTAAAATAGGTCACTCAGAGGCGTGAAAAAAGTCACCTCTCTTAGTGATGCAAATTGCAGTGACCTTAGCACTGTCCACATCAGTGCTATTTTGGTGGAAGACACTCTCTTGCCAGCAATAGCTACCGTCTTTTGGAGTAATTATGCCAACTGTCCCACTGGCAAAGATAATCGTCTCCAGGCATGCTAGAGTGGTGTCACTCTGCCAATGCAGTGTTTCTGGGGTAGATTAGCCCTCAATCTCCCAGAAAGCACTAACAATTCTGCCAAAAGCATTGGGCCAGTCTCTCTTTCATAATGTAGTCTGCCAGAGCCTTCTCTTTTAAAAAAAGCCTATCACAGTCAATTGTGATGAAGCTAAGGCACTGAACATATTCTAAAGTCTATAATTACATTGCTAGCAATAAATAATATACTTTCAGTGCACACTTGTAAATAGATTTGCCATGTAGCAAAATGGCTTCTATTAACTTGGTGCCAACATTTCTGGTGTATGTTGACTCAAAAGTGACCTTGATATCTTCATATGACTCAACATGTGACTTTATAAGATGATTGACAACGGAAATGCCCTGTAAACCATTTGGGAGCTAGTAAAATGAGGTGCTGAGTCCTGGGAGGTTATATATATTTAAATAGCACTGATTTGAGGTCACTCAGAAGCACTTCCCCTTCTGAAGAAGCATCCAGCAAATTATCGTGCCTATAAAGAAAAAATGGTGAGACTTGTCCATTCATTTTCAGCTAGAAGAAAAGGTGGCTTTGATTCTGTCACTCAGTTGCTGTGTGACCTTAGGAAAGTTACTTATCCTTCCTTTCTCTCAGCCCTCTGATAAATAGGTATAATATATATCTCCACCACAGGAGTGTTGTGATACTTAAATAAGTAGTATCAGCCTGGATCGTCTCCAAATCTGATTCATCCTATGTCAAATAGTGGGCTAGCAGTCTCCACAACACCATTCCTCCCTCTTCTGTATCCTACAGAGGGTGTTATGTGAGTCTGGAGTCCACCACAGGTGAGGGCAGAGGAAAGCAATGGGCAAGTTAAGGAAGGTGTAGCTCTGTGCTCTACCTCTTTACTGCTGTCCTAGGTGAAGATGGCTTCTCCTGAGCCTAGCTACCCCATGGAGCTCTGCTTGCTTCCATCATCCATGCCACTCTCAAATGATGCGGGCCAAATCTGAGTGATGTATGGTGTTGTAACAGGGTCACAATGCTGTGCAGGTTCAGCCCAATTGCCTATCCCATCATGGACTGGTATGTCAAGTTATAATTCCAGCCACAGAAATTTTGCCTGGCTGCCCCCATATTCCTCCAGTCATGATGCAGCCAGTATCTGAGTGCCCAGACACAATGCCATTCAAATTTGGCACATCAGATATCACTAACCATATTAAAATCAAGATTGGCTGTTGTTCTGAAAGTCGTGCTCTAGGAATTGTTATAGAGAAGTTCTAGGGCCAGCATAGGTGTGTGCAGCACATTGCATTAGGGTGTGCACCAAGGGAATTTTATTTTATTTTATTTTTTTTAAATGTGAACATTTATTGAATACTCAGTCATAAAGGACATTATTTTTATTCATCAAACAAACTAAAGAAACTAAAACTTAACTAAACTTAATTTTTTAAAAATTAACAACTAAACTTTATCTAAAAAATACAAACTTAAAAAATACCAATTTTTTGCTGTAGTGATAACAAGGTGTATACAAAGATGCAGTCAATTTTCATGATCTTTTCCTTTAACTAGATAATGAGCTAAACCAAACTGACCAAAACAGATTAAGGTTTCTTCATCTTCCTGTCCTAGAGAATGAGACATCGCTCACCAGGTATTATGGAATTAAATTCTTCAATCACATCATTGTAATAAACTGACTAAGCCAATTCTTGTTCAATGTACAAAATCATGAGTAAGTCGAGGCGTTGTTGGGACATTGTACTACTTAGTTTATTTTTACATGTGCTAGTTTCGAAAAGGCTCTTTCACATGAACAGCTTGTAACAGGTAAGACTGCAAAGCATTGCATAGATTTGTAAAAGGCCTGGAACATGGAAGACCAATCCGATTCCTTTAGCCAATCAAGCCACTCTCTGGTGGTGTTCATACTGCTACCTTTAGGAACAGATCCGTCATAACCCTGAAGCAATCCGACTTCAGCTTCCAATTCATCCAAGGACACTTTACATTTGTTAGTAATGATTCTCATATCGTCCCTGCCAATGTCTAAGCTCAGCAGTTTTCCCATTGCAGTCACAATTTTACAAGTCTCCTGTTCAAATCGCTGGTCAATGCCGGTAATCACTGAGTCCAGGAGTGGGTAAAATGAAGTTATTCTCTCCTGCTCCTCTTTTGTGTCAAAGTGATGCTGGGACTCAAATGCATCATCAATACGAGTGGACATTTTCTCTTCTTAACTGGGGGAATCAATATATCATTCTCTACACATATTTTCACACTGTCATTGAAAATAGTTTTAAAATATTCTGGGCCACTTCTCATCTTAGCCAAAGAGTTATGAAAGCTTTTCACCCCTGTCATTGCAGTAAATAAGTTGAGATCTGGAGCTTGAAGAGCCTTACTCATTTTTACCACCATCTGGAGAATAGGATGCATCATGCGAAGGGCAAAGATGAACTTGAATGAATTTAGTTCATGGATAAGGCTTTTATTTTAACGTCAGCAAGGCGAGTTGTTTTACTAATCTCTTGTAAAGCTTGTAAAATGATGGAGTAGTTTTGTTTTATAGCAGCCACTGCTTCTGCTCTGCATACCCATCTTGTGTTTGACAGTGACTTCAAAGTCTTCAACTGGGATCCTAGTTCTTGTGAAATCTTCTCCATTACTGCATGTCGCACAGAACTCCCCTCCATGAAGGCATAAAGAGTCTGAATAACACCAAAAAAATCAAAGACATTCGGTTTTGTTTACTTTGAAGTGCATGCATCTACTAGGATGAGGTTCAAACAATGTGCATAGCAGTGTACATAGAGTATTTTACTGTTTCTTTCTTTACATTTCATTTGAACTCCCGCAGCACATCCAGACATAGTAGATGCGCCATCAAAACAGACAGACATCACTCATGACCAGTCAATTTTAAGAACGTCAAGGACATCATTTCACTGGTCAAAAACAGACAGAGCATCAACTGTCAATAGTCTCTGAACAGACACAAAATGTTCAACTGGACTATGTTTTTCATTGTCAAAATACCGCACCACAATGGACATCTGTTCATGGTGTCCACAGTCAGTAGTGTTGTCAGCAATTATTGAGACCATTTTTCCATTTAGTGAAGACACAACCTTTTGTTGCACAACATTGTGCAAGGCCACAATTAAATCAATTTGGATGTGATTACTCAGATAGGTAGCGTTTCGAGGAGATTGTTGCACATGCTTTGCCATTAAGGGATCATATTTTTGGAGCATATTGACACGTTTTAGAAGTAAACCTCTCTCAAAACTGTCAGCTTTTTCATTGTGACCCCTGAATGGTCTCCCACCTTCTGCCAAACACAGAACAATGTCAATCAGTCGCTCCATTACACTTCGGTTATGGCATCACTCTTCTTCTTGTTTAGACAGATAAGCCTGCTTGCCTTCATCCAACAATATATCAATAGGTTTCCCTTCATTAAAACTTGACCATGAAGAACAGTTCAACACATGAGATTTTGACAGTTAGTGGTTTTTAAAACATTTGTTAGCCCTACACCAGTTTCTGAATCCCTTATCAATAAATGCTGGATCAGTGTGACCTTTGTTTGCTGCGTCATTAAAGGAGAAGAAACGGCAGTAAAAGCAAAATGCTGCATCCTTTGATGGGCTATATTCTAACCACCTATACTTTTCATACCAATCGGACTGAAAACTTCTTTGTTTATTCCCTATTTTACGTCTAGGAAACATGCTCAATCTAGGCTGATAAGGACCTCTAGATAATCGAGACCGGTGTTCTAATCTATTTTTTGGAGTATCACAGACCAGGTCATCAGATGGAATGTTTGATGGCTTTGAATAGGAACTACACTGACCTGAACTAAGAGACAAAGTCTGTTTCGGTTGGTCATTACTCAGTTTATTGCACGCACAGGAACTGGTGGCGGCATTATCTTCATGCAAGGTCTTAACCGAGGAGTCTGAGGTATTTGCACTACTATCAGCACATTCATTATAATTCAGTTTGTCTGCTCCTTTTCTTATCTTAACAACGAACCGATCCATGTTTTCAAATTAAAAGGGGGTATCATACGGTTGAATTAAAACGTAAAGCCATGGGTTTGTTATGCTATTTCAGTAGAGTACACGCGACAAAGATTAAAAACTTTGTAGACACTGTGCTGGGCACGCTTGATGCGGCCGCTTATATAGGTCAAAGAATTTTCTAGAATAGTAGTCGGAGGGGGAGGGGAGAACCAATGGTAATGCGGCGCCGCAGTAGTGGGGAAGCATACTGCAAGTGAACGCGGGCTTTCTATACATTTCTACAACATCTATATTACGCAATTCGGTGCTTATTGCAGAATACAACAATCCATACTTTAAAACTAAAAGAACGTATCATGTGATTAAATTAAAATGCAAAGCCACTTTTTTTTTGAGACATTAGGGCAGTGGTCTCCAACATTTTTACACCCAAGATCACTTTCTAAATCTCAGAACAAGCGAAGATCTACTGCCCCATCCTTCCCCTAAGACCTCCACCCCTTTCTTGAAGCCCCGTCCTCTCTATTCTCCTCCTCTCCATAACTTGCTATCCCCAGCCCTTATACACCCTACACTGCCACTTTCCCCCCCTCAATTCTTATGTAGGAAGAGGTTTTTCCAACATTTGGCCTGTCTAGACTGGACCAAATGTTAGAAAAACCCCTTCTTTTCGAATCCCCCTTATTCCTTGTGGAACGAGGAATGTAGGGGTTACTGAAAGAGCATGTTTGCTCTTCCACTAAAAAAAGCAGAAGAACAAATGCATCCCTGGATGCAGAAGAGTTTTTCCAGGATATCTCTGGAATCCGGGAAAACCTCCTGCAGTCTGGCCTTACCCTCGCTGGGTTGAGGCAGGATGTGTGGGCTCTGGGGTGGAAACGAGGGTTTTGGGTGTGGGAAGGGGTGAGAGGTGCAAGCTCTGGGAGGAAATCTGGATGCAGGAGGAGGTGGAGAAGGGGATCCTGGCTTGGGGAGGGGGCTCCCGGCTGGGGAGTGTTGGGGTCAGATGGAGGGTTGCAGTACTAAGCAAGCCACAGGCTCATGGCTGTGAGGATGCAGGAATCTGGGTTGGGGTATGTGAGGGGCTCAGGGCAGGGGGTTTCAGTGTATGATAGGCTCAGATCTAGAGTCTGGGGGGTGCAGAAGTGTTATAATGCTGTGGCCAGATGGGGGCTTCGCCCCAACTGGGTTTTTTTTGGCCAGTATTTTAAATAAAATACTATGCTAAATAAATAAAGACAATGCAGAAACTTTTTGTATGAGAAGGGCAAGGAACCTGTTTTGAGTTGGGGGGTCACTGACCCACAGAAAAGTCAGCTGGGGCCACACAAGGGAGACGCCAAAAAAAAACCTCCTTCCAAAAAACCCCAAACCTCACTAATGTGGCCCCAACTGTGTTGGTGGGAGCAGGAAACATAGTACTGGAAAAGGGTGCTAGTGAGTGCTGGGGCAGGGGACAGAGTGCTGGGGTGAGAGCAGAGTTCTGCAGCAGGGGACAGGGTGCCAGTGGGGGCAGAGGGTGCTAATGGGGGAAGGGAGTCCCCTCCCCCAGCCTCCTTCCAGGACTCCCCCTCCACCCCACCCCACAGAGGAGGAAAGCCCCCACACGCGCCTCCTTTGGGGCCAACTTCCCCCAGGCAAGTTCCCGGCACACCAAAGAACTTAGGGAGGGGAGCAGCCAGTGCGCTTCCGGAACACCCGGAAGTGGTGCAAAGCTGCAGGACTTCCATCCACCCTACAGGAAGCCGGCACTACCTCCATTTTTGCTGGAGGTAGGTAGTGGGGCTTCTCAGGAGTGGAGGGAAATGGGAGGCTTGAATGCCTCACAATCAACTGGTTGGTGACCACAGCATTAGGGTGTGCCTGGGCACACCCGGCACACCCAATACACATACCTATGCAGGCCAGTATTACACATGTCAGACTTTCTCCTATCCTTGGAATCTCTAAATCTTCTAAGTCTGAGAGAACGATCAGGTCAATTTCTACAGTTTTCATAAGAATGTAAGTGTGACCCTACTGGGTCAGACCAATGGTCCATCTAGCCCAGTATCCTGTCTTCTGATAATATGTGGGACAATCAGGGCCATATTAAGGGGGGGGGGGCTAGCTGGGCAGCTGCCTGGGGCGCTAACCTATGGGGGGCGCCTGATGGCAGCTGTAAGGGGCGCTGCATACCCAACTGCAGCTGTAAGGTGTGCAGCGTGTTGGGGGGCGGGCCGTGCATGTGCCGTGCGCCTGGGGGCGGAGCCACACATGCATCATGCGCCCGCTGCCCAGGGCTCAGGAATGGCTTGAGCCGGCCCTGGGGACAATACATGTTATTATGGAGTTGATTTTGAAGTCTTGAGGCTGGCAATACTGCTTCTATCGCAGTCATTTCCAGAATATCTGGCTGCGATCACATAAACACAGGGCTATATCTTGAAAGCATGGTCAGTCAAGAGAGAGAACTAAGCTATGAAGTAGAAAGTCCTTATTAAAACATAAATATCCTAAGCACCAGCAAAGGAAATACTCAAAGCTAGTAGCAGAGTGGATTTATTGTTGTTGTTTAAATGTTTTTAGATTCATAAGGCCAGAAGGGGCCATCATGATCCTCTAGTTTGACCAGCACAAAGTAGGCCATGGTATTTTATGACGTGATTCTTGCATAGGGCCAAATTGTTCTCCTTTTCAACTTCATTCTAATGTAAAAGTTCCTTCTAAAACGCAGTTCCTATGGTGGTGTAATTGGGAACCAGGGAACTAATTTTGATCAAGTGTTAGGGCTGTGAGACCTTACATTTTGCTTTGGCACAAAATGTGGCACTTTTATTTTTCTTGGGGGCTATCATGGCTTTGTGGTAAACTATTTACTTGACATATCAACTGAACATTTTGTTCTGTAAACTCTCTCCACAAAAGCTACTTTCATTTTAGCCTCTGCTTTCTCCGTGAAAGTCTGAACTGGAGCTTCCAACTGCAATTTTTGAAAAACAGCCAGCAGTGCCTGGCTTGAACTTATTATTAATTGAATATGCTTCAAATATATTTTAATAGTAAACCAAAATTAACATTTTGGGGGCTATGTTATGCACAAGATTCTTTTTCACTGGCAGTGCTAGGGGAATATTCTTAGGCCACAGTTCATATTAGATGAGACCTACAAAACAAGCAAGCAGCATTCTCCTTCTTCAAAAACATACTCAACAACTTAGCACCCTGTGAGAAATGATATCAGTTCAAGTCCTGGCAAACAGATAGCCCAATCACAAAAGCCACCATCAAAATTATAATTTTAGGGGTTGTCTCTGCAGGGAGTCCAACCACTGCTTCACCATTAATCAGAGAATCAGAGAACCAGAGAGCTGGAAGAGACCTCAGAAAGTCAAGTCCAGCCCCTGCTCTAGGCAGGACCAATCCCAACTAAATCAACCCAGCCAGGGCTTTGTCAAGCCGAGACTTAAACACCTCTAGGGAAT
Organism: Pelodiscus sinensis; assembly: GCF_052426305.1. Lineage (NCBI taxonomy): Eukaryota > Metazoa > Chordata > Testudines > Trionychidae > Pelodiscus > Pelodiscus sinensis. The sequence continues at coordinate 191,618,596 of NC_143053.1, read as the reverse complement.
GAGACTCCACTACTCCCCTAGGTAACCCATTCCAGTGGCTCACCACTCTCCTAGTGAAATAGTTTTTCCTAATATCCAACCTGGACCTCTCCCACCACAACTTGAGACCATTGCTCCTTGTTCTGCAATCTGTCACTACTGAGAACAGATTAAACAGACACAACTCCCTCAGCCTCTCCTCATAGGTCATATGCTCCAGCCCCCTAATCATTTTGGTTGCCCTCTGCTGGACCCTCTCCAATGCATCCACATCCTTTTTGTAGTGGGGGGGGGGGGGAGAGGAGGGGCTGGAGGGCCCAGAACTGAACACAATACTCCAGATGTGGCCTCACCAGAGCTGAATAAAGGGGAATAACCACTTCTCTGGATCTGCTGGCAATGCTCCTCCTAATGCACCCTAATATGCCATTAGCCTTCTTGGCTACAAGGGCACACTGTTGACTCATATCCAGCTTCTCATCCACTGTAACCCCCAGGTTCTTTTCTGCAGAACTACTACTTAGCTGGTTAGTCCCCAGCCTGTAACAACGCTTGGGATTCTTCCGTCCCAAGTGCAGGACCCTGCACTTGTCCTTGTTGAACTTCATCAGATTTCTTGTGGCCCAATCCTTCAATTTGTCTAAGTTACTCTGGACCCTATCTCTGTCCTCAAGTGTATCTACCTCTCCCCCTAGCTTAGTGTCATCTGCAAACTTGCTGAGGGTGCAATCCATCCCCTCATCCAGGTCATTAATAAAGATATTGAACAAAACCGGTCCTAGAACCGAACCTTGGGGAACTCCGCTAGAAACCGACCGCCATCATGACATCAAGCTGTTGATCACTACCCGCTTGGCCTGGCCTTCTAGCCAGCTTAAGATCATTTTGAGTGCTTATTCCCTCACAAAATAATACTGCGAGGTAACTTCAAATTTTATAAGTCTGTTTATATGAAAGGTATATCATTTTCAACCTCTTACCCTGTAGCATGTGATCATATTAGCAAAGAGATAGGTTAGATAGTCTGCAGCCTCTGGAAAGGTGACATAATTCAGTAAGGTAGGGGTTCCATTCATGATTTTATCAGAGCCTGTTGCACACAATTATTTTGGTGCATTTGTATGAATAAGACCTGTCACCTACTGGAAAATATCATAATTAATCTGTCAGGGGAGCGGGGGAATGATGAAAGACAGCTACAACATGCTTTCAAGATAGAACCATTTGGGGTAATACACCACTATCATCCCTTTTGCTTAACTGAATAGAGAAAGAGCACTAGGTTGTCTTTAAGCAGGGTGGATACTAAGCAGAAAATATAACAAGTCAGTACTGGCTATAAATTAAAGACATGCTTGCCTTGCTTGATACATGCTGCATAGATAATGGTACCACACTTACAGAATATACAAATCTGATCATCTCTTGGTATTACAGATGTGGATTTGTTAATATTAGACACATAGCTCTAAAGGCAGCATAGGTGCTGCTCAAATACCTCATCAGTTAGAAGACATAACCCTTTAGAGGTGTGGAGAACTAGCCTACATATCACCTGGCACAAAAAGCCCCAGCCTTATCACCTCTAAAAATGGAAAAAGCAGGAATTCAAAAGTCATGCCACCACTCTACAAAATTGTTTCTGGAATCCCTTAAAGACCCTCCTTATAATCTAGGAAAAGTGTGTGTAGGCAATGGCATACAGGAGGCATAAAACAGATCATTAGAAGCTTGTACCTCAGCATTACTGAACCTGGAAGCCTCACTTCACAAATAACTTTATGGTGATAAACTTAAAAAACAACAAATGGTCTGGTAGCACTTTATAGACTAACAAAACATGTTGATATCATGAGCTTTTGTGGGCACAGCCCACTTCTTCAGATGACCCAAGTTTTGAGCTATAAAGTGCTACCAGACCATGTGTTGTTTTTTAAGTTTATCCTGTACACAGTAATTTGGCTATCCCCTGAAACTTTATGGTGGCCAGCCACTGATTTTAGAAAATTGGATTTTGTGCCTCTTTCTCATTGTGAATGAAGCATAAAGATTGGAAAGGGTATTTTTTTGTTTTGTTTTGCTTGTTGCTTTAGATATTATTTCCTGCTTTAGATTCAGAAATATCAGGAATGTCAAATAGTCTCATCCCTGAGTCTACTGTAGGACTCCTTTTGATTCTCAGAGATGTCTGCTGTGACACCAAAAGGATAAAGGGCCTGAAACACTGACAAAGACAACTTTGTGTCAAAGTGCTCTCTGGCAAATGAAAATATTTGGCAACGATTCCAAACTTTGGAAAAAAAATATTGATTAAAATGTTACAGAAATGGCCACTGAAAATGTGGTCCATTTCAAACCCTGAAAAATGAAAACCAGCTTAGAAATGTCTGTATTTCCCGTGAAATTGTTTCTTCATTTTTCAGTCAGTTATGACAAAAATCCTTTCCCCTTATAATGGCTCAAGTCTTTTGAATCTTGTGATGTCATAATGTCACTAGATTGGGGTGGGCAAATAATGGCCCATGGGCCAGATCTGGTCCACCAGGATTAGTCCCTCATGGGCAACCCCTGCTATATTTATCTGAGCCTCCGCAGTTATTTGGCAACTGAAGCTCTCATTGGCCATGGAAGGAAGCGGTGTGCTGGTCCATGCTTCCTGCCACTCCCTTTGGCTGGGAACAGCAATCTGCGGCCATCGGAAGCTGCAATCATCCGATACCGATGGAGCTGCAAGTAAATATAGTGGCAGTTGCCCACCAGAGACTATTGCTGGTGGAGCATCGCCTTTTTTGTTGCCCATCTCCACAGTCGAGACCCATCACCATAGAGTGAAGGTAGATAAAAACCTGAACTTAAAAGATAGCCAAAGAATAAAATAAAATAATCACAACCCCCTCCATACCTTTTTTTTTAATGAAAAACCAACCAACCAATCAAAAACTTATAATATCTACAAAGAAGACATGTAAGTCTAAAAATAGGCATGAACCCCATATTTTACGTGTACAGGTCCCCATTAACAGAAAGCATTTTAACAAAAGCTAGATGTACTCACAAAAGTTCCAGCTGATTTGCAGTTGTGTATTAAAGATGTTCATACAATTAATGATTCCTTGATTCAGAAAGGTACTCAAGCAATACCCATAAGCATCTTATTGTTAAACAAAAATCCTAGTGGAGGTTATTGGTTGAGATATAAATAAATAAAATAAATAAATAAGTCAATAACATAAATGAGTTTAAATATAAATGGTTATTCTTGTATATGCTTTAAACGTAAATGGTTATTGTATTTGTTTTAAGAGCACAGGAGATTCTGCATGGCTTTGACGTAAAACTGTCCTTATTTTTGTTTTCTGTTCTATCAATTCAGGACACAGTAGCTCTCATTTAAATTTCAAAAGGGGACAGTTTATCTTCCATGTTAATTTTCATCACTGCTCATTGTGAAGTCTGTAAGTGATTAACTGTTTCCTGTAATTACTTGCAGGTCATCTTGAATTACCCAGTCACTCTGTACAAATGACTAATAAAAGATAACCATTAAAGATAGTGATTTTCAGCCAATTTTATTGGTGGTAATTTTCCATCATCATTATTAATTGGATATTGAAAATTACATTTTCTAAATGTCAGGCAGGCAGCATCTAAATGAAATTTGTGAAAGAAAGACAAATTTTGTCCAGGCTCGATGTGTGTGTGGTGCCCATAAGTTTAGTGAAGCAGAAATAAAGACTTAAATTGGAATTTGTTTTGAACTATTTCAGATATATGTTAGCAGGATTAATACAGCTTCAGGCTGGCTGCTTTTCTTCACTAAAACTTTAAAGACAGAGTAGTTTGCTTTAAGAAGTAAGTCTAACTACTCAAGAGTCATTTTCCACCTCGAGGGGGCTCATATAATTAGAGCAGTGTGGAAAGCATTGGATAAACAAATGAAGGAGATCCAGTTATGGGCAGAGAATTAGATCCATGATTTTGCAACAACTGAAATTTGGAGAGGTTCAAGACCTGAATCTGCACCTGAATTTTCCACATGGTCTGTCTCTCTCTAGCTAGGCAAACCATAACCTTAGCTCCACACAGCCACATACTTTGGAGTGTTTAATACCTGAGATTTGTGGAATGAGTGCATTTCTAATTAGGGTTTGGGGACATTTCTGGGGTACTGTTTAATATGAATACAATTTAGGTTGTAGGATCAGGCCAACAATTAAGGTAGCAGACCCAGTTGCTTCTTCTCTGATGAATGTTGCCAGCAGAATTTAGTAGACTAGGATGCAGGAAGTGTGAAAATTTGTCCTGTTCATGTCTAGGGACAAATTAGTTGCACTAATTCTGCAGCATATCAGTAGGAACTGATAAAATGGACATTGGCCAGGACTTTACAATATAATACAGAACCAAAAAACTGTAATGAAAATTTGGGAATGCATTGGTGGAGGCCTCATGTCATGCAGCAAAGAGATGGTAATGTCTCCCTGTTTCGCTGTGGTGAACCCACACCTACAGTACTGTCTTCAGTTGTGGTAGAAGAAATAAATTAATGAATAGACGAGAGTAAAGAGCAGCCCCCAATGAAAAATGATTATGGGGTTGGACAAAAGGATTTCTGAGAGAAAAAGGGAGTTACCGATGGCTTAGCTAAGTGAAAACAAATGAAGCACTTGATAGCCATGTATCAAAGAAGAACAAGAGCTGACAGCTGGATGCTCTTGCTATAAAGATTCCAATCAAATGGCTGCTTAGCATTATTGGTGGATATGTAAATATGTTAAAGCGATTTTTAACACTGAAAATTCCTTCCTGTTTTTAAATGATGTTTTGAAACAGAGCAAGACCCTATGGCCAGTTTGTAAATTTAATCCAAAGCTTATTTTCCAACAGAATATCAATTATTCTAGTAATAATTAAGCTTCTTCAATTTCAGAAACAAATTGAAACTTATTTACCAAAGACATGACATAAGCCTCAGTTGTTCATTAGAATGACAGCTACTAGTATTACTCATTAATGATTTCACTATATTTCCTAAGGAAACAATGCACTTGGGGAACCTTCTAACTTGTTCCTTTCCTTCTTCTCATCCTATTGACTTATTTGTTCTGTAATTACCATTTAGGCATCTGTCATGTTATTTTAAAGTGAATTGGTTTATGTGTGAGTAATTAGGATTTGTTTGATTCTCAGTGCAGGTGTGATGGGGTCATGTAACAGGGCATTTTGATGGCTTGCTGCATACAGCTGATGTTTTTTACTGCTTTTAAGAGGCATGGTTTTTAATTTTTTAGGCATATTTATAAGGTGCAGAAGTTTCCTATAAGTGTAATTTTTTTATTTTTCATTTCTTGTGTCTTGATCATGTGACTACTTTATTCACCTCTATCATTTTAAAAGGAAGATTTTTTTAAAATAATAAAACTAAGAATTCATATTAATGGACCTCTCAGCTCATTAACCGAATTATCAAAATAGTAAGAGTGAAATGTTTGGCCTCTAGATTGCATGAAATGAATACCTTTACTGAGTATTAATACCACAGGGATTAGGCTATCTTACTATGAAGGCTATGAGGTAAGCACATCCCTCTTGTTCTACCATGCTGATCTTAAGCTGCATGCAAGAAGCCTGCACAAGAAAGAGGATATTCAGACACCATGGCATGCTCTCTCCTTTGCTGTCATGAAGCATGTTAGTGGTGTTCCAGCTCCTGATTCAATCCCCACTGATAAGCCTCGCACAGGTGGTCATGGCTGTCACCCACAGAGGAGGAGCTCCCTGCTGGGGCTGGAGTAGCATGTCTCTCCCCTGGCCGTGTGAGCTACCTGTGTGTGGGGTGCTTGGGGGAACTTCCAGGCTATGGCCAAGGGGTCTGAGTATGGTAAGGGGCTCAGGACAGGAGGTTGGGGTTGGAATACATAGTCTGGGCAGGAATTAGGGTGCTCAGAAGGCTCAGGGTGGGGGACTTAGTGTTGGAGTGTAGGGCCTAAGAGGGAGTTAGGGTGTAGGAAGAAGCTCAGGGCTGGGGGAGGGGGCAGCTCTCTTTTGGTGTCAGGAGAAAGCACGTGGCTCACCATGGCCCACACTGCCCTGTATTCACCTGCAGGCACTGCCACCTGCACCTCTCATTGTCTTGGAATCCTGGCCAATGGGAGTTGCAGGGTGGAGCCTCAGACCAGGGCAGTGCAGGGACAGAACTTCCCCCAGCACTTGTGGCTAAATGACTCCAACCCAACAGGGAGGATGGCAGCATACAGAGCCTGGGGACTAAGGGGTTAACTACACCTAGCCAGGTGGAGTGGCCAATAGGAATGTAGGTAGGAATTTCAAACTGGGACAAAGGAATTTAGTTTTTTTCCCGCCTTTGTGTCTCTGAGTTCCTCTGCAGCTACAGAGAGAGGCAGACAAATATGCCTCTCTCCCCAAGAAACAATTCTTCACTTTCTGTAAGTAGGGTAAAGTTTAGATAAATCTGTCATGTTTTCTTATTTTATGGTTTGTGTATGGAATCTGGTGTCTGAGCACTGTTTAAAAGATGTTTTGGCTTTTCTTTGTAACTAAGTTCTAGGCCCATGGAGTTTCTCCATGTGTAGATTTTGTTACCTTTCCATCTAGTCACTATGCTTGCAACAGGAATATTGTTGTAATAATAAAAGTTCTTTCTCTTTTTCTTTTTATTAACCTGGGATTGGTTAATTGTGTGCCCTGATTTTTACTTTAGGGGTTAGATTTCCCAAATGATCTTTCCCCTGATTTCTTTATTAATATATGGGTGGTGGCAGCGGAAGTTTTATTCCCAAAAATCTAGGGTTTTAAGATTTTGGGGGAAGTTTTATACCAAAGCCTGGTAGATAAGGTTTTGGGATACACCTGCTGCCCGCCGCACCACTCCTGCATTTATCATGCCAGAGTGGGGAAGGAGCCATGACAGCTAGTTAATATAGAAATATGAAATTTATGCACTCAGTGCACTTCTGCCATTAGTGAAAATTGTGTTAATTACTATGAAAACATGTGGCTCCTGGATGTAGAGGTTGGTGCACGTTGATGCATTTTGATGCTGCCAGACTTGTACTACCACATTCATAGCAATTTCTTCCATCTTTTCTTTTTCTGTTGTGTCACTCACTACAGTAGCTGATCACTGCATACACTTTACTAATGCCTGCAAAAAGAGGACAGAATTCCTGGGTGTAGAGAGAGGGAGGAGATCCTAGAAAGGATGCAAAGGAGAAAAGGAGACAAGGTGGGGGAAGACAATAAATCAAGGACAAGAGAAAAACTATGAAACAGTGGAACAGAAAGAAAACACCAAAAGGCAGGAAGGATGATTTTCTCATTAAGTTACTGGGTTTAGATTTTGGCGATTAAGGCTCAATTCCTGACCCTGCCAGAAATTTCCCATGTGACCTTGGGCAAGTTATAGGGAGTTTGAACTAAGGCTCTTCCTCTCTTCCCTTCATCACTTATAGCCTCACCATATTCTCCTTCAGGGATGACCTTTTTTGTTCTGGATAGAGACTCCACCAATCTCCTCTGCATTCCTCTGGCTTCCTTAAAGTATTGCACTAGGGTGTGTCCCCAAGTGGGAATTAATTAGTATCTTTTTATTACAGCGGCTAGGTACTACATTCAAGGATCATGGCTTTATTACGCTAAGCATCATACACACATGCAATAAAGATGACAATCCACAACCTGCACCACTTAAATGATGAATTAAACAATAAAAAAATAAAACTAGCATAAAACATTGCATAAAACCCAAAGTCTGAGCTCCCTGCATGTTTAAACAATGCCACACAAAGAAGACTTGTAGTTATCACTGCAGAGGGGTGCGTGAAGGAGGGACTTAAAAGAGACTGTGAATTTATGAACTTTGATGAAGAGCCCTGGAGAACACACAGAAGTGCTTGTAGAAGCAGATAAACAGGCAGTTGAGGCTGGTGGCCATATTTGGCAGACATTGGTAGCTCACTAACCTGACAAGTCTGTGGGAGAGGTTAGCTGATGTAAGATCTTAAAGAGGAGGAGGTAACAGTCATAATACCATGGTGATGAAGGCACGGACGAGATCTGGGACAGGCTGAGAAGACCAAATATTTGGAATGTTACATAGGATGAAGAATCAAGATTTGGGCACAGCCTCTATGTGTGGGCAGAGAGAGAGCAGGGTCAAAGAAGCTGGGCCTGAGTGACTGGGATGATGGGGATATTTACCCGAGTAATAGAGGGACGAGAACATCAGAAGAGCTTGAGAGGAAAGCTCCATGTTGCCCATGGTCTTACCTGAGTTGCCAGTTACATCCCTGTGATCCTCCTGCTCTCCCCACTTTGCCAGCACTGTTTCTCCCACTCCCAGCATCAACATTAGCTGTATTCCACTCCTTCCACACACAGCGCTTCATGACCTAAGGGACGGACTGATTCAAGCAATGAGAGAGGTGTTCCTGGCAAGGAAGGAGTGAGGCTAGGCTGGGACTAGTTCCTCCATAGAGTCCTGATTACACCTCTCTTACCAGCAACTGTAGCCCCACATTCGACCCTGCCACAGCACATCCTAGAGGGCAGCTGGGAATCCTGAAAACCCTCTTGGATCTACCTCTTCAGTTTTTTATAGCAGTGATTATCCCCATAATGTCCAAGTTCTTTTCAAGAATAAATAATTTAAGTCATATGCTAGTGGTATACTTTACTTCTTACTTCTCCTGAGAGAGCGGGAGGGGCAATGAATTTGTTTTTTAACTTACTTTTTTCTTCACTCTCCCCTCTCCTACTTATCAGTCTCTTTTTCTTCATTTTGCCCACATCTTTGTCTTCCTTTTTCTCCTCTCTTTTTAGTGCCTATGCTAAATTAAAGAATGAATTCCAACCTTCATTCTGAAGGCAGTCAGATTTGTGGTTCTTCTAATTTCCTCCGATACCCAGATCCAAAGTCCTGGCCCTGTTACTGAAAATAACTCTTGCTCTTATGGATTTGGTATCTTCATAAATCCCTGTGGAATATAGCTGCTGAGGGACATAGTTGTCACAGAGAGAAGGGCACTCTCCAAGGTGCCCAGAACACATACACAGAAGAGCTTGAAAGTCAGGAATGAGACTTGGAATTTGACCTAGTGTTCTATAGAACAGCCACTGCGGCGAGACATGCACTAGAAGGCTGTGTTTTCAGTGATCAGTGTTGCATTTTGGACTCTTTGTTCTAAAATTCACATCTATGAAAACTAAACTGGATGAATCAAGCCTTGAAGTCATAAAGATCTAGATTACCAAGGCCAAGCCATCAACAGACAGGATGAGCGCAGTCTAGCTTCTCTAAGGTGGGGGAAAAGTGTTGTGACCATCTGGCACCAGTGAAGACCAAAGGGCACTTTGACAGACTCACTCTCTAGATACAAGGTGATGCGGTATAACTGTTTCTTTCTTCCAGCTGACATCCTTTCCATCTACCCAACTTTCAGCATCAGCCAGTTGTCCTTCATGCAATGCTCATTTCAGTCAGGCATTCAGAAAGCTGTGACTGAGATGGTACAATTTGCATAAGGACAAAGCAAGGTGAGGGAAGGCAAGTTCTGTCTGACCACTGCTAGACTGCAGTCTTGACACAAGGACTAATGGGTGCAAGGACTACAAGGAAGTGGCCCAAGGAAAATAGGCAATAGTGGGGAGTGGAGGAGGGCAGTGAGAGGCTGCTGATCAAGGGTCTCTGGCCTGGGGCCCAGAGTAGTGGGCAGGCAGCTTGCCACAGAGGGAGGAGTTAGACTTGGAACTGCAGTCCACCAATGCGGCACAGGGCCGAACTAAGGACTGCCAGTGCCCCCTGAATGGGGAAGACCAGAGTTGGGAGCACTGCTGAAGGGCAGTATCCAGAAGCTGTGATCCAGGGAGCAACATGGGTCCAGCTACAGAGGGTGGACAGAAAGTAGAGTAGACAATGGTGAGACACCAGCTGAAGGCAGCACACTCAAACTAGACTGAGCTAATTCTCCGACCGACCAGCAGGAAGCACGGTGGCAGTGATTCCAACCCACTACAAAGCTACTTTAGAACTAGCCAGTTTAATAAACATTAATATAAAGATGTAGGTTGTATTCTTCCCTGTACATACTATTACGTTCTGCAAAATGAAGATAAACAAAAATGGGACACTGGAAAAAATAAATTTTAGAGGATGACCAGTGGTGGCCCTGGCCCACTAAGGGAACTGGACTGGGACCCACGAGACCAGTTATGCCTCTTATTTCTTGTGGTTCTTTGGGAAGTCACTTATTCTCACTTCATCCCAGTTTCCCCCTCTGTAAAGTGAAGCCAATAATGTTCTCCCCTACTTTCCTAAAACAGTATATGAACATCTTTAAAAAAAATGCCAACTACTGGTATTTATTAATAAACATACTTAAGAATTCTTGACTCACAACATAACTTTATAACATGTCTGGGCTGTTTTTCTATTTTCATTATTTGTAGGTTTCGTTTCTCATAATTTGGCATAGTTATTTTAAATCAGTTTACTATGTTTGGGCTTCTTGCATTTTGATTTTACTGCATTGACTTTACTTCTATTTTATAGTTTATTAGTTTTATGGGAGTTAGGTCTCTTTATGACGCAGGAACAGAGAAACATGACAATTCAGCAAACAACAGTTTTATAGACTAAACAAATACAACAGGCTATTTTTGTTGCCTCCCAGAACCATAGCAACCAGCCAATTTGATATTTAATAAGGCAAATCACAAGTGAAGATATTACTTTGTGGAAAGATACAGATGTAAAAATTGCAAAAGCCAAGGGTGGAATTTTCCTAGAAAAGTCACTTTATGGAGGCTTCTGAACTGTTTCCATATGTGAATTTGAAACAAACATGTTTACTATATAAACCAGATAAATAGAACCATAAAAAGCAAGAAACAAAAAATAGATAAGATCACCTAATGTCTTTTAAAAATATATTAACCCCTTCCTCTATGGTAGATGTTTGTAACCTCTGTGCAAAAGGAATATTGTGACCTTGAGTCTTAACTTCTTCATGGCTCCATTACTGGGAGAAATGCTGGTTGGTGAGACAAGCAGGGAACTTGGGAATCAGAACTCATAGGTTTTATTTCTCATTCTGTCATTCACTAGTTTTGTTTTCATCATAATTCTGTAACCTTTTTGGCTCCATACGATGGCTATCATATGCAATGATCTCTGTGGGGTGTGGGATGAAAAATTAATTTCTATGATGAAGTTTTGTGATCCAGACACTAAGGCTACATCTACACTGCACAGTTGTTTTGGAATAAGCGATTCTGGAATAGTTATTCCAAAATAACTTATTTTGAAATAGCACATCTACACTTCAGGGAAGCCTCAAAATTAGTCTGAGGCAGGCTTCCCTAATGTATACGTACTATCTTGATTTAGAGCCCAGGAGGAATAACTTAAAATAGCCATGGTGGAGCTATTTCAAAATAGCAGAAGAGGAGGGTCTATAAATGCCTTATTTCAAAATAGCTATTTTGGAATAGGCTCTATTCTTCGTAGAATGAGGTTTACAGAATTTGAAATTATTTTGAAATGATGGAATTCCTGTGTAGACACTCACATAGTTATTTCAGAATAACAGCTCTTATTCCAAAATAACTTTACTGTGTAGACACACCCTAAAAGGCCTAAAGAATGGTTTAGTATTACATATAGCTTTGTCCACAACTGAGGTACTTTTTAACAACTTGGTTTTTAGTTATCTTTACTGCTCTCTTCACAGTGGAGAGTTCATTTACTGTATGTATCAGAAAAAATATCACTGCATGCACAACATCCATATCTATATATTCCATGGTACATGTTGTAACTCGGGGACTGCCTGTATTCAGTGATATTAGTCCATGCTGGGTTAGAGTGAGGGCCTTGATGCTGTAAAGATTTAAGAACCTGTTTTATTTTAAAACTTCTGAGTAGTCAGAGTTAACTAAGCACAACCTTCATGGGCCTAGTCATGCATCATGTTTAAGCATCATGTTTAAGCTTTTGCAGAATTAAGGGCTAAGATATACTATAATGTGGGGAAGTGAATTTTGCAGCCAGAAAACCTGAATTAAGAGTGGTTTTAACTGGGCAAAATCATCACTGCAGATTATCTTAATTTTCATTTTTTCTTGGGGTATGTATACACTGCACACGTATTTCAAAATAAGCTATTCCAGAAGAAATACTCCAAAATAACTTATTTTGAAATAGCACATCTACACTACAGGGAAGCCTCAAAAGTAGTCTGAGGCAGGCTTCCCTAATGTGAACGTGCTACCTCGATTTGGAGCCCCAAGAGGCACTGGGGAGTAATTACTTTAAATGGCCCTGGTGAGAAGCTATTTTGAAATAGCAGCAGTAGAGTTTCCACACTACTGCTATTCTGAAATAGCTATTTTGGAATAAGTATTATTCCTCATGGAATGAAGTTTACAGAAGTCAAATTTGGGGTTGGGAAGGAATTTTGCCCTCTGCAGCACTGGGTGTAAACAATCTGCTAGGCTCCTCTCAGTGGATCTCACCTAATCAAGGGGCTGCCATTTCAGGAGCTAGATGATCTAATGATCTTTTGTGCCCCTATTTTATGGGTATATTTGTGCCAAAAATACCCCCTGATGCAGGGTGTCCCAATACACAAAAAATAGCCTAGATGTTTTTGCTCGGGCTTGAGCTCAGTGTCTGGAACTGACCTACTTCCCTGGACTTCAGAGTCGAAGGCTGAATGTCCACATATTTGTTTCTAGCACCTGTCAACTTGAGCAGTGAGACATGTTGCCGTGAGGTGTATGTTTGCTTGGAGGGGTTTTTGCCATGCACTCTATGAAACTGCTACTTCTCACGTGATCATTCCCCAGAAAGAAAATTAAAATAAAAGGTAAAATTCAATTAATATGTGAGTTTGGCCCATAGGTTCTGCCACTCTTACACGTTGGATAGCACCTTACCTCATAAAAAGATTCACTAAAATCTACTGAGTAAAGAATCACTCTATATAAGTAATAGTCTTACAGCACCTTAGAGACTAACAAAAAATATAGATAGTATTATGAGCTTTCGTGGGCACAACTCACTTCTTCGGATGAATGAAGCAATAGGTCCAGCGGGATAAACAAATAGCAGAAAAAAAGGGGAGATGGGATGTGAAAGAAGGAAAAATTTTGTCAAATAGTGCGTCTGTGCTAAATGAGGCTAATAGAGTAGGTTGTAAGTGCCCGATACTTAGCTTTTGATGTCATTTGGGCGTAGAATATAATGGCCCATCCAGTTCAAGTCTTTGTTCAAACCTTGATTAAAGGTGTCAGATTTGCATATGAAGGCAAGTTTCACAGTTTCTCTCTCCAACTGATTTTTGAAATTGCTTTGTAAGAATATAGCTACTTTTAGATCCATTAAGAATGGCAGAAATCTAACCAAGAGGAAGGATAGTTCTGTGATTAGGTAGCTTGTCTCTGACTTACGTTTCCTGGGCTGCCACAGACTTCTGTGCCATTGTAAGGCTGACTTTCAAAAGTTAATAAGGGATCTAGTGGGACTTTCATAACTACATTGGAACCTATGCATTACTGAATTCACTGAGAGTGGGGTGCATTCATAACCTCCATTGGATACTTATCTGCTCCATTAGGCATTTAAATACCTCTAAAAATCTTCCCCATTGTACCTCAATTCTCATCTATACAATGGGCTTGGCTTGGCAGGATTCAGTTTAAATGACTGCTCATCAGTAAACAATGATTTCACCTGACACATGGAAACTCACCAAAAAAAATCCATCAATAACAACAGTAAGCCCAGGTTCCATTGCACCTGCAGGGATCTAGTGTTATCAGCCCCTGGCTATGTAAGAATCCCACCTGCTCACTCATGGGTAGAAGTGCATGGGCCATCCTGGGTAGGAGCCATTCAGCAGCAGGGTGGCTTCTCCTGGCAGCTGTGGCAGGAGGGCTCCATGCTGGTTGTTCAGGACTGTATCCTCCCCTGTACCTTGCACGTGGGTGTCTCACACCCCACTAGCACACATAGAGACTCCTGCAGGGTTAGCACCAACCTATCTTCTCCTTAATTTCCCACAACTGGGACAGTGAAAGTAGTTAAACCTAACCCCCCTAAAATTGCTATTAATCACTGAAATTACAAAACAACAACAACAATTGAATTCTACCAAGCCTAAAAACAAGGAACATAGCACTGTTTTTCCCTACCTGAAAGGGTTGCAGTGAGGGTACATACATTAAAGCCGGTGAGGTATCCCTTTATGGGCAGTTATGGGAGGGGAGGTACAAATATATAGAACTGGAGTCTGGGTGGATGCCTTTTAGAAGAAAAATATCGAGTGCTTAGGGCCAGATGACACATATATGATGTGATGACGCAGATATGATGGTACCGTAGCTCTAAAGTATGGCTGCAGTATATAATGGGCTGACAGTTGCCTCCCTACCTGAGGATCTTTTAATATGTTCCTGCCCTCCAAAAGGTCAAGCCTCTGGTGCTACATCCTCCACTGGCCCAAAGTTCAGAAATGGTTCTACACTGAGTCCAGTTTCACCAAATATCAACACACAAAAGAGCTGAGCTTGTCATACCTTTGAAAAATGTGAACCCGAAGGGTAATGTTTGAGCATACTTTAATGTTGAGCATAGCTGGAATAACTTGTTTCCTTCAGTATCTGCTACAGTTCAGTTAATAGCTACCAAGTGAGCTTTTCATGGCTATCAAATCAAACTGGAAAAAAATTACTACTGAAGAACATTATGTACCCCCCTCCACATACTCGCGCACACACACGCGCCTCACTTTAGATCCATAAACCACTACACAAATGCAAGACGACACGAATGCATTATTTTAATCAGAAAGAGCTAATCTTAGTCCAGTATTATTCATGTGTCCCCATCCTCCCAGTCAGCACTCTACCATTTATGAAATGATCTTCAGACACTAATGGGCAGAGGCTTGATTAATATCAGCTAACAAAACTCAATACATCTTTTTAATCTCTAAGGCTCTGACTAGCAAAGCATTTAAACATGTGTTTAAATCCATCCCTACTCAGAAAAGCATGTAAGAACATGCTTAACCTTCAATGTTAAAATAAACAAGACATAAGGATATGCTGAAATGCTTTGTTGAATAAGGACGGCATGCTGAACTACGGCTTATTTTCTGTGATTTTTAACTGAGACATTCCATACATTTCATTGTTAATCTGAAACTTTTAAACTTCATGATTCTGGGGTGAGCTCATGGATATAGGTTCCTCACCCCCTTAGTATTTTACACCTTGTGTGTCTGAACACAGTGCTCTGTATATCCAAAAGTGAGATAGAATAGCAGCATCTTTTGATATGATCCTTGTATGGGTAAACATGATACACACATGACTTCGGGGGCTCATGATGTCATACATCAAAAGTGTTATACCTCAAATTAGAAAAATGCAATAGCAGGTCAGGTGACTTTCTAGTACCTAAAAGCTTGTGTGACAAGCCTTTACATATTTGCTACATGCTGCTGAATTTTTCAGTCATGGCTGCATAATACTGCAATATTACAGAGTATGTCACTGCTGGGCCATATATGTCTGTTTTTAGATCACCCAGAACTCCTATACACTTGCCAGGGGGCAGAATCTGGATGGAAAATAGGGTACAGGAGCAAGCTGGGGGTAAGTGTCTGGCCAGGAGGGAGGGGACAGGAGCATGGTGCTAGTGGGTGTCTGGCCAGGGGACAGGAGCAGGGTCTTGGTGGGTGTTTGGCTAGGAGACAGGTGCTGGATGGTGCCTGGCCAGGGGGCAGGAGCAGGGTGCTGGTGAGTGTCTGGCCAGGGGGCAGGAGCAGGGTGCTGGTGTGTGTCTGGCCAGGGGGCAGGGGCAGGGTGCTATATGGGGGTCTGCCCACGAGGCAGGGGCAGGATGGGGTCTGGCCAGGGGGTAAGGTGCTGGTGGGGGCAGGGTACTTGTGGGGGTCTGGGCAGCGGGAGGGGTCAGGGTGCTGTTGGGCAGGGGGGTGGGGAATCTGGCTACAAGGCGGGGACAGGAACAGCTCGGCCAGTATCTGGGGATCCCACAGTGCACGCTGCTCCTCTCCTCCCCTCCCCTAAACAGCCAGCATGCAGGAGGCACTGGGGGAGGAGAGGAAGAGCAGGGTTGGAATGTGCTTAGGGAAAAGTGTAGAAAGAGCAGGGATCTGGTGCGCAGCCAGGGACTTCCTTCCCCCTGCTGCCTTCCTGCAGCAGCAGTGGCCGGGGGAGGGAGGGGAAAGTCCCGAGCTGCGCACCGGAGCCAGTGTCTCAGGAAGCATATGGGCTGCTCCTCCTCTCCCGCAAACAGCAGGCGTGTTTCCTGAGAAGTTGGATCTGTCGCTCAGCCGGGGACTTCCTGGGATCCATATTAGAACAGAAAAACTATTACATAAAATCAATTAGTAGTCCTGAGGCATCTTAAAGATTAACCAAAATGTATAGAATCATGAGCTTTTGTAGTCTCGAAGGTGCTACTGGACTTTTTGTTGTTTTTAAAGTTACAGACTAACATGACTACCACTCTGAGAATTTTTTTTTTTACATAAATTATAATTGTTACACATCTATATTTGAATAGTGACAATAGCTATAGTTAGATAAGGTTAACAAGCTGGCAGCACCATGTGCAAATAAACTTTATTGTACTGTATATATTTATTGACTCCCAAGTGTAGGTTAATAATGCATAAGCTATTAAGGAAGTATATTTCTGAAAGTTATAATAACCTGTTTTGCCAGTCCGGTTGTTAATAATACAGGAAATTCTTACACAGTTCTAGAAACAAACTACAAATGATCCTCATCCACACATTCAAAATAAGTTAATTCATATTAGATAAATGTCATTTACAGAAATCTGAAGGCTTGATTCAAAGTCCACTGAAGTAAGTGGAAGTCCTTCCATCAACTCCAATTCTGGTTCTGGTTCTGGCCTAACAGCATATGCAACAGATAATGTGTAAGCCAAAAGTTGGACTTGTTTCCTTATGTTCAGTTCTTTTCTAAGGCATTGGAACATCCACTAAGTCTAAGACCAGATCTTTTCTTTAATATACAGCAAACTAAACATTAATTGTGAAAAACTTTTATTTTAAAAGTAATGAAGTGTTTTCCCTTCAATGTCTAGCTCTTCCATTACATATCCTTTTGTTTTTTAATCTTTTTCTAGTTAGAATACTCAGAAAAACTAATGACCACCTGATGCTTATTACCATTTATGCACTGTATAAATATTTTTACTGTGAAAACATAGGCAGTTGCTGATGTTAGAGATAGAACTGCAGAGACAGATACCACTTACATAAAATGCAGATTGCTGACCTTGGTCAACAAACTGGCAAAGGCTTGGGTAGACTGCAGATAAGGGAGATGCAGTATCCCTTAGTCAGGCAACCTATGAATGTATGGTTGTACACTTCAGGCAATTAAAAAAAGAAGCTATGCTAAAGAATCAACAACCTGGAAAAGAAGGGAGAATTCCTATAAATTTCAAGTGGAAGGAGAAGACAGGAGTAGAGGGAAGGGGGCAGTATTCCTTGTGGAAAGCATTTATGAAAACTCTGGAATCAGTTTTTCAAACCAAGAAGCTGATTGGCTCCAAACCAAGACATTAATACAGGCTTAAACCCATAAGCAATTCCCAGACTATTTTCCTTGCTCTCTTTAGGGTGTTTCTGGAACAATGTTCTCTTTTCATCTAGACTGGGCTGGGTCGGAATCTCTACTGCCTTGCACTTCATTTGTCCATATCAAGTGTGAAGTGCTACAAATTTTTTTTTAAAAGGTTACACTTATGCCCAGTTTGCACTGGTGTAAATAATGACATAAGGTATAAAGAACTGGAGAATTAGATCCTTCATAAGAAGAATCAAGGGTAGTCTATCAGCATTATTCTTGTTTTGTTTAACAAGAGATTATGACAATTAACAATAGAATAAACTCTTTGTAACATTCTCTCTTTGTAAAGGGATTTTAAAAAAATATGTCAACTTGTTACAAGAACATGGTAATAAGGTCCACTAGATCAGGGCTACTTAACACGCGGCCCACAGGTGTCATGCATCCAGCAGCCCATTTGTTTGAGGCCTGTGGTGCAGTTTGGGTTTACACACAGCTCATCATGCGGCCCACGGGTGGGATCCTTTGAACATGGCCTCCACTGGAAACATGCTCCAGTCAGTGTAACAGTCTTCTGTTGATGTGCGTTTTAGTAGTTAAATTCCTGGACTGTCATTGCTCATTAAAAGTGCTGTCATGTGGGTGGAAATTGGGTAAATATTGCATTTGATTAATATCAGCAGAACTGACTTAAATGGGGCCTGTGTGTTATTTAGTCTTGCCTTAATCTTTGTATTCATGCCTGTCAGTGTGAAAGAAGCTATTTGCATATATATTTGCATGTACATGCAACCGCACTTAAGTTGTGGCCCTCAGCATATGCTGTGAATATTACTGTGGCCCCCAGGGCTTCCAAAGTTGAGAAGACCTGCACTAGATAGAAGACCATGCCTCAGAATGATCTGCACACCAAATAGTAAGAAGGCAGAAAAAAAACGAGAACAAATTATTGTATAGGAGTGAAAATCACATCTTTTAAGCTGAATGAAGGAGAACGCTCTGCAAGTACAGGCAGTCCCCGACTTACGCGGATCCGACTTACGTCGGATCCGCACTTACGAACGGAGCTTTCTCGCCCCAGAAGTCGGGGCGAGAAAGCCCCGTTCGTAAGCTGCTCCGGTGCCCCTGGTCTGCTGGAGACCGTCTCCAGCAGACCAGGGGCACCGGGCGGGTTCCCGCGCTTCTGAGGCTTTGCCAGAGCAAAGCCTCGGAAGCGCGGGAACCGCTGCTGCTGCCACTTGGGTGCCGGTGCCTGTAGTCTGCTGGGGACCGTCCCCAGCAGACCACAGGCACCGGGACCCAAGAGGCAGCAGCGGGCAGGTTCCCG
This sequence comes from Pelodiscus sinensis, assembly GCF_052426305.1. NCBI lineage: Eukaryota > Metazoa > Chordata > Testudines > Trionychidae > Pelodiscus > Pelodiscus sinensis. Next base: position 191,599,635 of record NC_143053.1, on the reverse strand, counting down.
CGCTTCTGAGGCTTTGCCAGAGCAAAGCCTCAGAAGCGCGGGGACCCCCGCTGCTGCCGCATGAGACCCGGTGCCTGTGGTCTGCTGGGGACGGTCCCCAGCAGACCACAGGCACCGGGTCTCATGCGGCAGAGGCGGGGGTTCCCGCGCTTCTGAGGCTTTGCCAGAGCAAAGCCTCAGAGGCGCGGGGAACCGCGGCTGCTGCCGCTCCAGTCTGGGTGCCTGTGGTCTGCTGGGGACGGTCCCCAGCAGACCACAGGCACCCTGACTGAAGCCGCAGCCGCGGGGGGGTCCCGCGCCTCTGAGGCTTTGCCAGAGCAAAGCCTCAGAGGCGCGGGGAACCGCCGCTGCTGCCGCTTTGACTGAAGCGGCAGCAGCGGCGGTTCCCCGCGCCTCTGAGGCTTTGCTCTGGCAAAGCCTCAGAGGCGCGGGACCCCCCCGCGGCTGCGGCTTCAGTCAGGGTGCCTGTGGTCTGCTGGGGACCGTCCCCCAGCAGACCACAGGCACCCAGACTGGAGCGGCAGCAGCGGCGGTTCCCCGCGCCTCTGAGGCTTTGCTCTGGCAAAGCCTCAGAGGCGCGGGACCCCCCGCGGCTGTGGCTTCAGTCCGGGTGCCTGTGGTCTGCTGGGGGCCGTCCCCAGCAGACCACAGGCACCCAGACTGAAGCCGCAGCCGTGGCGGGGTCCCTCGCCTCTGAGGCTTTGCCAGAGCAAAGCCTCAGAGGCGCGGCACCCCGCTGCCGCTGCGGCTCTGCTCCCCGTGTCCCTGGTCTGCTGGGGGGGGGGCGCAGCTAGTGTGCCCCCCCCCCCGCAGACCAGGCTTTTGTTTTGGACTCTGGGGCAGAGCAGCTGGGGCGCTGCCGATTGGTCCTGCAGCGCCCGTGGGCACTACTGGACCAACCCGGCAGCACCCCAGCTGCTCTGCCCCAGGTCCTGATTCAGCCGCTGCTGGTGAGTTTCAGCAGCGGCTGAATCAGGACGTCTGGGGCAGAGCAGATGGGGTGCTGCTGGGTTGGTCCAGTAGCACCCCAGCTGCTCTGCCCCAGGCGTCCCCAAGTCAGCTTCTGCTGAAACTGACCAGCGCTGACTACAGGAAGCCCGAGGCAGAGTTGCTCTGCCCCGGGCTTCCTGGAATCAGCTGCTGATCAGTTTCAGCAGCAGCTGACTTGGGGACGCCTGGGGTTCTTAAGTTGATTCTTTATGTAAGTCAGAACTGGCGGTCAGTTTCAGCAGTGTCTGAATCTGGACGCCAGTTCCGACTTACATACAGATTCAACTTAAGAACAAACCTACAGTCCCTATCTGTACGTAACCCGGGGACTGCCTGTATTGTATACTGGAGAATTTTATAGTTTTGGGATGAATTTGTGACAAAGGAGTACACAAGTGAAATAACTGCGTGTCAATTTTTAAAGCAATTTTGAAATGAATCAAAGCAGATTGAAACAGACATTACACTTCTCGGAATTTTGGATCCTAAACTTAAATCTCAGTTTGGGTCCAGGTTTGGCATTCTGCAGTTGGACACTACCAAAGCTGAGAGATGTTCAAATCTGTCTTTCCTGTTCAGAATGAGTGTCCGGCTCCCAACCATTCTATAAAGAGGGATGGGGGCAAAGGAAGCAGCTGCCTCAGGACTTGGCAATTTGATAGGGCCTGTGGCTCCCACATGCCACTGCTACAGCAGCAACGTCAGCCACCAGAGCCCCGGGCAGAGCTAAAGGGCTGCTCCCCTGCACTTTGCTCAGGGCCCTGAGAAGTCTGTTGGGTGCCCTGCATAGGGGAACTATTCCAAAACAGCAAATGGGGCAGTTTGTGCAGGAATCTGAGATGCAGATACACCTAACAGACATACTCTAAACTTAGACCAGCTACCACCACCCTCTCCCCACAAAACTTGCAAGAGTAAAAACAATGCAGGCAGAAAACCAGCAGCATAGCGAGTGGGGGCTATCCAGTTTATTGCACTGAATGCAGCATGTACAATTATCTTCCTTCTGGACAGATACCACGTGTGTGCATGCAGTGTAAGCAACTCACAGCCTTCAGAGACACAGTATAGTCTCTTAAGGACAGAGTTGCTGAACTGGAGAAACTAAGATGGAAAGGTTCCTAGAAAAAACATTCAGTCTCAGGGATACAACAGAGCAGTCATCCACCCCACCCTCCACCCTTGAGTCTGACAGCCTCTGCGCTGTTAGGGAGGATAACCAGAAGCTGGACTGGTGAGAAACAACCCAAGAGTGGGGATCCTCCTTCCAGATGATGTGATGATATCATCTTATATCGAGCATACCCATCCTCAGATGCACTGAGAGATCCCCAAACACTAAAAATAACAGGGAAATAGTGAAGGGGGATTTGATTATCATAAATCTAAACAGGTGAATTTGTGATAAGCCGATGATATGTTCAGGCAAACACTGATAAAATGTATAAATGCTTGCATACAAATGCTAGAAATCTAACACTAATATGGGCGAATTAGAGTGGTAGGCATTAAATGAGGATATTGATATAATGGACAATGCAGAAACTTGGCAGAAAGAAGATAAGCAATAGCTCATGGTACAAAATATATAGGAACGACAGGGTAGGTTACATTGATGGAGGATTGGCACCGTATCTGCAAGACCACACAGAATAAAAAATTGTACCACTGATTCACTAAGGATAGAAATTCCATGCTTGAACAATAAGAATACTACTGTAGGCATGTACTACTGGCCACCTGACCAGAATGGTGACAGTGTCTGTGAAATACTCAGGGAGACTAGAAAGTCTTCTAACGCAGAAATTGTAATAACAGGGGATTCCAGCTACCCCCATATTGACTGGGAACGTGTCACCTCAGGAAGGAAGGAAGAGATAAAAGTTCTAGACACCAGAACTGACAGTCTGGGGCAGAGAGGCTGAGTGCAGTGGGCCAGAAGAGAGAAGCAGGGTGGGGTGGAGCAGAGCAGACTGCTGGGCCACTCCGACTCCTACCTCCACAGTACGTGAGAGGTGGGGACAAACCCTGCTGCTGCCGCTCTGGCCAGGCCCTCAGTAATCCTCTAGCTTGCATCACGTGGGGGAAGGAAAGGGGTGGAACAGAAGTGGGGCTTGCAGGAAAGGGTTGGAGCAGGGGCAAGGTAGGAGCAGAAGTGAGGTAAGGATGGGGCTTGCGGCAGGGGGGTTGCCCTGGGCGCCGCACTCTCCAAGGGACAGCCCTGCTAGCAACCATAATGTATTTTAGTTAACATCCTTGTAGGGGAAAACATCTTACAGAACCCGCCACAGTAGTATTTAACTTCAAAAAAGGTAACTAAAGAAAAAATAGGAAGCTAGTTAAATGGAAATTTAAAAGAGAACAGTCCTAAGGTTGTAATCCTGCAAACTGCCTTGAAGTTATTCAAAAACACTGTAACATGGGGTCAAAAATCACATTTACCACCCACTCACACCAAAGCAAAAATGCCACAACCTCCCCACCCCCCAAAAATTGTCAGAGGACCAACAAAATGCTAACATAGCTAACCAGCCAAATAAAGAAGTCTGTAAGAGGCAAAAGTCAGCTTTTAAAAATGGGAAAATCAAACCCTGCTGAGGAAAATAGAAAGGAACAAACTCTGGCAAGGTGAGTGTAAAAATATAAGAAGTCAGGCCAAAAAAGAATTCAGAGATCAATTACCACATAAAAATGAAAGATAAAAACAATTAAGTCCCTCAGAAACAGGAAGCCAGCCAAACAATCAGTGGGGCCACTGGATGTTTGAGGTGCTAAAGAGCATGGAAGGAAGACAAAGGCTGTTGCAGAGAAGCTAAATTAATTCTTTACATTCGTCTTCACTGCAGAGCACATCAGAAGAGATCCCTACACACCCAAAACATTATTTCGAGGTGGAAAATCTGAAAAATTGTCCCAGACTGAAGTGTCAACAGAGAAGGTTTTGGAATAAATTGATATATTAAATCATAATTAACTGTCTGGATCAAATGGTAATCACCTAAGAATTCTGAAGGAACTTGGATTTGAAATGTCAGCATTACTAGATGATTGGAAGGTTGCTAATGTAACACTCGTTTTTAAAAAAAAGGCGCCAGAGGCAATTCTGGCAATTATCAGCTGTTAAGCCTAACTTCAGTACCGTGCAAATAATTTGAAAGTATAATAAAGTACAGGTTTATCAGATACGTAAACATGGTATGTTGGATAAGAGCCAACACAACTCTTGTAAAAGGAAATTATGCCTCACCATTCTATTAGAATTCTTTGACAGAGTCATCAAGCAATGGGGCAAGGGTGATCCAGTGGATATAGTATTCTCAAAATTTTAGAAAGACTCTGACAAGGTCTTTCACCAAAGGCTCTTCAGCAAACTCAGCAGTCAGGGGATAAGAAGAAAAGTCCTCTCATGGATCAATAACTGGTTAAAAGATAGGAAACAAAGGGTAAGAATAAATGGTCAGTGTTCACAATGAAGAGAGGCAAATAGATGGGTTCTCCAAGGATCTGTACTGGGACCTGTGCTGTTCAACATTCATAAATTATCTAGAAAAGTGGGTGAAGAGTGAGGTGGCAAAATTTGCAACCTATATGAAATTACTCAAGACAGTAAAATTCAAAGCTTACTTCAAAGAGTTAACAAAGGGACCTCGCTAAACTGTGTGACTGGGCTACAAAATGGCATATAAAATTCAATGTTGCTAAGAGCAAAGTAATGCACATTGGAAAAAAAATAATCCCAAATATACATAGAAAATTATAGGGTTTAAATTAGCTGTTAGCACACAAGAAAAATCTTGGCATCATCGTGGACATCTCTTTGAAAATATCCGCTCCATGTGTAGTGGCAATAAAAAATGCCAACCACATTAGGAACTATTGAGTAAATGGATAGATAATAAAAACTAGAAAATATCAGCATATAAATTCATGGCATGCCCACACCTTGAATACTGCATGCAGGTCTGGTTGCCCCATCTCAAACAACACATATTAGAATTGGAAAAGGTATAGCGAAAGGCAACAAAAATCATTAGGGGTGTAGAAGGACTTTCATATGAGGAGAGATTAAAAAACTAGTTGACTACATAGCTTTGGGAAAGTATTTTTCTCTGGCAGACTGAAGGTAAGTATCACAATTTAATTAATATTATGAATTCAATATGTACTGCTCTCTTAAGGATAAATAAGTTTAAATTCACTCAGAAATTTATTTCATGAGAGCAATCATATCACAGCACTAGCTTTCATTCACAGCATATAAAAGGTCACAGTGGAAATGTACTATGCTAAATATATACCCAGTCTCTGTAATAACTACTCAAGTGAATGAAACTGGACAATAAAAAACAGTTTCTCTCTATATTTTAACTCGGGAACTGTGGAACTATTTTAAAATATGAAGCTTGGTTCTAACAGCGTAAATGAGAATATAACAATAGGGGTCGCTATGCATGTAATCTACTAGTTTAAAATTGTATCATTTACATTATATTTTTCATCCAGAAAAAACACTAGTGATTATAAACAAAATATTTCACTTTTATTGAAATTACAATCTATGTGAAAGTTAAAAAAAAATAAAACCATTCCATATGCAGAGGCATAATAAAAATTGTAAATGTAGTATATAAAGTTAAATAAGCACTAAAATAATATTTTCAAATTTATTCCTGTATGTGCATTTTGAAATGCCCACCTTCATAAATAAAGTCAGAATTTCCTGAGCACAGTAGTTGTGTATATGATTTTTTGGTGCACCCATCCACAAACCCCTCTAACACCTGCAAACCCTGAAATACATTATAATCCCAGTTCTCATTTTACAACAGCTTACACAAGAGCAACTCTGACTAAATGAGCAGTCCTAGATAACTCTGTAGGATTACTCTTCTAGGATAATGTTATTCACAAGAATAACTCTTTCCAGGACAAGATTCTATGTAGATAACAGCCTCATTGTTTTTTCTAAAATATTTTTTTGTGAATAGATTTTATAGCAGTTCCTAGATCATGCCTTAGAAAAATACAGTGAGTTCAGGATGGCGTAGTAATACTTAGCTCTTCCATAATATATTTTATCTGAGAATCATCACATCCTTTATCTAGAAGTTATATAATTTAAAAAGTAGTTCAACAACATATAATGATCCAACCATCCAACACTGGAATGCAGCCACTTCTAAAGTGAAACATGAAAGTACATAAAATCTACACAATAATTTACAGCACAAAGTAATTCAGAATGCCATAATCAATTGCAGTTGCAGGGGAAATTTAGTTGGGCAGACTGTAATTACCAGAGTTGAAATTTTGGCAGGCCAGTATGATTTTAAACACACTTGCACTTATTAAACATGTCTTTGATTAATTGCAAATGGTCCTTATTTTGTGGAAGTCTCATCCAAAGATGGCACCTTGAGTCTACACCAAGCTGAGGCATTGGTTAGTTCTAATTCAGATGAAAATTAGTCAGCTACAGTACTGAATCCCCAAAATCACTTCCTTCAGTACTTACAGCAGATATTCTTTGGAAGTCTCTCATTCAGGTACACATATAGTATAGCCTGTATGGTCAAAAAGGCAGATTTTATTCTTAATTTCCTTGGCTTCCCAATTTAACTTTGTCTTTTGGTGCTAGTCCATTCTAGAATTGTAAAATTAATAACTATATTGTACATTACCATTTTAATGAACTCTTTGTGCACCCATAAGGCGGCCTTTTTTGATCATGTGACGAAAATGACTGCATAAAAATTCCTCCTTCCCACTATTCTTCACCCCTTTCTCCATTGCCATAAAATAGAGAGAGGAATAAGTAATTTAAATGATGACGGTAACTTTCTGAAGAGCTTATGTGAAAGAAAGAGTTCTTTGTTTGAAAAGCAGCATATATAAACCTATTACGAAGCTGTGATGTATTGCAACATATGCCGGCATACAGCCTTGTTTACAAAGCACCGCTTTTATGTGCTGTACTCGCCACTGTAGTTCTATGTAAACTGATGATTTTAAACTGAATTTTCATTGTAACATCTAAAGAATTTTGGCTGAATGGTAAGAATATGGCACACAAATGCAACATTACAGCTATTCACACCCAGTTTCCTGGTTTGCTTTCTCATGTTAAGACATGAGATATGACTACGTACCCAACAGTTAAAGCAAAGAAACGTGAAACAACCCAATAAAAAAAACCCTGAAGTAATAATTCAGAGAAAGAATAATGTATATCTTCTTTGAAGTGCTCAGATATATTTACTGTGTGGGTAAAGAACAAGAAGAAAAATCAGACACAAATCTGAGAAGTCTTATTCCAGATGAGAAATGGCACATTTGAAGCCTAGAATAGAATAAGGAACTAATAACTTGTTTTTTATAACTTCATCTTTGTCTACAGCAAAGAAATTACCAAGGAATGTGCTGCTTGCAGGATATTAGTGAGGCAAGGTGGGTGAAGTAATGACTTTGTTGGACCAAATTCTATTGGTGAGACAAGCTTTTTAACTACAAAGAGCTCTTCTAGTGTTTATTTTCAGAAAAACTTTTCCCCTGTATGTTTTCTTACAGCTATAATTTTATAAAATGAACAGTTTGTTATTACAAGTATTGGTCATGGTAGAAACGCCTGATGATCCATAACACTTCTGGTTTCAGCTCATCACTACAAACCAGGCATGTCTTTTTATGATGTGTGCTCTATTCATGGACATGGTCTGGTCATGGGCTCAAAGCAGACCTAAGTTCCCTAGAATTCTAAAGAAAAATTCTCTTCAAAATCCAGACTCCAACATTTTTACCTAGTTTCTATGATAAGTTATTGCTAATGGGATGATCAAAATCCCAAATCTAAAGAATAGCAAACACTGGCAAAATTAAAATCTAGATCAGAATGTTATAGTTCAGACTCATCTCTAGAAGTAAACATAATAAACCCTTTTGTAAGTTTAATTGTTTACATTTTAAAAGAAAACCAGAAAAGCTCAGCCAAATCAAAATGTAGACTTAGCAAACAAACAAACAAAACCCCACAGACAACCCCACACACTACACAACAACCACCAAGCTTCCTATAAATCAAATGATTTATACACAGTATTTTCCATGGTTTCACAAGGTAAATCTGAAAGGAATGGGGGGAAACAAACTGCACATGAAATAATAATAATAAAAAAAAACCCAGCCCAAAACAATAGCTAAAAACAAGAGCCAAAATGAATTATTTTCTTTCCTTTGAAAATGAACAGTCCTTTAATACAATATCACCTGATGCAAGCCAGAGGTCACAATAAAAAGATGTACTATGCACTAAAAATTACTTACTGTTCAAATAGACATCATAAAAACTAAATCACGATCCTGAAACAGAAATTTAATCCCCTATGGATAATCTTAGTTTAACTGGCTAAAAACCCAAGAAAAGTAGTTAAGAAGTCATTTTTTCCCTATACAGCTCACAATACTGTAATAAAATTTTGGGTCCATAATCTCAACACCAGGGGGTAAATCAATGATGTAAAAGTCACAGCATCAAAGTTACCTCGTTTGCTGTTAGTAGGTTATATTGGACTATCCTGCTAGACTTCAGCTACATGTGGGCATTAATTCTGCTGTACATTTAAACCATGCCTTGAGTGCTAACAGCATATCGATAAATGCTCTTTTTTGGGGGAGGTGCAGAAACCAATGGTTTTATTTTTTTTGCTCTGCTTTTCAGTGTGAGTTGTCATTCTCCTGCATGTACTAGTACATCACTGACTGCAACACGACTCATTTATACTCACCCACATCTATTGCCAGTTTCTCGGGATCTTTCATTTTGAGGTCTACTGCCTCCATTTTATGGTTGTTTAAAGATCCATAACTCTCAGGGTAAATATATTCATGTGTTTTATATAAAAAGCTGGCATAGCACTTCAGATAGATTTTAATGAAGTAGATGTGAGCCTTAACCCTTCAGAACTTTTCTGCGCTGGGAGAAGGGAGCAATTACTTAATACAGAATTGTCTCTCTCTCCCTATCCTACTTACTCTTGCTCTAGGAGCTAAGCTGAAGAAAGCCCACCAAAAGGCTGCTGGCCTTCCACTTTTTAAAAAAACAACAACAAACCCCTACCCTGTAAGTATACTTTGAACAAGAAAAAGAGGTGAAACATAGAAGTAGAACCCCCAGTTAGAATGGTGCCTGTAAAGAGCAACAGTGAAAAAAGGGAAAGAATAACTCACCATGATAAATTGTTACAAAGGGAAGACAATTTAATAGCACCTCTCAAGTCAACAGTCCTTGGGAACTCATGTTCTCTTCTCCGGTCTGTTCTCTACTCAGTCCTCCACTCCACATAAGGGAGAAAATAAGGAGGAAAAAGAAGCCAAGAGATTTCAATGATTGCGAAATAAACAATAAAATCTTCTTGTGCCAACACTTCTTCTAAAAACATTCACTAACGAGGCTCCCAGAGGCCAGCAAAAGGCAGAAACACTAGTACACAGTGCTGTAACAGCACGTTTAATACAATGTTATGAGACGCTTCATACCTTTCCCTTTATTGCACAAGCTCCACCTCTTTCCTCACCATGGTTTAGGCTACATTCTGTTCTTTGTAACAGCCATGCAACCCCATTAACAAAATCTGCCTCACTGTTATTAAGAGCCTTGGTCCCTTTCATAGCAAAGATTTTTATCAACATTTTAGAGACATCTCACTTCTTCCCCTTTCATTCATATGCCTAATGTAAGATGGACATCAATCTCCAGATGGCTAATCTAACCTCCTGAGCCTGTGTTAAAACCTTCCAGTTAAATGGAAACTGGATAGTGCTGGGATAAGAAGTCTTTTAATGTCTAGGCTGCTGGTTTGAAACAGCCCAGGTCTGTCATTGTCATCTGATGACAGTTCCATGATCTATATGAAATAAACTGGTTGCTTTAGCTCACTTCTTTAGTTCACTTCTGAGTGCACAAGTGTTAACAGTACAAGAATTGAACCAACACTGGCACAAAATTAGGGAGCTCCATAGAGAGGCCACAATGAGCCTGAGACTTAAGATGGTCTCTCCAGGAGAATGGTGAGGGATAATGTGAAGAAAGGCTACCAGACCTAAAGGATAAAGCTATTCATTAGCTCTGTTCTGTTTAACTAGAAACTCATTATTCAGCCACCCACTGACATATTTTCTGACTCACTCACTCATGTTTTCACATGAATTTAATAATCCTGAAATGTGAAAAGTCATACAAGACTTTTTATTATGTGAGAATCCACCTCTCCACGCACAGACTCATTATGAAATACAGAGGACTGGTCACTCTTCAAACCCTGAATAGCAGTAGCGAGACCAAGAATGAAAAAAACAAAAACAAAGCATTGTTTCTACTCTCATCTGTTTCACATATTTAACCCACATTTCTGTTACCCTTATGCTCATGTTATACATGTATTGTGCTACTGTGCTGTGATTTGTTAATGCCAGATTATAAAACATCCAGGGTTTTCAAATCTCTTCTTTATGTATAATGGATTTTCTAGATTATATTTTGTTAGTCCATCTCATTTTGAGTAATTTTGTTGTGTTTCGATGTATTTTCTTATTTGTGCCCTGGGGCTATTTAACAATGATCTGTAAAACAGATGTCACCCACCACAAAAAAAAAAAAAAAAAAAAAAAAAAAAAGATACACATTTACAAATCAACCATACACAATCTTAAGGCCAAGTTGGTCACTGGCCATAAATACAGACATGTGGAGGAGCAGGGGGTCATCAGCTGCTCTCCTCCCTCCTGCACTGCTTGTTTGGATTGCCACTTTGGATATAAGGGAAGACTCTGCAGGGCTATTACTCTGAATGAGTGAGTGGGTAAGAAGCAGGCAGACCAGAGGTGCGCTGGGAGAACGGAGGAAGTAAGATGACTCCTATAAAGTGCTACAGTAACTTCCTTTGCCCCAGGAGCAAGGGAAAGCAGGGAAGGACCCGTGACTCCTAGAACCTAGAAACAGTTCTTTCCTAGAGCTGGCTGCTCCTGAGGAGGTGCAGCTCTGAGCCACCCCATTTCAGTGCTAGATGTTAAATCTCCATTTCAAGGTGCAATCAGTATGTTTTGTGGAGAGCTTGATAGTAAAGTAGGGACGCACACAACTTTTTCTTTTATAAAAGCTAAAACAAGGCGTCAGTGGGGTGAAAACACCTAGTTATTCACTACATCTGGACAGGGAACTTTCCTGCTCTCACTAACTTAGCTATTTTTAGAGTCTGAATTTCTAAGAAGGCGGAGCACCTTGCCAAATGTTCTTTACTGGGCAGGCAATTTTTGCATTCATCTCCCTCAAGCAGCACTGCTGTATCATGTATCAAAGCAACCAATTCCTCTCCATGCTGCCACCTGAACTCCACATTTGAATGCTCTACATTCTCATTAAGTGACCTTCCTTCTGGTGAGCAGAGGTGAATACGATTCCTTGAGTATTTAGTAACTCTGCTGTCACCTTTCCTGACCATGTAAACATCATTTTACATTGGTTACAGCGCACACAACATTTTATTCTCTCCTTCTTGTCTAAGATCTCAGAGGAGCAACAGAGTTTGCCACCCATTTGTTATTCAATTTTGTATTCATTCCAAACTGCCAAAAGATGTTTTTCCTGCAGTGACAAGCAATCAATACTTCTGCCTTCTCCTGATGATGTTAGCAAGTCTGTGGTAGGCTATTAAGCTCTGAAATTCAGGGGTGGGACAGGAACATTTAGAAGCATGCCAAAATAGCTGAAAGAACTGACTTGCTCAAGAAATTAATGCCCTTCTGACTATCTTCCAGAACTCTGGTGAAGAAAAGGGAGGGACCCAGAGAGACTCAAGGAAAATGGACAGAAGCCCAGCTCCAAGGTTTAAGCCAGAACAGTTTCTGGCCAAACAGGAAGGTTGGCGAGTAAACAAATGAAGGCTTTATTACAGGCTTTCGTAAGCAGCATTATAAATACTATATGAAAAATGTCAAGCCATTTAGAATTCAAGCCCCCAAGATAGGATTTACTCTAGAAACAGAATTATGTTGGCTGAGATCTCTTCAAACACTTCAGCTGAATGTCAAAACTTTAGGACAACTTTATCCAGTGAGAATACAAGATGCTGTTGACAACTACAATATTCAGACATGTAATCAAATAGTGAATTTAGCCAAAAACACAGAATAAGGCTAAGGCATATTTGATTCTCAGTCGAAAGCTCAAGCCCTTACAAAGGAACCATGTTCATAAATTGTCCTTCCTTTTTCTTTGCCACATTCACAAACACACACAAATATTAAAGAAAAAAAGAGGGGTTCAATTTCTTACCCAACTCATCTTTCAGAAATGTTTGAAAGTAAAACATAAGCTAGCACTGCTGCAATACTTTATTTTAAAAGAAACAGTAACCAAAAATAGCTTGTTGATGTAAAAGTAAGTTTAAATAAAGCATGAGTAAAAAGACCTTCCACAAAGGTCTCTTCAAAATTTCAGGAGTCCTTATAAAAAATTACTCATTTCAAAATATAAAGAACTTATTTTCTTTCTTTTAAATACAGTTGACAGTTCAACTCCCCACAAAATAAATATTTAGAATGCACTCTTAGATCCCCTACCCAGGTCCTTATGGGCATGTCTACACAGCAGGTTGAATTAAGCTATGCAACCTTCAGCTACATCAACTGCGTAACAGAAGTAGAAATAGCTTAATCTGTCTTTTGGTGTTGTAGACACTCTTCCTTCAACTTCCCTTACTCCTTCTGAAATGAGGGTTACAGGAGTTGGAGTTGGCTTGCTATGTAGATGCGCTTTGTTATTTCAGAATAATGCTGCTGTATAGATGTAGCCTACATGTGCAAAGCCTGAAATTTAACCATCTGCCTGAAATCTTGAGTAAAGGTGTGTGGTACGCTGCAGCCACTACTCCTGACTCAACAATGGAGTGGGGACTCTCTGGATTAGATGACTGTGAACATCTTATTCCTCCTGCAACCTGCTTGTATGTCCCCCAAGCAAAGGCTACCTACCCAGCCTTCGCTGAGGGGAGGTGACTATAACTTCCAAGGAGTAGTGCTAGGGATCGCTCACTATAAAACATCAAACAAAAATTGGACCTCCCATAGGTCCAGAAAGGCCCATGCCATTTCCAGCTTTTGAGGCCCCTAGCCATAATAAAAATAAAAGATGACAACACATAAAAACAAAACAAGGCACCAAAAAGAGAGTGGTACATAATTTGAATTTTTTATTATTTAACAAATGCTTTTCTAGTCTTTTTCACATCTTTTAGTTGCTGTAAATTGAGAGAGTGTCATATTTTGGTCTAATAGGGATGCAGATAAAAACAAGTTACAAAATTCATCAAATTCGCACCCCAACCCTGATTGGCCATGAGCAAGAAGAGCCTGAAAAAATCAGTGCGCAAAGTGTTAGAAGCATTCTGAGATTCAGCCTAGAATTTCTGAATAGTTCCATTTTTAACAATGAAACATTAAGGATTGCCTCCTCTCTCTCAAATCTTCCTGTAGCTGAAAACACTCCAATTGCTCTTCCAAGTTATATTTCCTAACGGCTAAAAATAAACAAACAGGCACCCTAAGCTATTCTTCTTGCTTGTTTACCCCTGTCACTCAGAAACACACCTTTAAGATAGGAAAGTTTTCCATGGCATCAAAAATAGGGGAAAAAATGAGCCAAGAAAAACCTCAAAACACAGAATTAAAAAAGTAATAACTTCCTTTTGGCTAAATATAGAAAAACTAGGTTGATGTTTAAAGAATCTGAATTTTCATACCATTTTAAATAAATGCAATGCATATAGCAAAATGTGAGTTATAAAATTCTTGTAGAACTGTCTTGTCCCATAAATCACATTATGATATCTTTTTACTGCATATGGCACATACCTGGAATGAAACAATGGTTGCATATTCTGAAATTACATACAAACAGCATACCTTCTATATGTGTTTTTAAGTTAGCATTATATCTTAGACATATTTCCTCCAAAATTTTCCAGCTGTGGACATTTTTATTTAACATTACTAATCCATTACAGGCAATATGCTGTGCAATAAGCAGTTTAAACACTCATGCAATCAGAAGGAAGTAGAAGCCATCAGCAAAAGGCTGCTTAGCAAATGATAGCTTAAACGCTGTTGTTGCAATATTATTTTGCTTTTTTATGTATTAGAAATGAAACTATATTCAAACTAAGTATATGATAATAGTGAGATAAATGTCAATCATTATTTAGTACTAGCAGATGTGCCTGGCATTGCTTGGGTCCTTAACTCTTCTCTTTGTGAAGGGAGGATGCCCCAGTCAGGGCATGGTGTGGTAGGTGCAGGAGTCAGAGCAGGGGGATGGGTGTGGGGGAGACTCAGGGCTGCAGGTGGAGGGCACAGGACAGAGTGATAGGTGTGGGGGATGTCAGGGCAGCGGATGAGGGTGTGACAGTCAGGGTACGGAACAGAGGGCTCAGAACAGGGGTGAGGGTTTAGGAATCAGGGCAGGGGTTTAGGCGCTGGGAGGGCTGAGGACAAGAGGTAGGAGTGCAGGAGTGAGGGCAGGGGGCTGGGAGATGTGGGGGGATGAGGGAAGGGGGTTGGGTGTGTGGAGGGATCAGGGCAGGGTATGAGGGTGCAGGTAGCAGGCAAGGGGCTTGGAGGTGTGGGAGGGCCCAGGGCAGAGGGTGCAGGAGTTAGGGCAGGGAGCTGAGAAGTGTGGAGGAGTGTAGGGCATGGGGTGGGGGTGCAGGAGTCAGGACAGGGGGTGGGGGCTCAGGACAGACACACCAACAAACTCAAATGGCATCTAAGTCCTGCCAAAAAACAAACAAAAGTCCCGGCCAAAACCATTAGTTGAATTTGTGAGTAGCTTCAGGTTGACTGAAACTGCATTTTTTTAGTGAATAAATCATTTGTTCAAACATTTCCATTGATTCTACTCACTCTATCCCATTGGGTTTACGTGGACTTCTTATGTGAGCATGGATAAATCACAAAGGGTAATTGTTGCAGGATGGGAGTCTGTGATTCTGGCTACAACTGGAAGTGGAAATACAACAGTACACAGACAAAGCTATTTCTATCAAGGATTACTGGGCATGAAATAAAACCATTCTCAAAAGATTCCCATCCCTATTTCTACCTAAACCAAAATGCTTAGATGCTTATGTCAGACTGCTGACAGTTAGCTGCCATTAGTTATGCCATGGAACCAATGCATACAGCCATTTCCAGTAATTTACTATAACTTGGCACTTATACACAAACCTTCTATTCAAGGATCACACAGTGCTTTACAACCTTTAATACATTTAGCCTCACTTCTAAGATTAGTACTATTTTACATCTGAGAATATTCATGCAATGGAACTACTTGTTCATGTGTTCGCAGGGTTGAGGTCCAGTGACTAGTGTTTGTAAAATCAGATAGAATTGAGATTAGAACTCAAGTCTCGCAATTCCTAGTTTTATACCTTAATTTTGCAACCAAACTCCCTGACAATACAAATGGGAAAACATTCTGAAGATGATTTTTTGGGGAGAAAAAGATGTTTAAAATGATTTGGAAAAACTTAAAAAACAACAAATAGTATAGCAGCACCTTAAAGACCAACGAAACAGGTAGATGGTATCATGAGCTTTCGTGGGCACAACCCACTTCTTCAGATAACCGGAGTTCTACCAGTTTGTGGGTAGAATAGAAAAGCTGATGCAATGGAACTGGGAAATGAAAAGAGCTTCTGGGCCTGCCATATATCTTAACAAATTTTGACAGAGGAAGCTATAAGGTCCAGTGGTTTGAGCACAGGGCTAGGGGCCTGGAATCCTTCAGCCAGTTTTCATCTGAGTGCTACCACTGAGGCCTTGATCAAATCATATAAACCAACTGTGGCAGGGATATTCTCTGTCAACTAAGGTCAATAAAACCTGCCTCAAATGGACATTATAAGGTTTCATTAATGTTTCTACAGTCCCTGGAAAATAAGCAGCAGTGTTCATTGGGGCTAACTATTATTGGGTAATAATAATATAGTAATAATAATAGTTGTTATAACATCTAACAACTGTCTTGGATGACATGAACATGAAAAATCATCATGTTGCAGGTATTCGATCCTTACCTTAATGCTTTTAAAATTACAGCACAAGACATTTTTCCGTTTTAGTTGTTGTTTGCGTCCCACCTGATTTTGCTATACACCAGAAAGCATCATTTAAAATCAGACAAAAAATAATATAGAATGACATATATTGCTCCACTGTTTGCAAAGTGTCTGTTATCATGCAGCCACTTGCAGGCTGATTCAAACCTAGGCCATTTGTAGCTTAGTGTAGGAGCCTCTACAGCTTGAGCTATAAAGCCACTTGCCTCTCAGTTTAGGCTGTAGTGCTCACTCATTTTTATCTCTCGCTGTAAGTGTCTATGCCACTTCATGGGACTGTAACCCATACTAGGTATGTGGGTTACAATCACATCAGCGAAAAAGGGTTATTTCTCTCTCCAAACTTCTGTTGACAAGAAACAGAATTTTCATTCTTTTTGAAAGACCACAGTACTTGCCTGAACCAAGCATACTTCTGCCCTATATTAAAGATATTTTATGGCAGGGGTTGGGGTGGAGGGGAAGCCAATATTGCAACCCTTACTGCAGAAGTAGTCTCACAGAAGTCAAGGTGACTCGAGTGAATAATAACTACTCACATGAGCAAGAGTTGTAGGACTAGATCCTTAAATAGGAAAAGGACATTTCTGCTTTGTTTTTGGTTTTGCACCTTTACTTGTGTGTTTAGGCACCTATTTTTTTACAGAATGCTATAGGAAGATTTTTATAGTCTTAAATGGATTACATTTACAACACATTTAGTACAAATTTACAAGCACATGTTAAATTAAAGTGTGTCATCTCCGCTGAGCCATTTTCTGGGAGCAAAGCAATTGCCTACCACTCTAAGGAATTCCCTACCCACATGACAGGGAAAAAAACCCACCTTGTAGGGAGGCAGTAAAGTAATGCAGCAATGAACAAAGCCAGACCCTGGTTTCCCACGTGTAATTCTTGGTGTGTTATGTGTATTATTACATGACTTAAAAAACTTGCCACACAATGATTTAATGTTTAATGCCCCGCAATGAATGTTGCACACAATGCCAAGCAGGAGTAAGTCCTGACATGTTCTTAGACAAGGCAGGAGGAGGAGGGGGAAAGTTAGGAAATAGAAAGGGTCTCATGTTTACACAAGCAGGACAAACCCTTGCATAGCACTCATGTAATCCCAGAGAGTTGGCGGGCTAATACATTAACTTGCATACCATTAGCTGAGGGGTATGTAATCACTCCTCTATTCCATCCTCTCCCCCCTGCTGGGCTTGTCTCCCCGCAAGCAAGGTTGTGTATATTCTGCCATCCACACCAGCTGGCAGTAGTAAGGAAGCATGTTGTTCTGATCAGAAAAACAGCAAAGATGCTTTCCATGGTATACTCCTCCCAGTCTACTGGAGGATTTCCATAGAAGATAAGATTCCAGACAGCATCTCTATACCTTAAGGCCCAGGACAGAATTTCAGGATAGTCTACTGAAAATCCTGAACAGCCCCAATTCCTGGCCACCTTTGGAATGCTCTTGGGACACTGCAAACCTTTGACCCAAGAAAGACAAACCAGAAGAACCTACTCCCCACTGACTTGCAAACCCATTTCCCTCACGTCTATTTCTGTCTCTGTCCTACCCCTCCGGCGAGGCACAGCTCATCTCCCTGCTGGCAACACCACCTCCTCTCCCTGGCATCTCTCTGTATCGCCACCTCCCCTCTCTGGCAAGCTGCATGGGGAGTAGTCAGAAATTGTCCTGGCCTAACTAGTACTCATTTTGTAAAGTGCCCAGATGCCATGGTGATGAGCACCACAGATATGGTGCTTATAAATACACAGACCCTGACTATTGTCCAGAACATTTTTCATCCCATAATTTAATAATTGCATGATGCTTAGTCATAATAAGGTGAAATTCATTCAGCCCATGCATAGGGGCTGCATAGACCTTACACACCACTTAAGCCTCATTCAAACTATCAATATGGGGCTTATGTGAGCTCTTTACACTGCAGTGGATTTCACCCAGTAGTGAATAATATAGTTAATTGAAACAAAAATGAACATTTATTAGGAATGCCAGCCGAAACCCCCAAACATCTCTACAGTCAACAAAAATACACAGACCTTGTTGATAGGATTTCCAGGATTTCTTTTATGAGTGGAATTTTCCAAAGGGGTTCCAAAGATTTAGATGAGTAAACCCCACAGAAATACAGTGGGATTTGGGCACTTAATTCTCTTATGCTCCTTTGGAAAAATCTCATCATAAAACATGAAAGGGATCATGCAGATTATTATTAATTTGTAATATGGCAATATGTAAGGGCCTCAAACACTGTTCAGTTCCCCCCTCCCCCCACCTCCCGCTATAGGCAGTATAGCAATACATAACAAAAAGACTGAAGAATTTACAATCTATGTATGAGACAAAAGACAACACGTGAAATATAGCACAGATGGGGGAGCATAAACACACAAACAACAAAATGTTACGCAACTCCTTTGTCATAAGGCAGCCAGTGCCTGGAGCATTCTTCTGCAGCAGGCCATGGCACAACAGAGATGTCTGACTCAATTTCCCTCCTTCAGAGTCCCCTGTAATTCCCCTTCATTCTCTTGTCTCAATAATACCCCTCTTCGGCAGCTAGTTATTTTTTACCAAACCTTGTGTAAATAGTCCAAAATGTAAGTCACAAGTACATAGCTAATTTATACCCCAATGCAAGAGTCCTCCAAATGCCACTCTCCCTAGCAAAAACCTCCACTGCTTCTCTGCTGGGAGTTCATCTTCACCGGGGGAGCATCCATCTCTTCTCTTGGCCCTCTCATTGCTCCCCAAAGTCCAGGTCTCCACCGTGGACACATCAGGTAAGCCCCTCTACTGCTCCCCTGCCTTCAGCCCTCTCCAGATCTCTAACCCTGGCTCTCTGGCTTGGGGACATCAGCCAGAAAACCCCCTCTTGCTGCTCTCCTTCCTTCAGCCTTCCCCCGGGAACCATCTTCCACAGACCCCAGGTAACTCCTCTGCCCTTTTCCTGACAGACTATTCTGACTCACCACATCTCTCTCCCGCTCTCAGATGCTACTGGATCCTTTACAGCCCCACCCTTTTTATTGGCCAAACAGGGAGCACCTGTTCTGGCACAGGGCCCCAGACCTGTTTCCTTTGCAGGAGCCAGTCATCAATAAACAGGAAGTAGTGTGACAGGTTTTTGCAACCTGTCAGCTGAGTCACATGAATCTCAGCCGCCTGCCTAGCTTTTCCTGTAGACAATGAAGATACATGACTGCACTCCTTTCATTCACCTGACACTAGCCAATTTTAACTGGTCCCCTCAAGAGCCTTAGTACAGGAAATCGATTTTACTATGTCTTTAAAAATAAAACCAGATCAGGCTTAGGGTGTGTAGCAACTTGCATGGAATTTGGGAGGAGGAGTAGAGGTTGCGGAGGGAAAACTGGAAAGCTCAGTACAGAGACTGATAAGCCAGTGAAGCAAGACTGCTTTTTGTGAGAGGTAGTCTGATGCACTCTAGCTGAGGAGCAAAGGACAGTACACAGAAACAGGTAAGAGAATCCAAAGACTGCCTGGCAGCCTACTAGAATAAAGGAACAAGGAAGTTGAGTCCACAAGCGGGTAAGTCTGGGCCCAGCCATGAAATGGCCACACAAAGGAATGGCAAAAGGCAACAGTCAAGTTACTATATAACACTGGTCATATGAGGTTGCTACAGACTCAGGACACTAGTGGAGGTGAAACCAAAGCAGTTGTGGCATAGTGGAAGACAGCACTCCTAGACAGATGGGATGAATGCCAGGATAAGGAGGACATGGAGCATCAACCATCAGCTAGCCTAACACAGGAGAATCAGAAGAAACAAGATACATGAGCAACACACAGGACCAACATGATGCTTACCCCCAACAGCATGAATATAGCAATAGGGAAGAAGCAAACCCCTCCCGTCAACCTCAATAGCATTAAAAAAAAGAAGTAGGAAATTAGTATGAGGACCAGGATACTGGAAGCAATATGAGGCCTAACAGGCTGCAATGAACTAGCAGTAAAGATGTCCCTTGAATGGGCTGTGTACTAGTAGTCCTCTGGCCCCAGTAAATATCTGCACAAAAGACACAACTGTTAAAAGGAAAGATGCTGTAACCTGCATGGAACTTGAAGAAAACAGCACAAGCTGCAGGAGGAAAGAGTTTGGAGAGCCCCCAAGAAGACAGTCTATCTGCCCATTCCTGTAAAATACTTTCTTAGTGAAGATTTAAATCTGTTTTGGAATCAGAGTTGTTTCCTGGTATTATGGTAAATGAAACAGGGCTCAACTCTTATGGATCTTCTTAAACATACACATGTATACTCAGGAGAGAGAAAATAGGAACATTTTCTGCTGTGATTCTTTTAAAAAATAATGTGATTAAACAAAATATCCAGCAAAATACAGAACTCTAGATACTTGCCTCTCTTGTTGCTTTAAGTCTGAATTACTTAACTGCTGTGTGATTAAGATTTCAGCCTGTTAAAGTAACAAAGAGTTTTTCCGTATTTTTAAACTAAAATAAAAATATCAAAATCAATACACCAGTGTTTGTAAAAGCACTCTTCCAGCTCAAGATTTTAAAAAAAGTTCTGTTGAGTAATTGTCATGTAACGTATTGTTATGAAAGAAAGGTGGCAAAGATATGCAACCAAATGTGCATCTCTGTATTGAAAAAACAACAAATGGTCTGGTAGCACTTTATAGACTAACAAAATATGTAGATGGTATCACAGTAGATCAGCTACCCCCTGAAGCATCTCTGTACTGAATGAGATGAAATACCAGTAAGATGCACAAAAGTTACATGTGTGTAGGATTGCCAGATGGTTGTAACAAAAATACCGAACACCCCTATCACCCCAAAAAAAATTCTGTTGGGGGTGGGGAAGGGAGGGAGACCAAAGTTGTTGAGGAAAAAAAAAAGGATTCCAATAAAACAGCATGTCCCCTTTAACAGAGAGTCCCCTTTAACAGTGGGGGTGTTGGGGGCTCGGAGGGGCTGGGCACTGAGTGTGTGTAGGGTAGGCATTTTCACCTCCTAGCTGGGGAAAAATTCAGAAAATACCAGACATTTTCGGTGTCCAGTATTCTCTGAATTTTTTTTTACCGGACAGGAGCCGAAAATAATGGTCTGTCCAGGTGAATACCAGACACCTGGCAACCCTACATGTGTGTCATGGGCTGGCTGTTTCCTTGGAAATTTCTAATACTGACTGGGCCCAACATGGCTTATCCTGTGATATTTAACAAAGGCACAACCTCTGGTGGTATGGCTGCAGGGTTGTGTGTGCGCAATCAGTATTTGCTGTAGTCACTAAATTTCCAGGGACTGAGATAGCAGCAGGAATCAAACCCAGGCCTCCCATATAACACTGCAGAATACCCAGAAAGGCCATTAGCACATAAAGGATGCAAATGTAGGCTCACTGAAGTCAATGGGAGCTTTACCATTGATGCTAGTAAGGCCAGCATTTTCCCTGAAATCTTTCGGTCTTAATGATATTACATACTTTTAAATTAATCAATGCTAATGCCACCAGCAATAAACCTAAAAATGATGATATCCTTAAGCTGTCACTATCCAACAGAGTGGATATTTTTAAAATAAAAAATAAGAGTTTTTTTATTTGAATTGGATTTTTTGATAAAATACTTTTTGTGGAAAAAACTATATGAAGATAGTTTTAATTAAAATACATTATAGTTCAAAGATATCTCATTATGGAATAGAAATGATAAATTATAATTCTACAGTATGAGGCAATATATACGTTTAAGAAAAGTTTTGTAATGAGTTCCAATAGTTCATGGATTAGGGACCCAATCTTATGGGGTTTCTGATGCTTCTGTGTGGATTATTTAGGTTAATCTTTCTATCTACCCAATGGGACTCAGTGCTCAGTCTAGAAGATACCATCAGTGATACTTAGTTTTGCAGTTCTCAAACTGTGGATTTGTGTCTCTACAGATAACATGCTTGTTAATAGCAAAAATGTTTTTAAACAAACAAAACGGTGAGAAAAAACAGACCTTAATGCTATTGTCCCCCTGCAAAATTGTGTATGCTGTGTCAATCTCTTACCTCTCTCTAAAAGTGCAGAATTTTAAGACGTTCAATGAAGATTGTTGGGGATGGAATGGATCAGTACAGGGAGAAGTCTGGACATAAATGTAAGAAGAGAGGGACAGGCAGTAAAAACAAAAGTGAAACTGTTTGAGCAACATATTCCAGAAATCTTGAGGTCTTTCTGAGCGAAGACTTCATTGAATTGAGATCTATCATACCGTTCTCTCACTAGAAGGGAAAACCTATAATGGCAGCAGGTTGTAAGAGAGACCCAGTTTGGGAATAGTATATGAAGATCTTCTACTTGTGTGTAAGACAGTCATGTGTGCAAAATTCAAACAGAGCCGCAAAGAAATGCAAGGCCTGGTTGCCCAAATGAAACACCATAAGAGGTGATCTTTCTCAGGAGGAAGCTGTGTGGAAGATGATGAAAGGAACATGTCTGAACATGCAGGATCTTCAGGTTGGTAAACTTTTTTATTTCATATTCTTTCTTAAGGACTGCCTGTCTTCCTTCTGGACTATTCTTGAATTCTCATGTTTGAGCAAAAAATATATAGTTGTTACTTTATGGTACTACTATAATGCAGTTGTGATAAAAAATAAATAGCTGAAATAGGCAGATATTCCTTTTACAATTTCACGTTTAAAGTAGTACTGCCAGTGAATGCAATGAGTAATACTAAATGAACAGTATGGTAATAATATTTAAATAACTGCATTAACTTATTTTTTTAGGAGAATCCACCCTCAACATGAAAGATTCTGAAAACTATGCACCTTAAAAATCACCATGATTTTCTATATTTTCAGAAAAAAAAACCCAAATGGTTTGGTAGCACTTTATAAACTAACAAAACATGTAGATGGTATCATGAGCTTTCGTGGGCACAGCCAACTTCTTCAGATGGCCGGAGTTATGAGTAGGGGATATGAAAACTGGAAATAAATAGAAGAGGGGAAGAGAAAGGAAAGAGGAAGAGGGGCGGGGAGTGGGGGGTAGGAGGTGGGGGTTTCATTCACATCATATAGCCATCATATATCACCTGCTGCAAAAAGAAAAATAAAACCTCCATCATCCAAAACCAACCATAGATATATCTGTGATAAGAACCAGCAGATTAAAAAAAAGGTAACTGTTGAAAAAATTGCCCTGTTTATGCACCAAATTCTCCTTTCCATATAATTGAGAACCCACACTTCATTAACATAGTTCAGTCATTAAGATCAGGTAACAGTCTACCCAACAGAACAGATGTTGCAGGAAAACTGCTGGATAAAATATATGAGAGAGAAATTGAGCAGCGTGCAAAAAGTCTAGAGGGTAAAAGTTGTTAACCTGAGTCTTGAGTGGAGCAATGTCTACAATGATCCTGTAATGTTCTTGTGTGACAATAGAAGAACAGAATGTCTTCCTTACAGAAACAATTGATACATCAGGAAATGCGCACACAGCAGAACACTTACAAGAAGTAGCAGTAAAAGCTCTAACAAACTATACAAAAAATGTCAAATGTCTAGTATGCAGCTTGGTCATAGACAATGCTGCAAATGTATCTAAGATTGGAAGAAATTTAGGAGAGTCCAAAGCTAATAACATATGGTTGCAGTGCTTATTTGAGGCATCTCATAGCCAAAGACTTCAGTGTTCCAGAAATTAAGGCTAATGTTGTTAAAATTGCAAAATATTTCCATAACCACAACCTTGCAGCAGCTTCTCTGAAAAAAGTGGGAGGAACCAAGCTAACTCTTCCACAAGACGTGATAGAACTCAGTAGTGGACTGTTTTGTGCACTATATCAAGAACTGGCTTAATCTGATGACAGTTTGTGAACAAAATGGTGAAAAATAGATGGCACTGTCATAGTCAAAGTTCTCAACGCTGGCCTTAATAGAAATGTTGAACACATGCTGAGTATCCTGAAGCCTATTTCTGTAGCCTTGAACATAATGCAGGGAAATAGCTGTTTTATTGCTGATGCTGTTGAAATCTGAGTGAGATCTTAAAAAGAGAAATATATGACAGTTAAATTACAAGCATTAAAAAAAAAAGAATGGGATAAGAATGCTTTCATTTTCTTGCAAACATTTTCAATACTCAGTACCAGCGTCAAATCTTAACTGCTGAAGAAGAGAAGTTGGCTATGACATGGGCATCCAGCAATCATCCTTCCATAATGCCAACTATAAAAAAAATTCAGAGCTAAGGGTGAACCACTCAAGAAATATATGTTTGCTGATGATGTTTTAAAGTACGTCACACCAGTGAACTCGAGGAAGTGACTTAAGCACTTGAATTCAGAGACAAGTGATAATCTCACTTTTAATAGCAGTAGTTTCTTCTGCCAATGTAGAAATAATATTTTCTTCCTTTGGACTAATTCATCTCAAATTGAGAAATTGTTTGGGACCTAAAAAGCAGGAAAGTTTGTTTTTCTTTTTCATATTATGGACAGACAGGAAAATGAAGATGAAGAAGACTGAGATAATTGCAGAAGCTAATATTTTAAATTTCTCATATTGACTTGGCTGACACAGTAGATTAATTTTTTGATTTTTCTAAATATTTCATTTAACTATTTTAGTTTAAAACAATTAACAAAAACAAACCAGATTTTAAAAAAATTAATGGTTAACTAAATTAAAAAATTCATATGCTTGTTTTGTCAAAATATATTATGTTTGCTGTTAAAGAAAAACATCCAGAATATATAACGTTGTCCTAGTTACATAAAACAATTTAAATATCTTTCTACTGATGTTCTCCTAATACAACATGACAAGAAAATCCTCCAAATATTAATGATTAACCAGTTGAATTGGAAATAGTTCACCTCCCAATGACTTCATAAATATCTGCTTCAGTTACCTTTGGTAAAGGAAATCAATCATTCATTTTTTGATATTGCAGTAAAACTGATCTGAAATATTTTAAAAATAAATCACTGTTTAAAACTGAAACCTACATCTCTCTCTCTGAATTGTGAAGAATATATATTAAGGTTATAACAACCAACAAGAATGCACTTTTATGTAGAAAACTATGATTAAACCGAGTCTGCCTGATCAGTGATTTAAATCATGATTTAAATTATGATTTAAGTCAATTTGATTTAAATCAAATCTGCCTTGCTATCTAGAGCCAAGCACTTAACTTTCAAAATTGGGCAAGGGTTCAATGTTGTCTTCATTGAAATCAAGGAGAGTTTTGCCATTCAACTTACTGGGCAAAGGAAAAAGCCTAAAAGAGTCCTACACTTTAAAGATACTTGTTTTAAAGCAGTCGCTTCCTATCCCTGAAGCTGCAAATTACTCTAACACTCATAATTTATTCATCCTGTGATTCACTTATAAATATGCAATATAATTATCATAACACATGCTTTAAAATTTTATAAAGTGCTGCTCCTGCTGCCATAAGACTATAGTCTTTCAAATCTCTATGGAAGTAAATATTCTCGGTATTCACCCTCTTTCTGAATTTAAGGTGAAAGATGCATTTGTGCACAGTACGACTGCAATTTTTAAGTCGTTGTAGCTTCAAACACAAAGCCCAAGCCCACAGATAAGTGAAAATCATGGAGATCTGGGAGATGGCTCAGAAATGGGAGGGAGCATGGGTTATAATAGCAGAAATAAAGGAAGGACAAGGCAGAACTGGGGGGCAAAATCTTAGATGCCTGTATACAAATTTAAGAAATATGGGGAATAAGCATGAAGAACTTAAAAGTGCTAATAAATAAACACAACTATGACATAGTTGGTATCACAAAGACTGGAATATTGGTATAAAAGAGTACAGCTTGCTCAGGAAGGATAGGCAGGGAAAAAAGGGAGGAGGTGTTGCCTTGTACAGGCTGGACTTCCAAAACCAGGACTCTCTCATCTGGCAACATCCATGGCCCAGTAGGACCATGGCTGTTCCTGGGTCAGGCAGTCCTGGCAAATTAGTACCGGGCAAATTAGTCGAAACAATAGTAAAGAATAAAATTGTGAAGCATGCAGAAGAACATAATTTGTTGGACAAAAGTCAACATGGTTTCTGTAAAGGGAAATCCTGTCTTACTAATCTGTTAGAGTTCTTTGAAGGCGTTAACAAACATTCGAACAAGGGGGATCCAGTAGATATAGTATACTTGGATTTTCAGAAAGCCTTTGACAAGGTCCCTCACCAAAGGCTCTTGTGTAAATTACATGGCCATGGTATAAGAGGGAAGGTCCTTTCTTGGATTGAGAACTGGTTAAAAGACAGGAAACAAAGGGTAGGAATAAACGGTAAATTTTCGGATAGGAGAGGGGTAACTAGTGGTGTCCCCCAAGGGTCAGTCCTGGGACCAGTCCTTTTCAACTTATTCATAAATGATCTGGAGAAAGGGGTAAGCAGTGAGGTAGTAAAGTTTGCAGATGATACCAAACTGTTTAGGATAGTCAAGACAGAAGCAGACTGTGAGGGACTCCAAAAAGATCTCACCAAACTGAGTGATTGGGCAACAAAATGGCAAATGAAATTTAATGTGGATAAGTGTAAAGTAATGCACATCGGGAAAAATAACCCCAACTATACGTACAGTATGATGGGGGCTAATTTGGATACGACAAATCAGGAAAGAGATCTTGGAGTTATCGTGGACAGTTCTCTGAAAACTTCCACACAGAGTGCAGCGGCGTTCAAAAAGGCAAATAGGATGCTAGGAATTATTAAGAAAGGGATAGAAAATAAGACCCAGAATATCTTACTGCACCTGTATATAACTATGGTACGCCCACATCTTGAATACTGTGTACAGATGCGGTCTCCTCACCTGAAAAAAGATATTTCGGCCTTGGAAAGGGTTCAGAAAAGGGCAACTAAAATGATTAGGGGTTTGGAACGGGTCCCATATGAGGAGAGGTTAAAGCGACTGGGACTTTTCAGTTTAGAAAAGAGGGATTGAGAGGGGATATGACAGAGGTCTATAAAATCATGAGTGGTGTGGAGAGGGCTGATAAAGAAAAGTTATTTATTAGTTCCCTAAATAGAAGAACTAGAGGACACCAAATGAAATTAATGGGTAGCAGATTTAAAACTAATAAAAGAAAGTTCTTCTTCACACAGCGTGTAGTCAACCTGTGGAACTCCTTGCCAGAGGAGGCTGTGAAGGATAGGACTATAATAGAGTTTAAAGAGAAGCTGGATAAATTCATGGAGGTTAGGTCCATAAAAGGCTATTAGCCAGGGGATAAAATGGTGTCCTTGGCCTCTGTTTGTCAGAGGCTGGAGAGGGATGGCAGGAGACAAATCGCTTGATCATTGTCTTCGGTCCACCCTCTCTGGGGCTCCTGGTGCTGGCCACTGTCGGTAGACAGGCTACTGGGCTAGATGGACCTTTGGTCTGACCCAGTACGGCAGTTCTTATGTTCTTATGAGCCCCAGTGGCAAGAGGCTGGTGGCTTGGAGCCCAGTGAGGACGGGCTGGGACTGGTGCCAGAGCCCTGGTAGCGCAGCAATCACAGCAGCCCTGAAAGTGGGGCTAGAGCTGGAGACACGGCAAACAGGGCAGCCCCGAGAGCTAGAGATGTGCAGTCGTGGAAGCCCCAATAGCGGTGCTGAGGCTGGAGGCGTAGCAGTCCTAATAGCAGGGCTGGTGCAGGAGTAGTCCAGGCTACTGGGGCCACAGTAGCCCGACAGGGGGGATGACAGCTGGGGCCAGCAATAGGGAGGAAAGGTGGTTTGGAGAGCTGGTAGCAGGGGACCTCCTCAGGTCCAGCAAATTCCCTCACTTGGGACTGGTCAGGTCCTGAAGGTGCTGGATCACAGAGGTCCAACCTGTATATTAAAAATGTATACACTTGGATTGAGGTGGAGATGAATGTAGGAGACAGACTTGTTGACAGTCTCTGGATTAGGTTAAAAGGGGTAAAAAACCAAGGGTGATGTCATGCTAGGGGTCTACTACAGACCACATACCCAGGCAGAAAAGGTGGATGAGACTTTTTTTTAAACAACTAACAAAATCATACAAAGTTCAGAATTTGGTGGTGATGGGGGACTTCAATTATCCAGACATATGTTGGGAAACTAACACAGGAGGGCACAGATTATCCAATCAGTTCTGGACTTCATTGGAGACAATTTTTATTTCAGAAGGTTGAGATACCTACTAGGGGGGAAGCTGTTCTAGATTTGATTTTAACAAATAGGAAGGAAACTGCTTGAAAATTTGAAAGTGGAAGGCAGTTTGAGTGAAAGTGAACATAAAATAATGGAGTTCATGATTCTAAGGGATAATATAAGGGCATTAACTACAATGGATAAAATAAAAACA
Organism: Pelodiscus sinensis; assembly: GCF_052426305.1. NCBI lineage: Eukaryota > Metazoa > Chordata > Testudines > Trionychidae > Pelodiscus > Pelodiscus sinensis. Next base: position 191,571,122 of record NC_143053.1, on the reverse strand, counting down.
ATGGATTTCAGGAAGGCAGATTTTAGTAAACTCAGAGCTGGTAGGTAAGATCCCATGAGAAGCAAGACTAAGAAAAAAAACAACTGAAGAGAGTTGGTAATTTTTTAAAGGGACATTATTAAAGGCCCAAAAGCAAACTATTCCACTAAACAGCAAAGACAGAAAGTGTGGCAGGAGAGATCTTATATGATCTAAAAATAAAAAATGAGTCATATAAAAAGTGGAAACTAGGTCAAATTACAAAGGATGAATATGTGCAAAAAATACAAGTATGTAGGGGCAAGATTAGAAAGGCAAAGGCACAAAATGAGCTCAATGTAGCTGAAGACATAAAGGGTAACAAGAAAACATTTGACAGATATATGTCAATCCATCTGTCTGTGAGTTTGTTTGTTCAAGAACGCCTCCTAACAATATGAGCCAGAACCACCAAATTTGGTATTTAGCTTCCTCTTATTCTAACATAAACTAAGGTAAGGGTTTGGTTATGCCACAACAATGGGATGTGCCTGGAATGCGATATTTCTCATACAATTTAAAGAGGGGGAGTCTAGTAGGAGAGACAGTTATACTGTAGAATGACCACAGGAGGGGCAGCATGGGGCTGGAGATGGGGACTGGGACAGCTATAATCCCATTGGGCCAACAGGGGTGCAGAAAGGGACAACTATCTATTATATATTTCAGAGAATTTGTCTGTTTGTATGTCCGTCTGTCCCCAAGCAATCTACTTGCACTCCTTCCCTGGCTGTGCCCACTGCAGCTGCAATGTCCATGGACAGATGCTTCTCATTTAGCCCCAAGCTGCTGCAGTGAGAGAGAGCTGAGGCTATCCTTTCTCCCGGGGCCAGCCTGCAGTCCCAGCCCCTCATCCCCAGCCCCACGTCAGAACAATGATTTAAATGAAGGAAAAACAAAACTTATTTGAGTTAAGACCTGAGCAATGCTGGGTAAATTGTCTAGTAAGCAAATAAATAAACCTTCCACTTTGATTCTCTTAATATAAAAGTAAATGTTTAATTTTGAGATGGAGCTTCAAAAATGTATTGTTGTATAGAAGCCTCACTTCTGAAGACACTACTGTGTAGGCATGGGACTGGATCATTGGGGGAGAGACACTGAAAGTGCAGGCAAAAGTCCAAAGAAAAATGTATTCTAATAAAATGGTTAACATGTTGTGCAAACACACAGCTATGCAGAGCCAATTTTATGTCATTATCTTTTATACACATTATTAATTAGCAATTATTCTGTTTTGGCAGAAGGATGTGCGCAGCATCAGCCCTGAGAATTGGCTTGTTTCCTTTTGGATGAGTACCCCTATACTGGTTTGAAGCTTCAAACTACTTTGATGATTCAAACTACTTTGATGAGCAAAGAGCAATACGCCAACAGATGCATCTCAGACATGCCAAAGTTAAAGGGAGGAGTGTTGAAGCAATTCAGAATTACACAATTAGCTTCATCAAATGACATAGGTTGACTGACAGAAAATAACAGGATGCTCTCCAGGAAGCAATGCTCTCTCTCAGATAAAAAATGTACCACTGCTGAGAATGTCCTTGGCCTCAGAAAGTCCTAAGTGGGAGGAAAGGAGGTCTTCTCAGAGAGACAGACTTCAATGGAGTTCAAAAATAAAACAGACCCTAGATTAACAGCTCTTGCTGGCATATGGATTTAAATACTAATATTGGCCTGTAAGTGGGCAGTGATGGGTGATACTCAGGCCATGCCGAATGTATTGATGTAGCTGCTTCAGCAGTCTAAAGTCCCCATAGTCCCAGGTTCTTATACCTAGTAATGCAGGGTGGTGTGTTGTCGTCGTCGGTTTTTTTTTGACAAAGATCAAGTAGATTCTCTCAGACTGTTGTCTGTAAACAAACTGAAATCTGGGACTAGAAAAAGAACAGCCGTAGTCTCCTGTTTAAGTACAAATTGCCAGCACAAGATTGTTACAGCTAGCAAGGAAAACCACAAAGCATTTATACCAAGCATCACAGGTTTTATTTTATCCAGATTGCATTAGTGTACTGGAGATAAAAGGAAGACCAGGATGATCACAAAAAGAAATATGAAATCTTACGTATGTTCTGTAAGTGAGACTGATTTGGAGAATGTTCTTGTGACCTCTTTACTTTCTTTATAGAAACAGCTGTATATTTCTTGCATTGAAGTTACTAGGCAAGAAATGAACTCTAATAATGCAGAATCAGATTATTCTGATTGCACCAGAGATTCAGATTGCACCAATTCTAAGTCCTCATTTGGGAATTAATGCTTTTCACCTGTTTTATAAGGATTTTCTGGTACATAGCTGAAAATTATATAAAACAAATCTAATGATAAAAACTGATAAATATACCAAATACACTATTCAACAGCTACAAGTAATAACACTAAGATATTTAAGAAATCATGAATAGTGCTGTTGGAAAACATCCAAAACCAAGATTTAATTAACTAAAAAAGCAGGCCTTCCAGATGCTTGAATGGAAGCAACATTACCTTTTATAACCTTTACTCGAGAATTATGGTAAGGTAGACAGGAGCCATGCTTTATTATATTGATCCTATGTAGAGTCTGTATTTCTTCTCCAAAGTTACTATTCTTATCATGAATTACTTTGGAAAATACACAAATGCCAGCATGTGGGCTACAGCCAGTTTACGGGAAGATGACTGAGGACACCTGACTACAGCCAGCACAATTTTGGGGATGGAAGGCTATTGGAAGCTCACTCCTTCCACTGATTCCACCAACTATTTTGAAGGTTGTTCTACATCTTCTACTATAAGATGGGCCAAAATTTTCGTTACTTATAATTTTTGCCAAACTACAATCCTTTGGGCTGAATTTTGAAAAGTTTCAATTAAAATAGTTCAATCACTTGAGGCTAGGGAATGTTGAGTTGTTTTGCAACATTAAAAAAAAAATTCTGTTCACCTTTTCTTTCTAGTTCCCTCCCACTTTGGATCAGGACTTGAAAATGACAGAGAAGGAGGAGTGGGAGGAGGAGGCAAAGTCTTTATGTCACGGAAGTGTTTTGGCATCCCCATGAAAATCCACCAATTTGGCCAATTTATAAATCTTTGAAAAACCTCAGTTTGTGGTATTAATTAGACTAAGGGTGTGTCCAGACTACAGGGCTTTGTCGACAAAAGTGGACTTTTGTCAACAAAACTATACCTGCGTCTACACTGCCGCTGAGTTCTGTCGACATAACGACAACAGAGCTCAGAAGTTTTGTCGATGGCTGTAAACCTCATTCTACGAGGAATACCACCTTTTGTCGACAGAAGGCGTTATTGCATCTACACTGTCCTTTGCGTCTACACTGTCATATTGACAAAGCGGCTTGCTTTGTCGACAAAAGCCTGTAGTCTAGACGTACCCTTAGAGTTTAGCAGCGCAAGTTACCAAAAGTGTTATCCTCACTGAGCACATTCCATCTTCTCACAATTTGTAGCACTGACCAGACTGTGCATACAGCATCTCCCCAGAGAGATTTTGCATAATCGTAATCTGGGGCTACAGAGGTTCACTAAGACTTCTGCAATTGCTTCTATGGGCAGGGGAGGGTTGAGGCAGTCAAGCAGTGGAACTGAGAGCAGTTCTTCTGTGCTCTCTATGCTCCCTCTTTCCTAGCACCGAGGCAGCATGGAGAAAGAAGTAATCCAACTTAAAAACAGAGGAGATAAAAGCCAGTCCAGGGAGAGGGAAAGGGTTAGATTGGGCAAGAAGACTGATGGAACTGAAGGAGTACTGGGAACAGCCAAAGCTGTGACTTTAGTTGTGGGAGGGCATAACTGGAGGTTGGATGGAAACTGGGATTGTCTAACCAAGGAAACAGAGGTGGTAGAGTGGGAAGACTTGGACAAGGAGCTAGGGAGAAAGATTGAGATTGGATAAGGAACCTGTGGAGAGAACTTTCCTGTATACTGAATGGGCTGGGGTCCTGTGGAAAAATAGAATAATAAAATCCTAGGATGAAAAGGGACTTTGAGAGGTCATCTACTCCTATCCTCTGCCCTCGTGTCAGGAGAAAGTTTTATCTAGATGACCACTGACAGGTGTTTGTCCAACCTGCTCTTAAAAAACTCTAATGATGGAATTTCCACAACCTCCTTAGACAACGTATTCCATTGCTGAACCACCCTGACAATTAGAAAGTTTTTCCTAATGTCCAATTTAAAATGCCCTTGCTGCAATTTAAGCCCATTGCTTCTTGTTTTATCCTCAGGGGCTAAGCAGAATAATTTTTCTCCCTCCTCCTTGCAACAATCTTTTATGTATTTGAAAACTACTATTATGTCCCCTCGCAACCTTCTCTTCTCCAGACTAAACAACAGTATATGATCATATAATTCAAGACTGTATAATAATATGTAAAGACAAGGGAACTGAATTAAGTTGGCAATGCCATGAGCTAATCACCCATAATTATAAGGAGGTAGTGGGTCCTCTGATTATTAGGACCAAGTGTTTCTTTTATAAAGGGTTACTAAAGTTAAAGATTTTTCATCTATATAATGAGTGAGGTGAAGAGAGGTGGTACTTAATTACCTAATTTCAATTGTCTTAGGGAGTCTGTTGTCCAATTGCCATTTCTGCTCTTGGAATTCTTCAACTAGGACTTTAATCCACAGTTGAAAACTCTGTGTTTTAATATTAAAAATGAAGTGGGAACTAGCACATTTATATTAACTAACTTCAAAGGATAGGTAAGAGCTGAGAGTCAAAAGCCAGACAAGAGTTTTGCGAGAAAAAGTCACTAATCAGAAGAAAACAGGGGAGTCATATAAGTCCTAAGGTGTCTTCTGCATTCTGAGAAATGGAAAAAATTCTCTGACCTAGTGAGAGAATTTCTGCACGTTTCATTACATTTCAGAAATGTGTTTCTTTATCTTTTCAGTTATAGCTAGCACAGTACTTTAAGAGGATGTGTCAGAATGGAGGTAAAACTTAAGTAAATGTACACCTTTGCTATGTTTACTGGTGAAATGAGTGAACTTTTCTTTTACATATATTATTGGTCCTAAAATCAAAACCTATTGAAGTTAGAGGAAAGCCTCCCTGTTAATTTCACTGGGCTTTGGATCAGGTCCTATGGGTACAAATAAAACAAGATTTAATTGACTAAAAAATGACTCCCATCTGAATGTATTTTGTATTTTTCAATCAAATTACCAGAGACATTTGCTCTGTGACACTGCAGCTTAGTTGTTTTTTTTCCAAAAAGTACAAACAACAGAATGTGTTGTACAGAACTTGCTGCTCTTAGAGCATTTTAGACTATATAAAAAGAAAGGATATGAAAGGCATGCAGTCCTTCAGTTCTTCTTTTGTTCCTCATCTCCAAATTATAGTTTTCTGGCCTGTTCAGAAGTCTGGTTGGATGTAAACTTCAGATATCTCTTATGATTTTTTTTATCACTGGTCATAAGCGTATTAATGCCAGCTTTTATGCAGTGAAGAAAATCACCTTTTCTTAGAGTGATGTTTTGCAATTTCATAATAATTGTGGTATTTCTAAGCACTTATTTTAAAAGGACAAAGCAATTCTTATTTTAAAAGGTTGAGAGCACAGAACAATGCTCTCAACTCCTCAGAACACAGGCATCTCTCTCCAGTTTAGGTTAGGCACTGGGAACATGAACAAATAAATTTTATAATCCACTGTCACTTACTTACAAAAAAGCATACTGCAGCATTTAAACCTGTATTCAGTATTTGGAATAGATTGTTTGGTTTAATGTCTAAGTGGTTCTCCCAAGTAGACAAGCGTTTATTGGTGTTTGTTTTTCCCTATACTTTTATAAAGCTTCTGTGTTTTATATAGTACAGTGGGCAAATTCTCTATTTGAAAAAGGACCATGAAATAAGGAACTAAGTATCTAATTCCTCTCCAAAATGGTGGTTGAACCAGGCCAAGAGAATTTAGTGCTAGTGAGTCAACTGAAGTCAATGGGAGTCTTTGTATAGACTTTCAAAGGAGCCTTGGATGAGGCCTACAATCAGAATAGTACCCCAAAGATGCCTATTCCTGGACCTTTCCCACCATTTAAAAAAAAAAAAAAAAAAAGCAGCTGAGATTTCATTGCCAGAATGAATCCCTCAACCTTCTTGTATACCTCCGTCCTTTGATTTGTCAACCAATCCTGACTTCTTTCAGGACTCCTGCCCTACTCTCAAACTAAGTATCATTAACATAGGAATGTTTAGAAAAGAAGATGCCTGCTTAATATGTATAAGATGTACAATTTGACATTGATTTTCATGGGAGTTGTGCACTGAGATCTGAAAGCTCTCGTTGTCACCATGGGTTCCCAAACTGGGGAAATTCCAGGGGGGACATGAGGCGACCCAGCCCCTCCCCCCCATCAAGTTTTGCTGTCCCTGTTGGTTCCCTTTTTTTTTTGGCTCAACAAGTTTTGCTGCTTTTTGGGGGTAGGGGGTCATGAGGGTTTCTCAAAAATCAAAAAGGGGGCGTCATACTGAAAAGTTTGGAAACCACTGAATGTAAAGGGATATTAAAGTAGCTTTCACCTTTTATTTTTCACAGGTTTGTTTCAGAAACCTAAATCAGCATATGGACAAAATCTGGGTACTGACATTAAAATGAGATCACAAAAAATAGGGTTGTCAAGAATGTTAAAGAATAATGGAGAACCATTTATTTAAATATTTTTGGATATTTTCTAAATGTTCATATTTTTTCAATTACAACAATAAAAAGTGTGCAATGCTAATTTTTTATTTTTGAATATAAGTATTTGCACTGTAAAAAACAGTAGTATTTTTTCGTTAACAGAGTACAAATATTGTGGTGCAATCTCCTTATCGAGAAAGTTGAACTTATAAAGATTGTATTCAAATATAAACCAATGAAAAAATTTAGAGGCTAGAAAATCCACTCAGTCCTACTTCTTGTACAGTCAATTGCTCTGACAAACCAGTTTAGTTACATTTTCAGGAGATAATTCTGCCCGCTTCTTGTTTGCACTACCATCTGAAAGTGAGAACAGTCATCTGTACAGCACTGAGTTAGATGCCACCAGCAGAAATTTGATTTTTCTTTTTGGTGGTTCATGTTCTCTAGTTTTTACATCAGAGTGTTACACTTTTAAAACTTCCAAAAGCATGCTTCACACTTCATCCCTCTCCAATTTTGGAAAGCGCTTCATATTCTTAAATGTTGGGTCAAGTGCTGTAGCTATCTTTAGACATTTCACACTGCTACTTTCTTTGTATTTTGTTAAATCTGCAGTAAAAGTATTCTTAAAAAGAACATATACTGGGTCACTATCTGAGACCACTATAGCATGAAATATATGGCACAGTGTGGGTAAAACAAGAGGAAACACATAATTCTCCCCCAAGGAGTTTACTCAAAAAATAATTCATTAATTAAATTTAACAAACATCATCACAGAAGCATGTCCCCTGCAATGGTGACTGAAGCTGGCATATGAATGCATAGCACAGGGACAGATTATCTGGTAGGCCAGTGTTTCCCAATTTTATTTGACCACGGAACCCTTTTAAACTCAAAATAATTTTGCGGAACCCCTAATAACAGTCTAATTATCATCAACCTAAGTATTATTGTTATGTATTGTAGATATGTAGATTAATCTATCATAGTCAATTTATATTCGTCATGGTTAAATTTTTAAATACAAGAAATCATGTGACTATACTGAAGTAAAGTATTAATGAGAGCACAACCTGTGCACTCCCATACAAGCAACTGGTTTGACAGCTGAAGCTTCGACTTTGTCCGACGTGGCACTAGTATATTCCTATTCGTCACTCACATGATCCATGCTCCTTACAAGTGAGTACGGAGATTTATGGTGGTATATAACAGGCGATCGCACCACTAACTGACTGCGGACACAGCACTGAGTAGTGACATCATTGTCCCCACTCTCTGGCTAAGCTATCATTACACAGGGACACTTATGGCAAACACAAATGAAAATTATTTTCAATAACATTTATAAATGCTTAATATTATTATTTAATCATAAAATGTTATTGTAATAGAATTTTCTTGAGGAACCCTTATTTTCACTTCGTGGAACCCCGCAGTTCCGTGGAACACCATTTGGGAAACACTGAGTTAGGCACAGTGCCTATGGCCTACAAAAAATTAAGGGCCTATGAAAAATTTAGGGCCTAAAAAGAAATCATAATTGACTCAAAAATAAGAAAACTGCTAAATCACACTTAATAATTTGCTATTTTTATTAGAATACATGTGCAAATGTTGAAGATCAATTAAATGCAGGTGTATTATATCTTTAGTCAGCAAACAGCATACAGGTATAACATACAATAAAATAATTATTTTGTGACTTTTTGTTAGCAATATCACAGATAATATAATCAAAATCTCACCCTCAATTGAAAGGAGTGCAAGGGAAGATAGTCGTTTCTGTCCCATGGTAGTGCTGAAGACAGTTCTTTATATGTTTTAACTTTGAGAAAGAATGCTTCCCTTCACAGTTTGTTCCCAAGATGGTGAGATACATTCCGAAAGCAAAGTTGATATTTCGAAAACTTGTCACCAACTTGTCTGCTATTCGTGCACAGACCATTTGTTGTTGTTTTTTTATAAGTGCTCAGATGCTGCTTTGCTGGGAGCTGCCTTACTGGGGGAGGGATACTTCTCCCTTAGCAGCAGCCGCAGTTCCATGCTGGGTAGATGAATATTTATAGTAAAAGAGTAGTCAATTAGCAGACTTAAAAGCCAGTTCCTCCCCACACTGTTTCTACTTCCCCTCCCTGCCCCGCCTCTATCAGAGGCAGCAGGGAGTGGGGGACAGAAGAGGCTGCCGCAGGGGGTCCTAACTTCCCACTGGGATCCTCTGTGGACAGAGGCTGCTGCTGTGAAGCAGCCTATGTCCATGGGGGTCCCAACTTCTTGCTGGGACACCCCCGCAGACTGGGGCTGCTACCAGAATTTGTATCGATTACTCAATTACTAATATAACCTAGATTGGGGTGGCCAACCTAAACCTGAGAAGGAGCCAGAATTTACCAATGCACATTGCCAAAGAGCAACAGTTCTGTGTCACCAGCCCTGATCATCTCCCCACCACCACTCTCAGCAAATTCCACCTGCTGGCAGTCCCATTGGTCAGTGCCGCCTTCTCCTTTTCCTCCTGCTCTTTCTCAGTGGGAGACACTGGAGAGGGGAAGCATGGGTGTGACAGGCTCAATGGAGAGGATAAGAAGTGGCAGGATCCTAGGGAGAAAGGGCATAGGCAGAGCTGGGGTTCCAACCCTGGGTTTGGTACCTATGCAAGAAGCCACATATTAACTTCTGAAGAACCGCATGTGCCTAGATTTACCATCCCTAATTTATATCTAGGGTTTTTTGTTTGTACTGGTGGTGCACATAAGAAAATTCAACCCACCCAAAGATGGAAAATGTTAGAGGGGACACTGCTTATTACTACAGTGTTTGCATATCGCAGTTGTGTTTCAGAAACCCTAGGCTACTACAGTAAAACTCTAATTGTCTGGCATCCAGTGGTCCGGCATTCCCAATAGTTCGGTACCAACTGGAACCCGGAAGTGCTTTGGCCAGCCGGACAATTGGAGCTGCTCTGCGCCGCTTCCTCAAGTCCGCTGCTGCTGCTGCTGAAACTGACCAGCTGTGGACCTGGGGAAGCTGTGGAGCAGAGCAGCTGAGGTGCTGCCGGGTTGATCCCACAGCACCACCCCCTCACCTCCCTGCTTGGCGCCCGGCAGCACCCCAGCTGCTCTGCCCCACGGCTTCCCCAAATCCGCTGCTGCTGAAACTGACCAGCGGTGGACTTGGGGAAGGGTGGGCAGAGCAGCTGGGGTGCTGCCCGGTTGGTCCCGCAGCGCTGTCCCTCACCAGCACCTGGTTCTCCCATGCCACGCCATTCCCCGCCCGACCCCCCACCCCAGATCCATCACAGCCTCCCTGCCGGAGTACCTCCTGCTACTCCGGCATATCGGATAATACAGCACCCCCTGGGTCCCAAAGGTGCTGGATTATCGGAAGTCTACTGTACTAAACACTGTTTCTGGTGGAAATGTATGGCCAGCATCAGCCAATGTACTGTTATTTTGTTAATGATCAGCTCTATGGCGCAATGCATTGCTCTATGGATTTTATAGTCATAGCGGCTGCAACATCACCTTACTTTTCTCCTTATCAACGGATTAAGTATCAGGTGAATCCTAAATATAATTGTAATATACAACAAAACAGCTGTTATTTTAGAATGAAGTACAGGTTGAATCTCTGTAAACCTGGGACTCTCCGGTCCAGCAAGATGTGTGTTCCGGCAGGACCATGTATGTTCCAAGACAAGAGAATCCCAGTGGAGATCTGAAGGCTAGAAGTCCTGTGGACAGGCAGGGCTGTGGGCTGCCGGCAGTGAGCTGCCAGTGGGGCCAGGAGCCTAGATCCACAAAGCAAGGAAGCGGGGTGTGCCCGTGTGGGTCTGCCTGGCGGGGCTGGGATCCTGGCACACCACAACAGGGCTGCTTAGCTAGACTGCCTGTCATGCCCAGGCTTGGGTGCCTGGCGGGGCGCTAGCTGAGTGTGTCACAGCAGGGCTGCTCAGCAAGGTGGGAGCCTGGCACTCTATGAACTGGGCTATCCGACACAGCAAGAAAGGGAGGGCAGGAACCAGCAGGGCAGCAGGAACCAGCAGGGCAGCAAGGCCTGCAGCTGGTTCAGCGCTTGGGGTGGGAGGGACAGCAGCAAGGAGGCCAGAAATGATCTCCCCAGGTCTGGAAAAATACCTCATCAGGGACCAGTCAGGTCCCGATGGTGCCAGACCAGGGAGGTCCAACCTATACCATGAATTTCTCACATGGTGCGCCACTTTCAAGAGTGAAAATTAAAGTGGGTGATCTTAGTTGTGTAGGTGATAGGGCATTTCTCCCATATATATTTCTATATAGTCTAATTTAAGTGCCTACAATTATGAGTGCGCCTAGGCCCTAAAAAGAACTTAATCCTGCCTCGGTGTAGCATATCTGGCATGTAAATACCTTTCAATTCCAGCTACAATAGTGCCTGTTCTCACTTTCCGGTGACACTGTAAATAAGAAGCAGGTAGCCTTTTCTCTTGTAAATGTTAACAAACTTATTTCTCTTAGCAACTGGCAGAAAAAGAAGTAGGATTGAGTGGGCCTTATAGGCTCTAAAGTTATACATTATTTTGTTTTTGAGTGCAGTTATATAAAAAATTATATTTGCAAGTTGGAGTTTTTGATAAAGAGATTACACTATAGTTCTCGTATGAGGTAAATTGAAAAATGCTATTTCTTTTGTTTTTCATTTTTACAGTGGAAGTATTTGTAATAAAAATAATATAAAGTGAACACTGTACACTTTGTATTCTGTGTTGTAATTGAAATCAATATATTTGAAAATATAGAAAAAACATCCACAAACATTTAATACATTTCAATAGGCATTCTATTGTTTAACAGTATGATTAAACTGTGATTATTATTCATTTTTAATCATGATTACTTGAGTTAATTGCTTGAGTTGACCATGATTAATTGACAGTCCTGAAAACATAAATGTTACATCACCAAAATATAAACAAAGTTAGAATCCCTCCCCAAATGGAGCCGTTATTTCAGTCACATAAACCTAATTCTCAGCATTTTATTATTATTTCTTAGGCACTGACAAAGTACTTGGAACTGTACAATACATAGATATCAATCAAAAAGACAGATGTATAAAGAGAAGACAGATGTAAAAAGAGAAGTCATCCAGAAGATTTAAAAGAAAATAATGCCTTTGATAATTTCTTCCCTTTATCTTAATCATTACCAGTAGCTGAAATATTTTGGAGGTGAAAGGATTCATTATAGTCATTTATTTTCTATAGCACTAACATATTTCTTGTTACGGAAACAAAGGCTAGAGAAAGTGAAAAAGAATGACAAAACCTTACAACACAATTACGTTGTGATACCTTATTTTTTAAAACTAGCTGTTAGACAGCTGCATGGGGATTCACTAGATCCAGCACAAAAGTTGCTATGAACAAATCAAAATGGAATTGCTGTCAGTGCACGTACAGGTGGTGAAAAGAAATGCTGCAGAAAGCCAATACAAAGTACCAATTGAGTTGGAAATAGTCTATGAAAAGCAGAGGACATGCAGGGTAGCAGCTTCATGCTCTGGTTATTTTTTGTGTTGGTGCTTTATGTATAATTAACTAATCTTTCCTTTTCTGAAAATAATTTCTGCCTCAGGGCTGTATTATCTTCCTAATTTTTCATCTGAAAAAAGTTACATAAAGCAGCACAATTTACAATATAAAATCAGAACAGCTTAAAAAACTGAATCATGTTTACCCAGTAGAAATAAAAATTAAAGTATTATATAAAATCGTGCTCTGTTGCCATTCCTTCCCCCTTGCCCCCCATTCTACCACCAACACCAAAACAAAAAACAATGAATGAGAGAAATAGATAAAATGCAACTGTTGGGTAAGCTGTTTACTGGCCAAATTTCAGGCTGGGCAATTAATTACATTCTGCCTCTCCAAATTCCTACAATAGAGTGACTTAGAGAAATAACTCTTTTGCTTCCCCTTCTATGAAAGGCTTGCTGTGTAGTATTTCTATGGCAAATGGAAACTGTGTTCAATCTCAGAGAAAGCAGGCAGTTTTATTTGAGAGAAGTTAGGGACATTTATAATATTTGGATAAAGATAACAGCTGAAAACACAGAAAAGCCAAAAACATATTACAGTAAATTTGCAGACGAGGTCAACAGCAAGATAGCCAATGTTCGCTTGTGACAATTTCTATAAACAGAATATGAAGCATAAGTGAACCCACAGGACAGTCCACAACTTAGCTGAAGTTTCTGTCTGAGGATTGTGACACGACTGTGTCAAGAGAATACAATTCACACAATATGGGAAAAGCTGATAAATTAAGAAGTGAAGCTTAATTTAAATAAAATAGTCGCTTCCACTAAGCACATGAAATAGCATCAGCCCAGCTACACCTAAACCTCACTAGGTTTTCAGGTACTCCTAAAGCAAAACAGTATCTTAGGCCACAAGCCAATAGGCTAGAAAGGAATGGATAACTATTATGTTGCCTGCGCTGTGTTATAAATCAGTGTTTCTCAACCCTTTTTTTTTTTTTAAATAAAGTACCCTTTTTAAAAAAAGTTAGAAGTACCCCCAATACCTAGTTTTCAGACACACAATTTTTTTTCTACCGTTACAACACAATTATTTAAACAACTTAATTGTAGCCAGGCAGGCAATGAAATTTTTGGGTGTAAAAAGTACAAAAATAATAAAATGTGTAAAACTTAAAACAAAAATTCAGTTTTCTCCAAATTTCAGTTGTGTTGACGTATCCCCCAGACTTCTCTTGTGTACTTCTAAGGGTACTTGTACTATTGGTTGAGAAACACTGTTATTAACCACTTGAGACACAGGAGTTATAACCACGCCAGTAGTTGAACAATGTGTCCTGAAGCTAAATAGCACCGTTCTGAAATATTCATTTAGGCAAATGTCAAGCATATGGTTAATTGTAGACCTGATAACATTTCTTTGGTTTTGTACGCGGCATTCCTGAAAATCATGCAGATGGCCTTGCTAGATCTGTTGGTTCTTGGAAAAAAAATTATTTGTATTTAGCGGCAGTGGAATTCTTTTTGGATGTTTAATATCTCATCAGTTAATCCTCTTTTCTATTTCCTCCATCTATTCTGTCATAGGTGTTCCTTGGGAGGAGGCGGCGACGGACTGCATAGCCCAGTCCTGGCAGCCTCCTTACCTCCAACCCCTCCCCCCCCAGCCCTCAGCACGACAGGGGAGAGTCCTGTCAGTCAGCACCCCCACCACTCTGGAGGAGCTGCAGATTGGGTCCAGGCAGCAAAGTCCTTCCCTCCCGCCTCCCCAAGAAGCTTCAAGCCTGGCCAGGCAGCGGTGCACCATCCCCCAACCCAGACAAGCTAAAGTCTGGGAGCACCACTGAGGCCTGGGCCTTGTAGCCCCCTTTCCCTGCAGGAAGCCCTGGTGACCCACCCCCAGCCTCAGAGCCCCCCTGTCCTCAGCCCCCCCCCCCACCCTCTGCCCTGAATCCTGCACCCTTCCTTCCCTGAGCCCCACCCCCTACCTCTCAGCCCTCTGCCCTGACTCTTGGGGGCTGAGAGGTCTGACTCCCATCTAGCTGCAGGAACTGCATCCCCTACTATCTTCCATGAGCCCCCCAACCCCTGCTCTGACTCTTGCACTCCCCTCCCACCACTGTCGGGTAAGTCTTCTAGTACATACTGTAGTGAGTAATCTCTTTGTAATGTTTCATATTTGACTAACAATTTAACATAGCACCACGGTAAAACACACCAAGGAACTTTTAGGCACACCAACTAACACACTACCGAGCTTTAGAAATCACACCTCTATAATCGGTACCACTGCTCCATGTACACAAACCCTTTGATACAAGTAGTCCGGGCCAGTGTTTTCCCAATGTTTATTGCATAAACATTCTTTTTTATTGGAGGTATTTATTGGTGTTTATTGATTAAAACCAAAAATCAGAAACCTCAGATATACGTGTGCTTCATTAGGGCTGTATGAAACTGCAGCTTGCAGATACATGATTCCTAACACCACTACTTTGATAGAGCTTTTTGTCAAAGATTCTTAAAACATTTCCCATGTTGGAATGGAGATTCACAGCCTCCCTATGATGTGTGGAATAGAGGGCTAGATCCTGGGAACTGCTGAATACCTTGATTTCCCATTGAAATCAGAGAGTTAAGTGGGCTCAGTACATCATCACATCAGGCCTAACATAAGCATTTTACTCACCATTGAAACATAAGCCACTTTGTTCTTAATCCAACCGTGTTATCCTTGGCCCTAGCTCAGAAATACGAACAGGGTAGAGCATAAAGAGCCATTCCCTCAACAGATGCCCTCCTAGCACAAAGGCTAGAGACAACTGTGCTCAGTGGCAGAAGCATGCTCCTTTCATACATTCATAGGGGCACCAGTCATCCCACAGAGAAGAGGCAGGGCCCTTGTTCCACCCCATTCCTCTGTACAGGCCCATGTATCTTGACAGGCATGTTGGGTCTTTCATAGACTCATCAATTTTAAGGCCAGAAGGGACCATTAGATCATTGATCTGAGGTGCTGTATAATGCAGACCCTCTACTGTTTAACTAAAATATGCCGTAAAAGAAAAAGTGAATGCCTTCTGTAAGACTCTAAGGCAACATCTACACTGCATGATTATTTCAGAATAAGCTATTCTGGAAGAAATACCCAGAAATATCTTATTTTGAAATAGCATACCTACACTACAGGGAAGCCTGAAAATTAGTCCAAGGTAGGCTTATAATGTGGACGTGCTACCTAGATTTAGAGCCCCAGCAAGCACTGGGGAGTAATTACTTTGTATAGCCTGGGGGAGAAGCTACTTTGAAATAGCAGCACTGGAGCATCTACACTACTGCTACTCTGAAATAGCTATTTCGGAAGAGGTGTCATTCCCTCATGAAATGAGGTTTACAAATGCCGAAATAAGCCACCTGTTATTTCAAAATTATTTTGAAATAACAGGCTAACTGTGTAGACATACCCTAAGAGAAACAGCATCCACCACATCCCTAGGTAGTTTGTTCCAGTGGTTAATCACCATGACTACTAAAATCTGTGCTTATTTCTGATTTGAATTTGGGTGGCTTGAACTTTCAACCATGGATTCTTGTTATGTTTTTCTCTCCTGTATTGAAGAGCATATTAATACTCACTGTCTTTTCCCTGTGAAGGTTCTTCCACACTGTAATCAACTCTTGTCTCAACATTCTTTTTGGTAAACAGTTTGAGTTCTTCAAGTCTCACTAGAAGAGATTTTCTTCAGCCCTTGAATAATTTTTGTGTCTCTTTCTGTGCACCCTCTCAATTCTTTTAACATTCTTCTTAATATGTTGATACCAGGACTGAATGCAATAGTTCAGTATCAAATGTCACCACCTTATTCCTATTCACCACCATCATGTTTACACATATGAGGATTGCATTGGCTCTTTTTGCCATAGCATCAAGTTGTATGAGGGGATGTGAGTAGAGCTGAAACAAAGAAAGAAGCAGGATGGTAAACCAGGGAACTAGAGAAAGGAATGTAGCCAGAGCTATCTTCTTGGGCCTGGGTAGCTTCCGCAACCCTCTACTCATTCAAGAATTAGCTTGCTAATTGTGCTGCAGGTATTTGAAGAAGTTACTTTTTAAGATATGATAGGTCTTTTTAAAAAATTAAAAAATTATCAGCATATTGATCCTGTAGTGTAGATATGAGCCCCAGACCAACATTTTCTAACATGGGGCTTTATAGGTAGGCATCTAAATCAATATTTTGCCACCTAATCAAACTGGCCCATTCAAAGACAAATCTCACAGAAGTAAATGGGAGTAATAGGACCTCAGCACCTCTGAAAATCAGGCCACTTGGATACGAATATCTAAAATACTGCGTTAGGCATCAAGGAGAGAAAATTAGTAGCCATAACATGCTGTTCTTCTCCCTCCCCCCCCCCACATCCCCCTTCTGTTCTGTAATGTGATTTGTCCTTTTCATGTGTGTTCATTTTTTTTTTTAAATTGTATCCTTTGGTATATATGGTTGTGACTATTTTCTTCCATTATTTGATCTGAGGAAGTGGGTCTGGCCCACGAAAGCTCATCATCTAATAAACCATCTTGCTAGTCTTTAAAGTGCTACATAGTCCTGTATTTTGTTTTGGACATAAGAATGCATTCAAGGACCAGTGTATCCTCATTTTGGATGCTGAGCTGTTTTGTATTGTTTGAAGACTTTTATGCCAACTAATAAACACTATGTGAATCATTCCCAATAAGGACTCTCAATTCACTTTGTTAATGGTAATCATGTCCACAATCTTTTCTATAGCTCGTGCACTGTTGACAGCATTCAAGCCTAGGAGTCATATTCTCCAAGCTTACTATAATCAAAGACCAGTATTCCTGTCTTTTATAGAAGTTGTTTATTGTTAACTGAAGTTCCATTAAATGTATTTTATTTTGAGAGTGCTACCTACCAATCACTGCTGTAAAAGCATAAGACCTCACTGGTCCACCTCTCCAAAAATATAGGTTGCATTCATCCTTTCCCTGACATCAGCCTTGAAAAACTTGGCCTTCTAGATGTGCAAACATGCTTACTAAAATGAATGTCTGTTTGTTTCCTAAAAATAGTATGAGATTTGATTCATGCCTTAGCAAAACACTTAGATGAAAGGAGAGACAGAAGAAGAGGAGAAAGGAAATTTTAAAAAAACCTTTTTCGTTCTACAGTCGAAGGATAAATCCTGATATTTTGGGACACAGCACACCTTAAAGCAGGAAAGAATTATAAAAGGGTACAAATAATACATGACGACTACATAAATATTAGCACTCTCACTGTGTAACTAAGCATGGTAAATTACCACTCTCTCACCAATGTATATTTTTCACGCCCGACTATTTATTAGAGCTTACCATGCATATATATAAATGTGGCTCCTATTTTTTAAATTAGGCCCCAAATGTGCCTTTGCTTTTGCACAAGAAAGGTACTGCCCAAGCAAAACAGTGTAGGCTTCCTCATACTGCACCGATGTTTTTCAACCCTATAATGGGGAGAACCCCACCAGAGAAGAAATGCAGCATTTATTGTGACCATTGCCCCCTGTGCTGTGAAAGACAAACAAAGCTGCCAGGTTGTGTGTGGTGGTAACTTCTCCTCACCAAAGTGGACCAACACTGAGATCACCATGTCATTTCTTCTGCTGTATTTTAGTTATGTGGCATAGCTAATACTCTCAATGGCAGTGTTAAAAAGGCACGTGTTTGAATTGCTTCTTTTCTTAGGCAAAATATGACAAGCATCATTTTGTTGGCTCATTTATTTTTCCCCTTCAGGGCAAGTAGGAACTTAAAAGAAACAACAGAAAAACAAAGTGTGGTGTACACAGCCTCAGGTGAATTAAAGTAATCAAAGCCTTGCCCACTTCTGCTTTCTACAGTGAGATGAAATTCTATCACCCTTTTAGCAACCAAGAGCAGAAGAATTGTACCTGGAGGGTTACTGCAGAGCCAGTCCTTTGTAGATACTTTGTTTTCACCAATAGTCATTACATGCTTCAGTTAACTTGAGTTTTTCAAAATGTTGGTTCTAACCCCATTTACTGCTTGCTTAGTGAGTCAGGTCTGAGTTCCAGAAGTCTTCTGGTAGAACCTAATTGTGATAGATATCGCAATTTTCTACAATGTCCATGAAAGACCTTGTTGTGTTCAGTTTGTGTATTGTAGGCTGGGAGAAGATGCAAGACCTAGGAATTCAAAAGGCTATACTGGTAATATATCAGACATGAATAGACTTTTGGAACAATAAGTGTTAATAGATTTCTCGAGAAATCCCCAAGGGGAAATTAATACAAATTCCCCAACTCAAGCCATGCAAAAAACTCAGGCTTTTGAAGCTACACTCAGAGGAAAAGCTCATTTTCTGCTGATTACTTATTTTTGAACACCAAGATCAAAGGCCCAAGCAGTACAAAGGAACAGCTGATCTGCCCAGCCATTGTCCTGGTTCTGGATTTAAAACTGATATGAATATGGAAAACCCATTTGTGGGGTTTGAAGGACTAAAACCTCCTAGTGCCCTTAGCTGGAGTTGGGAGTGGCCTCTCAAATTTTTTAGGTTGTGTGTAGAAATTTTTGTTGGTTTTATATTTTTTTCTGTAATGCTTTTACCTTAAGAATAAATGTACTTGGTTACAAAGAGCTAAATAGCAATTGATACCTTTGGGCGATACCCTTGAAGGTAACTTGATTCCTCTTAAATATTGGCATAGAGGATGCCCCCCAATCCATTTGCATTTTGGTTAATACATTTTTTTTTTGAAGGTCTGGAGCTAACCTAGGGCACCTGATTCAACTCCTCTGCTTTTAAAAGAATAATATTACTCCTCCTGAGCAAACAAAATAGCAAAACAGGATATCTAACAGTACACCTACAACCAGCACCTGGTTTGTATAGAAATCTGCAGTGTAGATAGATGAAGACTTCTACACCAGGAATTTCAACTAGGAATTAATGCACTACAGCCAATATAACCTTATTTTACACTATTATGTATTTCCCTATATGTATTGGCTGGAGTGCATTAATCCTGAGCAGAGAATCCATGTGTGAATTATGTGGGCCATCTCAGAAAAGTGCTAATCATATTTTTATTTCACATCACAGAATTATATATTCTATATAAGCCACAGTACAGTCTTGGTAACTGAGAATTCAACATATCCTTCAAGGGAGTTATTATTTTGCTGAGTGAATTCCATGGGTGCAGTTTTAAGATTCCATGACTGGTTGATGCTAAAAGAAATTATTTTACAAATGTTTTAGGCAATTTTAAAATATGTTATTGTGATTTTTTTGTTAGCCTTACACCTGTAAATCAAGGTTCCCCTTGTTACCATGAAGCAAAGCTTGTAGAGAAAAAAAATCTGATTCCAATACATGTAAAACACCTCTAGAAATACCTAAAATGGCTTTTGTATACTTTTAAAAGTGACACGTATACAGTTTGATATCCACACCATCACATATTAACGTGTAAGTTTTAGCAAAGTTCACCATTCTAATAGTATTATCAAGGTTGGCATGGCTGTAAAGAGATGTATGTGTGACCGTGCATGTATAGCATGGACATACACATTTCATTAAAATAATTTGAACTGGAAATTATTTTTTTAAGATTTTTTTCCTATACTTCTGTGTGTTTATTTAGGTTCATGAAATGTGTTGGACTGAAAGTTCTCTGGTTGGCTACAGATCAGAAGTGAAAACTTTCCTGAACTGTTCTGTCCAGGGGCCTCACCCTTGCCTTGGAGGAAACATCTCATTTAACTCACTGCTCAGACTGCCAACAAGGGCTCCAATAGGTGTTAACTGCAGTGATAATTATTGTTATATGGATGATTGTCCATTAGAAACAGGACAAAGACCAGACAGTACTAATCTCCTTTCATCTAGATTCCTAAATGGTCATTAGATGGTAATGATTTTTGATCATTACTGATTTGATCCACATTCAGCTTTAGGGTTTTTTTTTAAAAAATTCCATTGTTCTTGTATGTATTTCACAAGGGAAAGGGAGCTCTGACTTTGACATAAAGATAAAATGTGTTTTTATAATGTTCACTCTTCCCATTTTAGTTTCAGTTCTGTTCTGCTATGCTTAGAGTTTATTTCAACCTTTGTTTATAGAGGTTCTGTGGATGGCCCAGGCTCCACACCCATTTCATGCTCCTGCTCACTTTTTGTCTCATCATTTTTTTGATATTCGGAGAATAAGGCACAAACTGACTGAGGAAGAAGAAAAACTGAGAAACATTTAAATTCTCAGCTTTTTGAAAAATTTGTGAATTACCAGTGACAGAATACCATAGACTAGCTATGGCTCTCAGGCTTCAAAAGCAGTATTGTACCTTCACTCTGCAGCCAACCATGATTAACTATAGATTATACTATGAAAGGGATTGCACTATTGACACAGTTAGTAGCAAACTAAAATACTTACTCAGCGTTGCCCAGGTCCGTCCCGGAGATGTGGGGGCTTTGCAAGCCTTCTGCTAGTGCTTCCTGAGAGGGGGACCCAGCCCAGAAAGGAAGGAGGCTGCAAAGGTCTCCCACTGGTGCTTCCTGAGGCTGGCCTCGGGAGTGGAAGGTGGGAGCTGCATGGCTGGGCATGACCTCACTAGGCGGCCCACCTGGTAGAGCTGGGGGGAGGGTGGGCTGTGGCTTCTGGGGAGTGGGGCTGCACTGCCCAGCCCTGGCAATGCTCCTGAAAGGGGGGGGACTGGACATGATAGTGGGGCCAGCGGGGCACCTCACCTTCCCAGTCAAGCATAGGGGCTGAAGGCTGGGGAGAGGGAGGGTTTTGGGGTAGAGGGGCCACTTACCTGGATGGCAAGATGATAAGCCCTGTACCCAACTCCCTTCCTGGTGTGACTGCCTCCAGTGGTCACTGTGCAGTATCGCATCCACCTGATCAGCCTGCTCCCTTTCCATGTTATGGAAACAATCAAATACCAGGGACATCCCGTTTTCCTGGTACAACCAAACCCTTGCTCTAAGTTAGGGTAAGAGGAAGCTGCATACTAAATTTGGTAGTCCTCGCTGTTACCATTTAAGAAGAGTTCTTGAATAAACAGACTCGCAGACAGACTCACAGATCTCTAATATATATCTTCAAAAGTCACTTTCTGCAGTTTTTAAAATAGGAAAAAAGCTACACTGTGGGTATCATTACAGAAATGAAATTAAAGTAGAAAGTCAGTATGCATCTACCAATGTAATATATGCCATCATGTGCCAGCAATGCCCCTCTGCCATATACCTTGGCCAAAATGGACAATCCCTACATAAATGAATAAACGGACAAATCAGATATCAGGAATGGTAACATACAAAAACCGAACATTTCAATCTCCCTGGACACACAGTGGCAGATTTTAAAAGCAGCCATCCTGCAACAGAAAAACTTAAAAAACAGACTTCACAGAGAAACTGCAGAGCTACAATACATTTGCAAATTTGACACTATCAATTTAGAATTAAACAAAGACTATAAAAGGCTAGCCAGCTACAAAGGCAGTTTCTCCTCTCTTAGTGTTCACACCTCCACATGAGCTGCTAGAAGTGGGCCACACCCTCCCTGACTAAATTGACCTTGTTATCTCTGGCCTTCCTCTTGATTGGTACTCTTTCTTTTCATGTGCCTGTATAATTTATACCTGCCTCTGGAATTTCCACTGCATGCATCTGATAAAGTGGGTCTTTGCCCACGAAAGCTTATGCTCCAATAAATCTATAATCTATAAGGTGCCATGGGACTTCTCGTTGTTTATACTGATTTCCCACTGATTCATTGACTAACCATGAGCTCCTTTTCTAGTCTATTCTGTTTTATATAGGTTTGTCTAGCATGCTCATTACTATAGTGTTTGAGTGCCTTCCACTAGTGCATTAAACAATATGATTACATGTTTGTCACAAAAGTTTGTTCTCTCATCCTACTGCACGCACATCCCCATCAGCCACTCGTGCTGCCACCGTGTAGTGCTCTGGCAGCAATTTAAAGGATCTGGGGCAGCAGCCTGGAGCTCTGGAAGAACTGTTTGCAGTGGAGTATGTTGGTCTGCATTTTTTTTTATAACAACCCCTGACCTCCAAACTCATCCCAGCAGGTCTATGTTAGAGAAAGAAAGGTCATAGAAATGCAGCTTGCACTTTCAGTGGAAGGTGATGAAGGTGATCCATAGTTCCTGTTGGAGCTCATTTCACATTTGTGGGCCAGGCCTGAGAAAGTTCTGACTCTTATTCTAAAGTGAAATGTGTGCTAAGAACCATTTCTGTAAGGTCACTCATCTTAAATGGTCCCTTTAAAGTATACGCGACTTTTAGGATATCTTGGTTTAAAGCCACTATTTAGGCCAATGAACTTAGCCAGTCTCTTGATATGCCCCTTAATGACAGAAAATAAGATGAAGCCTGTTTTAAGATGCAGTGTTTGAATAATGTTAGAAAAAACACTTTAATTCTTGAAATACTTTATTTTTTAAAACAGAAGCTGGACCTGCACTGCCAGAGTATGCAGTCCACAAAGACTCTACTACACATCGTATGTCAAAGCCAAAAAGCTGTAAGTGGAGGAATGTGTTGCACTAGACAAAAGGATTTAGAGACAGTAAATTAAAAAGCAAAGAGGGTAATCAGAGAAGGCCATTAAATCAGAGATATGAGCCAGCATAAAGTTTGAAGTAAGTAGACCCGTGAGGTAAAGAAGGGCAAGGGGGAGATAGAAAGAAATCAAGTCAGTGGCCAATATGAAATATCTCCATTGGCAGTGGAACACAGATGAATTGAAACAATGTATGTCTCTTGCTCTTTAGTTGTACCTAGCTTTATTTCCAGATTAAGGGTACATCTAGACTACAGAGCTCTTTCAGGATACCGGAAGGATCCCAGAAAAGCTCTGCTGTGTCCAAGGAATGTGTCCGCTTTTCCGAAAAAAAATGTCAGAAAAGCAGATGCATTTTGTTGGCATCCCTGTAAACTTTGTTTCATGAAGAAGGCATGTTCCAAAAGAAGGGGTTTTTCTAACATTTGGCCACGTGTAGATGGGCCAAATGTCAGAAAAGCCTCTTTCGGAAGAAAAAATGGAAAAAATACGCAAACTGCAGTCCGACTTTTCTTTGTAGTGTAGACATAGCCTAAATGAACTGCAATGGTACACTGATGCTTCAAAACCAAACCTAACTAGCAAGAAATTACGGTACTCATTCATGGCAATTCTGAATGATTGCTCAGTCACAATATAAAGAAATTAAACTAGACAATACATAGTCCCGACATAAGATAAGGGAACAGGACTAGATGAACTCTCAAGGTCCCTTCTACTCCTATGATTCTATCATCATGAATATTAAAATAAATCTAGGCTGCTGTTTCCTCATTACCTTAAAGGTTGTGGCATTTTGTTTTGTTTACCTCAAGACATCAGGATTTCAGGATAAATTTGCTGTACCACAGAATTCACTGATAGCAGGGTTATCCAGCATGATTGCTATTCAATAAATATATGACCATTCCCTTCTTTGTTTTCTTTTCAAAGCAGGAATATAAGCTTCTCGGATAGTTGATTAGTCCCTCAACTAGTGTCTTCTCCTCTTCCCGGCCCCGTCAGAGGCAGAAAGGGTGGGGGAGCAGGAGCCTGTGCTGGAGGAATCTAGCTTAAGAGCTGGTTCCCCCCAATACCCTCTCCATGGGGGTCAGGAGAGACAGGGGGAGTAGCAGGGACAGGGCACGAGCCAGGAATCAGCTGATTCCCAACTCACGCCCAGTCCCAGGACACCTGTATTTCTGCTTTCTAAATGTATTAAAAGCCTATAGGCTCTCAATACATTTTTAAAGCAGACGCACAGCAGGGAGATCCAGCATGAGCTGGGGCAGCTGATTTCCAACTTGTGCAGGGTCTCCTGTGTTGTGCGGGAGCCTTTTAAATATTTTAAGAGCTGGACGCCTCTTAATAATTTAAAAGGCAGAGCCACAGAGGGGTTAGCTCCAACCCCACTGTGGCTCCCCCGCTTATCGACTAGTTGATGGAAATTCCACTGAGTAGTCAATTAGTTGATTAAACTAAGTTTAACATCCCTAGTTCAAAGACAGTCTTTTGTGATTAATAAATAAGATACATACAATCCTGACAGACAGACAAATGTCACAATTTAATAAGTGAATACCAACTAATGTAAAGCAAACAATAATATTAAGTACCATTGCTATTTAATTTTATCTCCAAATGAATCAACTCTGATCTGAAGATGGTTTTAATTTAATAAAATTTAAAATTGTTCTCCACCTCAGATATCCAACCTGAGTGCCTCAGGGAAAAATAATATAATGTTTGTCAGTCAATAATCTTTTGATGGCATTAGAATGTCTGAAATGAGTTTAAAAGTAGTGATAATCTATTGGTGATCTCTGATGGTAAAATCAATTTACATTATTTCCCTCAGTGACCAATATGAATAACTGCACCATATTTCTAACTAAGCGGGTATATTGAAATTAATCACATTATTCAGTTACTTGTTACAAGACTCTGTATTATATCCGTCTTCACAAACTCACTCATACACACTTATAATCCATATATAAAACACTGTACTTATGTAGTCCAGTAGTGATATCATTCGACAAATTAATTTCTATGAGAATTATTGGATTGATTTAAAAAGATCGATGTAATGACAAGTAGAATAAAGCAATGTTACTTTACTGGATATGTAACAAAGAAACCCAGCACAGCTTCCACGACATAAAAGAGTAACATTCTTTATTTCAGCTGTCAAACAAAGAATGGGCTCTTTTATTATGTTCTAAAACGAACTTACAAATAATATTATTCTATATTGAAATAAAGTGACCTCAAATGACTTACACTTGAGCTGGAACTTAAAGGATTGTTCTTCTGTGGATTATACTGAACAGTGTTTCCCCAAGATAACACGTGTCAGGAAAGGCTAACGACCATGTCACTATTGCACAGGATACTCTTTTGAGCGAAGTGTACTGCCACCAAAAAATAAGGTTTCAGAACAAAGCAGTAGGGAATCTGCCTATGTCCAAAATTAGAATTTGGCATTAGAAAATAAACATAAGAACAATTTCAGTTTCAAATAGTCTTTTCTGAAATTTCTGAGTCATGTTTCCCTGAAGAAATTATTGACATGCTTCAAAACAAACTCAGTTACTCTAACCCTTGACTGCAACAAATGGGTCAGAGGATCCCTCTATAATATGGCTGTTCTTGGAACTGGTACTGTATCTTCCCTTCCCACAAGAGGTGCTTCAGGTGGAAGGAATCTGCGAGGTTCCCATCAAAGATGCATCCTCATTTTATCCAAAATACAAACAGGATGCCAGTGTTGTCTGCTAAGAGATGCTGAGACTCCATAGCAGGTGTAGCTCTCAAGGCCTGCTCTTACCTTGCAGCACAGTTCCACCCATAAGGGACTCTAGTTCTACCGTGGCCTGTCTCGTCCCTACTGTCTCCCTCCACATGGACCCCTGACCAGCACCACAGCCTCCATGGAATCACAGGGCACAGGGATGCTGCCACAGAGATGGCTGTGTTTGGGATGAAAAAAGAACCAAACACGGAAGAGCTCTACTGTGGATCTGAGGGGCACAATCCCCTTTTAGCTACAACTTTAAAATAGTGAGTTAAAACATATAGTGTAGATAAGACCTATGTAGTAAGTAGGCTACATGACCGAGACATTAACGCAGATATGAAGCAAAATGGCCCTGCTAACAGTACAACATTGAATCATGCTACAAACCAAATCAGGGGACAAACAATAACTTAGTGCCCTGATTGGGTTATGTTGTTAGTTGTAAGTACCCTTAGACAAAAACACAGTTAAAAAGTGCAATTCAGCTCCAACTTACAGGAAATGCTGTGTCTCACTTTTTCTTCTTTGGAACAAAATCATATCATCATCCAGGAGACAGAGGTCTTCATTTGGAAAGGCCTTAAAGAGAACAAAAAGGCATGTTGTTCAGAAAGGCTGGGTAGGTCTATCTGTCAGACTGAATAAGTCTATCATTATTCAGCACCTCACCAGAAATTAAAATTATGAAGCTGGTCAAAAACCATTTTTTCCTCCATAGACAACTTTACTTTTTCCGCAGTAAGTTGAATACTCAGAAATTTTGGTTTAGAACTGCTGCCTCAGTGCCTCATGAAAGTGGTAGGTTGTGTGCATCATGCGCCCAATTTCCTCAATAGGGCAACTGTCCTGGTCAGACTACATTTCCCAGAATGCACCATGAACTTCCATCTTGGAGAAAAGATGTTGCACAGCATGTAAGATAGTTTTCAGATGAAATTTTTCAGTTTGGAGCCACAAGTTTTTGGTTTCTGAATAGAACTATGTTTTTACCCCAGAGACAACAGATGTTTTTCACCACAAATAAAAAAAAAAGTCACTTGGTCAAACCTTCAATTTTTCAGCAAGAAACAGTTTAGATGGAACATTTTCTAACTTAAACAGCCAGAAACGGAGACTGGACAATTCATTTCCTTCTTTTCATTCCCTATAAAATACCTGGCACCAGCCATTCTCAAAATAATGGGTTACTGGAATACATCAGTCACTGGCCTGATTCAGTATGGCCATTCTTATATTTTTATGTGATATTCTATTAGCCCTAATGGCAACTATATTTAATAATAATTTGTCACACACAAGCAGATACATTATTCAATGGCAAAAAGTTATGTTGATACAGAATTAAGGTTGCTCAGCAGTATGTTGTTTCCTTGTAGAATGCTGAACTGAACAAAACTCAATCTTCTGAAAATCAAGAAATGCAGCTGCCTGCGCAACCTTAACTCTACCCTGTTACAGCAATGCCCCCAATATGTCCCATTCACAGATGTCCTTTTTCACCAACCCCACAATTACTGAAATGTATAAGCTTTTCACTTTCTTTTCCATTCACTTCCATCCACAGTATTCCATCTAACATTATTACATGAAAAGTACAGTGAAGTGCTAGCTCTACAAACACACAACACACACGCACACCCACGCACACCCACGCACACACGCACACCCACGCAATTTGTGAATTGGCAAATTCACAGTGTAAAAAAGTACGTTTTCTCTATTCTCAGTTTGGGTCTTCCAAAGAGTAGAAGGGTGGCAGGACTATAGCACACATCTCCAGAATTCCAGGCTTGAACAACTTCAAATTTTGATCACTAATCCGACCTTTCACCCTACCGAGACGTATCACCTGTTAAAGAAATTCAACTAAGCATAGAGAACTTAGAAAGGCCACATTTTAAAACATGACATTACACAACGTGAAGTACAGTTGCTGATTATAATCCTGTCTACACTACAAACTGTGATTGATGCAGGCTACTTTGGCATTAAGCTGTTGCAGTTAGTATATTGCTTGTGCATATGCTTACATGGCTCCCTGTGCTGGCTATGTGCGCATTCACCATGAATGCTCATGTCGATGTATAATGCAGTGCGTCATAGGTAGTTACCCCAGTGTACAAACCACAATTGTCCCGTGCACTGCCTTTTGAGAAGTTCTGACAATGCATGGTTGTCCAATAAATTCTTGGACTGCATTGGAGACAACTTTTATTTCAGAAGGTTGAAAAAGCTACCGGGGGGAAGCTGTTCTAGATTTGATCCCAACAAATAGGGAGGAACTGGTTGAGAATTTGAAAGTGGAAGGCAGCATGGGTGAAAGTGATCATGAAATCATAGAATTCACAATACTAAGGAAGGGTAGAAGGGAGAACAGCAAAATAGAGACAATGGATTTCGGGAAGGTGGATTTTGGTAAGCTCAGAGAGCTGATAGGTAAGGTCCCATGGGAATCAACACTGAGGGGAGAAACAACTGAAGAGAGTTGGCAGTTTTTCAAAGGGACATTGTTAAGGGCCCAAAAGCTAGCTATTCTGCTGTGTAGGAAAGATAGAAAATATGGCAAAAGACCACGTTGGCTTAACCATGAGATCTTGCATGATCTAAAAATAAAAAAGAGTCTCATAAAAAATGGAAAGTAAGACAAATTACAAAGGATGAATATAGGCAAACAACACGGGAATGCAGGGGCAAGATTAGAAAGGCAGAGGCACAAAATGAGCTCAAACTAGCTATGGGAATAAAGGGAAACAAGAAGACTTTTTATAAATACATTACAAGCAAGAGTAAGACCAAGGATGGGGTAGGCCCACTGGTCAGTGAGGAGGGAGAAACAGTAACAGGAAACTTGGAAATGGCAGCGATGCTTAATGACCTCTTTGTTTCGGTCTTCACCGAGAAGTCTGAAGGAATGCCTAACATAGTGAATGCTAGTGGGAAGGAGGTAGGTTTAGAAGATAAAATTAAAAAAAGAACAAGTTAAAAATCACCTAGAAAAGTTAGATGCCTGCAAGTCACCAGGGCCTGATGAAATGCATCCTAGGATACTCAAGGAGCTGATAGAGGAGGTATCTGAGTCTCTAGCTATCATCTTTGAAAAATCATGGGAGACAAGAGAGATTCCAGAAGACTGGAAAAGGGCAAATATAGTGTCCATTTGTAAAAAGGACAACCCAGGAAACTACAAACCAGTTAGTTTAACTTCTGTGCCAGGGAAGATAATGGAGCAAGTAATTACGGAGATCATCTGTAAACACTTGGAAGGTGGCAAGGTGATAGGGAACAGCCAACATGGATTTGTAAAGAACAAATCATGTCAAACCAATCGGATAGCTTTCTTTGATAGGATAACGAGTCTTGTGGATAAGGGAGAATGGATAGGTGGATGTGGTATACCTATACTTTAGTAAGGCGTTTGATACGGTCTCGCATGATATTCTTATCAATAAGCTAGGCAAATACAACTTAGATGGGGCTACTATAAGGTGGGTGCATAACTGGCTGGATAACCGTATTCAGAGTAATTATTAACAGTTCACAATTCTGCTGGAAAGGTATAACAAGTGGGGTTCCGCCGGGGTCTGTTTTGGGACTGGCTTTGTTCAATATCTTAATCAACAATTTAGATATCGGCATAGAAAGTACACTTATTAAGTTTGCAGAGGATACCAAGCTGGGAGGGGCTGCGACTGCTCTGGAGGACAGGGTCATAATTCAAAATGATCTGGACAAATTGGAGAAATGGTCTGAGGTAAACAGGATGAAGTTTAATAAAGACAAATGCAAAGTGCTCCACTTGGGAAGGAACAATCAGTTTCACACATACAGAATGGGAAGCGAATGTCTAGGAAGGAGTACGGCAGAAAGGGATCTAGGGTTTATAGTGGACCACAGGCTGAATATAAGTCAGTAGCGTGATGCTGTTGCAAAAAAAGCAAACATGATTCTAGGATGCATTAACAGCTGTGTTGTGAGCAAGACACGAGAAATCATTCTTCTGCTCTACTCTGTGCTGGTTAGGCCTCAGTTGGAGTATTGTGTCCAGTTCTGGGCACTACATTTCAAGAAAGATGTGGAAAAATTGGAGAGGGTCCAGAGAAGAGCAACAAGAATGAATAAAGGTCTAGAGAACATGACCTATGAGGGAAGGCTGAAGGAATTAGGTTTGTTTAGTTTAGAAAAGAGAAGATTGAGGGGGAACATGATAGCCGTTTTCAGGTATCTAAAAGGGTGTCATAAGGAGGAGGGAGAAAACTTGTTCATCTTGGCCTCTGAGGATCCAACAATAAGCAATGGGCTTAAACTGCAGCAAGGGAGGTTTAGGTTGGACATTAGGAAAAAGTTCCTAACTGTCAGGGTAGTCAAACACTGGAATAAATTGCCCAGGGAGGTTGTGGAATCCCCATCTCTGGAGATATTTAAGAGTAGGTTAGATAAATGTTTATCAGGGATGGTCTAGACAGTATTTGGTCCTCTCGAGATCCCTTCCAGTCTTACTGTTCTATGATTCTCTGGTTGGGCAGAAGTGAGTTGAGCAGGAGTGACTGTGTGCAAGCGGTCAGCTTCCCAGTATGCTACTATCTATATTACACAATTTTTGCACCTTCTTCACACACACACACACACACACACACACACACACACACCCCACCCTGTGTCGGCCTCCTTGCTCTCTATCAGTTCTGACAAAAACCTGGAGACTGAACAGCTGTGCTCTATCGTCATAAGAGTTGCAAGCTCAGGGCACATGATCTTCAGTATTTGCAGAGCCATAAAAACAACCAAATCAACAAAGAACGTGAAGATTTCTTGGAAGTCAGATTGCTGTGGGATGTAGCAAGATCCATTTCAAAGTTTTTGTTCCTGTTTATGGAGCAACACTTCTGAAACTGAGAAATGAGCACTGACTAGTTGGATCACATCATAATTCAGGCATGCGGTGATGAGCCGTAAGCGCAGAACTTGCAGAACATGCAAGTCCACATTCCTAGATCTGTGAGTCGAGCTTGCCCCATCTCTCAAGTAAAGGAACACCAAAATGAGAGCTGCACTGGCAGTGGAGAAGCATAGACAGCACAGCAGAAAGCTGCTGAATTGGGAAATCATTTGGAATTAGAAATTCCACGGTGAGGGGCTGTTGTCATGCAAGTATGCAGGGCCATTAATTGTCTTCTGCTGTGCAGGACTGTAACTCAACAATGTGCAGGGCACAGTGGATGGATTTATAGAAACAGGGCTCTCAAACTACAGTAATAGAGCGCACACATATCACTAATTTGGCACCTGACTCCCTTGTCACAAAATACAGCATCAGAAAGGGCTACTTTTTCTATGGTTATCAAGGATTGGGATGCTTCAACACCACCAGCATTGGTTGGATGAGGGTGCGTGACAGTCACATCTTTAAGAAAACAGGATTCTTCAAAAAGTTGAGAGCAGGGTCTTCCCTTTTTGCAACCAATGAATTACCAATTGCACTTTGAAATGCCAACAGTGATCCTACAGACCCAGCTTACCTCTTGCTCCCCTGGCTCATGAAGCCATACAACAGCCATCTTGACAGCACCAACAGAAGATTCACCCACCAACTTGGCAGGTGCAGAATGACAGTTGAATGTGATTTTGAGAGGCTGAAGGAATGCTTGTGTTGTTTGCTCACAAAATCGGATCTCCATGAAAAAAAAAAAAAAAAAAAACCTTATCCCAATGATTATAATTGCCTGTGATGTCCTGCATAAGATTTGTGATGTGAAAAGGGGGGAAGTTGTTGACAGACTGGAGGTGGAGGGGTTGTCTGCTTAGTTTGAATAGCCGGATGCAAGAGCTAATAGAAGACTTTATTGTGGTGTTACATGGCTCAGGCAGGCTTTGAAAGAGAACTTTAACAATGAATCCCAGGTAATGCATTGGGTTGTTCTGTGCTCTACCAGGCCCTGTTGTTCTGGGGCCTGTTAGGAATTGTGTGGCGCTTGATGTATACCTATAAATGTAACACTGTTAATTAACCTATTCATTTTGTGGGGCTTGGTTTAAATTTACGATTATTGCATTGTGGTCACTGAGCTGATGTGTTTGTGCCACATTGTACAGTAACAAGAATGTGGATACCTTCTGAACTGCTAAACACTCTGTAGCATATGTTGTGAACTACTAACAAATTATTTTCTAAATATAGTAAAAGCTGTGTTATGAAGCATTTTACCAACTGAAAAGGTCTAGAAACTGGCATTTCTGATACTTCCCAAAATAAATCTCCAATTTAGTAACTGGGACTAATGCTGAAGGTAACCAGAATCAAT
The DNA here is from genome assembly GCF_052426305.1 of Pelodiscus sinensis. NCBI lineage: Eukaryota > Metazoa > Chordata > Testudines > Trionychidae > Pelodiscus > Pelodiscus sinensis. Next base: position 191,539,233 of record NC_143053.1, on the reverse strand, counting down.
GCTGAAGCTATTCAGGACCTGAGTATTTCTGAGAGCACACTATACTCGAGTTCGCTCAGAAGAACCAAATGCTACTGTTTCTGTTTGTATCCGCCATTGTGATCAGTTGGTTTATTACTTGGTGTTTGGTCCTTTGCTTATGATAAAATATCAACACCATCCTACCTTTCCAGCATCTAAAATACCAGCAAAAAAGCAAAGGAGAGTAGCATTAGAGAGTTGTGTTGATATTAATGAGAAAACAGATATTTATACATGTCTTAAAAAGGGCGAGAATACGAACATTTTGATGCAAAAGTACAATGTTGGCTCATTCACGCTATAAAACATCAAGGCTCGGAAATGATAATTGTTCAATTTTTTGCTAGTTGTAAGTTAAACAAGGCTGGTGAATAATGTGGTACTTTGCATATGCCTAAATCAGAGCCACTAGATAGTGATTTATATGAATGTTTTTCATGGAAATGATTAGAGGGTTCCTTTATTTCGAGCTCATTGCCCATTGAAAAGGCAAAAGATTTTTATAAGCAAATGCAACTAACTGAGCAATGTGGATTTCCCAATGGATAGCTTTTGTGTTTTAAACTTCATCTCAGCATTCGAAAGCTAAATATATCTGGTGAACAAAAATTGGCTGACTATGAAGCTTCTAAACTATTCTGAATTTTTTTAGAAAGGTAATTGCTGTACATGATCTACCCTATGAACAAATTTGTAATACTGATTAAACTGGCCTATTTTGGCAATGCTTGTCAAATTCTACCCTAGTGAGTGCACATGAACTTAGTGCTGCTAATTTGAAGCATAAAAAAGACAGACAAACTATTCTTGTGTGTGCTGATGCTGCTGGTTTGCATAAAACAAAACTTTTGGTAACTAGAAAAATATCATCATCCTAGAGTTTTCAGACATGTTTCATCTTTACCTGTTATTTTCAAAGCACAAGATAATTCATGGACAGACAAATTTTATGATTGGTTTCATCATGTTTTTGTACTCGCACTAAAAGAACATTTCAGAAAAATAAGCTTAGCTGAAGATACCAAAGCTCTTCTATTGCTAGACAATTGTAGAACTCACCCTTAAGAAACAGAGTTAGTGTCTTGTAATATTTTTACCATCTTTCTGCCTGCCAATGTTACTTCATTGACTCAACCTATGGACCAGGGTATTATCTACAATACAAAATGTTATTACAAAAGAGATTTCCTGAAGAAGTTGACACCCCGCCCTCCCCCATCTTGCCCAGGGCCTAGCAAAGTCTGTCACCAGCCCTGGAGAAATCAGAGTGATTTCAAGATGGCCTTGCAACCATTCCAGATGTGAATCTTCATATGAATTCATATTTAGGAGACTTGTACTTTCTACAAATAAAATATAAAAATCACTTCTATAAATCTTTGCAGAAAACAAAACAAAACGAGTTGTAAATACCATCAAAGCAAATTCATGTTTCCTAAGGGTCAGATTCTTTTTGCAGAATTTAACCAAATCAGCTGATTAGGTGAGGAATGGGGACGCTGTTATCTGAAAGTTCAGAATGATTTCTTGCAGTGTTGTTGTAGCCATGTTGACTTCAGGATATTAAAAAGTCCAGGTGAGTATGGTAATTTTTTTTATCAAACCAAGTACCATTGGTGAAAAGAGGCAAGCTTTTGAGCTTAAATAGAGCTTTTCAGCTCGACAGCTTCTCTCTTTCACCAACTGAAGTTGTTCCACTAAAAGATATTACCTCACTCACCTTGTCTCCCTTCATAATGATGGAACTTAAGGTTAATTATGAACTTTTTAAAGTAATCACAGCCCTGAGGAAATTCCATCCTAATTTAATCATTGATTTTCACTCTTTCTTCATCATTGAAATCCTATTTTTTGCACAGAAGAAACAAGTTACAATGGAAGGATGTATTCATTGCAGACTTTTTTTTTAGAAGGGGCCACTGAAACATTGATGACCCCACTGTGAATAATGTGATTACTGTAAGCATGAATGCCCTGAATCTCAAAGATTCTGAGGCAGAGGCTTCCAGCTATACTCAATCACACATATACAAAGCACACCTGCCTATTGTCACTGACATGCCAGTACATACATATTTAGTAACACTCAACTGTTCTGCAAAGGGACACTGCAATGCGAATAGCGTACAGAGAAATTGTGCAGATACATGAAAATAATTTCCGCTACTGTAACATTTTATTAAATATATATTTTCACTTTTTATTTTTGGACATTCAGGCACACAATACCAGCATTATTGTCTACTATTTTAGCTAGGACAAAGTATTTGAGATTGTAATGTAGAATGTAAAGGTTCCAAACCTACCAATGCAAAACACCCTGTACAATACTCAGTATCTATCAGGCTCATGGCATAATGCTGCACAGACAGAGGAAGGGAAAAGCTGACCAAGTAGATAATTCCAGTTTCTATGAACTTACAGATTTTACAGAGACACTTCCTAATGCACTAAAATCAGCAGTGAGAAGCAAATAAACAGTAAAAATGCCAGGAAATCTAAATAAAAAATATAATGTAACTGAACAGTGTAGTAGTGCATGAAAACAAAAACAATCAGGAAAATGCTAAATTAAATAGGCTGTCATCTGAAATTTACCAGAATATATAATTATTCACTAATAAGGTGAATGGATTTTCATTATTACCACACTCTCAATTCAAGCTGAACACACAATTTATTATAAAATAATCAGATTGCATTATGCAGATATGTACATGCTTTTCAGTTAACCAAAGATGAAAGCAGTATGTTTTTAAAATGTTATCATTATAATCCTTGAAATATTTACATAATTTATAGCATAACATTACAATAATTTAATTCATGCCAACAAAATCCATTTAAAAACACATTGCTTTCCCAGAAATAAATAAGGCCCAATTCACCACTATATTACCCCAATTTTAGACTGGTTTAACTCCATTTATTGCAGCCCATTCACCTGATCCAAAGTCCACTAAAAGCAACTTCAAGAGGCTTTGGATCAGATGCTATGCTCTGCACTGTCTAGAGTCCAAACTTGTCAATCTAATACTGATGGGGCCCTTAATCGCGTGATGGTGAACATGAATAAAGGATGCACAATTGGTTCCTTTCCGCTATGTAGGTTTCTGTGACTTTCAGACTTCTTCGCAACATGGTTTTTTTAATACAAACAGGAATTCAGTGCATCATTCTGACCAGAATATAACTTCACGTTCTCATTAAATTGTACATGAAAACTAAAAGAAGGCAGTTCTTTGTGGAATTCTTTGGAGACGAATATGATTTATTAGCCTCTTCTGAAAAAGAAGAAACTTTCAGTTATGAAGAACAATGGCGAACAAAAAAAAAAAAAACACCCGACCATTAGCCCTAAACAAATATCTTCAAATGAGCCAGAAGCAAGGATTTCAATGATGTTTTAAACTATACTGCAAGTTTGGAGTGACTGTTATTTTGTTATTAAGACAAATCAGGACAAATAAGTGGTGCAATGCAGGTTGTTATATTGCTTATGAGACTCAATTTGTAATTACCAGATTTACTTGTAAATTTTATTCTGTACTTGGAGTCAATGCTGTATTCTTTAGAAACAACAAAATACAGGTTGGACTTCTCTGGTATGGCACCCTCAGGACTTGACCAGTCCGAAACGGAATTTGCCAGACCAGAGGAGGTCCCTTGCTACCAGCTCCCCAGACCATCTTCCCTCCCCACTGCCGGCCCCAGCCACCACCCCACCAGGCTGCTGTGTGCTGCAGCCCCTGTAGCCCAGACTGCCCCGGCCCCAGTCCCACTATTGGAGCTGCCATGTCTTCAGTCTCAGCCTCGATATCAAGGCTGCCACACCTGCTGCATCTCCAGCCTCAGCCCACCTACCACTGCTGTTGCAACTGCCACATGCCCAGACCTGGTAATAGGGTTGCCATGGCCCCTACTGTGCTAGCAGGGCTCCAGCACTGGTCCCAGCCCAGCCGGGTTCCGAGCCACCCACCTTCTTGCCAGTGGGCCTCCCAGGTCCAGGAACACCTGTGGTCCTGCCAGACCACAGATGTTGCCGAATCCGGATCATGGATGTTACCGATTTTGGGAGGTCCAACCTGTAGTTGAATCTCTGCTTTAAAATGTAAATGTCAACTAAACCTTACCTATAGGCCTGTAATCAGCACATCCATTTTACTATAAATAGTAGGTTAAATTTAGTGCCCACCGAAGTCATTAGCAAAGCTGCCACTGATTTCAGTGGGGACAAGGTTTCACCCAGACACTTAAAACACTGATACGGACAGGATAGCCTATTCTGAATAAAATCACAGTTATCTTAATTCATTGTTGCGGTACAGCTCCAATATATGCACAGTCTAGTCCACATTCTGTCTTGATGTAAACAGGTGCTGTAAGGGCTTCTCACCTGTAGTAGCTGGAGGTCTGTGGGAAGCTAACTCTCACTACAGGCAGTTCCCAGGTTGCATACAAGATAGGGACTGTAGGTTTGTTCTTAAGTTGAATTTGTATATAAGTCGGAACTGGTACATATTGTAGGGGAAACTCTAGCCAAACATTTCTCCAGAGCTCAGTTTTATTCTCCCACACCTCACTTCCCTCAGTCCTTTATTCTCAAGCTGAGGTGTCTGCTGAGAAAAGCCCGCTCCGCGTCTCCCTGGTCTGCTGGGGGGAAGCAGCTAGTGCGGGGTTACCTCACCCTGTTTGTAAGTAGGGATCCGATGTAAGTCGGATCCATGTAACCCGGGGACTGCCTGTACTACAGGAGACACAGTTGTGTGAAAGAAGCTGATTCCCTATAAAGAGCAGCACGTGCACACTGAGGGCAAGCTGGGCAAATCCAACCCTACCCGGAGAAGCTGTAGTTGGTTTGAGGAAGCAGAAACTTCAGGGTGCAAAGATGTTGAACTGTGCCCTTCTCTAGGGGAGTGAATTGGGGAACCTCCGCCCCACAACGAAAGGGAGTGAGAGACTGAACTGGAGTTGGGCCAGTATACATGTGAGGACTAAATAAATTGGACTCCAGGAAGAGAAATGTTTTGATTTCCATTAACCTGTGTTGGGTTTGTTTGGAGGAGCCTTAAAAAAAAAAAAAAAAGCAGGGGGGGAGGGAAGGAGGGAGCAGAGGCAGGTGGCCACAGAGTGACCTCTGGCCAGAAGGGATTATTTGGCTGGTGTCTGAGCCTATTACAGGTGCAAAAACTGAATTTAATGGCAGCTGCATTCCAGCTGGCCTAGATTTGGTACAGTAGTTCTTATAAAGTTGTGCAAGGTACAAGTCAATAAATAATTTGGCCTTCGTAACATTACAGTACTCTGCTGAGTAGTAATCAATTTTAGCAACACTGGTTTGAAAAAAAGTTAGATATCCAAGAAGAACAAACTTTTAAAAAACAAGATTGCTTATCTAGACTTTGGCATGGAACATTTCAGTTTAAAAATAACTATACTGTTTTTGGTTAATAAGAAAACAATGCATGTGAAAATCACGAATGGGTTTTTTTAATGTTACTTCTTAAACCTTTAAAATCTACATTACAAAAAAAAACTGTAGATGGTTTAGGTGGAGATTTTATATGCCAGGTTTCTGCTAGGAGAAGACAGCGGCATTATAAATCCCTGCAAATCAGGGTTTATAAAAGCCACTGACAAAACCTTAACTACTGTACAGTAGCATAACAGAGTCATTTAAATAAAATAATCAAACTGTGATGAGAATTCTTGATCCAAATTATTAGGCATGCTAATATGAGAAGCACAGTGAGGGTATTAAGTAGAGCACATATTTATTTAACTGTAAACGTTTATGACTTTCCTCATATGACCTTCTTGGCACATAGCCAGAGCTCAGCTCTTGTTGACATTTAATCTGAGCATAATCCATGAAATCTCTCCACTATTGCTGGGTTGCAGGGGAATGATTCTCGGGCAACGTACAGAGGCTTATGTTGTAAATTTTATTTTCAGCTCGTGGCTACTTTCCTTTTACTCCCAGATGCTGCAAAAGATTTGTTTTAATAAAAAATGTATGTCCCTTATTTATTATAGAAGAATGGCATCTAAAAATAGAAAACAAATCAGGGGAGAAGATACAAAGAGAAGTAACTGTACCGTCTCATTCCAGATGATTTTATTTTTACTGCTACAATAGTCTTTTAAAGATACAAACATAAGACAAACCTCATCAGAATGACAACGACCCAAGGAAATGAGCCACAGTGACCAGAAAAAGAATCAGATCTGCTTGAGAAAATATATTCACAACATTTTACAAAATAGTTTAGTAGCTTTTCCATATTCTCTGATCTAGGTACCTAATCTTACACCCTAACCCTGTACCAGAGGTTCTGCATGGAGTACTATTCACTCCTTGCTGATTTCAGTGCAAGATTAGGACCTTATTATGCAAAAGTAACAACAATGCCAATAGGAAACAAATACATTCAATTAAGAGTTCACTTTTTATACGAGATGGAAAATTGTAAATGCTGCATCTTTATTATAAAGAAATATTAGTTAAAACACCAGTGAGCCTGGAAGTTAAAGCTATTATTAGTCTTTTGTCACTACTCAGGCAGTAAGTCTCAAACTAAATGATTTTCATGTTTTATTTCTAAATATGTCTTTTTTTCAAAAAAGACTGGGGAAGCTTGTGGTGAGATGGTCTGGATGGTAAACAGCTGAACAACATTAATAAAGGTCAAGAGAAGAACATGACTTCTGTGACACCACGATTTCACTCTTAGGGAGAACTCTAATTGCCCATGTGATCATGAAATTGGTCCCTTCCCTAAGACACAGAAAATGAAAAGGGAAGCTAAAATAATCTCCAAATATTGAATGTCAGCAAAGTTACTATGGCTCATGGATTTAAAGTAAAACTTGATTTACTTTTAAAACCAGTGATAACCAGCCAAGATTTTTTCCAGAATCCTCAATATCACACCAGATTCTCCTCTATTCACCTTACAAACAAGACTTTCCAAACAGAAAGTCAACTAGTCAGGTGTAGAGATATCCAAGTCAATGTTGTGGGAGCAAGTGTTCCAAAGCTGTGTAGATACTTTTGTGAGCCCTTCTTTCTCTTCAAAGACTGATGAGGCTATCAGTATGGTTTACAAATGAAGCACTGAATAGAGGTAATGAAAAGGAACTGAGGCTCAAGCAATTTTTTTTACATTCATAACACATTCAGCAAGCCCAGAGATGGAAGGGCTATAAACTGCCAAATCTAGAGGTGGCAGTACTCAGGCTGGGCACAAATTAAGATCTGCTTATATTTAGCAGCAAGATTAAGATTCTTGAGTCTGTTTTCTAGAGTCTCTGAAGTAGCAATGGTTACATTTAACTTCCTTCATAGTAACAGGCATTACCACTTTCCTCTGATTTATTGTCCCTCTGAGCAGGGGTGGGCAAGGTTTGGAAAGTGGTCAAGGGCTGCACTTTTCTGTAGAGGAGATGTGGGGTCTAGGATGGAGGTTGGGTGCAGAAGGGCATAGGGGGTAAGGGACTGGGGTGCAGGAGACAGTGTGAGGTCTGAGAGGGAGTTTGGGTTGAGAGATTGGGGTGTAGGGTCAGGGAGGGAGTATGGGTGCAAGAGAGGATTCTGGCCTGGCGGAGGGATTCTATGAGGGGCTGCAAGGTCTGGGAGGGAACTGTGACCTGGGAGAAGGGCATAAGGGGGTGCAGACTACAGAGAGCTTGGGTGGTAACCTGGGGCAGGGGAATGGGGTGCAGAGTCTGGGAAGGTGTTGTGACCTGCGTCAAGGAGGTGCAAAGGGTTTGGATGATGACCTGAGGGAGTTGGGGTACAGGAGGGGTTGGGGTGCCAAACACAGGCTCTGGCTGGGAGGCACTTACCTAAGTGTCTCCTGGCCAGCAGCCCTGCAGCACCCCCAAGGCAGGCTGGCCTCCCTGCCTGCTGCAGCACCAGACTGCTTGAAACTGCAGGCTGTTCCCTTCACACGGCTCTCAGCTCTGGAAGGGAGAAGAGGCTTGCACTGATGCCATCCTCCAGGTCAAACTCTCAGCTCCTATTGGCTGGCTGTTTCCAGCCAACAGGAGCTGAGGATTGGGCTGGGAGATCACACAAAGTCTCCCCCTGCCTGTAGAGCAGAGAGCCATATGGACTGTGCTTTAAACCACGGCAGATGCATGCAAAGGGTTCCAGCAGGGTGGTCCACAGGCCAGATCTTTATTTAAGGTCCAACACAAAAGGTTCCCCTGTTTTCTTTATTTATGGCATGGGTAGGGAACCTTTTTTGAGTCAGGACGACTGGCCCACAGAAAAATCAGTTGGGCACCACACAAGTGAAAAGCAAAAAAACCCCTATCCACCTCCAAAACCCCCAGCCCTCACTGATGGGGCTCCCAAATGAGACACTCAACTCTCACAGTGAGGACTGAGGTTCAGGGCTTCCCATAGGCCAGATTTATTCTTTTGGGGTTCCAGGGTTAGTGGATTTTGTGAACCGCCCAGGCTTTGGAGTTTGGACAAAATGGGGGATTTAGTGTGTGAGATAGGGCTGCCAGTGAGAGGAATGGGGATACAGTGGGCAGGAGGTGGGTGCAGGAGGGGGATGAGGGTGTGAGGTCTGGATGGGAGGAAGAGTGCAGGAGCAGGCTGGGAGTAGGGTGTCTGGCCAGGGGGAGGAGGCAAGAGCAAGGGAAGGGGCAGTATATGGCCAGGAGAAAAGGTGCAGGAGCAAGGCAGGGTGCAGGAGCGGACTGGAAGTGGGGTGTCTGGCGAGGATGGAGGGTGCAGAAGCAGGGTGAGGGTGTGGGGTCTTCCCACGGGAGCAGGTGCATGAGGCAGCTGGAGGCCAAGGGTCTGGGCATGAGGGGCTGGGGAAGCATTTACTTGCCTTCACGCTCTGTGCTGGTCCTAGGCACCACCTCCTCCTGCTCCCATTGGTTGGATTCTGTTGGAGTGCCAGCACCAGCTTCCTGTTGGGGGGTGGAGGGGAAAGAGAGAAAGCCCCGAACCTCGCTGTGTGATTTAGCTTGTGAGGAGTAAGCACTCCTCCTCCCTTTCCCCACAAGCCAGATTGCACAGTGAGGTTCAGGGCTTTCTCTCTTCTCCCACTCCCAGTGGGAAGCTGTCACTGGCACTCCAACCACGCGAGCGGTGGAGGGGAGGCAGGAGGGCGAGGCTGCAGTGCCAGCTGGGGCTCCCCGATGTGGGAGTAGAGAGGGGAGCTGAAGTCAAGCCGCGGACCACCAGGAAAGTGGTGGCAGAGCTCCCTTACATTGACTTGGGGACCATGGAGGGTGAGCTTGCACCCTCCTGTGAACAGGCTTGGAGTGAGAAGCTGCACCCAGGATTTCAACCTCAGTTCCTTAGCACAGCACAGTAACATCACCAAGTCACTGAGCTGCCATAACAAAATCCTTTTCAAAGGAGTATCTGGACAATGAATGAATGAATTAAATGCAAACACTTTTCATATGCCAACTAAGGAAAAAACTTAATTTTTTTTTATGCTAGTGTTTAGAACAAGTCATGAGAGGGTCATGGCAAAAAAGTCATGGAAGTATCTTTAACACTTTCAACAAACTCACAGCTAGTTATTTTGATTCACCTCCATGGGCACCAGATGATACAAACTGGCAGTGGAGGCTACTCTATCACAAGAAGAATTCACCTATGGTGAAAGGCAGGATTTATTTGCAAACACCTGTCCTTGGGAGATGCATCACTTATGATCAGAAGTAGTTTCCTACCAGAGCACCTTAGGAGCTCCACCAGGAGTTGCCTGGGGAATGTGCGAAATCAATGCATTCCCAGATACTTGGCTCAGGTCCCCCTATTTGTCCAGGAGTGCCTACTTTTGCAGCACTAGGTATCCTGCAGAACAAAGTCTAGAAGCACATCAATCTGCACAACCCCAGACTTTTCAGTGTCAAGGTCCCTGACTTTTAGTTTAAACCCTTGTTTTTGTTCCCAAAGTAGCCTGACAATGATAATACAAATATCATGAACAGTGTGCATGCTGTGCTAGCATTTCAAAACGTACATTATAAATCCAGCTCTCCAACTTATTTTAAAGCCTTTGCTTCTTGATGAAAATCTTTGCACCACTGCTATCTTGTGAACCTGAAAACAAAAACTGCTCACAAAATCACCTTCTAACCCAGAGACCATCATTTCAGCCAGCGATCCCCTTCTGCTCCATGCTTTCAATTGTTGAAATAACACAGCACTGTGCCCAAAACGTAATAAATAAAAGTTAGATCAGTTTGCCTAGTGACCCAGCAACAGCTTCTTATGTTGTTGCTGCAGACAGGGGCAGATGACCATTTTGCAGGGCCCAGGGCAGCCCAATTTTGCGGGGCCACCCTTTGCCACAGCGCATGCGCGGGGCTTCTTGAAGCGCATGGCCCGGGGCGGCTGCCCCGTTCGCCCTGCCCTATATCTGCCCCTGGCTGCAGAAATACCAGAATCAGATCCCATAGCATATATCTTGCTGCTGAATACAAGACCTGGTCTACACTAGGACCTTAGTCTGAAATTAGCCCCCGAAGGTCGAATTTGTAAGTGACACATCCACACTACGAAGCCCGTTATTCCGGAATAAGGGGCTGCAGAATTTGAACTCTGTACTACTGCTTTTCATGAGGAAGAACACTATTCCCAAACTTGTAAGTCCAAAATAATGTTAGTGCGGATGCTCCAGTGCTGCTAATTCAAACTAATTGGCTTCCAAGAGGCCTCCGCAGCTCCCTAGAGTGCTTCCTGGGGCTCTGTGTGAGGTAGCACATCTACATTAAGAGAGTTTGCCACAGACTACACCTGATTCTTCCCCATAGTGATGGGAATTTGTAAAATCGGGGGCCCAAAAGTCAAATTTAGTAAATGCAAAATAATCTCCTGGTATAGACATGACTTAAGGGTATTGAACAGGCAATCCCAACAGGCCATGAAGAGGAAGAAGGCTTTGCATAGCCTACAGCAGTCACCCTTGATCCAGGAGGCGATTTTAACAGCGAGTTTGAGAAAAGCTCTGTTCATTTTTCCATTTACAATGAAAATTGGAAGCGTCAGAAAGCAAAAGTTAGGGAGCCTAGAGAAATAATCACAAAGAACATACACAAAAGACAGACATTTAGCTACAGCCTATTTTAACATTACAAATCATGTTCACTTAAAGCACTAATAATGCTCTGCCCCATATGGTACCTTCTATCACATAATCTCAAAATTCTTTACTAACAATTCTCACAATATTCCTGACAGGCAGATAGCCTCACTATGCTGCTTTAGTTTAGCCATATATAAAGATGGGATAATAGCTAACAGCCTGATGTTCAAAAATGTGTGTGCGCAGTTGTGTGCCTGGTTTGTTTCCATATACAATGACAATAATTGTTCACGTCGGTTACTTACACACAAAAATGGAATGCTATGTCCAACTGGTCACATGCATGTGCCGGTACTTGATTGGTGTGTACACCTGCGGTAACTATGCATGCAGATTAAGTGTACACTGGCGTGTGAATGCAAACTATGTGCATCCTTAAAAATAAGTTTCTAAGCAAACTGTTCAAGTTCATGCAGAAATTAAGTGGGAGAAAAAGGGCAGAGCCTAGGGACTTTGACTCCATATCTCATAGGCCAGTAGCCATTAGATTACGCTGTAGAAATACCATAATAGCAATGTGGGAAACACAAGATATTTCTAAATGTAAAGTGAAGTATTACTCTGAAACATTTTAAAAATAACCAGGGGCATGTCTACACAGCACGGCTAAAGCTGAAATAAGCTACATAACTTCACCTACATCAATTGCGTAGCTAAAGTCAAAATAGCTTATTTCGGCTTTTGGCACTCTTTACATTGCAGGAAGTCCAAGTTAGAGCACTCTTCCTCCAACTTCCTTTACTCCTCGTGAAATGAGGGTTACAGGAGTCGGAGTAAGAAGTCTTCCAGCTCAACATTATTTTGACATTATGTTGAAATAACTGCTTGTCATGTAGACGCGGACTATGTTATTTCAGAATAACGTCAGTTATATCGATATAATACTGATGTGTAGATGTACCCTGGGAGACTAGAGCTATAAGGCCATAAAGGAACAAGCAAAGAAGAAATGTGAAATGGATGTTTTCCAAAATTGAGTTTAGCAAGACTAACATCATTTCACAAATTTATTGTGAATGGACCTTTTTTTGTTTTTGGATCAGACTTGGTGCACATCCTATTCTATTTCTTTTACCATGGTCAGAATCTTTTGTGCTAAATGTCTTTGTTCCAGGTTCTAGTTTTCTCTCATTTAATCCTAGACTCTTCACTCTGTACACTCTGCACTTGACCTCTGGGTAGGAGTAAAGACAAGCAGATTAATGAGAAGCCAGAACAGCACATTAAGATATACCTATTTTAAGAGCCTTCCACTTCAAGTACCCCAAGGCACTATATACAAATAAGTCTATGCAAATCTCATTTGAACCTAATGAAAAGCTCACCGACTAGAATGTCTTAGTATGCTTGTAAACACAGATACAAAGACAGAAGATCAAATGGCATTAAGGAAAGATTTCCAAAGCCTAGGAGACATATTAACACAGGCCTTGTCACCTGCCCCCCTCTGATGCATTTAGCAATTTGCTTCAGCCTTAAAGCTTAAGTGTCTTTGGCCAGGTCAACACTATGAGTTAGGCTGACCCAGCTACATTGCTCAGAGGTGTGAAAGAGCTGTTGCAACACTTCAGCTGTACCACTTACCAGGTTTAAGTGCAGACAGTCTTTTTGAGGACCTACAGGAAATATGTCTCCTCCCCCCCCCCATACCAATGAGGCTGAGCAGGAACAGATGTCAGCTCGAGAATAGCTCCAGCTATTGGCCCATAAACCTTTCCAATGCACCTTTTAAAAATAGCTGTCCAACTTGTTCCTGCTTGTTTCTTTGGCTCCATGGCTGTGAGAAGTTCAGGTACAAGAGAATCTGTAGTGACAGAGGCTCAGCCTAGGAGCAGTAGGCTGGGGGACAGGGAGGCTGGGGGACAGGGAGAGGAGAAGAGAGGAAGGCGAGAGCGTGAGCCCTCTGCCCACATTCCACTCCATAGACCCCCAAGCTTCCTGTAGAATGCCTAGCCAGAATGCATCCTGCCCCCTCTGACCCCTTTGCACAAGGCCTCCTTGCATCAGGCCCAAACTGAACACAGCCATATGTTGCAACAGCCCCAGCTGAGATAGCACTGGGTGACTGAAGCAAGGGAGAAGCAGGAGTAACAGGCACAGGGCGTAGAGTTAGCAGAAAAGCTACCTGCACACCCGGGCTATGTCTACACTACGACTTTTGCTGGAAGAGGCAATGCAAATGATCGTTATACCTCCTTTTTTGAAACATAAGGCTCTTATGCAAAAGGGGGGTTTTGCACAAAAAGGAAATGTCCACACTGCTTGTTTTTGCGCAAAAACTGATTGGAAAAGAATATGCAAATGAAGCACGAGAAAATGCTAATCCGCACTGCATTTGCATTGCCTCTTCCGGCAAAAGTCGTAGTGTAGACGTAGCCCCAGACCCAGGGTTACCCTTACGCCAGTTTCCATGTTGCCAACTCTTCTGATTTGTCAATCATGTGAGTTTGGCCAGTCTCAGGAAGATGCAAAAAGTTTTAGGTCTGCTGGCTCACCAGAACAGCACCCTCTACTGCTGATGCTGTGGCTCTCCTAGCAGCCAAATGGTTTCAATAGAATTGACAGTCCCACTTTCTCAGCAAGGGCAGCAGTGCACCCCAGGAGGCATCTTTATGTGCTTGGGAAAATTTGATGGGCAGGGTACAGAACAGCCACTCAACCTGGGGTCCTCTAACTTGGTCAGTACTCAACTGGCCTTATGATCTCTAGAGGTACCACCCAGGAGGCAGAAATTCCATTTTGACTAACCCAGCAGTGGGCAACAGGGCCTCAGCTGGCCAGATCCAACCCACCAAGCAGGTTGATCTGGCCTGTGGATGCCTTGCCACTCCTCCGCTCCCAGGCCAATCAGGACCTAGAGACGGGGGAGCACATGAAATGACCTCCCCCGCCAGGGGCACGTGGCACTTAGAGTCTACTGCCAGGGTGGACTCTAGGCGCTGTGTGCCCCTTACAGGACAGGGGCAGGGAACAAGAGACTTCGTGCTCTCTCCTTGCCCCCAGATCAATCAAGGCCTGGGGATGGGAGGATGCACGCAGTCTCCTCCCGCCCTGCAAGTTCAGCAGCTGGCAGTTGACACTAAGGGTGTGTCTAGACTGCTGCCACGTTCTTTCAAAAGTAAATTGAAAGAACACGGCAGTTTTTTCGACAGTGGAAAAATCTCATTTTACGAGGAAGAACGCCTTTTTTCGGAAGTGCTCTTTCAAAAAAAGGCACCATGTAATGCAAACTGTGCTTTTAATGCAAACTGTGCTTTTTTGAAAGGGAGCATCCAGACTGCCTGGGTGCTCTCGTTTGAAAAAGCGGCTTGCTTTTTCGAAAGTACTGGTTGTAATCTAGACGCTCTTTTTCGAAAGAGGATTTTTTGAAAGTATCTTTTGAAAAAGCCTCTTTTGAAAGAGGTTTGCAGTCTAGACATAGCCTAAGAGTGGCGCCCCCTTGCAGGGTCTGGGCAGGTAGTGCGAGACTTTGCATATCCACTGCCACCAGGGCCTAATTGACATGGGGCATTGGGAGCTCATGAAGTCTCCTCCCACCCCCAGGGGAATGGGGAGCTTAGAGGGAACCTCCAGCTGTTCAGAAACCTGGTGGTTCTCTCTGGGGAGGGTGGGGGCAAAGACTTCACACGCTTTCCCCAGCACTAGGCCAATCAGGGTCTGTGGGCAGGGAAGCAAGGAAGTGTCCTTGCCGCACCCCTTCCAGGGCCTCCAGACTGTGCAAACACCATAGTGGTTTAAGCAAGTGTTGGTCTTTAAGAATCTGGATTAATTTATGGCAGCCATTTCCAAGGATCATACGATAGGTGTCTGGCTGGAAAGAACAACAAGGAGATGAAGAGATCCGCACATAGGAAGGAAGGTCCTGGCCACTGTTCATCTGTCAGTTCTGAGGACTGGACACTAATTCTGGACTGCACAACAAGGGGCTCACCGTGCAGCCCATGCCGACTACGGGCGTCACGGCCCCATCCAATCCGCCAGCCAGATGGAGAAGCAGAGCGCCTCTGGGGAGGGGGAAGTGTGACGATTCTCGCTGCTGGGCTGCCTGCATGCAGTCCTGGCGTGAGGAGGCCGGGTGCGAGCCAGAGGGCAGGACGCCGGCAGACGCCAGGACACTGGTCTGATGTGGTGTTGTGACATCATGGCCAGCGACTGCCGGATTCAAAAAGGCTCTGGCAGCCCCGCAAACTGGAAGGCAGAAGCCAGGTAGGGGAGGGGAAGGGGCTTGTGCTGAGGGGAGGGGGACAGGTCAGGAGAAAGGGGAAGGCACAAGGGGCAGGGGGCAGGAGAGACAAATGCCAGGGGGCCAAGTGGAGACATGCGTGGTGTTTTTTGTTTGTTTGGTTGTTTGTTTTTTGTTTTTCCTCAACAAAAATTTTTAGCTCACGCGTTCGGTATTTTTTGGGAGAGCATCCCTACTTGCGGCCCACAGCTGTTTTCTTTGGAGTAATATGGCCCTCGCTGCTTTCCGAGTTGTGCAGGTCTGCTCTAGTTCCATGCCTAAAACCCTCACTAGTATAGCAGAATCTCTAGTCCTCACGGCTGCGAAGTAACCCTTGAAAACATGATTGGAAAGTCAGGGTGCTGGTGCATCCTCCAGCCCACCATGGCTTGGGATCCCTTCCCCCCACCATCCTCCCTGGCCTTCCAAATTGAATTATAGCAGGGTGGGGGAGGTCATACAAGGCTAAGGGGAGCTGCATGGCTGGGGTCCAAGGTATCAGGGAGAAGTGGGGGAGCACCACAGGGGAAGACTAGATGTCCACAGCAAGCAGCAGTCAGAAAACTCCAGGCTGGCCACTGAGTCTTCCTCTCCTTCACCCCTACTCTCACTGCCAAGTGGTATGAGCTCCTGGGGGGAGGGGTTGAGCCAGAGCAGAGCTGCCAAGGCTGAGGCTACCTGGACTCCTCTCTGCCCCCATCACTAGGGAAAGCAGCAAGCGGGCGGGTGGAGGAGGGGCAGGGAGAAGGCAGCCCGGCTGCTGGCTCAGAGCAGTCTCTTACATACACAGCACACACCGTGCGGTGCCCCCAATATTCCAGTGCCCTGTGCAACTGCATATGTTGCAGGACAGATTGTCACCACGGGCCCTGGAGCAAGGGGGCAGGGCCTCAGGTGGAAGCAGCAGGGCAAATGGGCCCAGGGCTCTGTCACCTCTACTACTGCTGCAGCCGGAGCCCTGGAGCCCTTAGAAATCACCAGTCCCCAGGGCAACTGCTCCCTTTGTCCTGCCCTGTCAGCGGTCCCGTGTATATGCCTAGAAGTGGCCGGGTTGAAGGTAGACAATACAATGAAGTCTGCCTGAACCCACAAACAGCCTAAAATAGTAGCTGTCAGGAGAGGGAACTGACTCGTGTATTTCCATGGGTTGTTAATTTCAAGTCCCGTTGCTCTTGAAGGCTCCTCCAAGCTCATACCTGCAGAGAACGACGTGTAGCAGGAGGATCAGAGTGCAAGAGAGCAGACCCATCCCCATCCACCTATGTAGGTCAGTGGTTTTCAATCATTTTTCATTTGTGGACTCCTAAAAAATTTCAAATGGAGGTGTGGACTCCTCTGGGAATCTGAGGCATAATGGGTAGACTCCTTGGGGTCTGCAGGCCACAGGCTGAAAACTACAATTTTATGGTAATGACAACCTTTTGCAGAGTCCTCAGACATAGTCTGCACACCCGTGGGGATCCATGGACCACATCCTGATCACTGGCATTAGTACTGAGAGCATCTTCTCTGATGTCACCTCTGCCTCTCCATAGAGGAAAGGGATCCTCTGCTACCACCATTGCTACACCCAAGGGGACGGGAGCCTGCTGCTGCTGCGGGGAGAGAATGGGCTCTCCGTGTCCAGTGCTAAGATTACCTTCAGGAATGCAGTATAGCTAGTATGGAAACTTTTGCATACTCTTGGCCATATTTATGAGGCAGTTATTTGGTATCCATTTCATATTTTGTGGTTCTTATTTCAAGTGACATACTGGAACAAATTTTCAGTACCATTTGTGGAATATCAAAACAAAGTTTCAAGTTTCCACCATTTTACCAAAATATTAATTCCAGTAGGCTATCCAAAATTAGAACCACAAGGTATGAGACGGATCCCAAACAGCAGCTACATCAACATGACCAACAGTGTGACCGGATGCAAAAGTCAAATGTTGAAACCGAGTCAAGAATTTATGGGAAGAGAGCAAGAGAATGGATGAAGCTGGGATGAAATATGATCATATTTTATGCTGATGATTCACTTCGCTTCAGTTGTCCTGGACAGGAAAGATTTCAGTCCTGTAATATTTCTCAAGTGATGAAAGGAAACTCTTTTTTTAGCATGTGATTCAAGGATGACTTAAAAAATAAATAGGACTCAAAGATGTCTTCCTAACTACTAGAAGCAGAGAAAGGAGCTATTCTAGGGTATTTACCAATAAAAGTAAAAGCAGAGAAACAACAAAAAGGAAAAAGAAAGTAGCCAGTTACAAATAAAATAAGGAGGCTTGACTGTTCATGTTTTAAACAGCTGAAAGTATCCATAGCCTTCATCATCTAGCGATGGATGGACTGCTTCTCTATGTACCATTGTGATGTTGCATGTTCACTTTGAAAAATTTGGCAGGTGAGCTTCTATTCTCATCAGTATGGTACCCATTCAACTGAATGTTATTTATAGAAATATTCTAGAGTAACAAAATCAAAAGACTTGTTAGTCTTTAAAGTGCTGCATAATCCTTTCTTTTGTTTCAGCAAGACCAGACTATCACGCCTACTTCTCTATTACTATTCTAACAAAATAAAGACATTGATAGGAAGCCACCACACTTTTTATCCCCCCATATTTAAATTCACTCATATCTAAAGCACAAAATATCGGTTAACTTAGCCACATCACGCAAAACATTGCCCACAGAACTAAGAGATTAGTTTGCCAAGGGAAGAAAAAAGCATAAGAACCATGTCATCACTACAGGTTGAACCTCTCTAGGCTGGTACACTCAGGTCCAGCAACATCTTCTGGCATGATTTCAATTGGGCGGATGTCCAATTATCATGAGCATGGCCAAGTTTTCCTTCGGTCCCATAAAATTTGTTTACAGCCACCTGTCCTGGCTGTCAGTGTTCTGTGCTGTTATTTAACTCTAATTTACCCCTAAATGTCTTCTAAGAGCCCAGTAAGCAGTGGAAGTGTTGGTAATGCTGCTAGACAATATTCATCTCTCGTGGTTCGGCAAATTCTCTGGTTCAGTACCAGTTAGGTCCTGAGGGTGCCAGACTAGAAAGATTCAATCTATACTAGTTTTAGATCTAAGTTAGGAAAATACCAAATAGTTACAAATTTACTAATTCATATATTTTTCTAGTCGAAGATGAAGTTAGTTTCCAACTTCAGGCCAGACTTTTCAACTTCACTGTAACATTCCACAAATATCTGGAATTTCACAGTGCCACACTTCATTCCACTGCGGAATTTTTGGAAACATTTTGGGGGAAGGGAATCAAGGCTGGCATTTAAAATTCCTTTGTTTTCAAAATGACCTGTTATTTATACTTTTTGGAAAATTTCCTGATGTTTTATGTCTTCTCATGTTTTCCAAATGGTTTAACTATACATGCAAATTTATTTTCTCTAACTATCCATCCATGTATTTATGTGGTTTCATTACAGTACTTTCTGAGCAACTCCCAAGTACATAAAAACTGAAATAAGAAATAATAATCTCTCTTTTTTTTTTTTTGAGCTCAGCTCATAAAAGAAATAGACTGATTAGTTTATAGGAATATTTTAATATGTTGATGTGCATGAATGTGCCCAAAGAATTTATTCAAATGCATTTTGTATTTAAATGTGTAAGTGGTTCATGGCTTCATATGTCAGATAGTACCACTCTGATCATCTAAATTTGCTCCTGCATAACACACAGGCTATACAACTTCCTTGAATCAATTCACGTTTGAACTAGAGCCATAGGTATGGGAACTAGAGGTGTGTGGTGGGACAGGAGGGGAAGGAGTGCTGCAGCACCCCCTTGCTTGAAGTGGTTCTCATTATAGACAGGATTTACAGTTTGATTCCATAGCTCATAGCACTTCTATTGTAAAAATTGTTCCAGCATCCCTGATTTGAGCATAGCTTTTTGAAGTGTTGACGTCTTCATTCTTCTTGCATGCACAAGGCAAGTTCCATAGTCTAAAGTTCAGTTCCTATGAAAGTTCTGTCTCCTTGTACTCAAGAGTTCCTCTGCCCCCTTTATTAACTGTACTGATGTTCTAATTTGTTTTGGTTATGGAATTAGTTCCATAGTGGAATCTCACATGTATCAGAGATCACAAAGAGCACTTGATTTAGTTCTCACTGTTCACCCCACATTAAAGGGATACTGTTAACATGAATTATAAAACAATGGTATTTTAAATACGTAAATTTCTTACCAGACGTTTGTTACGTGAGTAGAATACAATACAGAATTTACATTTTTTTTTTTAAAGAATCAGATTTGTCCTGCACTCCTGGTAGTTTTTATCCAGCTCTTTCCAATATAGGAGAGAGTACAGACCCAAGAACAATGCCAAACATGCCCTTTCCTTCTCTATAAACACATAGTGTATACAACCTTTAGTTTCAGTTTCAACTTATCCTTTAGATCTTGGGGAAGGAAATTGTGTGTGGGCTTTCCCCATGACAGCAATGTAAACATGCTAGATCACAATTTAGGAAGTGCAACTAAGCAGAAACAAAAGACAATGAAACTGGCTGTATGCTATACATGGATGGCAAATTCAACGAGTGAAACAAGAGGAAAAATTCCAGAACTTACCTTTTTTCCTAGTCTCTTTCAGTTATAAAGTCCCATTTTCTATGTAAAAGGGTCCATTCCCAACATAACATAGCACTAACATATGGAAAATTATTCACTAAGAAAATAAATCCATGCATGTACCAGTTGCTATCCACTATAGTTAAAAACACAAACTAGAAAGCTTCAAATGCATTTACATATACCTGGAAGAATTCTCATCATAAAGTTCTGCTCCACCAACACATCACACTGTGAGGAACCTGACAACACTGATATGACAATGTACCAGGAGACTATGTCCCTTGGTAAGCAGTCATGGCTTGATTTTTATAGGTTCTGATCACTGAGGTTTCCATGAGCTGCTAGATGCTCGCACATTTGAAAGACAGACCCTTAAACGACATAGCATCAACAATAAACACAGGCAATAACAAAAGCACATCAGAGAGACAGTCATAATTGAGTGCATCAATGCAGTGGGTAAGGAAGGACTGAAAATACGGCAAGGGGGGCTGGCTACATTTGCTCCCCCACTCCAACCATTAATTTCCAGACATGTTAACATTTGACTTATTAGAAACACTGGAATTTTTGCAAAGAAAGTGTAATTTACTGTGGAGTGTCCACTGAAATACACTTTCGGTGTCAACTCTTTTTTAAAAGAGTTAGCATTTGGGAATAGACAATGTTCCTGCATCAGTTTTTGGGAAATCTGAGTGAGAGGCACTGCGCCTCTCCAATAGGCCAATTGGTTTGCATAGCTTATTTTAATATGCAAGTGACCATTTCCCATAATAACCAGACATTTTAGAATACACATCCATTTAAAAACAAAATATAACTACTTTTTAGAAGGATCACATCTGTGCCACAGAAAAAGGAGGCTGACACATGTAGGTTAGGTATCATATATGATAGGCAGTCTGACAATGTTATTTCACTGGACATTAAATGGAAAATAGACTCCTACATAAAATGAAACATGTAGTAGTAGTAGTAGGATTTGACATTGGCTCTGAGCCCCAGTTTACAAAATGTCAGTTTATATCATCTTTATTCTTCACTAAGATCTGTACTGAGACATATCTCCGGATGTAGCTGAAATAGGAAAAATAGCTCTTATGTGTATGTCTTTGACAAAAAATATGAAAGGCAGACTTACAAGGAAAATATTAATATTAAAATTACAATGTAGCACAACAGCACCAACAGACAGCCCACAAAGAGTTTGGGGTTAGTCAATGGACTTGTAGTGACTTCTCTGAAACTATGGCAATTTACACAAGCTAAGGATATTGCCTTGTAAATATTTTTTGCAAAGTAAAATGCTCAAAATAGTCACTTGGACCATGTCTACATTCCGCAAAAGATCAATGCTGGCCTGTTGATCTTCTGGAGTTCAATTTAGTGGGTGTAGTATAGACCTGATACACACTTTTCTGTTGTAGTGTAGATCAGGTCTTAGTAGTTCTAAGCAATTTATAAAACTGGATTAAACAGGATACAGAATCTAAAACACACTCATTTTTAAAAAAATAAAAAGTACCAGGATTTTGTGGGCTAAGAACTGAGTAGAGTGTAAAATGTGAATTGCACACAAAGAATTTGTGGACACCCATTAAATAGACTGTACAGGTGTGAGGTAATATCAAATATCACATCACTTAAAAATTTATAAACGTAGATCAATTCCTACTCATTGTCAGAATTTGCCATTTCTCCTATATCTAAAATAAATACTTTAAAAAAAATTAGCACACACTACAAGATGTCCCATAGAGGGAAGAGGGAGAAACTATAACAGGAAACCTGAAAATGGCAGAAGTGCTTAATGACTTCTTTGTTTTGGACGTCACCAAGAATTTGATGATGAAGGGATGCCTAACATAGTGAGTGCTAGTGGAAATGGGATAGGTTTAGAAGATAAAATTTAAAAAGAACAAGTTAAAAATTACTTAGAAAAGTTAGATGTCTTCAAGTCACCAGGGCCTGATGAAATGCAGGTAATTAAGGAATTCCACTGCAAACATCTGGAAAAAAAATAACGTGATAGGTAACAGTCAGCATGGATTTGTAAAGAAAAAAATCATGCCAAAACGATCTGATAGCTTTCTTTAATAGGATAACAAGTCTTGTGGATAAGGGAGAAGTGGTGGACGTGGTATACCAAGACTTTAGTAAGGCTTCTGATATAGTCTTGCATGACCTACTTATCAAACTAAGCAAATACAACTGAGATAGGGTTACTATCAGGTGGTGCATAACTAGCTGGATAATAACTACTCTCTGAGAATGGTTAATGGTTCACAATCATGCTGGAAGGGCATAACAAGTGGAATTCTGCAGGGGTCTGTTTTGGGACCAGTTCTGTTCAAAATCTTCATCAACAATTTAGATAATGGCATAGAGAGTACTCTTATTAAGTTTGTAGATGACACCAACCTGGGAGAGGTTACAAGTGCTTTGGAGGATAGGGTCAAAATTCAAAATGATCTCAACAAACTGGAGAAATAATCTGAGATAAATAGGATGAAGTTTAATAAGGACGAATGCAGCGTACTCCACTTAGGAAGGAACAATCCATTTCATACATACAGAATGGGAAGTGATTGTCTAGCAAGGAGTACTGCAGAAAGAAATTTAGGGGTCACAGTGGATCACAAGCTAAATACGAGTCAATAGTGTGACACTGATGCAAAACAAGCAAACATGATTCTGGGATGTACTAACAGGAGTGTTGTGAGCAAGACACGAGAAGTCATTCTTCCTCTCTGCTCTGCACTGATTAGGCCTCAATTGGAGTATTGTGTCCAGTTCTGGGCACCACATTTCAAGAAAAAAGTGGAAAAAGTGGAAAAGGTCCCAAGAAGAGGAACAAAAATGATTAAGGTCTAGAAAACATGAGCTATGAGGGAAGGCTGAAGGAACTGGGCTTGTTTAGTTTGGAAAAGAGAAGACTGAGAGGGGACATGATAGCAGTTTTCAGATATCTAAAGGGTGTCACAGGGAGTGTGCATGGGGAGGAAGGGGGAATTATTCTCCTTGGCCTCTGATGATAGGACAAGAAGCAATGGGCTTAAACTGCAGCAAGGAAGGTTTAGGTTGGACATTAAGAAGTTCTTCCTAACTGTCAGGGTGGTTAAACACTGGAATAAGTTGCCTAGGGAGGTTGCAGAATCTCCATCACTGGAGAAATTTAAGCACAGGTTAGACAGACATCTATCAGGGATGGTCTGGAGGTTGCTTGGTCCTGCCATGAGGGCAGGGGACTGGACTTGATTTCTCAAGGTCCTTTCCAGTTCTACTATTCTATGATTCTATATTGGTTTGGTTTATCTCCAAAATGTAGAATTCAGCAACTCTGTCTGTAAAGTAAGACATGAACTGGAAGAGCAGCCTAGGTATTTTCAGAGAAATGAGTATTCAGATAATAAAATAGGGGAGTATTAATAGGGGAGATTTTCAGAGAGACAAATGTAAATCAGAGGACTAATTCCCAGGAACTTTCAGTGGGAGTTAGGTATCTAACTGCCATTTGTACCTTTGACAGCCTTTTCTATATCTCTGGTCATCTCTCCTGGGATGTGAAATAGATGGAGAATTTAATAACTAAACATAATAATTTGCACATAATTTATATTCGCAAAATGTAAGAAAAACACTCACTGCTATTAATCCTCTCTTGTCAGGCATTAATTTCCAACCCTGGACTGAATGCCACAATAATTTGACCTTATAACTCCTCATAAAGACTTAAGAAATCTATATACTCAAAGCCTATAAGGAGCTCCAAAAGTTGAATATCACTGATGCAAAACAAAAAAAGGATTTGGGGAATTACATTTTATGCAGTACGTGCTCCCCTCTCACTACCTAGATAAACTACCCAGATAAGGAAGTACAATCTATAATCTGTAACTGTGCAGCCTCATTGCAGACAGCAGTGTTCTCTCCACAATACCAATCATTCTGGACATGATAGGAAAAAGGTAGGAAAAAGGTTAATTCCTCTATGAAACAGTTACTTCCTTACTCTTTGCTGATGATGGAAGTCTCATAACATGTAGAACAGAGGAAAATACAATATGACAATTGAAGGCTAATTATCTTTATCTAGCAATCCGAAACCCAGGTGTTCTGAGTCAGAGAAAAATGACTGAGAAAAATCTGGGGCTCAACAAGTAGATGTGAACCATCACTCTTTGACTGTACCCTAAGGCTCAGTGTGGCTGAAGCAAGAGATAGCACATTTTGCTCCTGCCTTCATGGACAAAGCTAAATGGTGGAATAATTTCGCTTAAAAAATATCATGCCTTATGCTCTGATCCAATCTCACTGAAACCAACAGGAGTCTTCCCCTTGATTTCAGTAGTTACTGAGTCAGACTTTTACACCAGGTCTCAAGTGTGCTATTTTAAAATCACTGAATTACAGATGTGAAAGGTGTCCCGCCCATCTCTCAGCATGCAGATTTGCTCCTTAGTCTTTAGTAGAGCTGTCAACGACTAGTTGACTATCTGATAAGCAAATGCTAGTTGCTTCCCCACTCTTGCTGCCTTCAGAGAGAGGCAGCAAGGGAGGGGGAGAGAAGAGGATGCTTCAAAGCGGCAGAGCCACATGCAGCCCAGGGCAAGCTGGGGACTCCCCTGCTGACCCTGGGCTCCATGTGGCGCTGCCGCTTTGAAATGCCACGTGGAGCCTGACGCAGGGAGCACAGGGCCAGTGGGGGACTGCTTGTGTCCCGTGCTGGCCCTGGGCTCCCCACAGTGCTTTTGCCTTTGAAGTGTAGCAACAGCCCTAGGGAGGTGGAGATACCCTTATCGACTAATTGAATAATCGATGCAAATTGCATCAACTACTCAATTAGCCAATTAATCTAAATTTAACATCCCGAGTTTTTAGAGCAGTGATTGGCAACATAGGCTAATGAGTGTCCCTCCATCTCACTGGGCAGCAAGATTGTCATAACCAAAACGGTCGCTTGGGATAGGGTAGTTTTGCTAACTGTGCATGTGTGCCTAGAATTTGCTAGGTGTGCCAAATGAACCATAGCAGCACTTAGATTGCATGCAGAGGGAGTTCATGGCTCTGCCAGTGAATTACGTGTGCAATGAACACACACCTCTTTTCATATGCCCTTGCATTACAAGCATATCACGTCAATAATGCCGGTAGAAAAAATGCCATCTGGATGTAAACCAGCTGCATCTGGCAATCCTGCATGTGGACAACAGTAAACAAAATGCCTTGCAGGCCACACATGGAACCCTGATGAGCTGCAGGTTTCCCACCACAGTTTTAGAGTATATTTTCTGGCATTTTGCTCAGCCAAGCTTTTTTTTTTTTCCTTGGAAGATTATTCTACCTCTATCTTGGGGGCAGACTTCAGCAGCCCAATACATCTCTGCACCATGTAGTTTTTCCTGACATTTATCCTAATTTCCCCTGCCTTTTTCAGTTTTGTAACACTTATACTTCAACACATCATCCAAATAATCCCTCTCCATTCTGGGAGTTTAGCTTGTTATCAAGACCTTGGTACCACCATGCTCTCTCAGATAAAATATACTTATTTAGCTCTCTTAATCTGTCCTCATAAATCTCCTCAAGCATATTCATTATTTTTGTTACTCTTCTTGGGACTCCAATCTGCAGAGCCATAGACAGGATATAGAAGAAATATATTAATAGTACAAACACTGGAATAGTGTGTCCAATTCTTGGTGCAACATTTCAGGAACAATGTGGACAAATAGGAGAAGGTTCGGAAAAGAGCAACAAAAACTGATTAAAGGTGTAGAAAACATGGAAGATTGAAATAAATAGGTTTGTTTAGTATGGAAAAGAAAAGACTGAAAGGGGACGCAATAACAGCTTTCAAGTACTTAGAAGATCGTTACAAGGAGGAGGGAGAAAAATCTATTCTCCTTAACCTCTGAAGATAGGACAAGAAACAATGGGCTTAAATTGCAGCAAAGAAGGTTTAGGTTAGACATTAGGAAAAAATTCCTGTCAGGATGGTTAAACATTAGAATAAATTGCCAAGCGAGGTTGTGGAATCTCTATCATTGAAGATATTTAAGAGCAGGCTGGATAGATATCTATCACGAATGGTCTAGATGAGTGCAGAGGACTGCACTTGACCTTTGAGTTCTATGATTCTATACACTGCTGATGGAAATCAAAGACATACAGCACCAGAATAAAACTGAGAATTTTCAGTACAGACCAACTCAGTACTTAACTTACAGCTGTGAGAGCTGGAGATCTACTAAAATGTTAGAAAAGTAGAAACTTTCGAAAATAAGTGCCTACCAGAGATTCTGGGAATGGGTTGGAAGACTTAATCAACCAAGAAAGCTGAGAAATTACTAACCAGCAGCTTGTTTTCATCAGCATCTGAAGAAAATAGTGGAAGTATTTAGGGCGCATATTCTGGTTGCCGACACACAAATGGCTACCTGAAAATGTCAAGTGAAACCAACTATTGTGAAGAAACGAGGGCATCCAAGAGAAACTTTAAGCACTGTCCTTGGGAATGAGGGCAGAACAGATCATCTCAATACCCTAGGGAATAAAAGAAAGCATAAGCAAATGACACAGAGGAATGGAAGAAACAACTTTCTACCTTTTGCACCAACACCGATATGGGACGAACATAATGTAATGTGTATAACTGATCCTTTTTGTTACTCTTCTCAAGCAGAACCTAAGGATCAATTGCAGCCCTATGCGTTTGTATGAATGTGTGTATAGCTAAGAGCAGAAAAATACCCTGAAACTTCAAATAGTTTGTTTGTTGGGTTTTCATTTAATTCAGGAACCAGTCAGGCAAAGTGTCTGAGAGTTATTTGTAAAACCTCCTCTAGTTTTCCTCTTTCTTTAAAAGAATCAGTTGGGTTGAACATCACCATTCCAAAACAGTTTGCTTTCTGTCTCTCATATAGATCTATCTTAATCTAATCTGGATTATTAAAATCCACCAAACAGACTATTTCCCAGACACAGATATGTTCATTTGCATATCATTAGTCTTTTTTCTTCTTGATCACAATGGATCATAGTCTTTAAATATGTTATATCACCGTTTTAAAAAGATAAGAACCATGTTTAGTTTTAACCCATTCCACTGGCATACTAGAGAAGTTGGAAAAAGGTTAAGAGGATCTAAAAGCATTATAAACAGATTTACATGGGGAACATGATATTGTGACAATCAACTAGTAGTTTCAGAATGTAATTTAAGAATAAGAGATTAGTACGGAGTAGTTTGAGTTTCAAACAGTGGGGCATCATTACATTTAGAAACATTAAACATGTTGAAGTGTTTAATAGTTTATCCATAGGTTGTTTAACCTCCTTTCAGTCTTGTGGATGTGACTAATTCTTGATGCAGTTAAAAATCATTTGAAAACAGACTTACAAATCCAGACCCATAACATGGATGCCACCAAGCACAGCTTACCACTTTCCCATTCTGGAAGGTGCAGTACTGGTGGCCTAGGTTTGGGAATGACACTTGCCATTTTCATTAATCTTTTGCTGCAAGCATTGTGGAGCTCCTGCTCTTAACCCTTCCTTCCAGGTAGTTTCCGGAGGGTTAGTTTCCAGCTATAGAGCTCATGCCTGGAAATGTGACTTCCTATACAATGGACTTACAAGATAATGTAGCTCTGTATCATGGTTAACTATTAATTTTTTGCATCAAAGGATTAAATACAGTTTTTTCATCTCAGTTATTCACAAGTGATTCAACACTTTTTTAAAAAAAAAACTCTCCTGTGTGATCTCATTTTTTAATTTAATTTTTTGTAAAGAAGAATTTTAAGATTATTCTACTCTACAATTAGCAGAAAAAAAGGCTTCCTGCCAGAGGTGAAAGGAACTTAATTTTCTCACAGGTACTCTCCTATTGCAATTTGGGTCCCTGCCGGCTCTCTAAATAACTCTTTGCTGGCTTTTACTACAGTTCAGCTGATTCTTCCTGGAGCTGTGCACTGGGGCACACCCCCTTACCTTCACCTCTGCTACTTGGGGCAGGCCTCAAGGTGTGGATTTAGGAAAATTAACTGCAAAGGAAACCAAGAATT
Organism: Pelodiscus sinensis; assembly: GCF_052426305.1. Taxonomy (NCBI): domain Eukaryota; kingdom Metazoa; phylum Chordata; order Testudines; family Trionychidae; genus Pelodiscus; species Pelodiscus sinensis. The sequence goes on along the minus strand of NC_143053.1, from coordinate 191,511,203 downwards.
CCTAACTTGATCATAGAGTTCACTCTCAATTTACCATACAAAAACTGCAATTTATGCTTTAATCAGGAATCTGTTAAGTTCCACACAACTTCAGTGTTGCTTTCTGTGTTAAGGGTCACAGAGTTCTGAGAAGGATTTTCCTGATTTCTGTGTTACTTTGGTGCAGAAAATATACTGCTACTTATGATGCACGCAGAGGATTAAATGGTAGGTATTTATTAGGTTATTTTTTCTTCTGCAATTTTATGTTTTTATCTTTCTTAGGGTTTTTTTGGTGAGTAATAAATCAATGAACATTCTGATTGTAGAGGAAGGTAGATATTTTTATATTAACTCCCAGAAAAGAGTTTCATGGAATGAGAGTAAGGCAAATGCTGCTGATAGTTTTATTCTGATCCACAGGAGAGAGCAGAAAGAGTTTGAGAGACTCTGGCACATGAGAAAATTAAAGAACAAGTAAACAGGATCTAAGATTTCTTATTACTGTAGTTGGAAAAAGACAGACATACGTTTTGGAATGGAAATCCATCGACCACATGAAAAAATTTGCACAGATTCAGACAGACATCATATTTCTATCCAAGTGCAAAAAGATGGACATCATACCCAAAGGACTGAAAGTGAACAACCCGTTAAGATCAACATACTGTACTGACTACAGTGAGAGACTCTGCTTCACACTATCCAAGAAATTAAGGAACCACCTGATAAGTATCTTATACAAGAAACAGAAAAACATCAAGAATGACATATCTAACCTAGAGATTCTCATCTCAAGACAAACATCTACACTGACTAACACCTTACAAGACTTTTGTTCCACCAGACAAGAAATCTACTATACACACTTCTACTCCGTACAACAAAGAAAAAAGACAAACTTTCTAAACTGCTCCACACCCCAGGCTACAACAGCAACTACCGCAACCCACTGGATAATATTGTTAACCTCTCTAGCTACAAACTCAACCCAGCAGAAGAGTCTGTCTTATCCTGAGGTCTCTCTTTCTGCCCCACCTCCCCCACGAACTGGATTCAATTTTGTGGTGACCTTGAGGTTTTCTTTCGCCGCCTCCGCCTATGAGAATATTTCTAAACTACCAATGAACATCAATCTGACCAACCAGATCCCCCCTACCAACACCAAAGGAAAAATAATTCTATATGGACTCCCCCTGACGGTTGGAATTACAAAGCTTCCACAACAACGCACAGACTGACATTCACAAATGACAACAAGCGACACAATCTCAGCCGTGCTGAACACTATGCTATCCAGAGGCTCACAAACAACCCGGACATTATAATCAAACCAGCTGACAAAGGAGGTGCTGTGGTCATTATGAATAAGGCCGACTATAACCAGAAGGCAACCAGACAACTCTCCAACACCACATTTTACAGACCTCTCTCCTCTGATCCTACTTCAGAATACCCAAAGAAGCTACACTGTCTCCTTAAAGAACTCCCTACATCTACTTGGGACCAAATCCACACAGAAACACCTTCTGAACTCGACCAGGATTGTTCTATCTGCTTCTCAAAATCCATAAACCTGGACTCCCCGGATGTCCCATCATCTCAGGTATCGGCATGCTCACTACTGGTTTATCCAGCTATGTAGACTCTTCTCAAACCCTACGCAACCAACGCTCCCAGTTATCTCTGAGATACTACTGACTTCCTGAGAAAACTACAAAACATCTATAACCTCCCCGATAACACCATCCTTGCTACCATGAATGTAGAAGCTCTATATACCAACATCCCACATGAAGACGGATTACAAGCAATTAGAAAAACTATCCCAGAGGACACCACTGCCAATCTGTCAGCAGACCTATGTAACTTTGTTCTCACCCACAATTATTTCCAATTTGAGGACAACTTATACCTCCAGATCAGCGGCACAGCCATGGGCACCCGCATGGCCCCATAGTATGCTAACATCTTATGGCTGACTTAGAACATTTCCTCATATCCCATCCCCTTTTACTCATTCTCTACTTATGCTACGTCGATGACATCTTTATGATCTGGACCCATGGCCAAGAAACACTGGAGGCATTCCACAGAGACTAACAACCTACACCCCACCATCAATCTCAGCCTGGACCATTCTACACAAGAGATCCATTTCCTGGACACCACAGTACAAATCACCAATGGTAAATTAGATACCATTCTCTACAGAAAACACACTGACTCATACAGTTATTTAGATGCCTCCAGCTCCCATCCAGAACACACCATACGATCCATCGTCTATAGCCAAGCCCTTTGATACAACTGCATCTGCTCTAATCCCACTGACAGAGACCAGAAACTTCAGGATTTCTAACAAACATTTATAAACCTCAATTACCCACAAATAAAATAAAACAAATTGAAAGAGCCAGACGAATACCCAGAAGCCATCTATTTCAAGACCGATTCAAGAAAACAAACAATACAACACCACTTGTCAACACCTATAGCCCCCAACTTATACCCGTCCAACACATTATCAATAAACTACAACCTATACTGCAACAGGATACTACACTCCGAGAGGCTCTGGGAGACAGACCCATAGTCTCCTACAGACAACCACCTAACCTCAAGATGATTCTTACCAACAACCACAGGACATACCACAATAATACCAACCCTGGAACTTTCCCTTGCAATAAACCCCGTTGCCAGCTTTGTCCACATATTTACTCTGCTGACACCATTATTGGACCTAACCAATTCAGTTATAAGATCAAGAACACATATTCCTGCTCATCCAGAAATATAACTTACGCCATCATGTGCCAACAGTGTTCGTCTGCTATGTACATTGGACAAAGTCTCAGACACTTCGCCAAAGAATCAATGCACACAAAACAGATATCAGACATTGTCACAAAGAAAAAACAGTTTCTTGCCATTTCAACTAGAAAGAACATTGTCTCAATGACTTGACTACCTGCATCCTGTTTCAAAGACATTTTAACACAAGATTACAAAAAGAGAAATCTCTGAACTGTCATTCATGCTTAAATTTGATACTTTACGACTGGGTCTCAACAAAAATGCTAATTACCTTACCCATTACAAAGATAACTTCCCCAATTATCACCTCTAATATCATTAGCTCACAGACATTAATCTCCCCCCTCCTCCCCCACATTCCCCTCTGTTCTGAAATTTGATTTGTCCTTTTTATGTGTGTTCACTTTTTTCGATTGCATCCCTTTGGTATAATATGGTCATGCCAATTTTCTTCCACAATTTGATCTGAGGAAGTGGGTCTGGCCCACGAAAGCTCATTAACCTATAAACTATCTTGTTAGTCTTTAAAGTGCTACATAATCCTGTCTTTTGATACAGCACAGGAGAACACAGCTATACAATGGCTGGCTGCTTAGGGCAGCATTTACTTATTTCTACATGCATAAAGGACTAGCAGCTCCTGAAAAGGTGTTCTGGGAAAAACTCTTAGAACTGAAAAGTGCAACTGCAACCCTGCTGAGGAATCAGCATTTGTGTGTAACAGCCCATATGGGCCCTAGTTGGTAACCTGACCCAAAACCCATTATAGTCAAAGGAAAGACTCTCACAGACAAGTGGTATTAAATGGAAAAATAGACTGTCACCCTTAGCTAATGTCATCGCCTTTCCCCCCCCCCCCAAAAAAAAAATTAGCAGGGAGAGGAAAGTATTAATATTGACTACTGTTTATTTTATAAAAATAAGCTATCCAATCATGCTAAGAAAATGTAATTAGATATGTACTATTCTAGCATGGCTGTGATTTACAGATATATTTTGCCATCTAGTAAATTGCATACTTGGTAAAATTACATGTTCATTGGAGCTATGTTTTGATTTTGGCAAAACATCAGTCACTGTGTTTTGGTTTTGCCAGCACAGGTAGAGTCTTGCCTAGTTCTGTGTTGTTTCCGGATGCATTATCAGTGAAATTTATGAAGCAGCAGTGCAAGATTCTAAAATTTTCCTACACAAATTTAATAGAAGCTTGTTAGTTTGCACACCAACCACTTCTCAGAAAAGATATAATAGCAAAATGTTATAGTTCAATCTCATGTTGCTAAGACTTCAGTCCTTCTACAGTTTAGCAAATAATTTATTACACCTGTCAAATCATTGACTAATGTACATTTGGTGCTCCAGTATACTATTTTCACCATTTGCCTAATCCATTTACAAAATCCGGTAATTTGCAACGTGTCTCCCATGCCGTGATGTAAATTAGAAAGGTCTTAAACTCTGACAAGAGAGAGCAACTGGACTAAAAAAATCCAGGACGACACAGGAGAGTGATTAAAGGAAGAATATGGTATCCAAGGTGAATTAAATCAAAGGCCACAGAGGAGAAAATGAAAACAAGAGAACAGAAGTTAGCTGCATGGATGATGATGAACAAGAATGACTTAAAAGCATGTGCAGAATTCAGCACAGGAATTCAGCACAGGATCATCAGCAATTTCTAGATTGCCTGCCTCTGAACTCTAAGGATATGTATATGCTGCAATTACATACCCATGTCTGGCTTGTGCCAGCTGACTCAGGCTCAAGGAGATGGGGCTGTTGAATTGCAGTGTAGACATTGCAAATTAAGCTGCATTCCGAGCCCTGGAACCCTTTTACCTCACAGAGTCCCAGAGCTCGGGCTTCAGCCCAAGCCCAGACGTCTAGCCTACAATTAAATAGTCCCTTAGCCTGAGTCATGCTTGCACAGGCAGTGGCAAGTTTTTAATTTCAGTGTAGACATACCCCCAGGAACATTGGGTGGGGTGCCAGGGAGTTGCTAAAGACTTAATGGTACTGAGAACATTCAATGGATAGTCACGCTCCCGCAATCTCTCATCTACCCACTTGCCCACGCAATGTGGTTATTCGTACACTTGAAATTGCACTTGAATTCAAGCCTTGGCCACATTTTCATGCAGTTCTGTGAATGGTGGCAGATTACTTTTGTTCAGAAGTGATTTCTGGTTGCCACCTGATAGGGTGCAGTAGCCTGAAATATGTTTTAGTAGAAGGGTACTTGCAGGTGGACAATAGAGGGGAAGCTGAAGTTGCTGCTTTGTAAAATGAGAGGAACAGAAGCTTGCCCTTCCACTGTGCCCATAAATTAAGAGCATTCTGCCATTACCAAGAGGAGAACAGAACTCGTGCTCCCTTTGTTTCCACACAATGCACAGGAATGCATCAGAGTAAAGAAAACATGCTAAAGCGGTATGCCAATCTCCTATGCCAACAATAAATTAATCTGTTTGCTGTTAGTCAATTTTAAGAAGTTGTGCCGTGAAAGCTCCTTTAATAAAGAGCGCTGTAGAAATGCAAATCTCTCTCATGGCCGTAGCACAAGTCCTGGACCAGTCTATCACTGCTGCAGCTAGATTCATCTTTCAAAGATGAATCTTCTGATGCACTGGAATTACTTCAGTACTTCCTTGCTACAACAACTACAGAGCTGGACTCAATGGCTAAATATACTTTACTGGTTTCTTGTTTCATAAAAAACATAAAAAGTTAATTTCCTATTTAGCAAAGAGAGAACATGCCAGCTGATCTACTTCTTTCAATGCAGCAAAACTCCACTGAATCGTGACGAGATTCAGTGTTATATAACAGTGAACACAATTTTCTTAATCTCATTTGAACAGACATTCTAAATAAAGAGTACGCATCAAAGTATTCTTCCACCACTGACCCATGTCTAACCCAGTACAGGCAGTCCCCGGGTTACGTACAAGATAGGGACTGTAGGTTTGTTCTTAAGTTGAATTTGTATGTAAGTCGGAACTGGTTCATATTGTAGGGGAAACTCTAGCCAAACATTTTTTTTAGTTTTGGATAGCATAGGGAAAGGTTAACTCCCCTCTAATGTTTGTTTTGCTGTCTGTTCCCCTGTTCAGAAGATTTCACATCTATTTCTGTCCCTGTGACAAACTCAGGACTAAAGGAGTAACTCATCAAATACCAAACAGCTCTGCACCATGCTTTGAGCTAATAGCTTTATTTCCACACACCACCCAGGGTTCTAGGAGGAGGGTCCTTTTTTTGCTAACACAATGAGGCCAGCACTTTGTTTGTTTTGGTGGAGTCTTTGTTTGCCCAGGGAGCCCAGCATGTATAGGGGGAGGAGGGGTGGAGAGGCTGCTTTTGTCTGCTGTTCGGCAGCCTGTTGCTCAGGGGAGGGGGCAGCCTGTTGCTGGCAGGGGGGGAGGGGGGAGGCGTGCAGGATGCGAGGCCGTGGGGGGGGGGGGGGGGAGAGCGGGCGTGGGGAGGCACTTTTCCTCTGCCCGGCAGCTCTGCGGGATCCCTGTCCCTGTGGCCAGCTGCTGCAGGCAGAGGCCAGTTGGAGGCGGCCGAAGAGGAGGAGGAGGTGGATTCTAGGACCCAGGTGAGCGAGCCCCGGGGACGCGCTTTTGTCTGTTCGGCAGCCTGTTGCTCAAGGGAGGGGGCAGCCTGTTGCTGGCAGGGGGGTGGGAGGGGCAGCGGGCGTGGGGAGGCACTTTTCCTCTGCCAGGCAGCTCTGCGGGACCCCAGTCGGAGCCGGCCCGAGGAGGAGGAGGAGGATCCTAGGACCCAGGTGAGCGAGCCCCGGGAATGCTGCTGCGCATGTGCAGGAGTTGCCTCACCCCGTTCGTATCTAGGGATCTGACGTAAGTCGGATCCACGTAAGTCGGGGACTGCCTGTATATGAACTAGAAAGAGGCACATTTATTTGAAGATGCAAAGGTGTTACCTAAAGAAAGTACAGAACTGTCTATGGAGACTGGAAATTATGTAAACAAAGCCCACAAAATAAGATTTTCAATAGTTTTTAAACTCAGTCACAGTATCTTCAATCTTTTTATTATGATTACAAAAAGCTGGGCCAGCAGTTCATTTGCAATGAGTCACAAGAGCACCCCAGACCAAAACTCAACCGCATTTCACTTTCAATTATTTTTGAGTGCAGTTATGCTCCAAGAGTAATACTATTTGCAAACACCAAAAATGCCATCTAAGATCCTTCACGATTTTCTCAATTAATTGCCCCACATCATATACCATTGTCCAGTAGAATCATTTTTTTATTTCATCATGAAGACTAACTTATATTAAATTCCTCTGATATTAATTTTCCTTCAGAAAGAAGCAGTAACAATTTCATGTCTCAAATAAATGGGATAATGGATCCAGCAATTCCCTGTCATTGAACATGCAAAAATGCATTCAGAATTAAGATGCCATTTTCAGAACTGAGATATCCTTTAACAGTGATGGTGGGAGTAACTGATGATGAGGGGTCTATTCTAAACTGATTCTTTGCTCCCCCCAACTTTTTATTCCTATTTCTTTCTCTTTTCAGTGTTATAAATAGGTTGTCACATTTTCCCATTTGAATATCAACAAATTATAATGCTACAGTATCTTCTAGTAAATGCCAGAAAGTTTTGTTTTCCACCAAACATAGAAAACCCCTCAGCCATTTGCAGGAAGAACCCACTAGAGTTAACCAAATGCAAATTAAACTGTCCTTACCAACCGCGCATCCTTCCTTGTTTATAAAATGCTGGTTGTGTTTGCCCACAAGTCCAAGTAGTTAAAAACACTATGCAGTGGGCTTTCAGTCATGCCTGAAGTCAAGAGAAGTTTTTCTACTGACTTCACTGGTCTTTGGACCATGCCCCACATGAAGAACTAAATAATTTCTAGTTTGCTATGTAATTATTCTGATATCTACTATTGTGACAATGGTACTGATAAAACCTTGTTCATTTAACCAGGGATGTAATAGTGTAATCAATTAATCGATTAACCAATAAGCAAAAGCTTATCAGTTAATGCTATAGACTAATTGCATCACGCCCCCTGCACTTGCCAGTACATTTTTTTAGCAGGCTGGCCTATAGCCTGGCTCAGTCCTGCCTTGCGCTAGGTCCGGGACCTACCCCTGCTGCGGCTCTGCATTTAAAGTGTATTAGGAGCCAGGTGGGCAGGCAGCCAATCTCAGTTCCGGCTCACACCAGGTCCAGGAGTTCAGACACCTCCCCAGACAGAGGCTGCTTCCACCCTTCACTGCTGCCTCTGATACTCTGAGGCCACCCCACTCTGCCATCCTGCTTTGCTGTATCAGAGGCAGCAGCACCGGGTGACAGGCAGCCGGTCTGTGAGGGAAGCTGATTTTTAAACTGGTACAGAGGCAGTAGCGCGGCGTGGCAGGGGGCTCCTCGGGAGAGAGGCCAGAGCACACTGACTGCCGGCCCTACCCCTGGGGACTATAGAATAGTTCAGTAACCAAGAAGAATTCATGAGGTAAATCACTATTCAAGTAACCAATATTTAACATCCCTACATTTAACATACATTTTGAAGACATACTGGCTATGTCTAGACTGGCATGATTTTCCGCAAATGCTTTTAACGGAAAAGTTTTTCCATTAAAAGCACTTGCGGAAAAGAGCATCTAGATTGGCATGGACGCTTTTCCGAAAAAAGCCCTTTTTGCGGAAAAGCGCCCGTGCCAATCTAGACGCGGTTTTGCGCAAGAAAGCCCCCATCGCCATTTTCGCCATCGGGGCTTTTTTGCGCAAAACAGTTTTTAGCTGTCTACACTGGCCCTCTTGTGCAAAAACATTTCCGGAAAAGGGCTTTTGCCTGAACGGGAACGTCAAAGCATTTGCGCAAGAAGCACTGATTTTGGACACTAGAACGTCAGTGCTTTTGCGCAAAATCAAGCGGCCAGTGTAGACAGCTGACAAGTTTTTGCACAAAAGCAGCCGCTTTTGCGGAAAAACTTGCCAGTCTAGACGCAACCACTGTGTATGAAAAGAGTATGAATGACTAACAATAGTCAATACTGGTCAGTGAAAAGCTAGTCAGACAATTAACATTTCTAAAACTAAGAGAGACAAGTAGGTGCAGCAATATCTTTTATTGGACCAACTGTGGAAGGGACAAGCTTTTGAGCTACACAGGAAAGAGTGTTTCTTCCATCCACAGAGGTTAGTCCAATAAAAGATGCTATTCACCTATCCTGTCACTTGCATGTCCTGAGACTAACAAGAAAATAACACTGCCAACAATGATCTATAAAAATATATACTTTAAAAAAGTCATTCTATGTTTGCCTCAATCACTTTCAGCACATTTATACTTGAGTCACCACTAGCCTAGAACTCTTCTCCACTTCTTCCCTCCCATCATCTATCATGGAGTCATGAGACTCATCTCTATAAACAAACCAAACAAACCAAACAACTTAATTCCTGAGCGCTCTCCAATTTCTTTCAGTCTTATTCCATAATTTGTCTTCCATTATCTGAAGCTTACTGGTGGAAGGTTGCAGGGGTCGTCGCTCTTCGCCCCCTTTCCCCCGCCACTCTCCCAATGTATTTCACCTCACTAACATTATTTTCCAATACCAAAAGTGATGGTGCTTTAGACAACTTGTTAGATACCTTTTTCTCATTTAATCTGCAGTGGTCACCATTAAACATCAACATTTACCAAATATTGGTACCTGGCATAGAGTAAAATGTTTCTGTGTGTCTCTGAACTTACAAGAAGTAAACAACTTCATTATGTTGTATACATGGATTCTGGCACTGTACCAGACTTACCCCACTGCAAAAGCACTGTTAATATGTACTTTTATTCTTGATGACCATGGTCCCAGGAAAAGAATAAGAGTGATCATTTACAGAACCTTTTGATAGTTCAGAAGGCATGCATGTTGAAATACAATGGTCAAGTCATCTGATCCCCTGGGCCTCCCTCTGGAATGCCCCTTCACAGAAGATTTGCAGAACGGCCTTTGAAGCAGATCCAGAATTGGAGTAGAAAATTTTTTTCCTTGATTTTTTTGGTTCTCACATAGAGCAGCCCACCAGTCAGAATTTTGCAGATAGCTTTAGATTATTGTTTGTTATTGCATACTGCTCAAAATAATATAAATTCCTTCCATTGATGCTATATCATCTAGGTACAACAGTATGCATTAAGGACAAAGGACTTGATTTCTTCTAATCTCTCTATTTTCCACCATCATGACTCCAGTAAAGTTACTCCTGGTTTAAGTAGGATCAGAATCAGGTCTACAGCATCAGTTTGACTTTTGAATTTCCTTGCTTTTATTATTTAGGTCACATTTTCAGTATTATTGTAGAAAAGCTTTTGTATGAAATATAAATGACATTTAAGAAAAAAGTGCTTGGATATTAAAGTTTATATATAATGTACGTTTATAGATGAGCCTACCATGTTAATAGAAAAGATTCAGAGCCCTATATATTTATGCATCTGGTTCCCTTTGGATAGTAAATACATTTTTTCTTCAATAGAACATAAGAACGGCCATTCTGGGTCAGACCAAAAGTCTGCTGACAGTGGCCAGCACCAGGTGCCCCAGAGAGGGTGGACCGAAGACAATGATCAAGCGATTTGTCTCCTGACATCCTTCTCCAGCCTCTGACAAACAGAGGCCAGGGATACCACTTCTATCCCCTGGCTAATAGCCTTTTATGGACCTAACCTCCATGAAATTATCTAGCTTCTCTTTAAACTCTGTCACAGTCCTAGCCTTCACAGCCTCCTCTGGCAAGGAGTTCCACAGGTTGACTACACAGTGTATAAAGAAGAACTTTCTTTTATTAGTTTTAAATCTGCTACCCATTAATTTCATTTGGTGTCCTCTAGTTCTTCTATTATGGGAACTAATAAATAACTTTTCTTTATCTGCCCTCTCCAAACCACTCATGATTTTATATACCTCTATCGTATCCCCCCTCAATCCCTCTTTTCTAAACTGAAAAGTCCCAGTCGCTTTAACCTCTCTTCATATGGGACCTGTTCCAAACCCCTAATCATTTTAGTTGCCCTTTTCTGAACCCTCTCCAAGGCCAAAATACCTTTTTTGAGGGGAGGAGACCACATCTGTACACAGTATTCAAGATGTGGGCGTACCATAGTTTTATACAGGGGCAGTAAGATATTCTGGGTCTTATTTTCTATCCCTTTCTTAATAATTCCTAGCATCCTATTTGCCTTTTTGACCGCCATTGCACACTGTGTGGAAGTTTTCAGAGAATTATCCACGATCACTCCAAGATCTCTCTCCTGATTTGTCATAGCCAAATTAGCCCCCATCATACTGTACGTATAGTTGGGGTTATTTTTCCCGATGTGCATTACTTTACACTTAGCCACATTAAATTTCATTTGCCATTTTGTTGCCCAATCACTGAGTTTGGTAAGATCTTTTTGGAGTCCCTCACAGTCTGCTTCTGTCTTGACTATCCTAAACAGTTTGGTATCATCTGCAAACTTTACCACCTCACTGCTTACCCCTTTCTTCAGATCATTTATGAATAAGTTGAAAAGGATTGGTCCCAGGACTGAACGTTGGGGGACACCATTAGTTACTCCTCTCCACTCTGAAAATTTACCATTTATTCCTACCCTTTGTTTCCTGTCTTTTAACCAGTTCTCAGTCCAAGAAAGGACCTTCCCTCTTATCCCATGGCCATGTAATTTATACAAGAGCCTTTGGTGAGGGACCTTGTCAAAGGCTTTCTGAAAATCTAAGTATACTATATCTACTGGATCCCCCTTGCCTGCATATTTGTTAACCCTTCAAAGACTTCTAATAGATTAGTAAGACATGGTTTCCCTTTACAGAAACCATGTTGACTTTTGTCCAACAAATTATGTTTTTCTACATGCCTCACAATTTTATTCTTTACTACCATTTCGACTAATTTGCCCAGGTACTGAAGTCAGACTTACCGGTCTGTAATTGCCAGGATCGCCTCTAGAGCCCTTTTTAAATATTGGTGTCACGTTGGCTACCTTCCAGTCATTAGGTACGGAAGCCGATTTAAAGGATAGGTTACAAACCACAGATAATAGTTCAGCAATTTCCCATTTGAGTTCTTTTAGAACCCTTGGATTAATGCCATCCGGTCCCGGTGATTTGTTAATGTTAAGTTTTTCTATTTGTTCCAAAACCTCCTCTAATGACACTTCAATCCAGGACAGTTCCTCAGATTCATCACCCACAAAGGACGATACAGATTTGGGAATCTCCCTAACGTCCTCAGCCGTGAAGACTGAAGCAAAGAAATCATTTAGTTTCTCCGCAATGGCTTTATCGTCCTTCATTGCTCCTTTTATATCTTGATCGTTTAGGGGACCCATGGGTTTTTTAGCAGGCTTCCTGCTTCTAATGTACTTAAAAACATTTTGTTATTTCTTTTTGAGTTTTTGGCTAGCTGTTCCTCAAAATCTTTTTTTGCTTTTCTTATTACATTTTTACACTTGATTTGACAGTGTTTATGTTCCTTTCTATTTATCTCACTAGGATTGGACTTCCACTTCTTAAAAGATGCCTTTTTTTCCCTCACTGCTTCTTTTACATGGTGGTTAAGCCATGGTGACTCTTTTTTAGGTCTCTTGCTATGTTTTTTAATTTGGGGTATACATTTAAGTTGGGCCTCTATTATGATGTCTTTAAAAAGTTTCCATGCAGCTTGCAGGGATTTGGCTCTAGTCATTGTGCCTTATAAACCCTATAAGAGGCATTTCTCCTCATTTGCTCACTGAAGGATCTGCTGTCCCCAGTTCAATAAAATTAGGGTGCACTTTCTTGTAGCAGATAAGAAGTGGGGAGTCTTTCCTCATATACTATCCAAGGATTCAAATGCAGGGCTCTAACCAAAGACACATCTCAGCACAATGTTAGTACTTGCAAAGTGGTTTACAATAAATAGGGAGTTCTATCTCATCTGCTGAAAATGTACCCTACCTATATGGTCGAATGGTACAGTAATTTCAGATACACCAGACCTGAAATAACTCTTGTTCAAATAATGGCATTTATAAGACACTGCCAGAATAACTTTGAAAAAATTCTCAACTTATTTAAGGGAGAAATGAAGGTTTTCATGATTAGACCACACAGGTGTCTTGAAAATCATCTAATATAAACTACTAAATGTCACTAACTTTAGTATGAACTGAAAGTCACCAAATAAATTGGGCTAAATCATAAAGCCATCACACAGTTTTGTCTTGAAAAGGAGTGAGTAAAAATTGAGCAAGAACGTCAAGATCTGGCTTATTAACATTAGTGTTATGACTTTCAATTGTGTATGTCACTAAAACAGCTGCACTCTGCCCACTAATCTGTCTCTTCACAGATGAATTAAAAACACTATTTCTAAGCAAATGTCATTCAGTTACCATTAAAACAATAACTTATCTCAATGGTAAAACTTAAAAAACAACAAATAGTCTTGCAGCACCTTAAAGACTAACAAAACATGTAGGCAGTATCATGAGTTTTCGTGAGCACACCCCACTTCTTCAGATGATGCTAGCAGCCTGAATTGTCTATGGACCTTTGTTCACAGATACTCAGATTTCTAATTTGACTTCCTTTTCTAGTTTTATCATATTAAATTTTCATATTTGAAATAATTAAGGGGAGGTATCAATAATGATGTAATGATGGCTTTACAACACATTGTATGCACACTAAAGTAAGTTCAAACAGCATTTTTCTTACCAGTAATTTGAATTGTCCCAAATGGAAATATTTTGTCATTGGTTTGTATGTGCATGGTGAAATTGTTGTTTATCAACATTTACTAATGAAAAATCTAATCCTTCCAAACCTACTTATAGACCATAAACAAAATTGCCTCTTAAAATTGTCTTCCAGAAAGTAAACAGATTGAGTTCCTTAAGCCTGCTGGGGTTTCAAGAATGTTTAACAACCCAGAAGGGAAAGGCCAGGTTAAGATGCTGCTGGAGCGGGACAGCTGCTATTGGGTGTACAGGCAGTCCCCGACTTACGCGGATCCGACTTATGTCGGATCCGCACTTACGAACGGGGCTCTCTCGCCCCGGAAGTTGAGGTAGCGGATTGCTACCTGCGAGCTCCGGGGCGAGAAAGCCCCGTTCGTAAGCTGCTCCGGTGCCCCTGGTCTGCTGGAGACCGTCTCCAGCAGACCAGGGGCACCGGGCGGGTTCCCGCGCTTCTGAGGCTTTGCCAGAGCAAAAGCCTCAGAGGCGCGGGGAACCGCCGCTGCTGCCGCTTCAGTCTGGGTGCCTGTGGTCTGCTGGGGGGAAAGGGGGCGCGGCTAGTGTGCCCCCCCCGCCCAGCAGACCAGGCTTTTGTTTTGGACCCTGGAGCAGAGCAGCTGGGGCGCTGCCGATTGGTCCTGCAGCGCCGCTCTGGGCACTACTGGACCAACCCGGCAGCACCCCAGCTGCTCTGCCTCAGGTCCTGATTCAGCCACTGCTGGTCAGTTTCAGCAGTGGCTGAATCAGGATGCCTGGGGCAGAGCAGCTGCGGTGCTGCTGGGTTGGTCCAGTAGCGCCAAGGAGCAGTGCTACTGGAGCAACCCAGCAGCACCCCAGCTGCTCTGCCCCAGGCGTCCCCAAGTCAGCCGCTGCTGAAACTGACCAGCGCTGACTACAGGAAGCCCGAGCCAGAGTTGCTCTGCCCCAGGCTTCCTGGAATCAGCGCTGATCAGTTTCAGCAGCAGCTGACTTGGGGAAACTTGGGGTTCTTAAGTTGAATCTGTATGTAAGTCAGAACTGGCGGTCAGTTTCAGCAGCGGCTTAATCTGGACGCCAGTTCCGACTTACATACAGATTCAACTTAAGAACAAACCTACAGTCCCTATCTTGTACGTAACCCGGGGACTGCCTGTACTTACAAGGGGACTGAGTGGTGTTCAGGCAATTGTAGAAGGATTATGACAGAATCCTCAAGTCAAATGTCACAGAAAAAGGTACTGAAACAGCTGTAAAGTTTTCTAGTATCTGAATGCACTTCTTCTCTTGCAGGCACAGATTTCCTTGGCTACGAGAAGTAATGGTGTCTCATTCCCAAGACCCTGGATATTTGGGGAAATGATAATGAAATACAGCATATTATATATATATATATATATATATATATATATATATATATATATATATATATCACTCTCACACACACACACTTTTGTGGGCAAAACTTACTTCTTCAGACCTTAACTCAAGATTATCTCATCTGAAGAAGTGGGTTGTGCCCACGAAAACTTGCAACATTTTATATATATTTTTGTTAGTCTCCAAGGTGCCACAGGACTACTCATTATTAAACAGAGCTATCCAGCTTGTTTCTTGGCTGTCCCAGTACAGATGTCCAGGAGTGAACAGAAGAGGAGATTTAACCATTTCCATTCATGATCCCACCAGAATCTGACAACATTTAGTGGAGCAATCTAATAAAACTTCCACTGCTGCTGTCATACTGTATTTATTAGTGATGATTATTCACAACACAGTAGCACATTGCAGCCTTTATCAAGGCCCTTTTGTGCTAGGTGCCTTAACACAAATATTCTTAATTCATGTTGGCCATTATTGTGCCCAGTCCTTGCACAAGTGAAAAAGGAAGGCAAAAGGATCCTTCTGCCTTGTACCCTTATTTAGAAGTGAGGCATGATGGCAGCTGTTGCACTCAGTGTACAAGGGCTGCTCAGGGCTAGAATCACTGCTGGGACTAGCTATTTTAAAGGTGGCAAGATGGAGTCGGACCTGCCCTTCCACATCTGCCAGCACGCTGTCCAACACCCTTGTTAATGCTGCACATGACAACATTCTTGCTATCAGAGTTTTCCTTCAGGAGGTTATCATCCCTTCTCCCCTCCAGCAATCAACAGCTGGTGCAAAGGCAGCACAGTACAGAAGTGAAATTACCCTATTTTCTCTCCAAAGTCCCACTGACACAAGCTGCTGCATAATACCCCCACATGGGCCTTTGACTAAAGGCACAATGCAACTGTCAACATTTAAAATAAATAACTCCACTTAAAAGTGCAGACTAAAAAGTTCCTTTGTTGCTCTGAAGTTTGCATTTATTATAAGCATTTTTTAATTCTTGACAACAACAAAATGTCTTGACACCTCACTACTTTTTCACTGGAGCTCTCATCTTGAGTTTTTTCATTAATATTTTGCACCACTGTTCACTTGCAGTTTTAAACAGTTTACACACTAGAAGACTTACTCAGTGTTCCTTGGGTCCAGCCCAGGGCAGGGGTGGGGCTATCCTGACTGCTGGCTTCTACCAGGTTAGCCCAGAGCTGGGGGGACAGAGAGACAGCATACTCCAGCTGCCAGCTTCATTCCAGTACCAGCAGAGGGGAGGAGGGTGCAGGCCACATCCTGGCTTCATCTTGGACCTGGCTGGGGAGAAGCGAGGTGGCCTAGAAGTGGGGTGGGGAGTCTGTGGAGGCCTCCAACAAGTGCTCCTCAGTGCCAGCCACAGGGGAGGCTGTGCAGGCCAATCGGGATCTTCTCCCCAGAGCCGGCCAGGGTGTCCAGCAGCTTCTGGCTGGGGCATTTCCTGCCCCCCTCTACTCATTCCAAGTGTAATTGTTCTTCCATCTCCCTTTCCATTTTAAAAGAAACAATCACATTCTAGGCACATCCCATTGTCCTGGAATACCCAAATGCTGACCTTACTTTAGGTTAGGATAAAAGGAAGCTGCATATCAATTTGGTGGTAGTAGCTCTTACCATTGAGGAGGTGTTCTTGAACAAACAGACTCATGGATGGACAGAGACAGATGCATAGTTCTCAAAAACATAGATAGATTTCATGGCTTTTCAATTTCTTCTCCGTGTGCCATTCTCCCTATTCCAGCCTAAATCAGAAGCATGTTATAAGTAAATACAGCAGCTTGCCTTGGTTTTAGAAGTCAGCAGGTTTGACAAAACTCATCATAATGCACTACTAATTGGAATAAGTTTGAATCAGTATACTAAATCCAGTTAGCTACTCTGAAAGCTTCTACAGATTGAACCTCCTTAGTCTGGCACCCTTGACCTGAGCAGTGCCAAACCAGGGAATTTGTTGGACCATGTGAGGTCTGTATTGTCTAGCAGCATTACCAACACTTCCACTACTTACTGGGCTCATAGAAAACATTTATGGGTAAATCGGAGCTAAATAACAGCACAGAACACTGACAGCCAGGGCTGGTGGCTGTAAACCAACTTTTTGGAACCACAGGAAACTTGGCCATAGCCATGGTAAGCAGACATCTGGCTAACTAAAATCATGTGCACCACAGATGTTGCCAGATCAGAGAGGTTCAGCCTGTAGAAATTAACTGAATAAAAGCTAAACTAGTTTAACTGAGGAGCAGTGTTAGGCAACCATAACAAACAGAAAAAAAATCAGAACTTTTTGGATGTTCATGACAATGAAACTGCCAACTGAAAAATAGTACTTGAAAGTACTTCAGTATTTCTCCAGCACTATGAGCATAATCATTTGTAATAACCCGTAAGAACAATTTGACATCAAATATTGACTACAGGCAGTCCCCGGGTTACGTACAAGATAGGGACTGTAGGTTTGTTCTTAAGTTGAATCTGTATGTAAGTCGGAACTGGCATCCAGATTCAGCCGAAACTGCTGAAACTGATCAGTTTCAACAGCGGCTGAATCTGGACACCAGTTCTGACTTACATACAGATTCAACTTAAGAACCCCAGGAATCCCCAAGTCAGCTGCTGCTGAAACTGATCAGCGGCTGATTCCAGGAAACCCGGGGCAGAGCAACTCTGCCTCGGGCTTCCTGTAGTCAGCGCTGGTCAGTTTCAGCAGCGGCTGAATCAGGACGCCTGGGACAGAGCAGCTGGGGTGCTGCTGGGTTGGTCCAGTAGTGCCCAGAGTGGCACTGCGGGACTAGCCGGCAGCGCCCCAGCTGCTCTGCCCCAGGGTCCACAACAAAAGCCTGGTCTGCTGGGGGGGGGCACACTAGCCGCGGCTGCAGCTTTGCTCCCGGTGTCTCTGGTCTGCTGGAGACGGTCCCCAGCAGACCAGGGGCACCGGGAGCAGCTTTTCTCGCCCCGGAGGTCAAGGTGGCGGGACCGCTGCCTGCGAGCTCTGGGGCGAGAAAGCCTCGTTCGTAAGTGCGGATCCGACATAAGTCGGATCCGCGTAAGTCGGGGACTGCCTGTATATGTGATTTGACTTTGCTGCTACTTATAGTTGAGCAGGTTTTCTGTAAATAGATCCCATAACATGGCATGTGCATCTCAGCATCCTCATTAGTAAGTGAACACACAAAAAGATTAAAAATTGCTGCACTGGTCTTCCTATTGGTAACATCTGCCCTTTTTTGTGCCTTCCTAGCTACCAGACATATACAAAAACTGTTTTCAGAACAAAATCCAAGTGGCGTTGTAAAGTGGAGCCGAGGAAGACAGCTTTGATGGTATTTTTGTGTGGAAACACTGGGGTCTATTTACTCATGTAGCTTTCATTAGCATTCATGGGTGTTACACGCACTAGTAACCATACAACAAGGCAAGGACATACCAACTTCTCAAAACACAAAGACCTTCTGGGCACAAAGTCATGTATTTTAGTGGCAACACCACTGGTACTTCATTTGCAGACTATAGAACAACTCTCTCTTTTCAGGCATACAAGTTAACAGTCAAAACAGCAGAAAATGCGCTATACACTGAAAGAAATATATTTCTCTCGATGGCTGAGGACCAAACAAGTTTCAAAATCTGGGCAGTCAGCCTGCTAGGATTTAGAAACTTCACTAGGGAGGGAGAAAAACAAAACAAAAAAACAAAACAAAACATGCAGCAGCAGCAGCAACAAAACTTCCCTTTTGAAGGGCTTCTTTTCAAAACATCCAATAACTAGTTATCAAACTATTTAATATCACCCCTAAAATTTTGGATAGTTTTGTTAAAAATCAGCAGAATTATCTGACTATTTCACGGTAAATAATGTAATGAAACGTCATCTCATTAGAGCTTCATTTTCAATACCTTTGTAGAAAAAAGTAAAGAAATCCTACATATTAAAGATTGAGTGTAAAAAGTCTTTTCTGAAACTATCCAGTAAATACATAAAACTAACTTGCTCCCATTAGAGTTCAAATTATTCTCTACAACTTTATACAGAAATATTTTATAAACCTTTAAACCAACATTTAAAATATTGTAGGAATATGAAAAGAATAGTTATTGATCTAAATTTGTAATGTGAATCCAAGGGAGTTCATACACAGTTCATAGCTTAGTTTTCACCCTAAGTGACATTTTTATACACTTGTTTTATTTATTACAGGCTAAATCTCTCTAGTCTAGAACTCTCTGGTCCAGAAACATTCATGGCCTAGACTGATTTTAGTTAGCTGGATGTCCATTTTTCATGGGTGTAGCCAAGTTTCCTGTGGTCTCATAAACAATGTTCCTTCTAAGATTTTCCATCCTTGGATGAGTTGAACTTTATTCTGTGTGGGTTGAAATTTCTTATGTGCAACACCAATATTGAGGTAGTGTGTGATGTGCAACCACCAGTACAAACAAAAACGATATAAATATATATATTAAATAGTCCATAGATGTGGAAGAAAATATATTAAAACAAGGGATAATTAACAAGGCGCAATGCTTATGATTATAATATGAAATCAAATATAAAGAAATTTAACACTATCCTTGGCTGAAGAAGTGGGTTGTGCCAACAAAAGCTCAAGATACTATTTACATATTTTTGTTCAACTAAGGTGCTACAGGACCATTGTTGTTTTTTAAGTTTTTTTTTTTTTTAGTTACAGGCTACACCTCTCAGACCTTGTAGTGCATGTATCATCAACCTTTCTAACATAC
The DNA here is from genome assembly GCF_052426305.1 of Pelodiscus sinensis. Classification (NCBI taxonomy): domain Eukaryota; kingdom Metazoa; phylum Chordata; order Testudines; family Trionychidae; genus Pelodiscus; species Pelodiscus sinensis. The sequence continues at coordinate 191,491,511 of NC_143053.1, read as the reverse complement.
AGATGCATGTTTCAAAGATTTTGCAAATAAGGTTTCATCCTACAAAACAGCTAGCATCACACATAGTTCTTGCTGCTTCTGATTCATAAGAACCAGAACTCTACCAGATAGCAAAGATCTGGCCTTAATGCAATACAGTTTACCATGTATGTATTTATAACACAGGATTTTTTAAAAATCATTAAGATCAGAGTTTTAGCTATCAGTAACACTCCAAAAAATTCTGTTAAAATAATATTTTTCTTTCTTACCATAACCCATTAACACAGGGATAGGCAATACTTTTTGATGGGGGGGCCACCCCTGAGGAAGGGGTACAGGACTGGGAGGGGGTTGTGACCTGGAGCAGAAGTGCAGGAGGGGTTGCAGGGATATGGGCTGTGACCAGGGATAGTGGATTGGGGTGCAAGGTCTGAGAGGGTTTTGTGACCTGAAGAGGGCTGTAGGTAAAGATGCAGTGTCTGGGAAGGTATATGGGGGCTGGAGCACAGGTGCAGAAGGTTTGGGTTACATAGGGTAGGAGGGCAGAAGGGGGCAGAGGGTTGAAGGAGAGAAGGAGGGAGGGACAGACTGCGGTGCCAGAGATAGGCTCTAGCTGGGAGATCTTACCTGGCTCCCAGCCAGCAGCCCAGCAGGATCCTTAGCCAGGGTCCCTACCATCCAGCTCCTGTACTTGCTCAGGGAGGTTGCAGGAGCCATGTTTATTGCTCTGAACTGAATGCCATGAGCCCATGGCATGGAAGGAGGAAGGAGGGGTACTTCACTTGCAAACAGTCAGCCACTATTGGTCGAAACTGGTCAATGGGAGTTACTGAGGGCGAGGATAGCATGAGAAGCCTGTCTCCCTTCCCTCCAGACTCTCAGCATTCAGAAACACACACATGGCTCCTGCACCCAGACATCCTGAGTGCCAGGCAGGGGTGGGGCAGGCAGAGAAGCAGCTGAGGCTCTCACTGCCAGATCCAGCCCAAAGATCATCTTTTGCCCAAACCTGGAGTAGAGGTTGGAGCCAGCTTCTCCATTTATAGCAGGCAGCTGCTGCTGCTGCTTCTGCTCCTCCAAGAGAGCAAGTGCCTCACCCTCTCTCCCCCTTCCCCAGCTGACTAGCTGAGCTCCCTGCCTGTGTGGGAGCTCTGAACCTCTGTGTGGGGAATCAGAAAAGGGCTGTGCGCCCACATGGATGCACAGATTACAGGGAACCTTGCTCATAAAGTTGGTTTACAGCCACCAGTCATAGCTCTCAGTGTTCTGTGCTGTTATTTAGCTCTAATTTATCCCTAAATGGCCTCCAACTGCCCAGTACGCAGTGGAAGCGTTGGCAATGCTGCTAGACAATATTGACTTCCTGTGGTCTGGAAAATTCTCTGGCTCAGAACTGGTCAGGTTCCGAGAGTGCCAGACTAGAGAGATTCAACCTGTACTTGCATTGCAGTAGTGCCCCATCATATGAAGTGCTATAGGTGAGAAACACTGCCTTGAAGACCTAACAATTAAAGAATACTTGGTACTGTTTAAAAGAGACCTGTGTGAAAATGTACATTATACACACACACACACACACACACACAGGCAGTCCCCGGGTTACGTACAAGATAGGGACTGTAGGTTTGTTCTTAAGTTGAATCTGTATGTAAGTCGGAACTGGCATCCAGATTCAGCCGCTGAATCTGGACACCAGTTCTGACTTACATACAGATTCAACTTAAGAACCCCAGGCGTCCCCAAGTCAGCTGCTGCTGAAACTGATCAGCAGCTGATTCCAGGAAGCCCGGGGCAGAGCAACTCTGCCTCGGGCTTCCTGTAGTCAGCCGCTGGTCAGTTTCAGCAGCGGCTAACTTGGGGACGCCTGGGGCAGAGCAGCTCGGGTGCTGCTGGGTTGGTCCAGTAGCGCGGCCGCTCCTCGGCGCTACTGGACCAACCCAGCAGCACCCCAGCTGCTCTGCCCCAGGCGTCCTGATTCAGCCACTGCTGAAACTGATCAGCAGCGGCTGAATCAGGACTCCTGGGGCAGAGTAGCTGGGGTGCTGCCGGGTTGGTCCAGTAGCGCCAAGGAGCGGTGCTGCGGGACCAACTGGCAGCGCCCCACCTGCTCTACCACAGGCCCCGGGCTTTGCTCCACATCTCCCTGGTCTGCTGAGGGGGGCACTAGCTGCGTCCCGCCCAGCAGACCAGAAAGACGCTGAGCAAAGTGGCGCAGGACCCGGGGCCGGACCCGCGGCCGCTTCCAGATCAGCTGGAAGCGTCGCGGGTCGGGCCGGGTCCTGCGCGGCTTTGCTCAGCGTCTTTCTGGTCTGCTGGGCGGGACGCAGCTAGTGCCCCCCTCAGCAGACCAGGGAGATGTGGAGCAAAGCCCGGGGCCTGCAGACCAGGGAGACGCTGAGCAAAGCCGCGCAGGACCCGGCCCGACCCGCGGCGCTTCCAGCTGATCTGGAAGCGGCCGCGGGTCCGGCCCCAGGTCCTCCTCCGCTTTGCTCCCCGTCTCCCTGGTCTGCTGGCTCCCGCAGCAGACCAGGGAGACGGGGAGCAGCTTTTCTCGCCCTGGAGGAGGCGGGCGGCGGGACCAGGCGTCCCGCCGCTCGAGTCCTCCGGGGCGAGAAAATCCCCGTTCGTAACTGCGGATCCGACATAAGTCGGATCCGCGTAACTTGGGGACTACCTGTATATCTATCTCGCTGGAAACAATAGCCTGCATCTTAAGTGAGTTATGGTAAATGGCTCACAATGACAAAGACATGGAAAATTCAACCCATATCAAACTATATTTGTCATCTCAAATAGTTCAGCATGAACTGTGAATATGGTGGGTATAAAACTAGTAATTTCCCTGATCTTTTAGTTTTCTGTGAACTTTGGCTAGCTCACTCTATTTGAGCTAAGAAATGTGCAAGACATCAGCATTATGACTTGTGACCCCAATTCTCATCTTTTAAAATAAATTAGAGATTTTTTCATTATTAACATATTTGAGAACAGGATCAGGCCTTTTATCTTCAGTGATTTTCTACACAAGCATAACACACATTGCAACATTAACAAAAATCAGAAAGCCAGATCAGATTAAAATTTGGCAATGATTATAAATTGGTGAAAAAAAAGCAAGGCAGATGAGAACAACAATGAATTGTGAATAAACCAAAGCTTCTCAGTCTCTAGCACTTACAATGTGTCTCATTAACCATCAATCATTCCACATTTATCGCTTAAAATGTAAAAAAGTTAAAAAAAAATCCATCCCTTTTCTCACAACTGAATTTAGATATTAGGAAAGACTTCCTGTCAGGGTGCCTAAACCCTAAATAAATTGCTGAGGGATGTTGTGGAATCTCCATCATTGGAGTGATTTAAGAGCAGATTAGATAAACCTCTATAAAGGGATGATCTAGATGGTGTTTGGTCCTACTGGGAAGGCAGGGGACTGGACTTGATGATCTCTCGAGGTCTCTTCCAGTTCTGGTACTGTATCATTCTAATTTAAAGCTTGGCCTCAGAGCATGGGATCAATGTAATATAGTCACTCTGATCAACAACTGTAGCTCTATCTTCTTCTGATATTAATAATGTGCTTAGATGGCTAGGCTGAGTTTAATCAGTGTTAGGCAACTATTACCCTATACCAACATCAGCTCCTTCCATAGCTGTTAGCCCATTTAACTACTGCTTCAATAAAAAACCTTTAAAATCTGTCTAGCGTAGAAACAGTATATGAGCTTAAAGAAACAGATTCTTGAAGTGGAAGAATTCAGGAATTCAAATACACACTTTGTGAAAAAGGTATAAGATCTAATTTTTCCAACGCGGATCCCGAGGAAAAGGAATAACAATAGGTCCATTTCAATCCTTAAGAAAGATTATAAAATACCGTGGGTATATTTCCAGCAGTACTAAGCACCCACGGGTTTTTCTGAAAGAGCAGGCATGACACTTATAACATTAAATATCTACCAGTTTATTTGATTCAAACTTCCCAGTAATGCTTTCGATCGGGAGGGGGGGGGGGGGCGGGAGGGGGGGGGGGATCAGCTACAGGCACCTTAAGGAGGGTTTGCACACATTATGGGATCGAGAGATAAATTCAGTAGGCACTGTATCACTGACTACTACCCAGAGCTTCAATAAGATTGATTGGGATTTATTAAAGTATGAGCCAAATCCTGTTCTCCCTTCTCACCCAAAACACCCACTGAAATCATGCACAGTACAGGCAGTCCCCGGGTTACGTACAAGATAGGGACTGTAGGTTTGTTCTTAAGTTGAATTTGTATGTAAGTCGGAACTGGTACATATTGTAGGGGAAACTCTAGCCAAACATTTCTCCAGAGCTCAGTTTTATTCTTCCACACCTCACTTCCCTCAGTTCTTTATTCTCAAGCTGAAGTGTCTGCTGAGAAAAGCCGCTCCGCGTCTCCCTGGTCTGCTGGGGGAGGGGCGCTAGCTTCGCGTCTCCATGGTCTGCTGGGGGAAAGCAGCTAGTGCGGGGTTGCCTCACCCCGTTTGTAAGTAGGGATCCGATGTAAGTCGGATCCATGTAACCCGGGGACTGCCTGTATAACAGAAGACATAATGCATCCCAGATTCTTTATAACCGACTGACCAACCTTAATATAAAAGTAAACGCAGAACATGTGCTGAATTCTCCTTTGTGGGTGCCTACATGAGGTAGGTATAATTATCTCTTATGAAACGGAGGAACGTCATATGCCAGAGAGATTTAGAAATTAATCATCAGAAGTGCCAATTTATCTTGGTGTATGGCCATCCAGGAATGTATATCAACAAATTCTGGGCTTGTAGCGTGACCCATTGCTTTTGAAGCAAAAGTGTGATAAAAATTTTTCACAGCTAGAAGTGCTTGAAGACATAATTTATCCCGTATACTTTTAAAAGAGAATTTCAAGTTGTTTACGGCTGATTTAATGTCTACCAGGAAAAAAACCTGAATGTACGGAAAGACAAATCTAGGCTTATACTAAATGAGCAGATTCAGATAACAGACCTCATCTGACCAGATGTTTATGTGGCAGATTTAGAATTAGTGGGGTCCTGTGCTCAGTTGCATTTGTGGGGGTCCCTTGGGAACCCAGACAAGAAAAAGAATATTCACCCTTCTTACCCCTCCCATTTTTCATTCTTTTTGCTTCATATTCTTCCTATATTATAAAGTAAGAAGTAAATGAAAATAAAGTGAGGTACCTTGATTTTTTTTTTTTTGGTCTAACTTTTTTTCCACAGACCACTTGAAAATTGCTCAGGGTCTGGGTGGATCACTTAATGATCTTTCCAAATTTGTTTGTACCATTAGCTAACTATTGTTAAGTGCTTTGGGCAAGAGCAATTTATAAAAATGATAAAATAATCATCATCTTTCCTCAGCTCAATAAATGGAGTTCTCAGAGAACAGTTTGAGAACTTCTGGTCTAGATTAAAGTGTGTATTTGCATTACAATAACATGGAAAATGTGTAAAAATAAAATGCTTAGATGATGCATGAATGGAAAGGTAAAAGTTAACTTCCTCTGAATAAACTTATTTAATTATTCTACTTGAAGTTGGAGTGGTGGCACAGTTCTGTCAGCCATCTGACCATCCCAGGCTCTCCATTGCCCATCCCCTCTCCCTCTTGCCCACAGGCAGCCGCCACTCACCAGGTGGCAACCAGCAGCATGAACATGGGCTAGAAGGAGGAGCATTGGGCAGCCGCATAGCCTACAGCCAGAGAGAAGTGGCACTTTCCTGCTTCAAAGCACTGCTTTTCTCTAGCCAGCTTTGCAGCTGCCCGTGCTCCTCTGAAACCTTCCAGCCCATTTTCATGCTACTTGCCACCTCCTACCAGCTGTTCTGAGGCTGCAGCCTGCAGGTGAGCCTCCCTGCTCTCCTGCCTCCCCCCACAGCCCTCTTTGTAGGGGGAGGGCCCTCATCATAGAGCAGTCACCCAATACCAGACTGCCCGGCTCTAAGGGTCCCCATGTCACTTGGGGAAGACGGGACTGTGCCAGGTCATGGTATGTTTCATTGTAAATCCATCCCTGCTTATAGGGAGGGGAAGAACTCTACAACCACGGCTCGTAGATTTCCATATACAACATTCAGATATGTCACATTTCTTTGATCAAAGGAATTTTTCTTCTAACAGTTTTCCAGTGTATGCATTATCAAATGCAGTAATACATGGAAGAGTGATTCCATTAAATATATCTTAAAAGTCCATTAAGTACAACTAGGAGAAACAAAAACAACTGATTGCTGCCAACACCAAGCAACAAAGATCCTTTAAGTTCAGCAAGAATTTAATGTACAGCAAGGCCTTTGATATTGTCCTTTCAATTCAGCTTAGGGAAATAATAAATCCCTTTGTAAGCTCAGAGTTGTTTCTGAGCATCTCTTCATTAATCACTTTCATTAATTGAAAGACTAATTATTCAGAAAACAAATGCCTGAAACTGTTTCCGTGAAGGCGCTTTGCTACCAGCTCAGTTTGTAAATGTACTTTATTAAAAAATAAATAAATAAATAAATAAAAAAAAAGACCAATGATCCATCTTACTCGTGCTGAAATGAATGGTATTTTTGCTATGGACTCCAATTTGAGCAGGCACAAACCCAAATAAAATATTACACCATAACATTATAAACATTGTCATTTTCATGCAGCTGGCAAAGGGAAGACCTTATTCTGTTAAAATTTTGTTGCTAGCCCTCCCGAGGACTAGCACTGCTAAAATGACCAGCAATAGTCTTCTAGTCATATGTATGCAATTATGTTAGTGGAGCAAAGAAATGTTGCACATTAGTACAGGGAAATGTTGCATGTAAATGTCAGTGGTGCAGGAAAATGTTTTCCTTCTATCATGTTCAGAATATAAATTGAATTGCACTGAGATCTAAAAATTAAAAGGTTGTAGTCTTGTTTTAGTCTGTATTGTTTCATGATTTTATGTTGTACGTTACATTCTGCAAAGATGAAGGTACAAACTAGCTCAGCATCAACAAGAATACCCAACATAGCAAAATAAATATATTCAAAGAGCTAAAATTGGGTTTTTACTCCAGCACAGAGTGGGCAATAACGTAAAGTCTTCGCCCCTCCCCCCCATCCACTCCCTGAGAGAACTGGTAACTGTTCAGAACAGCCAGCAGCTTCTTCTAGGTCCGTGTTTCTTAAACTTTTTAAGACTGAGGAACACCAAATTTTTTTTTTTAAATGCGGAACACCAAGGATTTTTTTGTTGCACAAAAAAAAAAAAAAAAACACCCAAAACCAAAAACCACTGGATCTGGGAGACCTGGGGGTCGAAATGCACCATGATCCCCTCAGGAAGACTGCCCTAATAACAGTCTGAAACGTAGACCACAAAAAAGTAAGGATAATAATAAAAAACAAATGCTAAATAAGATCATGTGTCTGGCCAGGAGAGATGGTAGAGAAGGGAAGTAGAAATGCCGACTGTCCCCTCCAGAATAAACTCTGCTAGCAGGCTGGGGAGGGGAGCAGGGGAGAGCGAGGAGCAGCATATGGGGGGCAGCAGAGTCCAAGCACACCCCGGGGAGGGGGGGGGGGACAGCAGAGCCTGAGCACACCCCAGGTTGGGGAGGCGGGAGGAAGAGCCTGAGCTGGGTTCCCCGTAGGTGGCCGTTTGAAAACGCCAAGGTCCGGGAGCGGCTCCTCAGCTCTGGCCACCCCTCCCCCTCACAGCAGCAGTGGCTGCTGTAAAAGCTGCCACCTGCACACGTAGAGGTGGAGACTGTGCAGCACCGGAGGCTCTGTGGGACAGGGACCGTCCTGCAGGCTGAGAGGAAGGCAGGAGGGCTCTGCAGGGAGTGGTGGGGGGAGCAGAATTTTTTCCTGTTCTCTCTGCGGCACACCTCTGACTGTCTCGCTGAACACACTTTAAGAAACGCTGCCCTAGGTGCCTGTGCCCCTAGAGGTGGGAGGAGACTTTATGTGCTCCCCCTGTTGCCCCCAGGTCAATCAGGGTCCGGGGAGGGAGAGCACATGAAATCTCTTGCACTGGCAATTGACATTAACTGCTGAGTCCCTTGCAGGGAGGCAGGAGACTTCACATGCTCCCCCTGCCCCCAAGCCCTGATTGGCCTGCGGGTAGGGGGAGCGTGCGAAGTCTCTTCCCACCCTGCAAGGAGAGTGCAATGCTTAGAAGTGTTGTGCTCCTCACAGGGCGGGAGGAGACTTTGCGTGCTTCCTAAGCAGCAGGATCTCTGCAGGCTGGATCAACTCGCTTGGTGGGCTGGATCTGGCCCACGGAGGCCCTTTTGTCCACCCCTGTTCTCGCGTCTCTTTCAGCCAGGCCCATGTGGTAAGTATTAAAAGGAAAGGATTCAGTGAAGACTGCATAAGATTAAGTCTTTGAGCATGTATCAGGGCAGCATTTTTACGTTTATACACACAAGGAAGCATCGCTTTCATTCTCACACAAATCCCCTTGTTCCATGTTCATTTCTGGACCCAATTACCGTATTTTCCGGTGTATAAGACGACTGGGTGTATAAGACGACCCCCTAATTTTCCAGTTAAAACATAGGTTTTGGCCTATACTCACCGTATAAGACTACCCCCCCTTCTGAGGCAACACCATTTAATAACATCAGATTTGATTTAAATCATTTTAATTAAAATGGTTTTGACTTGCAGGTACTTAAAATCCTTCAAAATCCTCATCATGTTCATCCTCTGACATCATAAGTTCATCAATGACATCTTGTGGTACATTTGTAAGACAGTCATCATATGGATCTAATTCCGAATCGGATGGTGTGGCTTCAGCTTTGGCTTCCCCTTCATCTTGCCACAAGAAGTCGTCCTCCATACCATCCAAAGAATTTGATATGCCACACTTCTTGAAAGACTTGATTACTGTTTCTGCACCAATATCATTCCAGGCTTTTATGACAAAATTACACAAAACATCCAATTGTGGCGCACGCATGTTTCCTCCTTTTGTGAATGACTTTTCGCCACTAACCATCCACTCATTCCACTGTTCTCGAATGCGATCTTTAAATGACTTGTTTAGGCACACATCCAGTGGCTGTACCAATGATGTCAATCCTGCAGGAATAACTGCCGCATCTGTGTTTATTCTTGCCAGCCTTTTCTTTGTGCTGGTAGTTAAATGAGCCCTGAACATATCCCACACCAGTAGGCTACGTTCTTGACGAAGTCCACCTGGTCGCCTACTCCATACATTATCAAGCCATAGCTTTACCCCTTCTTCATCCATCCAGCCTTTTTCATTCACATGCACAAAAACTCCAACAGGGAACTTGATTTTCGGCATTGTTTTTCTTTTAAAAATAATCATTGGTCTTAGTTTGGCGCCATCAGCTGTACATGCTAGTACCACTGTAAAACTGGACTTCTCATGTCCTGTTGTTTTAATTAACACTGTTTTTGCACCTTTTGGATTAACAGTTTTATTTCCAACCATATCAAAATTCATAGGAGTTTCATCCATATTTCCGATCTGACTTAACGCATAGCCATGTTTCTTGCGCTGTTGTATTACATATCGATGGAAAAGACTTACTTTTCCATCGAGATCTGCAGGTAATTTTTGTGCAATTTTGGTCTTTTGCCTCAGTACCAGATTATGCCTTTCCATGAACCTAGTACACCAGGATACAGTGGCCTTAAATCCTTTGCTGTGATCTGGGTTAGATTTGCCCCACTGAAGTGCAAACATACGTATTTTGTTTCGTGTCACTACATAACCATTTTGACGATGCTCATGCACCATGTCTGCTACGTGCTTTTCAAGTTCTGACCAATGTGGGGTGCTTCTTCTTAATGCACACTTACTACTTGGCATACTCTTTAATGCATCTTCATTTGCTTTCCAGTCTCGGACCATCTTTTCTGTTACTCCATATTGCCTTGCAGCAGCACAGTTATTATGTTCCTTGGCAAACTTTACAACTTTCAGCTTAAAACTGGCTTCAAATTTCCTTCTTCTTGTTGGAGCCATGATGGGGTCTTTTCTACCCACCCACTTACAGAAGGTTGGAGACCACTGCTTTAGATCTACTGAATAGTTACAGGGCTTCCAACAGGGTTACAGAAAAGCCATATTGTTATAGAGAACCTTTCCAGACCAAGGCCAGCAGGATCCAGAAGCACAGACAAAGATAGGTAAATACAACTGCAAATAGACTCAAACCCTCAATCTTTTGATCCAAAGTCACACACCTTGTCCTTTAGGCCATGCAATCCTCCCACCCACTTATAGAACGTGGCTATCCCCCTGCCGGACGCCAGGGGGCGTGGCCGTTCTCCCGCCAGGCACGGGGGGGGGGGGGGGGCATAGTCACGTGCATAGGGCCGGTGCCCCCTCCAAGGGCTGCGTGCCGGGGTCGGCGCTCCCTGCGCCAAACGCCGCGCGCCCGGGCGCTCCCCCCGCCAAGCACCCTGCGCCCGGGGCCGGCGCTTCCCCCGCCGCGCGCCCGGGGCTGGCGCTTCCCCCGCCAAGCACCCTGCGCCCGGGGCCGGCGCTTCCCCCGCCGCGCGCCCGGGGCCGGCGCTCCCCCCGCCAAGCACCCTGCGCCCGGGGCCGGCGCTTGCTGGCGCTTCCCCCGCCAAGGGGGGAGCGCCGGCCCCGGGCGCGCGGCGCTCCCCAGGCAAGCGCCGCGCGCCCGGGGCCGGCGCTCCCTGCGCCAAGCGCCACGCGCCTGGGGCCGGTGCTCCCGCTCACCCCCCCCCTCCCGCCGGCACTCACCGGGCGCCACGTGCCTGGGGCCAGCCCCAAGCACCGTGTCAGGGATCAGGTATGTATGCGCGGCGTATAACACGACCCCCCCATTTTTGGGGGATGTTTTTTAGTGTAAAAGGTCGTGTTATACGCCGGAAAATACGGTAAAAAAATGCCTCCTTTGTTTTTGAAACCCTACACTGACTACCCACTCTCTCTTTCTGTTTTCCTTTTGATTTCTCTTCATCTCATCACACTTATGAGATCAACAGTAATCTTTGCTATGCGGTGGGGAAACACAATAAATCTCTCAAAGTTACTAAAACAGCTTAAAAATCTTATCCTCTCAGAGTCACATCTTGTAGCATGCATCACCATTTACTCAGGTACAAATCCTGCCTGAAGGCTCTGTTGGTGGAAAGGAGACTAGCAGAGCAAAATGGCCGCAACTTCCTTTGGACCCCTGAAGCAAACACTGCCCGAGAAGTGGATGACAGTAAATAGGAAAGAAGAATAGTCAAGGCGACTGAGAATGTACTAACATAGGACCATTCCTCTCTGGTGTCAAGCCTTTAACTTTGGACCTGAATGCCACTCCTCAGTAGCTCCCAGTTATAATTCCCACAAGTGGAAAATCCAAGGAAACTCCACCTGAGCTCCCACCAGTTAATTCTCCCTTAAAATGTAAGGAACTTCTGTGGCACAGAGACATGTAATGTAATTCTTCCTGTTCTAGATTTACCAAGTCAGGCCTATTTGATTTCACTATTTCAGAATATGCTTGGGAGAGAATGGAGATTGATCATACAGACTGTGAGAGGAGACTGCAGCAGTTTACAAGTTGTGCCATGCCACTCTGCAAAGTGAAAAGCTCTGGATTTAAGGCCAAGGCATGCTGACAATCTAGACTGTGACATGCCTTTTACATCTCTAAAATGCACACTGTACTCCATGAAATGCTCAACCTTTCCTGAAAATGGTTCTGCATATACAGGTTGGATCTCGCTCATCTAGCACCCTTGGAACTTGACCAGTCCCAGATTAGGGACTTTGCCAGATATGGACATTTCTGCCCCCTCCCCAGCCAGTGACCATTTCTTCACCAGTTTTTTGTGTGAAATTCTCAAACAAAATGAATTGTTCTTCAATTGAAATTTTCAAACTTCCTGCAGTTTTAACATATCAAACAACCAAGGTCATCTATTCTTTATGAGAACAGTCTGGAGTTACATCAGTATTAATTGAAAAATACTTTGCATATCGTATCTCTTCAAAAATTGTTATTTGCACAAATGTCCCTCATGGTTTAATAAACTCGTTTTGTGTTCTGGTAGATGAATAATGGACTTGCATGCATTTTCCGCTGTCTTGTGATTCACAAACATGCTTAACATGGCCTGATAAAAGTGGGACATTTTTGGTATACTTGAACTTCTTAGCAAGTAAGTTTCCATTTATAGGGTCACCAATACGTTGACTGGAACCAAACAAAGCCAATCCCCATTAAGAAAAAGAATGACAATGTGCGCTCAAGGAGTTTTTTCCAGTTACCAGTTTCTGTGTTTATTTCACTCAGGAGTAAGTTGTTCAATTGAACTGTCAGCTAGTGCTGCCCTACTAGCTGATTTTCATGTAACATAGTTATCTTTATGCACTACTGAAGTTTTATGTGTAGATATTTGGACTTTCAACTTCCTCCAACAGATGGCAGAACAAGGAGCAATGGTCTCAAGTTGTGGTGGGAGAGGTCCAGGTTGGATATTAGAAAAAACAATTTCACTAGGAGGGTAGTGAAGCACTGGAATGGGTTACCTAGGGAAGTAGTGGAGTTTCCATCCCTAGAGGTGTTTAAGTCTCTGCTTGACAAAGCCCCGGCTGGGTTGATTTAGTTGGGATTGGTCCTGTCTAGAGCAGGGAGCTGGACTTGATGACCTTCTGAGGTCTCTTCCAGCTCTATGGTTCTATGAGTGAAGTATTTGCAGAGTTTCAATGAGAAAATCTATTTAAATTTATAGTTCAAAAGATGAAAAGGTATTTTTTCCCATCATAATGTAGTTCAGAGAACTTCAGGTTTATTTATGCAGAATTCCTGTGCTTTATGCATTTTTAGTTTCTTTACAATAGAAAGCTTTCTTTTTTCCTGAAAAAAATGAAATTAAGAGATAGGCAGACATGCTTTGTTTTTAAAAGGAAAAATAAAACTTTACTATAAAAATAACTAGATCTGTTAAATCCATGTATATCTCATTTCTCTAATTTTGTACATATAATTTGATTACTTTTGGCATTAAAATGAAGAGCAAATGTATGAGTCTGATGCTAAAATTTCATCAAAAGTCAGCACTGCTAAGCTGTGCTGTTTTGGGCACTCACACAGCCCTTGTGAAAGTTTGTCATCAGCAGTGGGCATCTATTCTCTCTGGGGAGACTCACTACCATATGTTCAGGAACTAGCTTTGTTCTTCTCCTGAAATGTTTACAAGAATTTCATGCATGTAGAACCCAATCCAATGCCCACTGACGTCAATGGAAGGACTCTCATTAATTGCAGTGGACGAAGCAGCAGGCCCCCAAAAAGTGAACTGAGAATAAGTGCCCAAACTACAAATGGACTCGGGATGCCAAATAAAATCTGTATCCAGATTTGAAAATAACTCAAAGTACACACATTTTTTTCTGATCTGGGTATTTGCTAAGAAAGATGGAGATACCCAGGGCTGGTCTGAGGGGAAATGATGCCATTCCCCGGGTTGCACCTACACAGGGGCCATAAGCCACCCTCCCATGGTATTCTGCAGTGCCATTCCACATCGAGAATTCTCCCATCATGATTGGGACAAAACCAGGGAGCTCCGGATCTCTCCTTCCTCCTCCCCTCCCTTACTCCTGCTCTGCAGCAACGTGTAGCTCTTCCTCCCTGCTCCCATTCCCGTAGCTGAGCAAACCTTGGGACAGATTCTGTGGGGGAAGACAAATGGGGAAGATCTTCTGGAAGCGGTCAGGCAGGCATTATAGTCCAGCTCAAGCAGAGGCAGCTTCTCCACTACCATCCAGGCTCAAGTACGTGAAAGGTGAGTGAGAGAAGGGCAGGGAACTAAGGGTATGTCTAGATTGCATCCCTCTGTCAGCAGAGGGATGCAGATTAGGCAGGTCACCATTGCAAATGAAACGGGGATTTAAATATCCCATGCTTAATTTGCATAAAAATGGCCACCGGTTTTGCCAACTCAGCACTTTGTCCGCAAAAAGCAGCAGTCTAGAGGGAGATCTGTTGAGAAAGAAAGCCTTTTTCAACAGATCCCTTATGCCTCCTGCAAAGAGGTTTACAGGATCTGTCGAAAAAGGCTTTCTTTCTCAATAGATCCCCCTCTAGACTGCCACTTTTTGCCGACAAAGTGCTGAGTCGGCAAAAATGGCGGCCATTTTATGCAAATTAAGCACAGGATATTTAAATCACTGCTTCATTTGCAACGTCGACCTGCCTAATCTGCATCCCTCTGCTGACTGGGATGCGGTCTAGACATACCCTAACAATGGCTTGGAGCTCTAGGTTCCCTAGCCCCTGCTTGGTGGCAGGAAGCAGCATGTCCCAGAGAGGGAGCAGGGATGGGCAGCCATGTGCAGTCCTGACTGCAGCCTGAGTGCCTGGCAATAGGGGCAGCAGGGAGGAGCCGTGAGCCTCATAGCAACTCCAGAGTCTTCCACTTTCCAAACCATCCACAGCTGGGCCAGCCTAGGCACGGCAACCTCACTCCATCACTCCCTGTATTAGGCCCCTGCAGCTGTGCTGCACACGGGGAAGCCAAAGGACCTGCCATCACGATTACCAAGGGGAGCTAAGACCCTCCTGACCATGGCACACCCTGATCAGTCGCCTACCGGCAGACCCAGCCCCGGAAGCCCAGGGACAACTAGCAAAATTCACGTCTAGATGCAGGCTTGCATTTTAAACTCAACTCTGGAGGTGTTGTGATCGGAGGATCTCTCTTTGTTTTCTCTTTATTCTGAATGAGGTTGTGAAGCAACAGCCATGTACCTGCCTAAGCATACTATGCAGCAGTGTTAAGACCAAATTGTAAACTGAATTTTGGAGAAACCCCTCCAACATATTTCTCTTTCACTGTTTTTAAATAAACGCAGACATGAAATACGTTTGTCTCAATGGTTTCTCAGCTCACATGAATAAGCACACGTCTTGATCAATCATAGATTTTTATGGTATGTAAAGTAAAGGATTGACATTTCTTCTTCTAAAAAAAGAAAAGCGCATCTTTCGAAAGAAGCTTGCAGTCTAGACGTACCCTACATGAGTGACATTCATTTGAAGGTCCTTTTCCAGTGCGAAAGAGATGCAAAGAGGCCTCATTCTCACATCTAGGCACAGTGACTTTCTTCTTTTTTTAAAAATAGCTAGCAAGTGCTTTAATACCGTAGTGCATAGGTACTGAAGAAATGTAGAAGCACTCAACAAACCTCTTCAGTACCTAATTCAGTTTAGTGCAGTCCTGCCTTTCAGTTTTCCAGAACTTGGTGTTAGCTTTAACAAGAAAGGCAAATATCAGTTCTGAAGGTTTTTATCTTGTTAGGCTACAACATCTTGCTGGAGGAGTTTAAATAAAAAATTGCCTGAGATTAGTCATATTTGGCCATTACCAGCAAATGTCACTGAAAAAAAATCACTAGGAATGTTTACCACCTCCTCACTAACCACAGCAACAAAGTTAGACAGCTCTGAAGAGTAATTAAATGTTTAAAATGGTAGTAAAGTAAAAGTAGTCAGCCTTGATAATAAAAACTAGGGCATAAAAGAACTAGATGTTCTGTTCATTTGCTGTGAAGTAATTGGCAGTGGTCACTGTCAGAAGACAGGATACTAGGTTAGAACTAACTTAAATGAGGCCTGCATGTTGTGTAGTGTTGCCTTAATCTTTGTATTCATGCCCATCAGTGTGAAAGAAGCTATTTGCATGTACATGCAACCACACTTAAGTTGCAGCCCTCAGAATGTGCTGAGAATATCACTGTAGTCCCTGGGGCTTCCAAAGTTGAGTAGCCCTGCTCTATATCATATGAATGAATTTCCCCAAACTTTTTAAAACTGCCTAAAGCTATTTCAATATTTTTATTTTCACTAATAGTCTCAGCCAAAGCTATCATTTGAACATTATTTCCAAATCAGAAAGATAGAATGGTGATAATACAACCTATCTTACAAGTTTCATAGTCTCTAGTATTTCATGTAGGTCTTTTAAGCCTACTCTACGTCATACTAGCAAATAGTTGCTTGGTATTTTATGATTCTAATAATGTATATAGGTCCAGTAATACCCAAAATATGTTAGGCACAGTACAGACATATAAAAGCTATTCGATGCCCAGATCATACTACCAATAGCCATAATGCTCAAAGGTATGCGGGAACATGAGACTACAGTAGAACCTCAGGGTTACGAACACCAGAGTTATGAACTGACCAGTCAACTATACACCTCCTTTGCAACTGGAAGCAGGCAGACAAAAAAAAAAAAATACTTCACACCTCACAAAAAAGCATATACAGTACTATATTAAATGTTAACTACTAAAAAGGGGAAAGTTTAAATAAAAGATTTGGCAAGGTAAGGAAACTTTCTGTGCTCATTTAAATTAAGAATGTTAAAGCAGAATTTTTCTTCTGCTTAAAAAAGTTTGATAACTGTATTAAGTCAATGTTCAGACGCAAAATTTTGAAAGAACCATCCTAATATTTTGTTCAATTATGAACACTTTTGAGTTAAGAACAATCTTTGTTTCCAAGGTTCTACAGTACCTGTGTCTTTAAAAGGCGGCATGTGCTTCATAAAACAAAAAGAAATAAAAGGTGGGAGAAAGAGATACAACTTACAACCAGACTGATCAGAATGGTTAACACACATCTAAATTTCCAATTTTTATTTTAATAATCTATAAAACAATTTGAAGTGATTTCTCATTTTTATAACTATATGCATCATTTAGAATATCTCCAATACAGGCAGTCCCCGACTTACGTGGATCTGACTTACATCGGATCCGCAGTTACGAACAGGGCTCGCCCCGGAGGACATGGACTGCGGGACCTCGTGGTCCTGCCGCCCATGTACTCCAGGGCTTTCTCCGCATCTCACTGATCTGCAGACCAGGAAGACGCAGAGCAAAGCCGCGGAGGGGCTCGGGCAGCGGGGCAGCCCAGGCGCGCCTGGGCTGCCCCGCTGCCCGAGCCCCCCCACAGCTTTGCAAAGCCTCGGGGAAGCCGGCAGCTGAGCAGCCCAGGCGCTGCCCAAGCCCCCCCGCAGCTTTGCAAAGCCTCGGGGAAGCTGGCAGCGGGACAGCCCAGACGCCCCGCAGCTGTCCCGCTACTGGTGTCCTCAGAGGCTTTGCTCCCTGTCTCCCTGGTCTGCTGGTCTCCAGCAGACCAGGGAGACGGGGAGCAAAGCCGCGGAGGACCCAGGCGGCAGGACTGCGGTGCGTCTCGGTCCGCCACCCGCGTCTTCCTGGTCTGCTGGGGTGGGGGTGGGGGGGCGCGCAGCTAGTACGCCCCCTTCCCCCCAGCAGACTAGACTTTTCTACGGACGCCTGTGGCAGAGCAGCTGGGGCGCTGCTGGTTGGTCCCGCAGCGCCGCTCTGGGCTCTACTGGACCAACCAGGCAGCACCCCAGCTGCTCTGCCCCAGGCGTCCTGATTCAGCCGCTGCTGGTCAGTTTCAGCAGCGGCTGAATCAGGACGCCTGGGGCAGAGCAGCTGGGGTGCTGCTGGGTTGGTGCAGTAGCGCCGAGGAGCGGCGCTACTGGAGCAACCCAGCAGCACCCCAGCTGCTCTGCCCCAGGCGTCTCCAAGTCAGCTGCTGCTGAAACTGACCAGCGCTGACTACAGGAAGCCCGAGGCAGAGTTGCTCTGCCCCGGGCTTCCTGGAATCAGCTGCTGATCAGTTTCAGCAGCAGCTGACTTGGGGACGCTTGGGGTTCTTAAGTTGATTCTGTATGTAAGTCAGAACTGGCGGTCAGTTTCAGCAGCGGCTGAATCTGGACGCCAGTTCCGATTTACATACAGATTCAACTTAAGAACAAACCTACAGTCCCTATCTTGTACGTAACACGGGGACTGCCTGTACTGCATGAGAGCTGTCCCTAGAACTCTGCATTGCAATCACCATGACAGCTGCACTCCACTATGTAGGTGTTAGTTGTGTTTTCAACTGTTCCAGAGGAAACAGAGAACCATGAAATCAGCGAATACAAAATATATTTCAAAATATGCCTGTGGGATTTGTCAGTTAGTGGAAGCAGCAAGGTCTTAAATATCTGGGACTGAGGACATGGGAATGACATTTTGGAAGAGACACTATGCCACAGCTTGTCATGTTTTATTCCAAAGTCCACACACACACAGAAAAACCCCAAACACCAACTAATGGTATTCATTAGCCAGAGGTATCATTCAGTGGCTTGCACCATGTAGTATTTCTTAAATTCACTGAGCCAACTTCATTACCCCATTCCATTAGAGATCAAGTAAGAGAAACTACAAGACAAATGAAATAATTGCAGTGCATGGGGGCGGGGGATAGGGAGAGAAAGACACAGCTTGAAACACCTACTGATTCAAGGCATAAAAGCCTGGAAGAACACATTTCCAACCCAAAATATGTAAACAGCTCCAAAGCTGGATCATTACTCCAGCACAGCCAAAATGTGTCGGGTGCATCAAGTCTTAACAATGAAAATGGAAGCAAAGCCCAATAGGAAGCATATGGTATCTGCAACCTCCCAAGCCATTCCCTGTCAAACTACCGAAGTGACAAAGGAGGAATTCATTAGTTTACCCACCCCAACTAAAGGCAGCAACAGCTGTTGATCCCCTGAGACCTTACAAGTGTTGATCACACAAAAGATCTTGCAGATAACTTAGAGTCACTGCATCAGTGGATCAACAATATTTACAATAATAATTTAAGGCTGGATTTTTTACCCTTTTACCAATCCCTTTGAACGTCCAAAGGTATTCCAACAGGCAAGCGGCAGGTTCCCCAAAGCAGTAGAATTCCTGGCTGGCATATCTGGGTATGGATACACTGCAGGAAAAAAATTGCGTGGCTAGCTCATGTTAGCTGACTTGAACTAGGGTTGCAGGGTATAAAAATTGGGCTGGAGCCTTGATTCTTGGACCCCATGAAGAAGACCTATGTGTAGCTCAAAAGCTTGTGTCTCTCACCAACAGAAGATGGTCTAGTATAAGATACCATCTCATCTTGTGTCTCTAATTAAGAAACTCAGTGTCCTTGTGCTTACATTAATGGACATCACTAGTCACAACATTTTCTAGTTCCTCTTTCAAGCTTCCATTCTTTGGCAGAGAAGTCGTCAGTGCTGGCATTTGCTATTTATCTGTCAGGGAAGAAACTCTTTGTGAGAAAATGTCAGAAGTGTAGGATGATAAAAAAAATCACTTGAATAGTATGTTTAACTTGGTATTTTCATTTCTCTGCAGAATATGCAGCAGCTGTGGTTTCATAATTCAGAAAAATCTCAAATTATAAAAAAGGTAATTGTGCCTAGAGTCAATGCAGACCATTAACTTGAGATTTCTTATCCCAATCTGAGCATGAAATGTTAATTTCAACCAGTGTAGAATAGATCCAACATTTGAATTTGAAGTCTGCCACCTGCTGGGCGATGAGTCTTGTCAGTCATAGGTGAAAGAAGAACGCTCATTAGTGGCTTGCCCAGATGAATCAGCATAATTAGGACAAAATGGCTCAGGAAAAAAAAGTATCATTAAAGCATTGAAATCGTTATGCTATAATTATGGAACTGAGCAGTCTCATTCTGAGATGTAGTTTTTAGAAGTAGCTGCTGGAAAAATTTCCCTTTGGGTGATATACTTGTTCTTAATCACAAAGGTAAATCTTCTAGAACTCTGGATAATTAAAAAAAAAAAAATCAGACTGAAATTGAACAAAGGAGGGCGAAAAAGAGATCTCAGTTATTGAGAACTTTCCCAGATACTTTTTTGATTGCTTAGATAAATCAAAGCCAGTTCAGTGCTAAAAGTGCATGCACTTGAGACAATTTAGCTGCTCTTTACTGAAATACACATGAACTAAACATGTAGAACAATGTTAAGTCATTAAGTACGAAAGATTCTCATTTCTTGGAGATAATTAAGACTCTGAAAATATAAATTCTTGTTATCTAGTGTGTCTCTGTAAAAGCATGGACAGCAGTAGAAGAATTCTCTGGTGGGGGTATTTTTCCCCCATTTGCGCCTTTAGATTATGTCACTGGCAATAAGACTTTCTTATATTTTGCACCTAATTGATACTTATGTTTTTGAACTTTTGTTTATTTTTATTTTATGGCCTGAATACATTGTTGCATTTGGCTTATCCAGTGTCACTTCACATGAATAATCATTTAAAGTTTGCTGCTGCTTTGAAAAAAAACTCTAAAATGGTATTATAGGGAATTGCAAGTGCATTCCTGAGCATTAATTGGCTGCCAATGATTTCCCTAGAGTTACAAGGTGAGTGAGATAATATCATTTATTAGATCAACTTCTGTAGTTGAGAGAGATGTGTTCAATATACAAGTAAAAAAATGTTTTCCCCCTTTGACTGCCAATCTTTCAGTCTGGGCTCTGAGATCCAAGCAGAGTTCTTTCCATATGAACATTATCAGTAACAAAGGTTCTGAAGGCAAAATTAGGCATTAAGTAACACATATGCAACCCCACTGTCTGTAAATTATGCCTTCAGTGTTATATGTATATCCTCAGTTTCAAGGGAGAAGAACTCTGGGTCTTGAATTTTAAATGTTAGGAGAGAAGGAACGAAGGAACTCAGAATAATGTTACTTATTGCAACCTCCCTTTACTATTTCAGGCTCAACTTTTGACCTTTGAATTTGGGATTAGTCATGTGGAATATGAAATGGAAAGGTTCAATAACTTCTCTGAATAATTTAATTTTTGTCCTCATGCTGTTTCAGTTCTTTTGTTAATTAGATCAGGGCAGATTTTCAAGTTGTGCAAAATGCATATTTTAATCAAAATCTCTGCCCACTGAAAATTTCAGCATGTTTGTGATTGAATTCATCTAAGTCACAATCTTTCTAAAAATTCCACTGTGGATCACTGGAAAGGTGCAACCATCTAAAAGGCTGATTAGTGGGTGCAGCAAGATTTCTGAGGTTTTTACTTTTAATATTTTGTAGTTTCTTTCCTTGTGAGGTTAGATAGTGGACTGAACACCGCTAGGTCAGAAGTTTAGGGTGACTGCTCCTGAGAATTTCCCTCTGCTTTTTCATTTATTTTCATTGTCTGAATAAGGGCCTAAGACTTCCTCGTGATACTGTAATTTGCATTCGAGTGGCATCTTCAACAACGTGCAGACAATATTCTCTGACTTCCTCAAATGTAGAATCAAAAGTATAAAACACATTTTTCCTGGATGCCTGTAGCCATTATCAGGTGTCTCCGATCTTTAATCTACCAAACCATGCTAATATCAAAGTTATTTATTTTTGTTTGTCTTTTAATTTATCCTCCGTTTCTCCACTTGTAACAGCTGATAGTGACCCTACAAGTTTAAATCTGTCAGGAAGAATATATCAAGGGTGGAATGCCTCCCATTCCTTTAAACTGCTTGTTTGAAGTGCTGTGTTGAAAATAATGTTCTTAACATAAAAAGGAACTCATAACGTTTATTTTTTGTTTGTTTTTATGAACAATCACCAATCAATCTCTGAAACAAAAGACAGCTAGACCAGACTAACACGGCTGCATCTCTATCACAATCAATCTCTGACATTGCTTGGGGGTTGAAGACAAAGACTGTTTCCAAATGAAGCAAATGTGAATCCCTGTCAGCAGTTCAACAGTATCATGGTAGCTCTTTACTGTTGACAAGGATGACGTTAAAAATATCTCATTTGCAAGATCAGGCTCAGTGTTCTCCTTTTCAGTGTCAATAGACAGACTGTCATTCAATGACACACTTGATCTTGCAAAATCTGAAGAAGCCAATTTTCTTCACTTTCTATAAATTATTTCATCTTGCTACTATATAACTCTTGACAATGTTTACATTTTACTTTGAAATAACTGCCTGCTGTTATTACTTCAATCTATGAACAAGTTGTTTCCTGCTCCTCCTCCCTTCAACTTCAGACTTATGTAATTATATAAACTTATATAATGATGTTTGGTACACACTGATTACCTATTTACTGCATCTTTCACATTTAACTAAAAGTAAAAATGAGAAAGTCACACAGTAAATTCAACACTATGAATACTGAAAAATAAGATGAGAAAGCAGAGTTACATGGACCTATTAACATTTTTGACCAGTTAAACTGTCCAGTCATAAAACTAGAAGTCTAACAACCTACATTTTCAAAAGCTTCTAGTGAATTTGGATGCCTTAAGTTTTTGGTGCCCAAATTGAGCCACTTTAAATTAGACTGATTTTAAGAAAGTACTGAGCTCAGGCCATCTGAAAATCAGGTGTATTTTAAGATATCTCCAGTTATTCATCCCAAATGTGGAGTCACCAAAAATATCAGCTACTTGTAAAATTTAGGGCAATGTTTCCTAGAACATAAACCAGCAAAAACACATTATGTTTGTATAAATACTTCAGTGACCTAATGGTTAAAAATACTGAAACACCCACCAGGGTGGCTTTTTTCTGAAAAACTAAAACATAAATGAAAGAAATGTAAAATGCCTTGTACATGTATTGAAATACAACAAAAGTTCACTTAGGCATAACCAATTGAATTCTGATCTCAAACAGAAGTGTAGAAGCTGCTTTAAGCAGATAAATAGTAAGGCTATGTCTACACTACCACTTTTGTCAGTGTAACTTATGGCACTTGGAGATATGAAAAAAATACTGCTGAGCAACATAAGTGCCCTTGTGGACAGGACTATATCAGCAGGAGAGCTTTTCCCACCCAACACTGCTACTTCCGCCAATAGAGGTGGTTTTATTGAGATGTGCTGGAACAGTTTGTATAGTGCAGCTGCTGCTGATCATTGAACCAAACTGTAATTCCTGTATATCATGGAAACCAGTTCCAGCACATGTGGTTTTATCATGTCAATGGGACAGCTCTTTCCCAACAGCACAGAGCAGCTACAGGAGTGATCTTAGAGCAGCACAGCTGCATTGGTACAGCTGTGTCATTGTATGCTCACTACTGCAGACATGGCCTAAACACACCTATCTATGTGAAATCAGAATTAAGTGCTAAACACAGGCTCTTTGTATCTCCACCCTATAATTTCTCTTAAAGTATTGAAAGGCTGGCTCCTACCTTTGATGGACCCATTATGCCAGTCTCTACTGCCTACCAGTTGCTTGTTTGAAAATGTTTTCTCCCACACTGCCCCCACAAGCAGTAAGAGCTCCCAACAACCACAGCAAAGATACATCATTGTCCACCTTCAAATCCCTCCTTAAAATTCTCCTTTGCTAGGCCCACAAAAAAGTGGACAATGGTTAGACCATTGCTGTGATGATACCACTTCCTAGTCTGCTGATCAGTGTTGTTGTACTGTTTCTCTGAACTTCTTCAGCTATCTGTTTGTGTCCATTTGTTTTTTCTTGTCTTCTACTTAGATTGTAAGTTCTTCTCAGTTTGTACAGCAAAATGAGGACCTGGTTCATGAATGAGGACCTTATGTGCTCAGGTCATAATAAATCTCAGATTTATAGAATTACATGCATAGACTAACTGCCAAAGCTGGAGGTATTTACCAAAACTCCAATAAAAAATTAATCCAATTGGAGTTCTGTTTCTATACAGACTGAAGAATTTGGCTGAGTTATTTTAACACCAGTAAACACTGTTTTGCCCTTGAACTGTCTGTATACACTCATTTCTGTTAGAACAATACACAATTCCCTATTAATATTAATGAAGATAATACACAGATATAAGTGGGAGATGTCACAGAACTCTCAGATGTCACAGAACTTCTGCATTAGCAGTTTCTAGTAACTGTCATAAACTGTTTGGCAGAAGTAGACTATTTGCCAGGAAAATTCAACTCAGTTGAAATTGTGTAGTTTAATACTACTGTACAGAAGACAACAGGTTTATATCTCAGCACAGCAGGAAAAAAAACCAAATTGCTTTTAACAGATGAGCATTTAGTGCAACTAGTATAATCTGCAGTGACATTTTCCCCTTTCTATTCTGTAAACCCTAAAGCTAAGCTGATGCTTTTCTCCACAGTACAGCCTGTCTCTAAGAACCAAACACAACAAACTCTCATACCCATTTCCATTGCTGTAAAATACCTCAATAATCAAAAGAGATGAGACTGATACTTTAGATTCCAGTGCTAGATTGACAGCTGTGGTCATCACTCTTCACACACATTGGAGCTACAATTAAAATGCTTTGGAATTCTATTTTAGGATAGGTTAAGGCAGGATCCTTGAGACTTGGATACACTAATCAGACACCCAAGCTCAAATGCAGCAATAGAGGGCTATTGCCTTACTGCAGAGTAATCAGAATAATCCCACCTGGAAGGAAGATCAGGTAGTCAGCATAGGAAGATGAGAGAGAAGTCTCTTCCTATAAGGATGGACCTAAGAGAAAGAACCCATCTAGTGGCCATGACATTTTTTTTGGAACTGGACCTCAATTACACTTTAGCCTCACTTTTTTCTAATTAAATCTATGATGGAAAAATGGTAGCCTGGCCACAATTAAAGTTGCAGCTGACTCTTTTGGAAGGTCTATTTTAGCAGCACCTACGTCTTTGGGTTGGGTAATTAGTCTGGCCAGAAAACTGCCACATTCATGGTGAATGCCTTCCAGAAAATTGTTAAATTGTTTTTGAGTTACAGTTCATTAAAAAATACTCATTTGAAATTTTGACTTTTGTATAAACACTGTAAGCTATCACTTAAATGAACTTCTGTACCAGATGACTGGAGGATAACTAATATGATGCCAATTTATAAAGCAGGAGCCAGAAGTGATCCTGGCAGTTACAGGCTGGTAAGCTTGACTTCAGTATCAAGCAAACTGGTTGAAAAGGTATTAAAGAATAGAATTAACAGACACACTAATGAACACAATTTGTTGTGGGAGGAGTCAGCATGGTTTTTCTAAAAGGAAATCATGCCTCACGGATCTACTAGAATTCCCTGACAGGGTCAACAAGCATGTTGACAACAGCAATCCAATGCATAATTATAGTTTTTTAAAAGTCTTTACCAAGGTACCTCACCGAAGGCTCTTCAGCAATGTAAACTGTCATGGGATAAGAGAGAAGATTCTTTCATGGATTGGTAACTGGTTAAAAGATAGGAAATAAAGGACAGGAATAAATGGTCAGGCTTCAGAATGGAAAGAGATAAATAGTGGTGTCCCCCAGGGATCTGCACTGGAACCAGATCATTCAACATATCCACAAATTATCTGGAAAAAAGAGGTATACAGTATCATGGCAAAATCTGCAGATTGCTTTGGACATAACTATCATGAGTAGACTGCAAAGAGTTACAAAGGGATTTAACAAAACTGGGTGAGAGGGCAACAAATAGCAGATGAAATTCAAGGTTGATAAATACAAAATTAAGCACATTGAAAAACATACTCCCAACTATAATATAAAATGATGGGGTCTAAATTAGATGTTGCCATTCAAGAAAGATCTTGTATTCACTGTGGATAATTCTCTAAAAACATCCACTCAATGTGCAGTGGCAGTCCAAAAAAAAAAAAAAAAAAAAAGCCAAAATACCAAGAGAATGTTGGGAATCATTGAGAAAGGGATAGATTATACTTTACAACAGAAAATACCATATTGCCTTTACGTAAATCCATGGTGTGTCCACACCTTAAATACTATGTACAGATGTGGTCGCCTCATCTCAAAAAAAGTATACTGGAATTGAAAAGGGTTCAGAAAAGGGCAAAAAACATTATTAGGAGTATTTAAACCTTCCATATGGAGAAGTGATTAATAAGACAGTCTTCTTTTCCAAGCACAAAAGTCCCTAAGGTGGGATATTCTAGAGGTCTATAAAATCATGACTGGTGTGGAGAAATGAAATAAGCAAGTATAATTTATTCCTCTCAACACAAAAATTGGGGGTTACCAACTTAAATTATAGGCAGCAGGTTTAAAACAAACCAAAGAAGGTATTCTTCACACAACCTGTGAAACTTTTTGCCAGAATATGTTGTGAAGGCGAGGACTATACCAGGGCTCCAAAAAGAACTAGATAAATTCATGAAGGACAGGTCTCTCAGTGGCGATTAGCCAAAGGGGGAGGGATGGTGTCCCTAGACTCGATTTGCCAGAAGCTGGGAATCAGCAACAGGGAACGGATCACTTAACTATCTGTACTGTTCATTTCCTCTGAAGCACCTGCCATTGACCATTGTCAGAAAACAGGATACTGAGTTAGACGAACCTTTGGCTGACCCAGTATGTCTATTCTTATGTTCATTTGTCTCCCTTTAGGCCAGTAGCAAAAATGTTTCTATATCAATGGAAGATATTTTGAATCAATAACTCTTCTTGTAATATATGGTAGAATGGTTGGGGCTGCAACAAAAAGCTTTAATAATACATTTTATTTAAGAAAAGTTATTTTTAAAACTTAGCTAATTTTCCAGGAGATTTGATTGTATGGAAAATGTGAAGGGACAATTAGAAGTTGCCATGGAAGCATGATGTGTGTGTTTGTGAGCATAAGAGAATGCATGTGAATGCTGCTTTCAGTGGGCTGACTGAAGGTTGGCAATAAGATAATGGTGTTATGACAGGTAACAGGGATCTTCTCTTTGCTCAAGGACACAGCCCAGTGTGTCTGAAGTTTCTGAACAGGGTTCCAGTCCAGCATCTGCAAGTGTATGTTGCGTTAATTAAGGCTACAATCCCAGTGCCATTATAAAGATTATTTTTTAATCACCAAATTCAAAAAGAAAATTATTCAGACTTTCAAATTTTGAAATCCCACTGACAACCTGCATTTTTAAAATTGACTTAAATATACATTCAGATTAAATAACTCAAATGGTTACCTTATGGAAATGTTTGCAAAGTGTCTCATGAGTGATCTTTGTCCCGCCCATCTGGCCCATTAAATTATATTACACAACAAAATTTGAAACAAAAAACCCTGGCATTGGTGAATGCATGAGATATTTTTCAAGGACAATAGTTGTGAAATGTTTAAGAAATTATCATTCTACAAAACTAGCCTTGAATTTCTTCAGTGGAGTGATGAAGGTAAAAAAGCATGCTGTTAGTTTATCTTAAACCTCTTCTCAAGTGACATATGTTAAATTAAAAAAAAAGGGCCACTTTATATTGGAATAAGTGTTCACATGGGGAAGAAGGTGGATATTCTGGTCCAACTATATCACTTCAAATTCAAACCATAGATTATATCAAAAGTGTCTTCCCCATGTAGCCAAGACCTAAGACACAAAGAGATTGACTGACTTGGCTACGTGGTACAGAAGACTAAGTCTATGGCAGCGATGGGCAACCTAAGCTAGTGAATAGGTTGCATGAGTGACCCTTTTTCATTTAAGTGGGCCACAAGATTGCTGTAACCAAGAGGGTAGTTTTGCTAACTGCACTTGCATACCTAGAATTTGCAGGGTATGCCAATTAAATGGTAGCAGTGCTTTGATTGGATGCAGGAGTGCATAGCTCCTACAGTCAATGTTGTGTGCAATCAGCATGTACCTCATTTCACATGCCCTTGCTGTGTCTGTGTCTGTGTCACTTCAGTAATACCAGTAAGGAAAAAAAATTATTAAAATGGAAACCAACAGAACCTAGAAAAACCCTACGCAGGGACAATGGCAAAAATAATGTCTTGGGGGCCACACACAGAACTGTGATGGGTTGCATGTGGCCCTCAGGTTGCCTACCAGTGATCTATAGTACCAGGCTATCTTCATTCTAACCACTGAATTTAATTTTCTCTTCTTAAAAAACAGCTTTTACCAACCTTTAGAATGAATGCAGACTGTACTGAGCATGAATGCATGTATGCTTAATTCAGGTACATAATCAATATGTATATCTTATCAAGACTGTATTCAACAAGGCAATATTCTGCAGAAGTCACTATCCATTTAATCAGCACGGTTCGCTTCTTTAATGTAATAATCTGATAAACCCTCCATGCCATTTAAAAAATAGTTTTAAAAATTATGTCTCCAGTTACCAAAACAAAATAAATACACAGTGCAAAACTGGGAAGTTAAAGTGCATTTATAAAAACAGTTAAGATTGCTAAGGGCTTGTCTTCACATATAGCGCTACTGCACAATTAAGCTGCCCACCTGAGAGAAACTCCCACCAATATAACTCTGTCTACACAGGAGCAGGGGTTAGGTCACCATTACTATGTCACTTCAGGGGTGTGGATATTTCACACCCTTTAGTGACAGTTACACGGATATAAACCTCTCATGTAGGCCTGGCCTAAATGACACCAGCATAATTACCTATCATTTCTAAAACCTAAAACACAGAAAAATAAGGAAATGAATAGTTAAGGACATCATAAATCTTACACTGCCCACACACACAGACGCACGAGCACAAATTCTTAGTTGAATTTTTGAAAAGTGCCTACAGAAATTAGATGACCAACTTCAATATACCTTCAATGGAATTTAAATACCTAACTCCCTCAAGTGTTTTCAGAAATGCCACCTATTAATTGCAAACTGTAAAAAAACTCATGCTTTAGCCCTTACAATAACCTTTTAAATGTCAACTAACAGAGCACTTTTTAGACAGCCCAAATTAGCATCTTTCAAAGATATGTGAAAGGAATTCATTTATCACAATAGGGTTCTCACTTTGCAATCAAGTGATGGTACTTTAAGAATCCGATTTTCAAATGACATAAGAATGCAGAGGTGTGCATTTAATTTAATCTAAAATCCTAAGCTACAGACAGAAATTCAATAGTAATTCTTCTCTATTTACGTATTTATATGGTCCAGATCTTTATAGTATCTAAGTACCTCACAATCACTGATGTATTTACCTTTCTCCACAAAATGACTCTGACATCCTTTGACAGATCTCATGCTGGCCTGGCAGCTAAGGAGTTAATGCATCAGCTAACAGTCAGTGCTGATTGGCAGTCTCATTGCAACTGGGAGAATAAAATAACCGAGAAGCAGTGAGGTGGAGTGGATTCCAGGGGAGCAAGCAGATGGTAGAAGCAAACTTCTGCCAGCAAGCTTATGAGAAGCTGTCCAGAGAGAACACTCCAGAGAACAGATAGGGCTGCCAGATGGTTTCAACAAAAATACCGGACACACTTGACATTACATCACAATCTACATTACATCTTATTTAGAAAATACCGGACATTTAGATTTTCTCAATGTGTTTCCCGAACAGAAAGCTCAAATACTAGACTGTCTGGTTCAAAACTGGATTCCTGGCAACCCTAAGAGCAGATCGACAGGCTTGAGAAGCCTATAGTTCTGTGCGCCTTCCTACCTCTTAGGACACATGAGGGGGTGTTGAGGCTTGACTCTACCTGCCTGGTTTAAGTACCCTGAATTGCAATCCAGTGGATGAGGGAGGAGACTGATTTTCCCTCATGATTCCCAAGAGACTTAAATATCAAAGGGGTTCTAGAACACCTGAAGACCAGGACCAGCTAACCCTGTGAAGTATAAAGGAAACTGTCCTGCCAGATGACACAAACTCTGTGCAATGCGCTGTCTGAGCAGAAGAGGGTGTTGCCAGTTGGGAGTTAAAAGGAGGGTTTTTTGAAAATGTGTAACCGCTGAATACCTCAGTCCTCACATGATGGTTTGTGCAAAAGTTGATTACCCATGAGTAAATAATGAGTCATGAGTCACTTGAGATAAAAGGCAAATAGACAAGGGTTAAAGAACAATTTTTAAAAGGGCAGACAAACAGCACCGAAAACCAAACCACGTGTATACAAAAATTGAATAGGAGCAGATAAATAATAGGGAATGATAAAAATGTCTTGTTTTCCATCCAGCATTCCATAAAATATGAATGCATAGTACAGGCTCATCTATTTTTACCTAAATGCAGTTCTCTGCTTGCCTGCAATAGCTGATACAGCTGATATTTCACAGATATTTCCCACAGTGGAATTCCTTACACATTCCTGGTGTAATCTGCTTATGTAGGCCTCATGCAAAAAGCTCACCCAAGTCAATGGAACTCTTTCCATCAGCACCAGATTTCCTAAACCTCTAAAACACTGATCTCGTGTCACACTGTGCTCTCAGTCCCCACTGAATTCACAGAGGAAATTGGAGACCTTGGCATGTTACAAGATTTAGCCTTTAGATGGGATCCCCTGAAAACAGGACTTGCCACTTCAACAAAGGGCTACCTTACAAGAAATTATAAAATCTGTTTCTAACTATACTTTCTGTACATATGCACTTAGCAAATTATTTGGACTCCTGCAGCGGAATTTACACCTAACAAAATAATATTTTCAGTTCAGTTTTAAAAAACCATCTATACCAGGTCCACACATGCAAGTGTTACTTGAAAAAGATTTGTTTTTAACACTGAAGTTGTATCTATCCAGCATTTTAGTTCAGTCCTCACAACTATGGGCGTGTTTAGGGGGCAGAAAAGTCAGACACCTAGGTCTGGTCTACACTGGGAGCTTAGTAAAAATTAGCCGCATTAAAAACAACAAATAGTCCTGCAGCACCTCAGAAGTTAAGGCACTGCAGGACTATTGGTTGTTTAAGCTTTTTCGATTACAGACTAACACGGCTATCCTGCCGAAACTTTTGAACATGCATTAGAAAATCTACCTAATGCGGCTAAACAGAGACCTGCATTACTCATAACTCCTTGTTACATAGAAAACTCTGCATAAGGATTGGGGACAACTCATTATCTTAATATAGATTACATTTATTTTGCATGCCCACATTTTTAAATATATACAGGGAGAAATAGCATTGTTAATCTAGTGTCATTGTAAGCATGTGATAGTTACAACTTAGCACATACTAGTAATCCCTCTCTTCATAGCTAAATAAGTTACAATTGTAAACAAAATGGAATGTTGAAATCCTACATGCCTACTGGCTATTGTGCAAAGATCAGTATTGTAAATATAACATAGCGTGCAACTTGTAATTTTCATTGCATATAATTAGATAGTTTACTATTACACTGTTAGAATTACAAACCATGAAAATATAAACTTCCAGGCTGGGCATTCACCACTAATTAATGACTAGATGGATTAAAAGGTCCGAGGTAAAGATTTGGGTCTTCAGCATCACCAGCCAGTCTGAATGCTGAGAAATGCCCTCTCCCAATTATTATTGCTTAACTCATTCCATACACGTCCTTTCTGATATTACAAGTGCAGACTATTCTACGTCCACAATAACGCCTCAATACACCTTGCCTGATGGTAGAAATTAAGTGTTCAAACTACACTTTCATTGTATCTTACAGAGTAGTCCTATAGCACCTCAGAGCAGGGATGGAAAACATCAGGCCAAGGGGCCAGATGTGGCCCCCAGCTTGCCTGGATCCAGCCCCTGAGACTAAGTCTCCCCTCCCCCCCAGAACTGGGAGCCCATGCTATTGCTCCAGCCTCCCTGCTGCCCCTCATCCCCACATTGTGGCTGGAGCACACAACATCCACTAGCAAATGGAATGTGGGGAGTGTCTTTCTCCTTCCCAGTCAGGGGCCAAACCAGTGAGGGTTTTTTTTTATTTTTTTTGCTTCTCACTTGTGTGTGGCCCCCCAAATGATTTTTTGGTGGGTCAGCAGCCCCTGACTCAGAAAAAGTTTGCTACCCCTGCCTGAGAGACTAAAAAAAATATACACAGTATCATGAGCTTCCATGGGCAAAACCACTTCCTCAGATCGGCAGCACATCTGAGGAAGTGGATTTTGCCCACAAAAGTTCAGGATACTATGTATATTTGTTAATCTTTAAGATGCTACAGGACTACTTGCTGTTTTTAAAGTTACAGAACAACAGCTACACTTCTGAATCATATATAAGGCTGAAGGTAAGTCTCTAAGGCTATGTCACGGGGTATGTCTAGACTGCATCCCTCCGTCAGCAGAGGGAAGCAGATTAGGCAGGTTGGCATTGCAAATGAGGCAGGGATTTAAATATCCCACACTTAATTTGCATAAAAATGGCCACAGCACTTTGTCTGCAAAAAGAGGCAGTCTAGAGGGGGATCTGTCGAGAAAGAAAGGGGTCTTCTTTAATAAATAAACTAGGAGGCCTTAAAGTAGATTAAACAACAAAGAACAAACAAACAAACAACTATTATGGGATGGAGAACACTTACCCTACTCAAATGTTTCTTAAACTATGCATTTGTAAGATGAACTGAAGCCATAGGTAGGCACTAGTCACCTTTTGGCAGAATGTAATTGGCAAACTGACTATATACTACTGATGAAGCTATTCATGTTACTTAGCTGATTGTTATAGATCTAGAACAGAAGACATTACTTCCCCCTCCCCCCCCAAAAAAGAAACTGAAAACAATTAAATGCAAAAAGAAACCATCACTAGAATGTGAACATTGCCTAATTTTGCTGAGCTTTTCTAACTAATCGAATCCCCTTTAGGGCACTTCAGCAATCCTACCCTTGCACATTCAGAAATCAAGAAGTACGATTTAAGCTTAAAACACATTACCTCAACTCCATATTACAATACAGTTTATGAATTTGTGGTAATCAATTTTAGAAACAATTTTGTAACTAAAGTCCTACAATTTAAATGTGCTGGCTAGGATTTTAGATAAGTGCATGCTCCAGTAAGAAACATTATTATGTGATCAAATAGTATTAGTCAGATAATTAAATCAGTAGTATACTGCGCATGCACACACACAGGCAGAGAGGTAAGGTTTTCTATTCAATTTTAACTTTTGTATTTTCAGATTCTTGAGTAATTACTGTACAACTTTCTCATTATGCTTCTTTTCTTAATAACATTGATTTAACCTACATTTTACACAGTTATCTGTCTACCTCTAGTGGTTGTTTACACAAAAATGTGCTTTATATTGATGCATTCAAACCATCATTAGCAGCTTGAGGGACACTGTTACAGCAGCAGTTTCATGGAAATGGATAGAAAAAATGAGGTATTACCTTTACAAAATTTTCTTTATTAACAAAAGAAACCATTCAAGATTACAACAACAACACAACCAAAATATTCACTATTTTTTTTTCCTTCCCACCTTCCCTTATTTATTCTTGGATCTGGACTTTTAATACTCCAGTCATCTGAAGAAGTGGGTTGTACTCACAAAAGCTCATGATACCATTTACATGTTTTGTTTGTCTTTAAGGTGCTGCTAGACTATTCGCTGTTTTTAAAAGTTTTTACAATCAAAATAGTTTACAAATATAGATCAAGTAAAAATGAAGATACAGTTCACTTTGAATAACTTCTCTATAGAGAACATTTTCTTGATAGACTTTCTAATTGTTACTAAACTACTGTAGCTAGATTATGAAAAAGACAAGAAGTTATGCCAACACATATAATCACTTCTTAGAAAAAGAGATTATTTCACAACAAAGAGTGTAGTACATCATAACGAATCAAATGCTCTTGGGTAAATTCTCCTAGATATGGAAGGGATCTTGAAGGCCTCAAGTCAAGCAAACTACATGGTTTCATCATGAAGAAAGCTGGGATGCTACATAGCAGGATCAAAAAAAACAAAAAACAAAATAAAAAAACCACACTCTTGAGTGCTGTGGAACACAAATCCAGGATTTCCTCTGAATACTGCAGAGAGAGCAAGAACAAAATATAAAGTTTGTGGATGATACTGAGCTAGGAGGACTTGGAAGTGCTTTATAGAATAGGATTAAAATTCAACATGATATGGACAAATCGAATAAATGATCTGAAGTAAATAGGATAAAATTCGTAAGGACAAATGCAAATTACTCCACTTAGGAAGGTACAGGCAGTTGCACACATACAAATTGGGAAATAATTGCCTAAAATGCAGTAATGTAGAAAGGAATCTGGAAATCATAGTGGATCACAAGCTAAATGTGAGTCAACAATGTTACACTGTTGAAAAGAAATCTTTCAAGGATATATTAGCAGAAGTGTTGGGACACAAATGAAGTAATTCTTCTGTTCTACTCTGTGCTGATTAGGTACTCAAATAGAGTACTGTGTCCAGTTCTGGGTTGCACATTTCAGGAAAAAAGTGAAAAAATTGGAGAAAGGCCAGAGAAAAGCAACACAAATGATTAAAGGTCTAGAAAATATGACCTATGAGGGAAGATTAAAAAAAAAAAAAAAAAGTGTGTGTGTGTTTAGTCTGGAGGAGAGAAGATGGAGAGGGGACATAACCTTTCATGTACTAGAAAATGGTTGTTTCAAAGAGGAAGAAGAAATATTGTTCTCACTAAGCTCTGAGGATAGGACAGGAAGCAATGGACTTAAATTGCAGTGAGGACAGTTTAAGCTAGACACTAAGACATCTTGTCAGGATGGTTAAGCAGTGGTATAAATTGCGTAGGTGGATTTTGGAATCTCCACTGTTGGGAGATTTAAGAGCAGGTTAGACAGACATTTGTTAAGGATGGCCTAGATCAGGGTGGGCAATAACATAGAGGTGGTTCGCCAGGGTTAGCCCCTGGAGGGCTGCTATCACTGCAGGTACCGGCGATTGCAGTTCCTGTTAGCTGTGGCTCACCACTCCTGGCCAATGGGAGTGACTGGAAGCAGCATGGGACACCCCATTCCCCACCCATTTTGTCCAGACCACACCCTCACCCCACTATCTCAGATTACCCTTTCCAGCCAAATCCCCGAACCCAAATGAACAAATGACATATGGGGGGGGGAAAAGAATGCTCTTCTAAAATCTCTTTCTAAAGAAAATGGAGCTTGATTTGCACTGCATGCCAGATTGTGAAGACTGAACATGCAGAAGATCCCAAATTTAGTGCATTTAATTAGCTAATTAAAAAATGTTGGTCACAGGTTTTTTGATATACCATGAAATTTGTCAGATTTATTTGCAAAAGCCTTGTAGTAAGGGCAAGTCAGTTGTCCTTCTGAATACAACATTAAATATTATGGAATACATGATGCAGCTCTTTTGTTTTACATTTTCTTCATCCGTATTTCTAAGATGATTTTTTTATTTTACATATATTCTTAAGCCTTCATGAAGTAATTATTTCAGATTAATATATATTTAAACTCACTAAAACAAAGATATTAGGGCTGTCAAGTGATTAAAAAATTTAATCGTGATTAATCGCATGCGCCTCCCCTTTGAAACGCCACTATGGCGTTTCAATGGGGCAGTGCTGCCTGGAGCCTGGGATCAACTGGACTTCCCAGCTGACCCCGGGCTCCATGCAGCACTGCCCCTTGGAAGCACCGCTACAGCATTTCCAAGGGGCAGCGCATTAGGAGCCTGGGATCAGCTAGGGACTCCAACTGCTCCCTGGCTCTGCTGTTACAAAGCCTCTTTGAAGTGCCGCTCCAGGTTTGTACTTCAAAGGGGCAGCACAGCATTAACACCTGCAATTAATGTGTCAAAAAAATGAATGCATTAATCCTGTCCTGCATTAATTGCAGGTGTTAACACAGGTCAATTGACAGTCCCATTTTAAATTAATCAGAGAGGTTTAGTGTATTCATAAAGTTAATAGAAAAAGGGAGCACTAATTTATTGTGATTTTCGTAATAATACGTGTTTATGAAGTTTCACTACATGTTAAAACAGGTTTCCAAAGATTTTAGGCATAATAGAGAATCTTAGTAAGGTACTGATTTTGGTGGAGAGTTCTATTAAAACTAGCTCATCAAACAGAAGTAAAAGGAAAACTCATTTCTCCAGCTATCTGGAAGAAGAGGAATATTGTCTCCTTAATGGCTCTTCAACAGGGGGGAGAAAGGAAAGGAGGGATGTATAGAAAAGACAGAAAGACTTTGGAAACAAGTTTTTGTACTATATTAATTACAATTAAAATATGTATTTTATATAAGGGTGGTCTTTTGAAGACTTTATTAAAACTTATGTCTGAAGCTTCAAGCATTTAAGGCTAAAATTGAATATTCAGACTGCACCTAAATATCTATATAAACATCACATCAGAATTGTTTCAATCTTCAGCAACAAACTAATGAAAGATTGAGAGCAAATTTTAAACAAAGGTCTTATAGACATAGGAATTCACAATTAGTAAATTCAGGGTTGGCAGATGCTTGTTAAATGGTTTCATTACCACTTAATGGCTCTTTCACAAGCTCAATGTTATGCTAATAAGTCTGGCAAACTGGAAGGCTTTTCATTTTTAAGTTACCAGATCCTCTGTGTGGGGGGGGGGGGGGTGAAGGGGAGATGAGTCATCAGTCTGCAATTGCTTGTTGTGGGAGCCTGCAGGAATGGACAGAATAGGGATAGGAAGATCAGTGTGTGATAGGGTGTACCAACCACACACTGGGGCTGCAAGAGTTAACCCTGTTAACCTGTCTGAGGATGTTCTGCCCCCACAATCCTGCTGGGTATGCTCCAGCTGGAGACGGAGTATAATAAATGGCCTGTGGAGCAGCTCAGTCTGAACTGACCATCCATGAGGAAGGTGGTGTCGCAGGAGTTGCTACAGAGGAAGTGCAGGTGCACCCAGACACTGATGCAGGGAACTGCAGCAGAAGCTCCTGGGCTGGCGGAAAGAGCTGGAGAAGACTATGCTGGAAAGATGGGTAGAAAGTGTGTTTCAGTGGGGTTCCCTGCCAACCTAGTGGTGGTCCACTGCACTGCTGCCAGGGCCCTGGGCTGGAATCCAGTGGAGAGGGTGGGCCTGGGTCCTCATACCCCATAAGGGGATCTACATCCCATTGCTATTGACTTGGGCTGCTGGGCTGTGCTATCGTGCGGGAGAAGGGCATGGCTATTGATTTGAGTTGCTAGATCATGGTTTGGTTGCAAACTAAGATGGACTGGATGAAATAATGGGACAGTTGGGAGAGGAGACATAGTCCCCCTTCCCCCAAATGGGTACACAGGCATGGCTGAGCACCACTTAAGGATCAGGAGAAGCCTGATGCCCACCTTTGCCCCACAACAGAGAGGTGGGAGTTAGACTATTTAATAAGGCTTTACAATTTTCTGGAACATTTCACTTGCAGTTAAGACAAAGGAAATGCGTGATTATTTCAGCACACACTGATGGTCTTTTAAAGAGTCACTTGAAAGGCAATGTGGAACTTGGAACATTAACAACAAAAAAGGCACCTATATATGGCTATTACAGAGGACATCTTCGATCAAGGGAAAAACAACTTGATCCTAACATTCCCTTCTAAATTCCCCTAATATGATCTTGTAAGAGTTGATGAGAACACTTTAGGCTCCAAACCTTGCAGTATGTAAAGAAAAACTGTTTTTAAAATCCTATGTACTATGTTCATCATAATTGTATAAACATAAGAAAAATACCTAGATAAATTATGTCTATAGTACTCAAGCATTGGTGCTCAGATACCTCTGTGATTGGGGAAAAAATAGGCCACAGTGTCTTAACATGAAAAGTGTTTTGAGATATCAAGGTATAGGTATCTTAAAGGGACTTAGTTTTGTGAAAATTCCAAACAGCTGCCCCTGAAAAAATGAGACCCCCTGAAGGGCTAGGCAACAAAAAAAATGGAGACACCCAATATCTCTGGTTAGTTTTGAAGACTTAGGTCTATGAGAGTCAGGGGTCTCAAACTCCTGGCATGTGCCCATCCACAGCCAAAGCAATTGCAAGTGCACCCTGCTTCCCTGTGGCTTCCTGTCCCCTTCCCTACTAATCCCCAAAGCCATATCCTCAGGGGATGGGGTGCCATGGGGGTTAGAGTGAGGCAATGGCAGGAAGGAGTGGGGCTTGAACAATAACTGACTATTGAAACTCTTGGCCCAGATTATGCAATTGCTCTAGCCAGGAATGGCCCTGTTGTCTCTATGTATTTATTATGAGAACTCAAAATATATTTTAAACAGAAAAGGTAAAATGCTTTGCCAATTTTCTCTTTTAAATAAAGTCTTCTGACCTAGAGGCCTCATTTCCTCAGGCCTACAGTGCCATTGTATCACAGAGGATTCTTCTCTAGGCATGGTTTACAGTTCAAATCCTATTTCTTAAAGAGCTACCTATAGGGTTGCCTGGTGTCCGGTATTTTACCAGACAGTCCAGTATTTGCACTCTGTCTGGTTAAAAAAAAAAAAAATCAGAAAATACCAGACAAGTGCAATGTCTAGTATTTTCTGATTTTTCCAACTGCGCACCAGACAGAAGCCTGGCAAGGGGAGCGACTGGAAGACCATCTGGCAACCCTACTCACGGAGTCTGAGAAGCTAACAAATGGAAGAGACCTGCTAGGTTATCCAGCTCACCTCCAGGCCAATGTATATTCTCTGATTGCTGTTGTTTTGCCCAGTCTAGATTTAAATATTTCTCATCACTTCTCTTAGAGTCCGTTCCCCAGCTTAATAGATATCTCACTCGTAGGAAGACTTTCCAGACATTCAGACTAAATTCCCCCTTTCTTAATTTCACCCCATAATTGCTATTAATACCAATCTTTATTATACTAAATAATTCCTTTCCCTTGAGTGTTTTCCATTAAAATATTTGAAGATAATTATGAAGTGCCCTGTCCTTCCTCACCACCAGTAGCTAAGTATACACTTCCCTATAATCTCTTTTCTTGTCATTCACTTGAGTTTCCTTATCAATTTTGTAACGCTTTTCAGAAGTCTCTCCCATTTAATCTATTTTTAATAAAGCACATTTCCAAAACAGGTCATATCAGGGCCATAAAAAAAAAGGGAGAGAGTCTAAAACATCCCTGTGCAGTACTGTATGCAGCCATAAGTTATACCAGCAAAAAGGTCAGTGTATTACATTACCAACTCTGTCTAACTTGCTTTCTACTATTGCCCTTAAGCTTCCTTGCATTTTACTGTTTCCAGTTTTCTCCCTCCAACTTGGTATCTCTGTTCAAGCCAAATACTTGTTATCTCCTGCCCTGTTAAACTATGGCTCAGAACATTCTGCCATCAGTGCAACCAATGCCAGGCAGCTTCTCTGTAATGGAAAAATCTAGGGCTAGCTATCTAAACAAGTCTAAATTTTATCTTTAAATCAAACCGAACAAGCTTTCCTTAAGTTATGGGTGGCGTGAGAGCACAAAAAGTATGTTTATAATAAATACAAACAGAAATAGCTATTATTTTGGGTCAGAAAATGAAGATCAAATCAGCTCAAAAGCATGATCTATGAAGAATACAGAAACTGCTCAATGCACAAATGTAAGTATGTGCAATGTACCAAATACAACAATAATTTAAAACTACTACATTCTGCGTAACTGGTGATCACTTACTACATTTGTAGAATTTTCATAATGTTGACTAGAAAATATTAACATGTATCAGGAAAGAAAAAACTAATTCCTTGAAATATTAGCATGACTAACTAAAATTCAAGATTTCATAAAACAGTCAGTTGTTATCTTTATTAAAGTTGGTACAATTACAAATGATACAGAAAAAAATAACTTAGTTTCCTTATTACAATAGTAACAAATGACACAAGTTTGAGACACCAAGGAGATCAAAATAAATATGCTCATAAATCACAGTTCCAATGTTAATATTTTAGGCTTAGCATTCCTGTATTTTTTTTAAAAACCAACTACTGACTTGGCATGATACAGCTGCCGGTCACTTGAAACAGGAAACAAATCTAAAACATGAAAGGAAGTATGCTGACCAATCAAAACCTATATTCCAATTTTGGAGGTAAAGAAAACTGCATAGCAAAAGACATATTTAAGTCGGGCAAAAAAAGCAGATTGACAAACATCTGTTGGGCCAAATGTTACCTCGGTTTAAAATATAGCACTGTTTTGTTATTAAAATGAATGGTATGAAAAGCACTTTGCAAATCTATAAAATTAAGTCAGCACAACTTTATTTTGGGGGGAGGGGGCGAGAGAAGGGAAAAGAGGTGTATTTATATTAACATAAGATGCAACAAGCCCAATTAAGCCCATTGTGCTAGCCACAGAGCAAATGCTTAAGAGACACTGTTTACTCACACTTTCAATTTAAATCCAAACATTTAACTCTTGTCACCAGTAAATAACCAACGCCATGCTTGTCTATACACTATCTTGCATATCTTTTCCTAATGAACCCATATAGATAATACTCTCAATTTACAACTTAGATTGTAAATCTAAACTGACACACCTTAAAAACATGTTGTAAACAAATAACTTGCAATACTGAAACACCTTAAAACTGTTTAAAGATCAATGATTCTAGGTAAGCAATTTGTTACCAGTTTTGTGCCCTGTGTCCTTTCCACTCCACCTCCATTTATCCCAGCTCAAACAATACAAAATAGTAGGTATGTTTACATTACATGCTGCTTTTAGCAGTGTGTAAAGTACAGATCTGAGTAGGACATACTGGTATAGCCAGTGACACATGGGTTAGCAAGTATAATAGAGACATAGCTGAATGGTGTGGGTATGTGTCTCACTACATACCCTACACGGCTCTTACTCCACTCTTGTGCACATGCAGTATAAGCCAGGCTTTAATTACACAACCACGTACTATTTTTGCCACAGGAGATCTTGCGACAGTGAATCTTGGGTTACATTTCAGGCTTTGAAGGGGAATGTACTCGAACATAAATAAAAAAATAAAATCCTCTCTCCATTCCACTCAGGGATGACCCTTTCTGCCCTGTTTCCTGCAACTTCTCTTTGTTCCTTTCCCACCACTGGCTCTTTGTTCCATTTCCCTTCTCCTTCCCTACACAGTCCCACACTCCACTCTTGCTTGTCACCCCCACCTCTGGAGTTTTCTGGACTGTACAATATAGTAAAGGGGCCTGTCATCTAGAGGACCACTGCCTCAGTTACTGTAGAAGTTGGTAGACGTGTACTAAATGAGGGAAGGGATTTCAGGAAGAGAAAGGACAATCTTGTAGTTAGGACAGTTGAATGCTGTCCTAGAGAATTGGATGGTATCCCTGCCTCTGACACTGAGTTCCTGTGTGATGCTAGAGAAGTCACTTAAGCCAAACTTGTGACAAGTGGTCACTACTTATGTGTTCCTCATTGTCTGGAGGCCAAACATGGTAACTTGGGTCTGATCTGTAGAAGTGCTGAGCACTCACAGCTGTAATAGAAGTTAATGAGGGCTCTTCTTGAATATATAAAGTGATAATATAATGCTAGGTACTCTGAAAAACCAGGTCCTAATCATCTCCAATTTAGTACACAAAATTAGTAGACACTGCTGACCTTAATCTCTGTGCCTCTGCTCCACATACATATTTGGGAAGTACTGCCACTTCCTCACCTCACAGGAATGTTGTAAAGACAAATTAGCTCATGTCCGTGAAGCACTCAGTTTCTATAGAAATTAACACCATAGAAAAGCCCTTGAGGAAATAATAAATTTATTTCCAGAGCCAGGTTTGATTAGTGGGCAGTAAATAAGGCCTGTGGACACATACTGAACAATGATGAGAAAAGAAAACATTGAAATAGCTGCTCATAATCTTTCGAATCTCTCCTTAAAACTTCCCCTTGCAATTGAGAACAGAAACTTGCAGTGGGGGACAGTATGGTACACTACTTTATGTCCTTTACCAAATACAACCATGCTACCACCACCAAAATGGTGGAGTGCTTGGACAA
The DNA here is from genome assembly GCF_052426305.1 of Pelodiscus sinensis. Lineage (NCBI taxonomy): Eukaryota > Metazoa > Chordata > Testudines > Trionychidae > Pelodiscus > Pelodiscus sinensis. Next base: position 191,450,026 of record NC_143053.1, on the reverse strand, counting down.
GATCGGCTCTTGGAGGAGGACCCGCTGGTGGGAGCTGAACCCAAACAAGAGAGAGGATGCTGTGAGCAAAGGAAAGTCCTTTGAAGAGCCTACAGCCACAATGCAGTCCCCAATGATTGTAGAGCAACATCTCCACTTGGTCAATTTCTTCCATTGTATAGGAGCACTCTTGGATTCCTTGCTGATGCTAAGTTCCCACACATCAGCACTTGTGAGTAGCACTTTTGCCATCTCCATTTGGCTAGCAAATTCTGATGGATGAAGACTTGGCCTCCATTATCATGCTTTTGTCACCTCTCACCTGGATTACAGCAAAGCAGTATACCTGAGCCTGAAGCATTCAGCAGCACTTCGGAAACACCAAGTAGTACAGAACATTGCAGCAAGTCTCCTCAGAAATAGAGGGTCCCATAAACACATCAACCCAACCTCTGCTCACTATGCTGGCTTCCCATACAATTTTGAATCAAGTTCTAGATTTCAGTCCTTTTCTTCAAAGTGCTCCATGGCACAGGGTAGCTAAAAGATCATCTAAAGCTCCTGGATGAAGACCATAGTCAAACTACATTCTTCCTCTGGACCAATGGAACTCACTACAAGAAGAATAATTTTTTTCTGTGCGGGAGACAGAAATCTTCTCAGGAGCAGTCCACAACTCTAAAATTAGCTCCCCCAGGAATAAGGACAACAAAGTTACCACTTTCCGCTCTAAGAACAAAGCACAATTCTTTGACCTTGCCTTCTCTAACAAACATGTGTTTATATATGAACAAACAAAACCCCCACACCCTATTGTGTGCAATAGAGTATCTAAGATACTCTATTGCACACAACTCTCCCTATGAGAAAAGGCTGACAGAACAAACATGACTGATGCGTAGTCATGCTCTTAAACTCCTGAAAGGTGCTCTGGTATCATTGTGATGAGCATGATACAAGAACGTATATGGTAGTCAGAGTCATCCCTATCAGGATACAACCCTCCCCATTCTTAGGACCTGCCCCCCACTCCACCCATTATCCCAAGCCCCTGCCCTTCTCCATCCCTCTCCTGCCTCCCATTTCATCCCTTTTCCTAGTCCCTGTACCCTGAGTGATGCTGGGAACTGGACAGGTAGAGCAGGACCAGCAGCACTGCTACCAGCCCCTGCTCTTGCATGAAGTAATCTCATTTTTTTTAAATCACCTTAGAAGTGTAGTTGATAAAAGTGATAGATTTGACCAGGGCTTTTTTTGTTTAATTAACAACAAAAAAAGTGCCAGTACTCCAGGGGAAAGTTGTTGAGCTCTGACTGGAGGTGCCGGTACTGCATCTGGAGGTGCCCATATGCGTACCAGGCAGTACCATCACAAAAAAAGCACAAACACACACAATATACTTTTATAAAGGTGCTCGCCTTGGTACTGCACAACATTTTGATTAACACACTATAATGATATATAATATGGAGTACATTAATGGATTAAAATTAGCTAATGGCTCTTAAAACTTAATTGTAAATGGAGAATCATCACTGAGTGGGTGAGACTCCAATGAAGTCCTAAAGAGACCAGTTCTTGACTCTACGCTATCACATTTTTATCAATGACCTGAAAAAAAGTCATCAGTGAAAGTTTGCAGATGACGCAACAATTGGAGGAGTTGTAAATAAGGAATGGAACTGGTCAATTCAAACCTGGGTGCAAGCAAATTGTGCATTTTAACATGACTGAAGGCATGTCGACATAAAAAAAATCTGTTATTCAATTCAACTTTGAGCATGCAATTTTGCATGTCCCCACTAGGTGGCTGGTCAATGGAGCACATCCTCATTGCCAAGGTTACATCGACTCAAGGTAGCTATCTCACAGCACCTGCAGCAAACTGGAATTCAGGGGTAGGGTCCCAATGCCTGATGGGATGAAAACATTGTTGTAGGTGATTATGAGTGCATGTCATCAGCCTCCCATGTCTGCAGCTCAGAACTAGCCTTGTCCTGAGGTATGCTCATCTAAGCTTTTCACACGGAATTACGGTGTGTCCTCAGTGTAGCCCTTACTCCCTCTTACTCCCCCTCCCCATGTCTTGTGTGAATTCTGACATAGATATTAGCATTTTGCTGGTTCAGAACTCTGCCTCCACAGACTCTTTCCTCCACACAGCTATCAGATCCACTGTCTCCAGAAGCCTCCATGCTGGTGGTGTTTGACACTCTGGGCATGCATGTTCAGCTGTGCCAGTGAGCTCTCCATGCTGCTCCAATGGGAAACAAACATTCACAAGTGCTGAGGGTTTTTCCAGCTCACCTGGCTGAAGAGCAGTGAAGTTCAAGGTGCTTCTCAGAGCATTCACAATGGAGCATTCTGAGGTCACCATCAGGAGGCCAGTAACTCCGAATTAGAAGATACAGTATTTACACTGCCCTGAATTCTAGATTTTGCCTTAGGCTCAGTCAGGTGAGCTACAGCAATCGATTTTAAAAGCCCTTTAGATCAAGGGAGTGACACGGCAGTGTAGTCACACATTAGAAATTCAACCTGATGTTGAATATTAAGCTTGTAGCATAGACCAGCCCTAGTTTAAATGTATACATCTAGCAACAATGCTAACCAGATGGGGGACTCTATCGCATGAAATAGTGACTCCAAAGAAAGACTGAGTATATCTGATAGAGAATCAGGTGTACATGAGTTCCCAGTAAGATGCTGTGCCAAAAGACCTAATGTGATCCTGGGATGCAAGAACAGGAAACTACCAAGGAAGTGAGGTTATTTTACCTTTGTATTTGGCACAATTCAAGAGGAATGTTGATAAGTTGGACAGGGACCAGAGAAGAGTCAACAAAATGATTAAAAGATTAGAAACCATGCCTTATAATGAAAGACTCAAACCCCCACAATCTTAACAAAAGGAAGATTAAGGATTGACTTGATTACAGACTATATGTATCTACATGGGGCTTTTCAATCTAGACAAGAAAGGTGTGCGTCAGTCCAATGACTGGAAGTTAAAGAGACAAATTCAAACAGGAAAGAAGGCATACACAGGGACAGCGAGTTACATGGGCCCTTGGTGCCCGGGCTTCAGGAATATTCCTGGCCTGAGGGTCCTGTTCCAGCAAAGTTCAGAACAGAGTCTCTTCCCTCAGCCCCACTTACTACCTCCACACACCTCCCCCAGTCCATCCCCTGGCCTACCTACCATCCCCAGGCTACATAAAACATCTCTAGTGTACCCACTGCTGTCATTAACAGTACAGCAGCAGCTTCCTACCCACTCACTCCATGTGGCTGTTGGCATGTCCTTATGGGTGTCTCCACACAATGCCACCACCCCAAACACCCTTGCAAATGGGAAGTTGCAGGAGGGGTGCTTGCAGTCAGCAGCATGCTGAGACCCCACCCCCACCTAGGAGCTTCTGCCAGAGGAGACACCAGGTTAAGTGCCACACCCTCCACCCCCAAATTCCTCCCAGATTCTGCACACACCCCACTCCCTCCTGCATGCCAAATCCTGCCCCAGCCCAGAGCCTGCACCCAACTCCTTCCCACATTCCCTCCCAGAGCCTGACCCCTCACCCACTCCTTTAAAAAAAAAATCAGTCCACAGTGCTCAGCCCTTACCCCTTCTGCACCCAAACTCCCTCACAGCACCTGCACTGCCTCCTACACACCAATCCCCCTCCCCAACCTGAGCCTGTCCGCAACACCCAAACATCATCACAGACCCTCTCACTCACCCAAACTCCTTCCTAGAGCCTTAGGTGGGGGAGGAGAATGAGTTTGGGTGGGAGAGAGGTGCATGCTCTGGGTACCACCAAAGTTTCCACTAACCTGCTACCCCTGCTTAAAAGTGAGCACCAGAAACCATAGGAACAATTTGCCAAGGGTTGTGATGGATTCTCCATTGGTGACAATTTTTAAATAAGATTGTTATAAAAAAAAAAAGATGCTCTAAGAATAATTTGGGGGAAGTTCTGTGGCCTGCATTATATTAGTTGATCACAGTTATTCCTCCTGGCCTTGGAATCTATGAAGTGTTAAGAAGGAAGATGAGGGAGTTTGAAATTGTGTTGTAAGATGCTGCTCTTGACTACAGAAACACTTGTGTCCTGTGGAAACCTTTTTTTAAAATACCTACAACTTTGGGCTTGCCTTATAGTTCACCCTGGTGATCCAGTTTTAAAATCTAAGCTGGAAGCAAGTTCACACATTTTCCCCTTCCCTCAATTACTCCTTTTTGAATAGTACCAAGTTCATGACGAAGCATATTACAGGGTCAAATGGTATTATTATTGTACATGGCCAAGTGCTCTATAATGCAATCTGTCTATCACAGTTCATTTGTAGCACTATTCATTTCTACAAAGAAATCTGGGCTGCAATGAAAGGTCACTTACGCTAAACAAGTCATGAAGATTGATGGTTAAAAACCTTTCAGAATCAATCACATTTGTTAAAAATCATGGATAAAAGGTATTTCATCTATGCAACTTGAGTCTACAAGGGCTCTTACTCTTTATTCATGAAACAAATAGAAGCTTGGATTTGGACTACACATTCACATTTGTTTTCTAGTTACCTTTTACATAGCTTGACTCTTAGGATAATTGATTCCTCTACTCCTCCCAATGCAAAACAAAAACCTAATTTATTGGTTTAGATTCGCCTGAGGACACAGGACAATTTTATGATCCAGAAACAGGCTACTTTCATCCATAGAAACTACTGATAACATAACTGTGATGTTATTTTGTGTGTGAAATTGATTAAAGCTCTGCGATTAACTATGCATTCAGTGTTACCTGAAAATATACATGATGTCTTGCTTGCAATTTCACCCACACCACTGTATTAAAACCAAGCTAACTTATCCCTTTGCAGAATAGTCTTATTTCCTAATACTCTACAGTGGGCAAACAAAGTAAAACTGGATAGGTCTTTATAATTAGAATGCTCACAATCAGATTCACTTATAATTTTAAAAAGACTCATCTTTTCTTATGATAGGAATTTGACAAGATTCAGTGTGTCAGATGAATCTTGCGAGTATAACAAAACATAGGAAGGGATATAACAAGAGAACTGACTCTTTCCTTCAATTTTTGTATGCAATTTTTATTGCCCAGTCATAAAAGTGCTTAAAGTAAAGAAGTCCTGATAAGCAATGGAAACTAGCACGTTAGATAAGAGTTTATACAAACCTCAATAATTATTATTCAAAATATCCCCTTGGGCAACATGCAATTTGTAGAATAACAGTCTTGAAAAGATACCAAACATTTTTCTTATACTTAGTTACTATACAGTCTACTGCTCTGAATGTGTAACAAATGCTGTAGGGCTGACATACTTAGTACAGAAGTAAAAGTCCTTAGCTGAAAGAGGATACACAGTCTAAAGTGGTAAGTCAGTAAACAGAAATAATGGACTATATTTCTATCTATGAAGAGTTCTATTGACGTGGTGCTAAATGTTTACACTAGCACATCTGTTTGTGGGCTTGGAACCCATGCGGAAGAGACTTGGGTATGTGGTCACTTGCAAACTAGGAAAGAAGGCAGAGGGAAAAAAATTATGGAAATCTATAAACATATTTTGGTGGGTCCTTAAACACTTTTTCTGATAGCAGAGCACACAAATTGAATTTCTCCAAATTTAGAACCAAACTATATCATCTACATTTGAATGCACAAAGGCCACTGCACAGATTGCCCCATGTTGCTGTACAAAACGATAGGTGGCTCAGATACCTCTCCAGCAACATTTCCTGCCTTCCTCCAGATTCCAAGAGGAGTTCCATGGGTCCTGGGATACAGATAGAGAAAGGGTCAGGCTAGGGGAGACAGTTAATTCTCTACCAACCCAGCATGGACCAGGATGAAAAAAAAATAACATTCCCATCTGTTTATATGCCTTTTCCTTTCCTTCCAGGAGAAACCACACTGCTTGGGTGCCGGAACTAGAGCTTCCAGAGACCTAGATGCAGCACTGAGGTATATGATCTCCACAAAGATGCCATTAGCCTTTCATAAGAGCCTTTTCACAGCTTCAGCCTATTTAGTCAATCCTGTGTATTGCTTTTATATCCAAACTTCTTTTCTGTTTATTAATATAGATATAAAAAGTATGGAGAAATACCAAATGCAGTCATTCAAAACCTGAAGCGGGGCTGACCTTTAGAAATCCCCTCTTCTAGAAAAACCACCCTCACTAGCCACACCCTGCCAATAACAAACAAGATTCTGGCTCCGGGAGTCCTTTTCCACAGCAAAGAGCTTTATCCCCTTATTTCCTTCCAAATAAAGCAAAAAATCAAATCCTGTTTAGTAGAAACAAAAAATAGTAAACTTTTGAGATTTTTTTTTAAACACTCGTTTCAGTGTTCTTTCTTTTTCTTCCTTTTCTCCCCAGCTGGAGCAAAACTAAAAGGTTTTTTACATGTAGCTGAGGAAACACTCCTGTTCATCATCAACAACTGACCCTGATGTATGCCAGACACACACTGGCTCTCTTTCTCTCCGAGTTGTCCCCAACACACTTTGATTAGTATGAATTGCCAAATGTGGCTATAACGTATATTCATAATGTAGATGCTACAATTAAATGAGTTTCTCCCACTCACAATAATGCACCACCGGGTCCCTGCCTGATCATTTAGTATGTTTCCTACGACGAGCTGCTACAAACATCTTTAGAATCCCCTGTCACATAACTTGCTCATCATGGAAACTTCCACTCTGTACCAGCATCGCACCGGCAATGATGCCAAAGACATTTTACAATGATTTTGTCAACAACTCGGCAAAGGCTGTGCAGAGCCATCACTCTCTTTAAATATTAAAAGCAACCCAACCATACCATGATTATTTCATCACAAGGCTTGAAAAAAAATAACTGTATAAGAGACCAACTCACACGGCTGCTGTCTTTCCCACTGATCAAGGCTAAACATAGTCGTGGGAGGTGATGAAAACTTACCTCCACAACAACAAAAAATTTACTTGAGAAATATGATCTCAAAAATCCCATGCAAGGACCTCCTGGTCTTTAAACCTGACAGCAACACTTGGGAGGTGGTTGTAATTTAATAAGACTTAATTGACTCAGGTTCTAAAAATACCCTTAATACAAACGTTTAGCCAGACTAACATCTGTCTACAGCTGTGCCCTCGGCCAAGCACTAGGTAAAGTCAACGTCCCCAGTTAACATGTATTTGTATTTTTCCCCGCGGAGGAGTGAGCGCGCCAGGAAATCACTTACCCAGAGATGAGGGTTTCCTCTTCAGCTATTTCACTCGTTAGCTTTTAAAACGTGTAAGTGTGGTTGAAGTCGTACCCCCCCGCCCAACACACACACACACCCTCACCCTCCTGCTCCGCCTGGTGCCTAACTCCTGAGTCAGTCACTCCTCCAGCCGGTGGCTGTGTCTGCCTGTGACCTGGATTCCCCCCGCGCCCCCACCGGGAGCCGCAGATACAGCAGCAGCGTGGAAAGGAAGGGAAAGGCCAGTGGCCAGGCGGCGCACACAGGAGGGCAGCGGCGCTGAGCCTGCCCCAGCCCTGCGGCGCTAGAGCGGGGAAGCCAGGCGACGGAAAGGGACCGCGAAGTGCGGCCAAGCCAGAACGGCGGGAGCCTGCGAGGATCCCCCGCGCCACGGCCGCCCACGCCCCAGCACCCCGAGGGCGGGCGGGCAGAGCCGAGCCGAGCCGCTCCCTTTCCTGACCTGCCGGAGGGGGCTGCACGTCTCAGCACCCGGCCTCTCGTTCTCGCTGCGAAGCTATAAAGCCCCAAACAAAGCGCCACCGGATTATGTAACGCGCAGCCCCGTGCATGGCTCCGCTCTCCCTCCCGGCGGGGAGACTTTGCGTTTGCAATTCCCACCCCGCCGCTGGGAGCTGGGCATACGCAGCGGGGGAAAGCAGAGCGGACAGGCCAGGTACGCCCGGGGTCCCACGGCCAAACGCCTGAGACTCACCTATCTCCGCCCGCGCCTCCCACGGCACGTTGCAGACCACTTGTGGCTATGCGAGCTCTGCGCGGCCCTAGCTCCCCCACAACTCTCGGGCTGGGCTCCAGCTTCCTCCTTTCCAGCGGACAGGGAAATAACCAACTACCTGATCTACACCAGGGAGCCCCTCGCCTCCCTGCAGGGGGCTAGATTGAAAGGGCAGAACAACGTTCACGGCTCATCTCTCCACCGCAGATCCTGCTCCCCCCTGAAAATCAGTTATTCAAATGTTACCCCAGAGAAGCATCCGGCCCTGGTTACGGCATCTTTATGGGACTAATTAATACTTACCTCGCAAGCAGCTGTATGTATTATGAGACTCTATTTAGTCAATTCTTGTATTACCCTGTCACCATGCTGTATAAGGGATATTCGAGTTTTTTAAAAATACCCTAATAAAGTTTTAAAATAATAAGAGAAAAAATAAATCAATTATAGCAATTTAAGCACTGTCAGAATTCCCCAGATAGAGCTAAAATTGTGATTATCAGAAATGTTTCAAGGAGAAAAGGTGTACACAAAATGTTTTGATGGGATCTTAAATATTTTTTTAAATGTATCCGAGGCTTAAAGAAACATCAGGTCTGGCATTTTACTTTTTTAATGTCTCACAACTGAACAGAGATCGAGCTGGAGATACTAATTAAGACTCCTATCCTGCTGTTAAGGGACGAATAAAAAGAAATCGTACCGATGAAATCATAACTAAATAACTTTGCATAGATCTGCCAGCTCCTCAGCAATCCGCTACATAATACTGCCAGAGCCGCACTGGAGGAGAATATACATTCCTGAACACTCAGCGGCTACAGATAGACAGCAATAAAATTGCGATTATTACTTGTAACTGCCTCCCCCTCCCCCCGAAAGACACTGTCATGCATGGAACAGTAGAGATTAGCCCCGTCCGATTTTCTTTAGTACAAACATATAATCTAAGCGCTATTTCACATACTGCGGGATTTTTCTGGACTGTTACAGTGAATTTCCGACCTGTGTTTCAGAAAGGTAAAACATGTTCACAAGTGCAATCAACTGCTTAGCAACTTTGCCATCTCGTGGCACCTCTTGGCGGGGAGGCAGAGTGTCCCCGTCTGAGTCTGAACGATGAACCTTTGCTTTAAGGCAGCCTGAAGTCGCTGCACCTCCTACAGGTGCACGATGAAGGATATAAGGGAAGAGGATTCTAATTGTTGTATCAGTGGCCCCTGCTGGCCAGCTGATGAGGAAGTTTGAGTATGGGACAAGGAGACAGCTGGAGGGCCTATGACCTAGGAAAGTCACCGTGGCGCCCAGTCATGCCGTAGTACTGCAAGACCCCAAACCAGGCTAACTTATCTTCAAATTGTGTAGCTAGTCTAGCGCTAGCCCTGCACTGGAGAATAGGCACGTTATTCATGAGAACAGTCACAAAGCTGCTAGTTCTGCAAACGTATCTACAAACGCTTTATTCCAGCAACGTTTATTTCATCAGGCTATTATAACTGTATTGAGCCCAAAGGACAATGAATTTATGCTGACAAGTCCTTTGCGTCTAGTTGTTTTTTATATATAATAAACGGGGCTATAAATAGAGCGCTGAATTTCTTTGACCGGAAGCTAAAAAACACCTGGGTATTCTGTCAGAACACGAGGAAATGTCCCAAGAAAACTTTATTGCAGGTTTTAGCACGCAGTTCCTCTGCCCAGTTTGTGTGGGCTAATGTTTGCTTGGTAACAACAAATAAGGTTGTTTGAAGATGCAGGACAGTGGCTTTCAGTTGTGCACAGAAGGAATTGCTGTAGAGAAAATGACAATACTGTACCAATACTGATTCCTTATATACTAAAGAGGGAGGAGAGGAAGGTCAGAGTGAAAATGGGTCTAGCATCTTCTAAATAAAAACCCACTTTAGTCAGTAAGGTGACATCTAAAGTAATAGGTATGAAAGAAACAACTATTTTTAAAAGTAAGATTGGTTGTTTTCCCTGAAGAAACTATAGGAATGTTAAACTCTACTTGCAATTATAAATCATTTAATGCAAATCATTGAATCCAAACAGAAATTTACAGACTCACAAGGATGTCTCATTTTGCCAGGAATGAGTCATGTACAAATAAAATGAAATCAACCAAGAAAAGAACTCTCATACCATGTGTATGTGGGTGATGCTTTGAAAAACTCCTGAATATTTAAATTCTACAGCAGCCAGCAAGATAGATGTGTGATGAACCGGCCATAGTGAACGCTGGTAATTGGACAGTAACCAATCAATGTTCATTCTATCTATCCAACAGCAACATCAGTTTTTTTAGATAGAAAAGATGGATGAGGTAATATCTTTTACTGGACCAACTTATGTTGGTGAGAGAGGCATTCCCAGCTCACACAAAGCTCTTCTTCAGGTCTAGAAAAGAGTGTCACAGCTAAATACAAAATGGAATAGATTGTTTATCATAAGTAGTTAACACATTTTCCAAGTGCACAAAGCACATACCATATATATTTGTGTTAGTCCCTATGATGCCACAGGATTATTCATTGTTTTTAAAGTTACAGACCTTCTGAGACATTTTTCAAGGGCCCATTCAAGGTGAAGGGGTCCGAATATCACCTCTCATCACAGGCGGAGAAGGAGAAGAAAGGCAGCTGGGTTGTGGGATGTTTGTGGGTTACACCAGTGGTTCCCAAACTTTCTTATACCACGGAATGGCAAACCCATTGGCGGACTGGTAACATTTTATTTGCATATTTACATATGCAGATAAAATTTTACTGGTTTGCCAGGGGGCCTCCGTGAACAGCCAGCTTCAGCAGGGGCAGCCACCCACCATGTGGAAACTGCCGGAGCTGAAGCCGGCTACTGTGTGGCGGCTCAGGGAGGTTGGGGTGTACCCCAACCCTGGCCCCCAGAGCTGCTGCAAACAGCAGGCTTCAGCTCCCACAGCCGCTCACTACGTGGCGGTTGCTGGAGCTGAAGCTGGCTTTGTGCCGCAGCTCAGGGGGTTGGGTTGTACCCTAGTCCCAGCCCCAAAAGCTGCTGTGCACAGCTGCCTTCAGCTCTACCAGCTGCCACAGTCCAGCAGCTAACTGTTTGTGGCCTGCCACCAGTTCACAGTCCGGCGCTTGGGAACCACTAGGTTAGAGAATGTATAGACTGTTGTAATAAGACATACATTCAGTGTCTATTCATTCCATGATTTTTAGTGTTTAGCAAAATTATGAATTTAAGCTCCCAGGCTCATCTTTTGAAAGTGTTGTGCAGGTTACCTTTAAGAGTGAGGACTTGATAAAAGCTAAAACCCTCATATCACTAGCGGGTGAACACTTTTCACAAAGAAATCACTCTATATCTGACCATATCATTTCCTTGTGAGAGTTAATTTGAGAATTCAGTAATTGTCTGGTTTCTCCCATGTAATTGTGATTAAGTATTTAGTACACATGGGCCATGTCTACATTGTGCTTTCTTGCGCAAGAACATATGCAAATGAGGCACATTGATGAATATCACCACACCTCATTTGCATACGTAATGAGTCGCTATTTTGCACAAGGAGCTTTTGCAAAAGAAGGAGCAGTTTATACTGCAAAACCCCCCTCTTGCACAAGAGCCATTCTGCCTGAAAGTAAGCAGCAGAACGGCTCTTGCGCAAGAGCAGATTTTTGCACAAGAAGGAGCAGTATAGACTGCTCCTTTTTTTGCAAAAGCCACTTGCACAAAAATGGTGGCTCATTAAGTATGCAAATGAGGCATGGCGATATTCATCGCCATGCCTCATTTGCATATGTTCTTGCGCAAGAAAGAGCAATGTAGATGTAGCCTTAGTGAGGTACACCACACCTTGTAATATTCATATGTAGGACCCAGGGACCTTGAAAGGTTTGTGGTGAGGGTGTTGATCATTATAGCAGTGGAGATATATCTGCAGGTTTTGCATACAGTTCTGTCAGGCCTTGTCTTCACTCTGCAGAAGATCGATACTGCCGCAATCGATCTTCTGGAGGTTGATTTATTGAGTGTAGTTAGTTAAGACTTGCTAAATTGAACTTAGAGGGCACTCCCCGCCCCCGCCAGTGGCTGGTGTTCCTGCTCTTGTGACGAGTAAGGGAAGCCAACAATAGCGTTTGCTCCCGTCGACCTCCAACTGTAGAGACGATGTCATGCTCAGTTTAAGGTAAGCAAACTCCAGCTACGTATTCTACATTGTGTACCTTAAGCTGAGCTTCTGGGTCTAGTGTAGACCTGGCCTCAGAGTCTGGTGCTGCTATGAGCTAGTGTATCCTTATCTTTAGAGGACTTCTTTCTGAGGAGTTTGGAGACCAGAAAAGATTTTTTTCAGGATCGGGTTCCCAACAAGTATGAGTTGTAAGAATTGTTTCATAGTATCTTCTGTGGGTTCCACTGTGGGGACAGCAGATGACAGCTAGGGGTATGTGTTCAGGGACGGGGTATTTCTGTATTGAAACAAGTTCTCTCAGGTATGTGGGTGGCCTGTTCCACACCGTGATCTAATTCTCTGATGGAGCATCTGGCCCTATTAGTAAATCAAACAAAATTAAATACAAAAATGCAAAATGATATCATTAATAATTTATCTCTTTATTTAAGGTTTAGCTAAAGACATGAGTTAGGGTGAGTTAAGGATGAAGTTTTCAAAACAAAGAAACAAAAAAATTCTAGCCCTATCTAAGAACTCCAAGAACTGGCCCCAGCGTGTACATATCTTAATCTGATTCTGCGACAAACCAGTAGAAAATCGCAGATCATGCAGCTCCACTGAACTAGGTTTTTCCTTGGATGACATAAGGTTCCTTTGGGTATAAAAGCTTTCTTCCTGCCCTCACAATCTAAAGGGAACACCTGGGGTTTGTTTTTTACTTATTCTGCTTGTGTAGCTCCCATATCTAGTTTCTTTATGGTAGGTTTGTCCATTGGCAATGTCCTCACCTTCCACCCTCCGCTGCTCTTTGTCTCGCTTATTCTGGACTCTCAGTCATGACTAGGATCAGAAAATAATTTCTTACTAGGAGTTTCCTGCCAAATCTGCCTCTAATAGAGTTTGACATAAATGGGTTTTCATCTTCCTTACAGATATTACCCACCCCATGTACTTTGGTTTTTACTCGACTGTTTGTAATACATGCCAATAAAATTTGATCCAAGTAAGTAGCCAGGTCATGTGATCTGATCTCTTAGTGAACATTTTCTGAAGGGGAGAAAGTCTTAAATCTAATGATATCTACAGGTTAAAGTCTTGCCATTGGATAAACACTCATTAGGCAACACGCAGTAGATATGCCAGTCAGTAGATCAATGCAGCTATCAAGCAATGAATGCTAACCTGGGCAAGTTTAGCATGTATCGTTTAGCCTAAATAAAGGTCTATTTATTTGTAATGAAAGTTGTGGCCAATCTCATCCTAAAAGATGTGTAATAAAATTATCATGGCTAACACTTTGAAAACATAATGGTATTATCTGGAGGACAATATCTATCACTCTTATTTAGGCAAAACTTCTATTATATTCTACAATACTAGCCCTAAGTGATATCTTCAATTCCCATCATTCTATACATTGTTATGCATTTTACTTCAGAGGACTGGACAATCTAAAAATAATTTTATGTGATATTATGATTTTATTTTTGCAGAGATTCAGTTCTATTCTATCGTCAGCAATTTCAGGGGAAACAAGGTGTTTGTAAGTGAGAGGGAGAGAAATGAATGAAAGTTAAATAATAAGAAAGGAACCAAGAGAGAAAGAAACAAACCTAAAAGTCCAGTTTAACCTCGAATGCACACTACAGATCACCCCACATTTAAACAAAAATCAGATTTTCATCTTGCATGCATATATGCACATCAGGAGATTTTTCAAGTTATGCAAGGATGCACATGACAAATAGGTAGTGTGAGGTCCTTAGAACTAAAAGAACAAAAAACAACAAAAACCAATAAGTAAAAGGGAAGATGAAGGGAGAAGAAACATTACATTATTGATCAAATTAAAGTTGTGGTTTTCAAATTATCATTATAAAGTAATTAGGGGGCCGTGCCCCCTGCATGCTACGCTCACCAACCCCCCTCTCTGTGGGGGTAGACAGCTCCAGCTCTCCCTCCAGCTGCCAGGAAGGGCCAGGCTAAGGCGAAGAAACCTTGGCCAGCCCCAGCTCTCTTCTCCCAGCCACCACAGGGGTTGGGCTGGGCTGGGCTGGGCCGGGTCGATGCCTGGCCACACCAGCCCTGGCTCTCTCCCTGTGGCTAGCAGGGGGTTGGGCCAGGCCAAGGCTGTGCCATCCCCAGCTCTTCCCACTTGCCCCTCCCCCTGACCTCAACAGCCTCGGCTCTCTCCTCCTGGCAGCCATGGGACGGGGCCCAAGGCCACACCAGCCCTACATCGGTCCTACCCTCTTTGCCCCCTGCCCCCCAGCGTCACCAGGCCCAGGTCTCTCCCTGGCCTCTGTGGAGGGCCAAGCCAAGATGTGGCATCCCTGGCCAGCCCGGCTCTGACCCCTGCCCCCAGCTGCTGGGCAGGACCAAGGCCATGCCAGTCCCAGCCCTACCCTTTTTCCCCTCCCCGCCTTGCCAGGCCTGGCTCTCTCCACCAGCCACTAGGGGTGTTGAGCTGGGCCAAGGCATGGCCAGACCTGGCTCTCTCTCCCCTTGACTGCTGGGGGGTTGGGCCGGTCTGAAACTGCAGCTCAGCAGGCCCAGCTGGAGGCAACGTGGCTCCTGCTTTCCCTCCCCCTCTCCCAAGCATGGGGGAGGATGGTGGCCATGGGACTGAGGGCGTAGGGAGGGCTGAAGGACACAGAGTGATGCAGGACATCACTCTGTTGTCCCATAGGAAAAACTTTTTTATATATATATAGAGAGAGAGAGATGAGTTAGACAGACTTTGTCTTGATAGTATGTCTGTACAAACAGAGGCAACATTTCACGTTTAGTAATAATTTGCACACATTCTTGGGCAGTTGCACCAGTTTTACTGGAAAAAGATATGTCCATCAAACACCCATCCTGTTTATGAATAGTGCTATGAAATCATTATTGTTAAATTAGACAGCTACCAGTCATGCATTTCTGAAGGGTCTTTTGACTTATGGATCTTCTCTCAAGGACCACAATCCTGAATCTGATCTTACAGCACTGTGTAACAGGAATGAGTCAATTTAAGCGTATAGAATTCATTAAGTGAAAGAAATGGGCACAATCTCTCCAAAGAGTCGCTCTCCATAGATCTGACCCAATAGCGAGAGAGCTCACAAATATTTTGAAGCAACTGAAATTGTATAAAATCATCCAACAAGGACTCTACCCAGTGTGAGTACAGATTCACCTCTCCGGGAGGCTGGATCAAAGTACACAAGAGACTAGATATTATTCATGAAAGTTTGCCAATTATGCAGAAAAGGAATTGAACTAGTCTCAAGAGAAATCCACAAATCTGGGTGACCAACTGGACAACATCAAGGGCTTTAGACCTGCTACCCCTTTTCATAGTAAGTATTAAAAAAAACAAAGAACATTACACCCCTTTCAAGAAAAAACCGAGCAAGAGCAAATCAAGATCACTGAAAAGGCAGATTGAGCAGATGAAACCTGTACTTTTACTGACTGAATACAGAACCCTTCTCCCAAACCACTTTGGTGTCAACTGGAAGATTACTGCTTTGTAGGCCAGTTGCAGTTATAATCTTGCCGCGGTGAGGGAGCATGGGGACCAAAAAACTTATGTAGGAAGAAATTTGATTTTGGAGACCTGACAGAACTTTCCTGGAAGTTAACACTAGGTTCCATTTTCAGTCCCTTATCCGTAAGCTGGAAGTATTCTGAAGGCTCTAAGTGGGTAGATGTATTGTTGGAGAGGTGGGGCAGCTCATATGACTCTGTATCAACCTGCTCTATCTAAATGAATATCACATTTGAAGAGGGGGAAAGGAATATAGAAAGATCCCAGGTGATTTTCTTTCAATGTGCCTCTGTAGCATTCCTTCTGACACCCAGGCTACGTCTACACTGGCCCCAAATTCCTTCAGGTAGGAATAAGAGATCCTCCGGAAAAGGGCTTTATTGCGGAGGATCGCGCCAGTCTAGACGCTTTTTTCCGGCTTTTCCCCAAGCCAGAAAAAAAGCGGCAGACATGTTTATTTAAATCCGCGGGGGATATTTAAATCCCCCGCGGATTTCCCTATGCTGACTTACCTGCTTGCATCCCTTTTCTGGAATTTGGGGCCAGTGTAGACGTAGCCGCAAGGTCAGAGATCCCATGGTGGAGCTGAGGGTAGATGACTTGTTTTGAGAGGCAAGAGTCTGGCATCTGCACACAATGTCCAGCCCAGCATACTTGGTGCATGAGGATCATTGTTTCAATGCTGTTGACATTGTGTCAAGTAGCAACATCACTACATTAATGCCAGCATTCTTGCTGGAGCCAAAGGATCTTCCAGTGGCATCATTGGTGGTACCTCCCCAGACTCTTGAGGTGCTTTCGATAAGTTGCCCAGGTTTTGCATCCACAAATTAGTTTAAGAACAACATTGGTCTTGTAGACCTGGATCTTGGTATCCTGCCATAGGTCATGGTCCATGAAAACATACTGAAGCAACTTTCCAAAGGAAGCACTTGTGCATTTGGATCCTGTATTGGATCTCACTGTCAATTTTTCATTTTGAGAAAAGTTGGCTACTGAGGTAGCAAAAGGGCTTATTTATCTCTAAAGTCTGATCCTCAGTGGTGATTTGTAGGGGTCATGTGCAAGGCTTGAAGCAAGCTGACAGAGCACTTTAGTCTTCTCAATATTGAGTGCGAGTTCTAGTCTTCAGTAAGCTTGTGTGAGGAAATCTAGTATGGACTAAAAGTCATTCTGAGTGTACGTGAGGGAAAAACAGTCATCAGCATACTGATGCCCCGATCAATAATGGATGATGCCCTGAAGACTTTGGACTCTGGGGCTGTGTCTAGACTATAAAGAAAAGCCAGAAAAAGATACGCAAATTGCGAACCACAATTTGCGTATCTTTTTCCGTTTTTCTTCCAAAAGAGGCTTTTCCAACATTTGACCCATCTACACGGGGCCAAGTGTTGGAAAAAAAGGCCTCTTTCAGAACATCCCTTCTTCCTCGTAGAATGAGGTTTACAGGGATGCCGAAAAAAAACATGTCTGCTTTTCCGACGTTTTTTTTTGGAAAAGCAGACACATTCCTTGGATTCGACAGAGCTTTGGTATCCCAGAAAACTCTGCAGTCTAGACGTACCTTGAGTGGAGATGTCGAAGGAGCTGCCCATCCATTCTGTATTGAATGTCAACTCAACTGAGCAGGTTATTGTTTTATCCCCTGGGTAACCCCAGAGCTCTCAGACATTGTGAGGTTCCCAGAACTGTAGCCGCAGTGGTGGTGGATACTGAAACCCCTTGCCCTTCCCTCTCCCCTCCCGGATCACACTCCACTCACACTGCAGCAGCAAATTATTTTTAGTAGAAGACAGGGACAGGTCATGGGCTTCCATGAATTTGTGTGTATGGCCTGTGACCTGTCTATGACTTTTACTAAAGATAACGGTGACAAAATCTTAACCTTGGTTATACCTTTCTCTGATAGATTGAAGAGCTCATTATTAAATATTTCTTTCCCACATAGATGCTTGCAGAATAATATCAAGTCACCCCTTATTTTTTTCTTTATTAAACAGATTGGGCTCCTCGAGTCTGTCACTGTATGACATGTTTTCCTCTAATCATTCTCCTAGCTCTTCTCTGAACCCTCTCCACTTTATCAAAATCCTTCTTCAATTGTCATCACCAGAATAGGACACTGTATTCCAGAAGCAGTCATAGTGCCAAATAAAGAGGTAAAATAACCATTCAATTCCTACTCAAAATTCTCCTGAAATCATTTACCCCACTGATAACAGCTGTCTAAACAGGGGCATCGGTAAGCCATCAAATAAATGTAAATATTTCTATTTACTTCTGTATGCAAACCGTACTATGTAGATAACACAAGTAATTTTGATTTTCACCTAAATAAACCATCAAAGGCTCCACTATTTTACAGTTATTTGGTCATCTAAAATCCATTCATACAAAAATTAGGAAAATACAAGAGGCAACAGCAATGACAAGTTGACTAACACCTCAAGAACCACTTTATTCAAACCCACCATTATGCAGTCCTTTCCTCTGTACTAAGAAATTACACACTGGAGTCATTGCAACAGTTAGATATTTTAATTCTTCAGGACACAACTACACCAGCAAAACATGATAAAAATGATGGATGAAACAGATAAGCACTGCTTTCCCTGGGCAATTCACATTGCTGAGCTAACTTCAATGTGGTAGAACCTTGTGACTGTTAGCTCACCCACTATAATCAGCCAGCTCTTCCTCAAGGCAAAAAAACTGTCAGATATGTATTTAGATGTCATGGTGATGGATAAATCACACATGCACGTAAGAAGTCAGATCAACACACACATTTAGGTTTGGGCTTGTTTTCATAAGGAGTAAAAATGCAGAATAAAATCCAGTTTAGGAGTTCTGTGAGGATTTCAGGGCTATGGAAATTGTGATGGGATACGCCTTATTTTTATTATCTGTATTTTTCAAAACAAATACTTTCATATCTTCTCACTGAACTTCAGACATGTCAAAGGTACACATTTGTTCTTGCCAGAGACTAAATTTATAGAAAGTTTGTACTTTAAAACCCATTTTTGAGTAACGTAAAAAGAAAAATCTTTGAAAGTCTCATCTGATACAATCACTTTTTATTGCTCTAATTTAAAAAAAATGAATTTTTACCAAAAATGTCATTGCAAAGTAGATTGAAAGTACTTGTTCGCCCCGACTACAAAAATCACTGTAATAATGAAATGATCATCTGCACTTTGGATGGAAAATATTTCTTGAGAACAAATGGTTTATTTACTGTTAATTATAGTACCATGCTCATCATTCTACATTAAACATGCCTCATTAATAAAATATAATTCAGTAATGTTTTTATAACATTTCTGCTTCAATATCTTCTTTTCAGAACTCTAATAGATCCTCCAAATGAGCTTTATTAATCATTGATGGAAAATTGGCAAAACCCTACTGCATGCTTTGACAACCGTTCAAAATGTCCAATTAGGTCAAACCAAGAAAGCTTTAGAAACCAATTAGAACATGAGTTCTAAGCCAGGAAATCTCATTGTACTTTGACGCAAATGCTATTCTATAGCAAAGAAAAGCAAAATATGCAAGGTCATAAAAAGTACTGTAGCTGAAATATCAATTCTATGCACAATAGTCAGCCATTCCTTGAATAACATGCCATTTAATCACAGATTTTTATCATTGTGGAAATGTCATTAGCTACTTTATTATGATACATGAAACTAAATAGTTTCTTATTATCTAAGAAGATAGCATTTACTCCGCATTAACAATTTTGTCAACATCCTAAATTTATTGCACTAATACCAAGAATTTTCAAGTCTAGACATTGAATTTCATAGGCTCCATACGTCACCTGCTAATGTACAAATGCAGAACAACAACACTGTTGAAAATATGATGCAAGAAATCTTGGCTCAAACAGTATTACCTATGTTAGCTCATCAATAAAGACAGTTTACACATAATGTTTATGCAATATGTCTCTAGATAGTGCAAATAGTGTGGGATAAAGCAGAGAAACTGCCTGTCAGCACAACAGGGACTAAGGAGAACCTTTGGACCCAGTTGGTCCCACCCTATTGTATCTGCAGCCAATGCCAGGCCTGGAGGAAGTAGAAAAAGAGAGAGCCTGGCCCAGTTTATGGCTGACTGGTGAAGAGGCAGAAGCTAGCTATTGCCCTACAGAAAGGTCCACTAGCTTGCCAGCCAAGGCAGCCATCAGGGAGCACATTTGGTTTCCCAGCCAAGGAAGGCAGACCTAGGAGCCTCTGGCAACTGAGGTAATTGGGTGACTGCAGCCCAGAGACATTGTGGTGGTTTGGCTCCACCAAACTTACAGCTACCCCTCCAAAGGAACCTGGAACTGCAGGAGAGTGCTACTGGAGGCAACCAACTCCAGCAAATTGTACTACACATGTCCAAAATTGAAGGGATTCTGTTAGGAAGTACCCCAGAACAAGTAGGGAGTCTAAATCCATTGAACGGCCAACTGTTCAGGGATCAATTCACACAGACCCTTGGGCTGGAACATGGTGTAGTAGGAGGGCCTGGGTCTCCTTACCTCCACTTCCTGAAAGATGAAGTTTTCTTGACCAGGAAAACAAAAGGCCAAAAAAATCAGGTGCACCAACCAGTAGGCCTACTGGCCCTCCAAGCACTATGTTACAAAGTGCTAGTGGGTTGCTGGAGAATCTAAATCTGAACATCTAGATTACAAATTTATAGCTCCGTAGCTAGAACCTTGAAAGACCGAATAAGCTGATATGGGTCAGCCGCATGTGTTTTAGTGCAGTGTAGACATACTCTTACTGCCAGAAGACAACTCTCACACTTGCTCGAACGAATCACTCCTCTATCTGTGAAACAGTAATAAGCTGTAGTCACAACAATCAGCAACTAGAGGGAAACAAGGTCTCACACACAAGCTCACTATTATTTTAGCATTATTTAGTTTTACTGCAATTAATACATGTTCTGTTTCCCCACTCTGTCATTCTGCCCTTAGGTTAGCATTTTGTAAGACTTGCACATTCCTGCAGTCACTGGCTCTCAGCCTTTGCCACAGCTGCTTTGCCCTGCTTGGCAATATTTTCCTTGTAATTCCATACTAATCTTTTTTTTTATGTTTTCTCCAAATCATCCCTCTCTGCAGTATCTCTTACTGGAATTTCAATTTTTGCTCTGTAACATTTTGGCGTTAGATTAGAGAAGATCTTCTCTCAGACGAATTTGGATTGGCTATTTTTCCCTAGCTTGTAGACTTTTTGCACGGCTTGACAACAGCCCTGAGCACCTTTACTATTGCCTATGTCAGGTTGTTTCATGATTTATCTGTGGTGATTTTATCTTCCACGTCTTCACTGGTCCAGAAAACATCATCCAGTTAAACTTGGATAGCCTGGCTATAGCAACTCTCTGAAATTTTTGAGCTTGCTTTTGAAACTTAACTACCATCAATTTAGCATTTGACTGTTTCTCATCCATATTTTATTATCTTCCATCATCTCCTCCTTACTAGAGCACAGAGAATCTCCATTAATAGATCCTTTCCTAAGAGATGTCTCTGTCCAATCCATGTGCTCTTCAGCACCTGTCAGCAGTTTTTAAACTAAGGGCTGGGGAAAGCCATATGACCTTTTTAAGTGCCAGCAATTTGGTTCCATTTTGTTTTAGGTGGAGCCTGTCCTTCCTGTATAGGTTTTACCAAAAAATTCCCACCTGTCACAAAAATTTCTCCAGTTCCTAATAAATCTGAACCCCTCCTCCTTACACCATCATCTCATCCACCATGCTTTGAGACCCTGCAATTCCGTCTATCTGGCCCTGCGAGGGGAACTTGCAGAGAATAATTTCAGAGAACACTACAATGGAGGTCCTGAACTTCAATCTCTTACCTAACCACCTAAATTTGGCCTCCAGGACTTCTCTCCTCTCCTTCCTTCTGTAATTGGTATCTACATGTGTCCTCCCCAGCATTACATAGAAGTCCATCTAGATACCTCAAAAGATCTGCAATCTTTGCACCAAGCAGGCAAGTTACTATGTAATTCTCCAAGTCATCGCAAACCCAGCTATTTATGTCTCTAGCGATCAAATCCCCCATTACTAATACCCGTCTCTTGCTAATAACTGGAATTCCTTGCCCCAGAGAGGTATCTTCAGTGTGAGAGGGTACTACAATATCATCTGGAAGGAGGGTCCCTAACTATGAGATAATTTCCTTCCACTCCAGTTGCGTGTTTTCCTTCCCTTTCTTCACTTTAAATTCATTGACACAATGACAGAAATTTTGAACTTTGCAGACCAGCACACTTATGTGCTTTAAGTTCTTAGCTATCAGACCAATGAGACTTATTTCCCTTTTGAAAGCTTCTCTATTTAAGAGGCTTATCAACCACAGCGCTGTAGAAGCTGAAGATGTGCAGTGTTCCTCTGCAACCTCTTCAGTCTCTCAACGCTACAGCAGTGCACCTGCCTCCTTGTACATAGACATCTCTTGCCTACTGATACCAGGAGTCTACAATGTAAAGGGGAGTACACATGACTGCCCCACATGTATCTTCTGAGTGGAACTTTCTCCCTCACCTCCCTTGGTCATGGCAGTCAGTCATACTGGCTCCTGGTGTGGCTGGGGCCATTGGAATGGGAAACATTTGCCTCCGGGCCCAGCTGAGACCAGCTCCAGCCTCAGGTAGGCAGAGACCAGGTAACCACTCCTTACACTTCCCCCAGGAAACCCATCCCCACCCTGCAATCTCCACACTCCATCAGAGTTACCTGCAGGGAGCGGGGCTCTGTCCTTCTCCTGCTCTGCCTCACCAGCATTTTCAGAATCTGTCTCCAGCAGCGGGGCCTGGATGGGGAGTGGGACAGAGCCTCTTCTCACATATCTGAAGGAGACTTCTCAGGGTTGCAGCAGGGCGGGGGAGGTAGCAGCATCCATTTTCTGCCCAGGCCCAGCTGCCAGGGACTGGGGCTGATCAAACAGGAAATGTGCCTGGAGGAAGAGAGGGTTCCAGCTAGCTCAGCCCCTGTCCCCAGCAGTTAGGCCTGTGCAGCAAGCTGTCTATTTTGTACCCATCCCAGCTGGGCTCTTGCAGGCAACTGCTGTGCTGCACAAAGCAGCAACCCACAGTGGCTGGCATAAGAACCAGCTGGTCCTGCACTTTGTGCGCCTGGGCCTGGCTGCTAGAGACAGCGACCAAATGTGTTGAGGGCAGGCACAGTGGGAGAAGGACAGAGCCCCTCCTCCTTTCCCCACCATCTAGCCAAAAAGAAATCTGGGAGATACTTGACCCTGCAGCCTCCCACCACTATGCATCACGTATGCTGGTGCAGCGGCATGCAATGGCGCTTGAGTAAAGATGCCACCATGTCAATGGGAGGGTTTCTCCCATCCACATAGTTAATCCACCTTTCTGTAGGGTTGCCAGGTGTCCAGTTTTGAACCAGACAGTCCAGTATTTGAGCTTTCTGTTTGGGAAACAAGTTGAAAAAATATAAATGATAAAATATAAATGTCCAGTATTTTCTAAATAAGATGTAATGTAGACTGTCATGTAATGTCAAGTGTGTCCGGTATTTTTGTTGAAACCATCTGGCAACCCCACCTCCCTGACAGGCAGTAGTTTTGTCAACAGGAAACTCTCTCATCAGTATAGTACTGTCTAAACAAGGGGTGAGGTTGGTATAACTACATTGTTAGGGAGGGTCATGGATTTTTCACAGCCCTGAGCAATGTAGTTATGATGATATAGGTCTAAAGTGTAGTCCTGGCTTCAGCACCTTGCTGTATTTTCTTCCTGCCATTGTTTTTCTGGAAATAATTTTTCTTTAAAATATACACCTCTAACCTCATACATCCTACAAATGACATTGCTTTTCTCTTTATCAAGATGGAGTTTTGGTGTGACCAAGTATGCCCATTTTAAAGAAAACTTCCCACCTTATATTCTGCAACACCTGAGACCTGCTATAGTATATACTTTATGATGATCAACTTTCTACCATTTAAATGTTCTACATGACACTCCAAAATACAGGGGGAACCATTTAGAACCTGAGAAGAGCACTCTCTTCTAGTCTGAACATTGCTTTTCTAGCATCCAAAGCCAGATGACTAGTATATTAAATATTTTTATCCAGATTAGATTCCTCTTTGTTATATAGAAACCATCGCTCAGATATTCATAAGCATCTCTAGAGCACAAAGACCACATTTACTCTATTTTGCCATTGGCTTCAATAGGAGTAGGGTCTGTCCCAACTGGAGAAAGATCGGTCTTAACACAAAACAAACGACTGGGAGTCAAGGAATCTCATTTTTTCCCCGCAGCTCTGACACTGATTTCTGAGGGACTTTGGACAAATTACTTCATTTCCTTATGATTTCAGTTTCTTCATTAATTTTCTTCTTCATTCCTGTGTCTTATTTCAATTATTCAGATATAATTACTAGAGAAATACACTAGTAAAAATGTATTATTGCCAAAATGTACTGGTTTGGCCACTGCACTCACCAGGAGGCCATTTGCATATATATTTTCAAATGGCAACTGCTTATCCTTCAAACCCAGTGATATGCTATGTTATTATATAGAGATTGCAAAGTATACTAATGAAAAAAAAACATTAAGGGCTTAATTTGTTAAATGATCACAGAGTACTACCTTCAGAGATATAACTTTACATTTACATGTTGGTCTGTGACATCAATTTTCAACTGTTTTTCAAAATCTGTAAAATGATTATCTTGTTCAGCCACAACTTTCAGTTAAAAGTAACATGCCAAACAACAGTAGGGTGCTTTGCAAGAAGGCACTGATATTCCACTAAATTATATGTGGTATCTTAGAATATTCAGAAAAACATATTCTACAAAAAGGTTCCTCACATTTGAGCAATTTTGTTTACGGAGACAGTCACAAAGAATAAAAATATTTGCTAAACTAAGACATTTGGAGAAACTAAATGTTTTAGATCCCTATACTACCATTAACAAAACCCCAACATCAGTGATTTATTTCAGAAATTGATGGGGCAGGCAGAAGCCACACAATCATCAGGAAGCTGAAGGAAGTAAACAATCTCTCGTAACATACTTATCAAATGATTCTACAAGCCAGTGAAAAGCAGGGTTTGATTTTAAAAGAGAGGCAAAAGGAGTTTTTCCACTGGTTCCTGCGATGGGATCTGCCAGGCTTTCTCTGCTCCCTACAGGAAGCATCAGCTCCCCAGAACTCCCCACACATGGAAAATCTCCTCAGGCTGGACAACCAACAAGAGGCCTAGAAGAGCTGAGAGGAAAACCAGCAGGCCAGTTAAGAAGGCTTACTTTCTTTTGCTCAGGAGTACACCTACCATATTTTCCGGCGTATAGGGCGACTGGGCGTATAAGACGACCCCCTATCTTTTTAATTAAAAGATAGGGTTTCATCTTATACCCCAGCGCCCCTCCGCCTCCTTTGCTCCCGGTGTCCCTGGTCTGCTGGAGATGGTTTCCTGGTCTGGTGTCCCTGGTCCGCGGAGGGGCTCCGGAGGGGGGGCAGCCCATGCGCGCCTGGGATGCCCCGCCGCCGGCTTCCCCCGAGGCTTTCAAAGCCGTGGAGGGGCTCCGGCAGCGGGGCATCCGGCGTACAAGACGACCCCCGATTTTTGGGGGATGTTTTTTAACTTCAGAGGTCGTCTTGTACGCCGGAATATACGGTACATGAGACGGGGACAAGAGAACAACTGTAGGCTAACCCAGATTCAGGCCAGTGCTTTGGCCAAAGAGTGCTGCAAAAAGATGTGCGCATTGGGAGGAGCAGTGGGTTGCAATGCCAGTGGAACCTGAGAAGAGCGCCCCATAACACTGCTACAAGAACCATTAGAGAGGAGAGACATGGAGTCCCACCTGGGAGGAGGCCAAGAAACTAGCCAAAAAGCCTCCCCTAATTGGACATCAGACAGGATATTGAGTGAGATGGACCATTAGTTTGATCCAGTATGGCTGTTCTTATGTTTCTGCAGTGGGAAGCGAGGGCATGCCGCCAATTGTGCCCCTCGTAGAGTGTGAGTTTTGTGAACTGTGGCTTTGTATATGGTGGTTGTAGTTCCAGTAGTACTTGGCAGGCTGAACAATGACAAGGCACTCAGACTCTGGGTGATCCTGAACTCTGATCCAAGAGATCCTATCCTACTGGATCTTGAAGAGTACTGGGTCATCTTCTCGCTACATGTGACAATGTATCCAAAGGGGCATTCATATCTACCACCCACCATGAATACATTTGAATACAGGAAATCAGGCTGTAGGATTTCAAGTTGCTGTAACCCCCAACTTGCTATGGGAAAATAATAATCAAAAGGATCTGCCAAAATTCTCCTCACTACTACTGTCTCAGAGACTGCAGATGTCATTCCAGACTTAGTGTCTGACATCTTTCTGATTCTTGTATCCAACATTTGTGGTGGCTCATTGTAAATCAATAAGACTCTCAAACCGTGACAACTAGACAGGAAGACTGGGCTGCAAACTGTTTTAGCTCCCTCACCCCACCTGAGGGCTGCGTCTAGACTGGCAAGATTTCGCGGAAATACTTTTAACGGAAAAGTTTTTCCGTTAGAAGTATTTGCGCAAGAGAGCGTCTAGACTGGCATGTGCCTTTGTGCAAAAGCATCAGTGCTCAGTATAGACGCTCTCTTGCGCAAGAAAGCTCCGATGGCCATTTTAGCCATTGGGCTTTCTTGCACAGGAAATTAACGTTCCTGTCTACACTGGACCTCTTGCACAAGTATTCTTGCACAAGAGGGCTTATACCTGAGCGGGAACATCAAAGTATTTGCGCAAGAAGCACTGATTTTGTACATTACAAAGTCAGTGTTCTTGCACAAATTCTCGTGGCCAGTGTAGAGAGGCGGCAAGTTTTTGCACAAAATCTTGCTAGTCTAGACGCACCCCAGTAGTTTAAATGAACCACCTCAGGGCAACGCTCTTCCCATCACTGAGTCAACAGTGCTTGATAAGATCTTTGATCTGGTTCTGGAACAGCACGGAGATGACAGATTTAGAGAGATGTACACACAACTTACATTGGTTAAATGACTTGTGCAGAAGGCACAGGTCTCCCAGTTTCCGCACTTTGAAGAACAAAATTATTTACTATGTGGGGAAGGACTCCCATATAGGTGAGAGATGCCTCCAGCTCCTGGTGCCCCAAAGCATTTGAAAAGAAGTATTATGACTACCATGCTGCATCCCCTTTGCTAGTCATGTGGTCAGAAACAAAACCCTAGAAATGGGCTGTAGGGCATCACACTATTACCTGTTAGGGACTCCGTTTGACCATGTAACAGACCATACACTCCTTACATGGCTGCAGGCAATGAAGGACAATAACTCACATTACTCAGTGGTGTTTAGCATTGGAATCCTATTCTTGTTATGCAGCACATCTGCCAGGTTTACAAACTTATTTTCCCAAGATAATAGCCTTATTGTGGAGCAAAGAGATCAGGCCCCTGGACCTGTTCAGTGAAGACACATGTGTGACAGGAACCATCAGGCCTTCTCTGCTTCCTGCTGATGTCATCAGCACCTTGTCCCTCTCCCAGTCCAAGTAAAATCCACTCAGACTAGAGGGGGTAGCGGCAACCAACAAGACAGGAGGAAATATTGACCAATCAAGAATCAGCAAGCCAGTTAAGGCTTGCTTTGCTCAGCAGCACACCTGATGAGTCTAGAAAAGAGTAACTCAGGCACAGATGCTGCAACTAAGTGTTTGTGTATGAAGATCCCTCACCTTTTGTTTAAAGGCATAGACAGACAAATCCTGAATTGCTGATTGTTAGAGATGGATGCCAAGCTTAGTGCACCTTTCCCCAAACTCTGTAAAATAAGGCAGGGAGCACCTGTAGTACCACAGGGCAATACAAGAGTAGCCCTGTCCCTCTCCCCCCCCACAGTCTCCCCTTGCCACTAAATCACCATTCAGGTGCATTGTTCCCTTCTACCAAGAAGCCCTCCCTCACCTCTTTTCTGACACTAGACTAGAAAGTGAGGGTGGCCTAACATTTCATGCAAGGACAAACTCTAGCACTAAGGCGGCCCTGAATAGGAGGGCTGGGTGCCAGGATCACAGGGCTGCTCTCAGCCCAACAGTTCACATTCTCCTGGGGGCAGGTGCACCCTTGCTATTTGCTGCCTCTTGCTGCAAAGTTCTGAGGAAGGCAGCAGGGATCCCCCAGGCCAGCAGTGGCTACAGTTATTGCAAACAGGCAGTGAAAGAGCTATAACGTCTGCTGAGCCTGCAAGGGCCCGCGCAAGGAACCCAGCCCCCCCAGACAGCACTTTCTCTGACCCGGGGGAGGAGCAGCCTGCACTTCAACCCTCCCCCTCAGTTGTAGGAGTCTAGTGCGGCAGCTGGGCAGAGTCACAGCCACCCCTTCGCCCTTGAAATCCCAGAGCAGAAAACAAGGCAGCACGCGGAAGGGCCTTGCCACCCCCACCCTTTGCAGGGGCTTCTGAACCACTTGTGGCGCCTGGCAGCTCCGCGCGCCTCGCCCCCCGGCCGGCTTGCAGCGCCTTCTTCGCACGCCCCCGCCGCTCCCCCCTCCCCGCCCTGCTCTGTGGGTCGATTGGCTGGCTGGCTGGCAGCGCGGCGGGGGAGCTCTCACCTGACAAGCGCCAGGCTGCGCGCGGCGGGCTCCAGCGGCGTTTCCCAGCCGGAGAGAGAGGCGGGCTGTGTCCTGAAATAACCCTGCAACTAGGGCAGCGGCGGCGGGGGGAGCTAGCAGGGGCGGAGAGAGAGGAGAGGCACAGCACGGGCGGGAGCCGGGCTCGGCTTCGCTTTCTCTTCCTCTGGGCATCGCCCCGCTGCTGCAGATGCCTAACCCGGCCCCCTGCACCGCTCCGCGCGCCGGGACCGCGCTGCCTTCACTTGCTTCCGCAGCACTTTGCCCGGCGGGGCAGGGGGCAAGTCAGAGGCGGGGAAAGGCGCCGGGCTTGGGAGGCCTGTCTCTTTGGGACAGCTTTCTAGTCACCCTCTGCGCTTTGCCGTCATGTGCGCTCCCTGTCATGTGGCCTGATCTTTTAATCTCATTTCTACTGCCGACTGTCCAGCAGGCCACACTTTTTGGAGGGTCCCCCAAATCACAGAAATCCTCAGGTACCTACACTTGATCCTCCTGATCGCTCTGTCGCCCGAGACACAAATGGAGTCCAGAGATGCCGGTCAAAACATCCTGGTGTTACAGCTGTGTGCAATGTCCCTATGGCTAACACGCGACGTTGATTAACTTCTGTGTTCCGGTGATTATCGGGCAATTACAGGTAGTTACTAGTTTATAGTCAGTGAGCATTTTCCTCCTCATCTGTGAAATAGCGGTAATGATACCGACTTCCTTTGTAAAGCACTTTGAAATCTAGTGATGAAAAGTGCTATATAAGAGCCAAGTATTATTTATTTGGAAGATGACTGGTGAGAGCAGTGCTCTGTGATCTGCATATAGCGCAAGTACTTGCCACAGAGCGAGGAGGGCTGTAACTTGGAACTAGCAACCAGGGTCGAAGTGCAGAAAAGCCTGTGGAACTCAGTTCATGCTGACACACCATGTCCTGTCCCTGCTGATCGCTGTGTCTTTTGTCCCTTCCCTCCGAGGTTGCACCTCTGCTCTCCTCCACTTTCCTTTGGTGACTGTTCCATCCTTCTTCCCACCCACACTGTTTCTCAACACTTTCTCTTCCTATAGGCTGCTTCTCATTTTCCTCCTCCTTTCTGGATTGCTGATTCCCTTTCACTTTTCTTTTGGCCTCTGGTCCTGTTCCCTCCCCTTTGGTAGATGTTGTCTCCCCTGGACATTTCCCGCTTATCCTGCTAGCTCCCACTTTACTTCCTTCTCTGGTGGCTACTCCTTTGCCTCCTTCCCTTACTTCTCTAGTGACTAAAACTTCAGCGAGGTAGCCAAGTTAGTCTGTACAGCAACAGCAAATAGACTGGTAGCACTTTAAAGACTAACAAAACACGCAGATGGTATCGTGAGCTTTCGTGGGCACAGCCCACTTCTTCAGATGAAGTCATCTGAAGAAGTGGGCTGTGCCCACGAAAGCTCACGATACCATCGATGTGTTTTGTTAGTCTTTAAAGTGCTACCAGACTATTTGTTGTTTTTAACATTTTCTCTGGTTAATCCCACATTCCTTGTGTTTTTCTGCCTGCTCATTTAGAGCTCTAGGCTATTGTCAGGAGTAATGGGAGGAAATTTTTAGAAAGCACAAACAAAAAATGGAGTAAAACATGCTAATAGAAATCATCATTCAACTGGGGTGGAGCTTCCACAGGGAAGTGACTGAAGCACATTAAATTGCTCTAAGTGCCTTATATCGAATAAAGCACTAAAAATGTCCTGTAGGGCAATGGTTCTCAAAGTGTGGTCCATGGACCATTAGTGATCTGTGACCATCTTGCAGGTGGGCTGGGGACCCGGGGCTCACTCCCACACCTGCAGTGCTCGGCACTTGTGTGATAGGAGCACTAGCTCTGGCATCCCATTGGCTGGATCCAGTTTGCGGGGGAGAAAGCAGCTCCATGCATTGCTGCTCCCCCTCCCCCAGCTGGGGGAATGGCAGCGCAGGAAACTGCTCGCATGAAGGCTTTCCCCACTACTCCCATTGGGCAGAATCATAGCTAATGGGAGCAATGGTGGTGGTGCCTGGAAGCAGCAGAGTGCTGAGAGCCAGGTAAGCTCCTCCCATCTCCCCATGCTCAGACCCTACACCCCCATCAGCCTCACACACCTCATTCCACCATGACCTCAAACTCCCAGCCTGGTCCTGCACTGTCCTTTCTGCCCAGACCTAGCATCCCCCACCTGCACCCAACCTCCCAGCCAGAAACCCCACCCTCAAACTGCTCCTGACCCTACATACCACCCAGACTTTGCACCCCTATCCCTATCCTGGTCCCCACAAACCCTTATGCACATCGAACCTCTCATTTTTGGTCCCTCCCCAGAGCCTAAGGGACCCACAAAATCTACTATCCCTGAAACCCCAAAATAATTAATCTGGCCTGTGGGAAGCCCTGAACCTCTGTTCTCCCATGGAGTTGGGGCACAAGGGGAGTGAGGTGTCTCAGTTAGGGGCCCTGTCAGTGAAGGTTGGTTTTTTTTGTTGTTATTGGGTTTTTTTTCTTCTTCTAACTTTTGTGTGGCTCCCAACTGATTTTTATGTGTCTCAGTGGCCCCCAACTTAAAAGAAGGTTCTCCATCCCTTCCATAAAGAAAGACAATATTGAAACCTTTTGTTTTGGACATAAATATTTTAATTTATTTAAAACAAAATTTGGTAAATTAATATGAAAAAGTTAAAGCGCTTAATCATGATTTTGATTAATATTTCCTTTCTTGCCAGCTATATATGTCTGCTTATGTTATAGCTGCATATTTACATTTTTATGCTCAAGTAGCCTAATATGAATAATTTAGTATTTATGGAATTTAGAGATAAGTGAAGATATTTTGTCGTCATGGTTGGGTAGCTGGTGATCCGGGGAAAGGTTTGTGTTGAGCACGGTGGGCCAGAGATAAAAAAGTTTGAAAACCACTGCTTTTGGAAGAGTCCTTCAGTGAACTCACATAATGGATAAAAAGACCTGTTGTAAGTATTTTCCATTTCTAAATCCCTAGGTATCCAACACAGCCCCTGGAAGTTTCTGCTAAAATGATTAGAGAAACAAGAATGGTGGCAGTCAAATGATCATTAGATTCCAGATGTAAAGTCCTATTGTGATTAAGAGAAGCTGTTCTAATGTTTCGGAATGTTTGTTTGCAGATTTGGGAAGATGACAGTGTATTGAGTGACATTCAAATCTGTGAGAAAATTGTTTTAAATGAAAGCTTAAATTATTCAGAAAGCACAGGGGCTATTAGAGAAATGACAGAAAGTGCTCTGGCCTATTTTTGTTTACTTTAAGCTCTGCCTGCAAATACATTTGAATGGGGGGAGCTAAATCTGCATAATAATAGTCCTCTACACTTATCTTCCTTCTAGGTGGATTCTCTTTTTTCAAATGGACATGGAATTCTGTCTTTCTTTCAAATGGCAAAGAATCAATATTGTTTTCACAACAGTTAAAAAGAAATTCAATAAAATTTCAGCATTGGGTAGATGCAGGTGTTGATCAACAAAGTAGCCAGTTCAAGTCACACCCAACCACTTGACAACTTGAAGGATTTAATTGATGCTGAAGATGGTAGCACCTTGCTTCCATGTCAGCCTCATCACTGGTGACGCTTTTAACACACAGGAACAAAAATAAGGACAAAATAGTGCCTAGATTCTATAGTAGGATAAATTACATTACTCTAACTGATGGATATAATTAATTTTATTAGACATTCTAATAAGATGCCAGCTGAGACCCAAGTAGAGTTCAGAAACAGCAAAAGGATTAAAATAACATTAAAGTTTTCATGTAAACCTTCAGAAGATGGCACCCTCATAGTGCAATTCTATTTGGAAAATAACTGTAAAAGTGGCTGCATAGGGTTCCACGGGTATTGTGGTGATTTCTGCATCAAATGAGCTCAATTTACAAGTAAAAGGTTGGTTCTACTAACTTCTAGACCTGGAAACTCAACTGATATCTGAAAGTTAATTGGAATCTTCTCATGGATCTTCAAATCATGTTTTAAACCTCTAATTGGAAATGTGTGTAAGCAGAGTCTGAGTGAACTCTCTCCTGGCATCTAATGGTGAACTGTAGAAGAGGACTTCAGGAGCTGATTTCATTTGCATGGACACCCTGCCTAGGTGTTCAGCATGTTAGGATGGCTTGCCTACATGATCACATTTGGCTGGTGTTGGGTCCCAAGTCTCCTTGTTATTGGGGCAGGAGTAATAAAGGATTGTTCACCTTGTTGTGTGAATCCAGAGCAGCAGAACTGTACCTCACAAATCCCAAAGGAAGGACTCAACCTCAGTGGTACTCAATAGGCACAGAGCATGGGTTTCAAACTCAGTGAGTTGAGAGAGATGTGTGTAACTAGTGGTGTGGGTCCCTTTTAAGAGTGCAGGGTGCCATGTGATCCTTTCCACAGTATAATAAAAGAGCAAGTTCAGATTTAATTGAAAGTTGTGTTACATGCTGCACAGCTGAAATTGCTGATATCTAGGTCTAAGAATTAGGCCGCCTGTAGGACAATGTGCTAGAAGTGAGGCTCCTCCACTAACAGGTAAAATCACTGGTAGCTGTGTTTAAGGAGGGGCCCTGAAGACATCTTGGCAAATGACTAACAGGGAGACTGAGGGAGAAGTGTGACCATCAGAATGGCTAGTGGTGAGGACCAGCCAGTAGCGCAGCTGGCAGAGAGAGAGCTAGAGCAGAGCCCTGCAGAGAGGCACAGCAATTGGCTGGTGGGACGATGAGTGAGTATCCGAGCAGCATTGTGTTTAAGGTGTTTACTTACTCCCATCCCTTCCACCCAGGATGGGAGGTGAACTCTGCAGATGAACTTATGAATTCTGTAGCTTTTTACTGACTAAGGACAGCAATGGTGAGTGGAGTACAGAGAGGGGATGGGCAGATTAAGGGACTTCTGGGTTGCTAGACTTAAGAACCTGAAGGAAAGGGACACTGCCCAACCTACTTTGGGTGGGTCTCTTGCTCATGGTTTATGTATGTTTCTCCAAATTACAGCTGAGTTACTTCCCTCCTTTTAGTAAAGATTTTTGCTACACTTAGACTCTGCTTGTGAGAGGAAACAAATTGTCTCTTAGAGGTAGCCAAGGGGTAGTGTGTAATTGTCCCAGGTCACTGGGTGGGGGCTCAAGCCAATTCTATGTTGTATTGTTGAAAGGGGAGTCCTAGATACTCAATCCAACCCTTGTTGCCAACTCTGACTGGCAGAAGAGTTAGACATGTACCCCCATGTCTTCAAATAATTATTTTACAGGATTTTTTTTTCCAAAATAGATCATTTTGGGCTTAGAGTTAAGCAAATGTCAAGCTCCTGAATATTTTACTTGTTTCTGCTTACATCAACCTCTTCAGCTATTTTCTAGAACTGTCATGGTATTAAACCAGAAATTTGACCAGTAATAGAGATGTAGCCGTGCTAGTCTGGTGTTGCTGAAACAAAAGACAGGACTATGCAGCACTTTAAAGACTAACAAGATGGTTTATTAGGTGATGAGCTTTCGTGGGCCAGACCCACTTCCTCAGATAAATTTGACCAGTTATTTTAGAAACATGCAAAGACTGTGTAATATTTTGTATGCTTTTTTAAAATAATAATTTCAGGTTATTTTTCTTTGAATTAAAAAGCTACCTGAAAACTTTTTATGTACTCTGCATTATAATACTACTAGCTGGAGCTACCCGGCGTTGCTCAGGAAACAGGAGGAACAAAATGTAGAAAAATAGTTGTCCATTATCTTTTTTTGAATGGTAGAAAAGTTGCACTGATTTCTATAGGGATTAAAATATAGGTCCACATCTCCCCAGAGGGTGTGTGTGTGTGGGGGTGGCCCTGGGTGGAGGGGAGGTTACACGCGGGAAGGGCACCCCAGCTCGCGCCCGGGGCTGCAGGTGCCACAGGGGGCAGGGCGGGTGCCTGAGCCATTGTGCGCGTGGGGGTTGGGACACTGCATGCCAGCATGGGGGGGAGAAAGAGGGTCGCTTATGTAACCTCGCAGGCGGGCGGGGGCGAGTCCCGGATGGCACTGGACACGGGAGGGGGCGGGGTGGGCGGGGCAGCCCCTGAAGCGCAGTGTGGCAGGTTACTTTTTGATTTTTACAGCTTGAGCTCGGGCCTGACTGGGTCCAAAAGTACCTTAAAACCTTCTCCTGGATGAAAGGTTATCCCACGCAAAGTTTGGTTGCGGTAGCTCTTATAGTGTCCAAGTTATTAGCGCACAAACTTACAAACATTCTCCTTTATATATTAGATAGGACTTTTACTTATTTACAAAACCGTGCTAAAATTCAGTATTTTAAACAGAGTCATTTACATGAGGTATACAATTACTCAGTAAATGGACTCTGAAGAATGTTTTAGGCACAAGATATATATTGAATGTTCATGAAAATGAGGGACTAATAACTGGCTTCAGCCAGAAATAGTGCAGGCTGGCATCATGCTGGCTTCCTTACTGAGCTCTGCTAATGCACTTCATTGCTGACTTGCAACATTCTCTACTATTCTCGTGTCGAGCCACTCCGGAAAAGAGATTGTCAATAATGCCAAATGTGTCTAGCTAAATAGCAGCTTACTGGTGTAAATAATTGTCTAGCAAAACTGTGAGTGCTGAAAATTTCATCAGCTTAGTAACTGACATTATTATGTATTTTAAAATACTGTATTGAAGTAGCACCCAGAGGCTCCATTGTGCTAGAGACTCTGCAAACATAGATGAAGAGATAATCCCTTCCCCAAAGAACAAAGTAAGAATTATATAAAGGGTAGGGGTAAAGGGTACTATAAAATATATACAATTTTATAAACACACTTTACTATGTTTTGAACAACAATTATTAATATAAAAATAAGTGCCAACCCAGCCCCATGTGGAGTTACCTACAAGCTTTAACCAAAAGGTTTAGGGCTAATAAGGACAAGGAGGAATGTGCAGGAGCTTAGCTCCATAGGTTCTAAAGTGTTGGTCCACAAATTGTGAGACATGCCCCCGTTACAGGATACAGAGGAACACGTGTGTGTGTGTGGGGTACATGGCAGGGTTCAGGCCAGACCTCATGGAGGAAGGGGTGGGAGTGCCAATAATAGCTCCACCTCCACTCTTTTCAGCCCCCAGCCCTGCTTTGCCTCCCGGTACAGCTTCCCCCTAGCTCCACTCTGCCCCCAGATCAGTTCTGCCTTAATTCCCTCTCCACTCCCAGCTCAGCTCCTCCCCCATCCCTACTCTGCCCTCAACTCTGTTTTCAGCCAAAGCTCCTCTGTTGAGGAAGCCGTGACTGTGCAAAATAGAGAAGGAGGAGATTCTATTAATGATAAGGCCGGGCACAACTGGAAAATTTGGATGCCACGGACCTATGCTGATACCTCTCCCATCAGTGTAAGTATCTACCCTGAAGTGCTACAGCGGCACCGCTGTCCTGCTATAGCATTATAAATGTAGGTGGGCCCTTGTTCATTGGGGGGTTCTTATTCTAAACAAAAAGAGTGATGAACTGGTAATCAATGGAAAACCCCTGGGTGGGGGTTTGAAGGACAGTTAATCAGTCAGAGCTCTTAGAGATCTGGGGTGATCTCTGGTAAGGTTATTCGTACAAGTGTAGGTTCTTTTATTATTTTTAATGTTTTTTCTGTCATGCTTGTATCTTAAGAATAAATGTTCTTGCTTAAAATTGCTACGTGGTATCTTAACTGTGGCGATTACACAGTGTACCATCTCCGAGGAGAAAAGTTAAACAGGTTGACTCAGGAAGCCAGACTTTGCTGGAGAGGTCACAGTTGTGCTGCAGGGAAATACAACGAAGAGGAGGGAAAGACAGAGGTCTCCATCCAATGGAGGTGATGAGCCAGGAGCACATTATGGGTGTTCTTTCTGGAACCACAGAGGGAGACCAGTTGCCCTGTATTGTGACAGGCATCATGGAGAGAGATTTGACCGTATGGATAATCAGTTGAAAGACACGTTCTACGCAGAAGGAAAAATGTTGAAGATCGCAAAGGAGATGTTTGTGTAATGCCCACAGGTAGAACCAAGCCTGAGACCTCAGGAGCCTTGTGCATGAGCCTCTAGCGTGACTAAAAAGAATCAATAGCTTGCAAAGATGGACAGGCAAAGTACTGAAGACCCCTGCATGTGAGGGTAGCAACCTTCTCCCTTATGGAGTGAAGCTCTATTAGCCAATAGAGAGGTTCAGTTGGAGTGATGTGGTCAGAGGGATGGGCAGGGAAGATGATCACTGAGAAGATTAACATGTTATTGACATGATATATCATAACAACCATGCCTAGAAGTTTTCTTAATCTAGATTATTAGGCCATTTCTACACTGAAGACTTCCCCAATTCCACCTACAGTGGCCTGTCACTAATGTAAACATCTAGTATAAGCAAAGTAATTTGCAATTTGTGCTGGTACAATTTACCTTAGCTACACAAAGGTTTGTACCAGTGAGGCTTCCATTGTGGCTGGATACTCTTGACTGAAACTGGGATAAATTCCCAATGTAGATGAGTCCTAACTATGGATAAACAGTGTCTGTGTGTGGACCTGAAGCCTCCTAATATGTATGTCACTTTACACATTACATTACAAATAGCAAATTACTAAGTGTAGTACTAGACAATGATCTGAAACACATTACTGTTGTTTCATATTTTTATTACCATATGGCCTGTTATGCTACTTGTTTTACAAACACAAAGGTGCCCCAAGGAGTTTATAGCCTGAATGCCTTTAATTTTCAGTATTTCATGTTAAAAACCTGAATGAAAATATTTGTAATTATTTTCTGACATCAAAGTTATTTTTCAATTGCAAAAGCAGATCTCTTGGCATGTGTAGAGCAGATTAAGCTGTAAATCAAGGTCATGTCTTCACTTGCTGTGCTGGAGATCAATCTTCTAGCTTTCTGTTTAGTAGGTCTAGTTGAGACCCACTAAATCAAATGCTGAGGGTGGCTCCAGTTGGCACCAGTAATCCTTGCAGTCATGAAGTAAAGGAAGCCGATGTGGGCATTTGCTCCCAATGGCCTCCCTCTGTGAAGGTGGCACCAAGCTCAGCTTCAGGTAGACTTCAGCTACATAATTTACATAGTTGGTGCTGCATACCTTAACCCAACCTTCCAGGTCTACTGTAGACCTGGCCTAAGAGAGTCATGGAAGGAGTCATGTTTCCAGGGGCAGTGGGAGCTAGCCTTAGTCACAAATTGGAAAGAAGATAATTCTCACTCAATTAGTTGGGGTATTCTTTGATATACTCTGTATACCATAAACTGGAACTTCACATTTTCTCATGACAGAATCATTTGTAAATAATAGCAAGTAGGGAGGAAAAATAAATGAGGCAGAGAAAAGAAAGTATATTACTCAGAGGATCAAGTTCAGAAATCCTTATTCAGGGTCAACTCATTCTCTCTGGTAGAGAAAATCCCACAGAAGAGAAAGAGAAGGCTGAAAAACATTGTGAGGTTTATCCTATGGAATTTCCTGTCATTGTTCCCTTAAGGGGAAGGTATTTGAGGGGCAATGGAATTTGGGCAGGGCAAAGCCTCCCAGCCCTGAAGTTTCCACAGATCTATGGAGGCAGGGTTGGTCTATCTGGATAGTTCCTACCTTCACACTGTTGTGCTGGGCCCTTCACTCCCTGTTATATGCTGCTGATGTAGAGGTTTTCCAGTGACCATGCTTCCTAATTCACTCCCAAATTTCTGGATGTGTATCCTATGATGAAACAGGGGAGGTCTTCAGGGGATGGTGTGGAGAATGACTCTCTCTTTTCTACATCCCTTTTTCAAAAGGCCAAGCCTTATGGCTTCCCACTGAGTCTGTAGTAAAGATGAGGGAAGTGAGAGTACATGCGGAAGGACATCTGCCCGTGAAGGGAGAGAGAGGAGCTAGGTCCTGGATAGGGTTAGTTGTTAACATGGCATATAAATACATTATGGGCTTGGAACAGATGATGATTATAGGAGCATATAGCCATGGAGTAAAGTAATTTTGGTTTGACTAGTGGTAAGAACACCCAGTGCTTGGAGAGTGTGCTTTTAGCATCTGGATCTGATCCAAAGCTCACAAATGTCCATGGAAAGATTCTCACTGACATCAGTGGACTTTGGAGCTGGTCTTAATGTCTCAGAAACCTAAATAAATCAATAAATCTCTTCCTTATAACACACAATATGGACAATACGCCTGAAGAAATTTCAGCAGCAGCAAACAAATTGTAAGCTGCACAGTACTGTTAAGGTTGCAGGGGCAACAAAAACTCTGCATTTCCTGGTTTTCAGACATTTGAGTTTTGCTCAGCTCAGCATTCTGCAAGGGCACAACATACCACTAAGTACCTTTAACATAGCTTTTTTACTTTAAATATGTACATTGTTCACACATTATATGAGCCATGAACAAAATCTGTGCTCAGTGTAGCATAGTGAGTTTTTTTTAACACTGATAAAACTGTAAGAAGCCTTCCTAGAACAAGTCACTTCTTGTCCTACAGACAACAATTAACACTTAGGAGCATCTTTTTGGAAACTAAAAGATGCAGATATATTCCTAATGGGATTTTCAAAAGCACTGGGGTACCTAATTCATTTGAAAATTCCATTAGGTGCCTATCCATGTTTTTAGGCACTTAAACATATTCATACATCTGGTCCTTGGTGTTTTTTAGCCATAGATCTCAAAGTACTTTACAAAGGTGGGCAAGCATTATTACTCTATGAAGTATTATGTAAGACTGTTGCCCTCTCCTCCTTCAAATTTCTCCT
The DNA here is from genome assembly GCF_052426305.1 of Pelodiscus sinensis. NCBI lineage: Eukaryota > Metazoa > Chordata > Testudines > Trionychidae > Pelodiscus > Pelodiscus sinensis. The sequence continues at coordinate 191,410,940 of NC_143053.1, read as the reverse complement.
TAGGGCTCACAGCTGCTGTGAGGCTTACAAGAAATGTGCCAACTAACGATGGCTGAGCTGAAGGAGCAATAGTTAAGCTAAGATTTTGTTAGTGATATTAAAAAGTATTTAAATATATACATAAAATAAGCTGATTTAGATCCATCAAGCTGTGCACCTAATATTTTATAGGTACTCCCTCTCTTCCTAATAGTTACACCCTCTTGTGGCTTTTTGAATTAGCATGAAAACTCTTCCGAGCAGGGACTAAGTCTTGTGGTTTGTACAGCACATGATGCAATGAAGTCCTGATCCTTACTGAACACAGATGTGATACAAATAATATTTCACAGATGGGGAAAAGGGAACTGAGGGAATTTAATGACTTTCTAAGATTTTCCTGGTCATTGTCAGAGATGGGAATAGAGAACCAAGGTCTCCTGGTTTATGGTCTAGGGCAGGGGTGGGGAACCTAAAGCCCAGGGGCCGGATGCGGTTCACGACTTGTCTGGATCCAGCTCCTGAGGCTTGGGGCTTGCCCCCCTGCCTTGGGGAGCCTGTGTTGGTGCTCTCCTGCCTCCCCCCCCCATGGCCCTGTGGAGCTAGAACACACAAAACCTACTAGCCTGGGCTCTCCCAGGCTCTGGTGCATGAGGGGAATATGTCTTTCGCCTTCTCAGTTGGTGGCCACGTCATTGAGGGCTTGGGGTTTCTGTTTTGTTTCTCACTTGTGTGCTGCCCCTGACTTATTTTTCTGTGGGTCAGCAGCCCCTAACCCCAAAAAGGTTCCTCACCTCTGGTCTAGGGCTCTGACACTAAAAGATGAGTTTTCAGCCTGTGGTCACAAACAGGTATCAAGGGGTCACAATGATCCAGTCTTTCCATATTGTTACATGAGAGAATGGTCCTACCTAAATGGAGGTAGGGAATCCTGGTACGAGAAAGGATAAAACCACTTTATTACATCTCACTGCCTTCCTTCAAGTGTGTCTTCTTTTAATATTCTGATTTCAGGTTATCTTTCATGGTTAATGATGAAGCAATCATTATTTTATATTTTTGTACCAATACAAATATATGTTCTGGCAAATGTTACCTTTTGTAGTTACTGTTTTCATACGTTACATGGACATTTACTAAATGTTTCCATGGCAATGCAGCAACAATTTGTCACAGATGAAGGCTGGTTTTGGTATTCAAAGACAAAGATTCTGCACTTTCTTTTTGTTTTTACAATCTTTTAAAATGTAACTGTGTAGGAGTATGGTCTATTAAAATAACAATGCTAGCAGAGGCTATTTTTATGCAACAAAAAGTTTAGGTTGGGGGGGTCTGTTAAAAATATTCTATTTTAAAAGTTTTGTGAAAAACACATTGGGGTGATACCCACAACTGGTGTAAATCACCATTATCCGATTGAGATGAGAATTGAGCTTTTTTCACTATTCTCTGACTGGAGTCCCAGTTGCAGTAAGGCCAAGCAAGGAGGGTAAGGTTTGGGCAAGGAAAGGGAAGAGGGGGAATTTATTCTCTCTTATTCCCTGGTGTGGCCAAAAACAAGAGTTGAGACAAATTAGCCCACCGAGAGTTATACTCACCCAAACAAACTGGTTTTACAATCAGTGGATACTATTATTTATACCTGTGAGGGAGGGAGGAAAAACATTTGTTCTCTGGGAAAAAAATGCAGGCTGCTGACATTCTTGGGAGCTCCTAAACAAGGGCATTAAAAATGTCTAGAATCTCCCAAGCAATGTCTTCTCACTCCTGGCCATTATCAGAGTTAATGCTATCCTGAAAAGGAGGTTCCAAAGTAAAAGGCAAAAGGACAAAACAGGATAAACAGTGGAGCTTTGGAAGTGATTAACAAAGTGAACTTTGGCACAGTTGCTGGTAGACTTGGCCAGCTTAATGGCTTAGCCATTTTATGTATTTCATTCACGACAGCCAACACACTGCTGTATGTTATACAGATACACTCAGTTTATCTTTGGAAGTGAACTTAGACATTCCACAGGAAATGTGTGGGAAACGAGAATTATAAAAAACAAATAAACAAAGGAGGGGAAAAAAGTAACTCTTTTTACAGCTTGTAAACTGAAAGATGCTACTCAGTTTTGTGGATCTAGAAAAGCCTGAGAAAGCCCGAGAAAATAGAGATACATTTTGTTCCAATGCCTTTTAAGTAATATTCCTTTATATAGTTTGTAAAACATTTATAGAAATGTAGATTAGTCTAGTAAAACTAAATCAACTGGTGTGTAGTATTCACAGGACTTACTCTTATATATTAGTTGCTTTACAATATTTGTATCACTCCTTAGTCCAAACACAAAATGTAATTGGCTTTTTCAGTGTATAGCTGAGAGTCAGAGAGAGAAAGGGAGATGTGTTTCACAGAGAAGACAAGAGTATAATTTATCTAGCAATTGTAACTAATGTCTGTAGCATACCAATTTACCATAAACCTCCTTACTCTAATTTTGGAAGTCTCCTCATCAAATAACTAACTACTGTATGTCAAAGTCTATGGTACGTTTTGATGCATCTAAGCATTGAATTAGGACTCTACTAAAAACACTAAGAAGTAGCTCAGCCCTAGACTTAAAGATGTCACTCAGTGGAGTAGGAAGAAATGAGTGGTTCTGTTGTGTTGCCAAATTAAAGTTACCTGTAGCTCTAAATACAAGAGGAAGTGAAGAGAAAAGAGTCTGAACATTGTTGCACCCTTTGGTAAGCAAGGCGATATCTAAACTACAAGGATAAATTGGAAAAAGAAACACAATTTGCAGTACACAAATTGCATATCTTTTTCCAATTTACTTCTGAAAGAGGCTTTTCCAAAATTTACACAGGGCCAGATTTCGGGAAAACACTCTTTCAGAACATCCCTTCTTCCTCGTAAAAAAGGTTTACAGGGATACCAACAAAATGCATCTGCTTTTCCGACATTTTTTTCAGAAAAGCGGACGCATTCCTTGGACGTGGCAGAGTTTTTCCAGGATAATTCTGGTATCCCAGAAAAGCTCTGCAGTCTAGACGTACCCTAAGTGAGTGGAAAGTCTAAAAAGTGAGGGGAGAGGTACAGGATGTGCTGCTGGCCCTTGCTCAAGACTTAGTCTAGAAGTTCAATCTATTTTGAAAATGATTAGAGATTTAAGACAAGCCTAGGTCTCCAGAACTGTAAACCAAGTGCATTTTAAAACTAGATTACCTACACATCCATTACATCATTTTAATTCTCCTGTCTCACTTCAGACACAAAATACTTGTAATTAATGGTTCACACTTTTAACTGATCACTGCTCAATAGTATACCAATTTGTTAGTGCTAATACTTGCCTACCACAATGGAAAGCTGCAAGACTCACTTAATTAATACTTGTAAATCCTCTGAGATCTTCAGATGAAGACATTGTACAAATACATAAAATGATTACCTTGCTGTATATAATTTCCTTAACATGTTAAAAATAGTCATATTATAGTTTTGTAACTATTATACATAAGCTGCCTGGTTGGTTGCTCCCACATTCAATGTAATCTGAAGGGAAATATGAATCCTTTTTGAACTTATGTTGTGGTTATTTGCCAGAAGTATTGCATTTTTTACAACCTAGTAAGCTCAGTAAATACCTTCAGGAGATGTTTTTGTGCATCCCAAGACATGTTTTTATTATACTATTAATTCAGGACTGATTCATATTGTCTCCATGAGCTTCCAGCCTCAGAGACGCTGGATCAGGATAGAGTAAAATAGTTCAGAACTGGTAACATGCCACAATCTGAGCTGTTAAGTTCTTCTGTTCCTATAAACAAATAAAACTTGTTGCATTATTAACATTGGTGTTTGTTTTGTTTGGGTGTTCTTTTTATTTGCTTTTTTTCCTCCAGTAAACTTAAATTAAGGTTGTCAAACTGGCAAATCTGTTTTTAAAGGGTCTGGAGAAATGCATACAGCTTTATGTAGTAATAAGATCTCATTTGAATCTCTATGCTGAGGAATTGGAGCAGTTTCAGATTTCATTACACAAGGCAATTTGGCTTCTTTTCAGACCAGTTGCCTTCTTACATAGTGCCAGCTTTGACTTACTTCCTTTACTAAAAGGAAATATGTTGCATCCTCTTTTTAAAGCAGTTTTTCAAACCAAGTGGGTTATAAGGTGCACGTGTTTATATAAAAAAGGGTGTTTATAATGTTGTCATCTCAAAATAGGAAGGAATGTTTGCTAAATGATAGGATTTAGTTATTACATATCAAGATACTAGGTCTTAGAGAACTTGCTTAAATAATATCTTCTCATAAGTGACAAACGTCATAACCACTTTGAAAAAGTCTCTTTTTATGGCTATGTCTGCAAGCCCAGCTTACTTTATATTTTGTGTGAGAGGTAGATAAGTTCACTTTGCAAGGCAGCATGATCCGATGTCTCATCATTGGATTGAGAGCCAGGAGACTTGGGTTCTATTAGTGATGGGCAACCTGTGGCCTGCATGCAGCCCTTTGGGGTTCTATGTGTGGCCCACAAGACATTTTGTTTACCATTGCCCATGTGTAACCATCACCACCGGGCAGATTTGAACCTGGCACCTCTGGAGCTTAATATAGGAGCCTCTACCCAGTTTGAGCTAAAAGCTAGCTGCTTCTCAGCCCATGCTGTAGAGGGCTCTTGACCTTAGCTGTTGCTGTGGTCTAGGTGTCACTACATGAAACAGTGACCCACACTAAGTGTGTGGTTTACATATGCACAGGTTTCTCAGATTCTGCTGGTTTTCATCCGTGTAGTTTTTTTTCCTACCAATATCACAAAAGTGACACGCATTTAAACCAAGGGCATGTGAACTATAGTGTGTGCTGATTGCACATAACGTTATGAGAGCCATGCATTCCATCTGCAGCTAGTCAAAGCACTGCTACAGTTCAATCAGCACATCATGCAAATTCTAGATATGCAAGCACAGTTAGCAAAACGGCCCTATCCCAGGAGACTGTCTTAGTTACGACAATCTTGCAGCCCACTAAGATGAAGAAAGGCCACTCATGTGACCCACGCACTAGCTTACGTTGCCTCTCAATGTATTAACAGCTCTACCACTGATTGATGCTGCAACTTTGGGCAACTGATTTAGTTAATCTGTGCCTTAATTTCCCCAGGTGTAAAACTGCAGAATAATGCTTACCCCCATCATTAAAGTCATTTGAAATCAACAGATAAAAAGCATTACGGTATTTTTTTTATTATACTTAGCTACAACATCAGTATAAAGCTAAAAGCTATTAGGTTTGTTTATCATCTGAAAGAAATTTAACAATATATCACATTCTCTGTATAATTCAGAATATTGAAATGAAACATTCTGAATTTTAGGTGGTTGGGAGCCAGGATATTGTAGCAAAGAAAATCTTATAACCGTCTGATAAAATGACTTAAAACAAAGGACACATAACTAGTAAAATAGAAAACAGAGAGATAAAAGATATGGAAGAAACTGCTGAGTAATTTACAATCCTAAAATTAAGTGTGAATGACATAGTATTACAACTGTATTTTTCTAAAGAAAATCACACTTAGCCCTGATATTAAATTATTTTCCTAGCATACAAGTGACTTTTGGATGTAAGTTGTTACTGCCTCTTCCATTTCTGAAACAGAAGACAGCTAAACAGAAAGAAAGTAGAGAGGAAATGATGTATTTATATGCTGTATATAAATATATATATTTGTGGGGGCAACTTCAGCAGTTGTGTCAATCGATTGTAAACAAGTAGGTGGTTTCAGTCACTCTCTCCCTGTAACTTAGATTTATATTTAACATGTTATCGTTAGCATGTATGTGTTTTTCCTCTCAATTATGGGCTGAATTCAGGCCTAATGTAAGAGGTAACAACCCCAGCGATTCCACCAGGATTGGGTTTGACCCAAATTATTTCCCTTTGTATGTGTATCCTTATGAGCAAAATATATATTGTTGGTATTCTAATTCCTCAGTCCTTACAAACACAAGTATTAATAGTGGGTCAAATCTTGGCCCCGTTGAAGTTGGTGGCAAAACTCTTATTGACATCAATGGGACTGTTACAGCCTCTCTCCGAGTTACAAACGGATTACGGACCAAACACTTGGCCATAACTCGAACTGTTCATAACTCGGACCCCATTGAGTTACACGCGACCACGCTGTTCGTAAGCGTGGGTTGCATTCATAACTCAGGGACCGCCTTTACTACCGCTCCATGGGAGCTTTGGTCGTAAGTGCGAACGGTCATAACTCGACCGTTCACAACTCAGGGAGCGGCTGGATTTGGCCCTGTATCCATACAAAGAAAGTATGTGACTGTAGTAGGTACTTTTGCAAACAAGAGAATAGTAGCATTAGCTTTTTCTGGGCTCAGAGCAAGGGAACACTGCCCAAGCTTTCTCTTCTGTTTCTGCAATGCACCACTGCTTGAACTGCAAAATTCATAAACACTGGTTTTGCTCTTATGACAGTCCCACACTGGTGTAATTCCATTGATTTCAGTTCCATTCGTCCTGATTTACATTGGTGTAAGTGAGAGTGAGAACAGGCCTCTGTTTTCCAGGTCTTCTGTAAATGATGACCTGGCTCCCTATCTGCAAGCTGGTCTGTGATCAAAAGCTTTATAATGTTTCTGGTGTGGAATCTCCATCCCTAGAGGTTTTTAAGTCCTGGCTTGACAAAGCCCTGGCTGGGATGATTTAGATGGGGTTAGTCTTGGTTTGGGCAGGCAGATGGATTCGATGACCTGCTGAGGTCTCTTCCGACCCTATGATTCTATGGAGAATTTCAAACTCTTTTGGTCTGGGAGAGCATGTGTTAACCAGTTTCTCTTTCTTGCACCAAGGAGCAATTTTTCCTGCCTGGGAGAACTAGAAACCCACCCACTGTGAGCAGGAGGGATCGGAGGTGTGTGGGCAGGAGACTCACTAGGGGTCGAAGGAAGATGGGATGACTAAAAAGAACTGGGGGCCTTCTTCCTATGGGGAGGGAAGGGCAATGGAGAAGACTGGCATAAAAGGATATAATTCCATTGATTTCAGTGGAGCTGCATCTGCCAACATCAATAATGATTTTATTTGTACAGCATCTGTGAGTGTTTCTGATAGTTATTTGGGGAGAGGGGATCTGTTCTCTTTTTACCAGAGAAGTGTAAGGCCCATTAATGGTCAAGGGGTTCACAAGTAAGCCTTGGGGAGAGAAGAGACACTTAGCTATAAGAGCTATTCAGAAATCCTCCTGGGGAATGTTCAGTGTACAAATGTTACTGTTTGTAGAATGGGAAACATAAGACTAGGAGGAAACATCTAAAGCAGTGGTCTGCAACCTTTTTAAGCGCAAGATCACTTTTTCAATTTAAGTCAGTCCAGGATCTACCTCAAACCCAAGTACCTCTGCTCAACCCCTTCTCTGAGCAGGGGCAGATGACCGTTTTGCGGGGCCCCGGGCAGCATAATTCCGCGGGGCCCCCCCTTTGCCACGGCGCATGCGCGGGGCTTTCTGAAGCGCGGGGCCTGGAGCGGCCGCCCCATTCACCCTGCCCTATATCCGCCCCTGTCTCTGAGGCTCCACTCTCTACACTCTGTGAAGATGGAGTACAGCGGAGGGGAACAGAGTGACATCAGTGCCTCTTTGCCTGTCTCCCCCACTCTGCACAACCAGCAGGAGGCTCCCAGGGGGCAGCTCTGAGGCTCTGGGCAGGAGCAGCAGGGCAATGGGAGGAGGGGCAGCTGAAGTGCATGCACTTGATAGCCTTCCAGCCAAACCAGTCAGGATCACCTGTCAGAGGCTCCAAGATCTACTGGTTGGTGACCACTGATCTAAAGGAAAAATCTAGAGAGAGGCTGTTACTTTCTTCCCATCTCAAAAGCACAAAGCTGCAGCATGACTGAAATATACATGCTTGATTGATAGATGCCTTGAACTCTAGCACAGTGGTTAATTTTTTAACAGTCTCCTTTAATGGATTTGAGACTTTAATACAGTGGAAACCACTAACAATCAGTTCTCATTGTCAGTTGCTAATGTTATGCTTTAGAGAAATTCCCATCTGTCTTCCAGCGTGTTTTAATTTTTAGTTATGATTTCCTCTCCCTATTGCTATCAGCTTTTGAATAAATAACAATTCACTTGTTACATTTTGACAGCAAGTTGACAAAGGTTCTTTTTGACCAGCTCAGCGTGGATTTTGTTCAGTTCTCTTTTACTAGGCCTGAACCTGAAAGATACTGATCACTCTTGACATCAAGTGACTGCAGCAGGAATTGAGAATGCTCAGCATCTTGCAGGGTTGAGCCCTAATTACACAACAGATGTCTAAAATGCAGTCTTTAGAAAAAGCATAAATTAAATTAAATATGTTGATTGAGTGGATGATTTAGAAGACTGGAAATCCCAAAATGTAGCCTGGGGTGGATTCAGCGTATTAATGTGTGACTGATAGTTGTTACTACCTGCAAGGCTACATGCAGTAAGGTTAGTGATCTCAATCCAGTTCCTGGTGGAAAATTGTCCATTGCATAAATTCACCATTACATTGCTATTAATTGGCAAGTTCAGAAAAAGACTAAAGATTGAAAGAGTATAAAGGTGGCCAGGTGGGATAGGGCTCGTGCTGCAATGATAAAAATCAGATCCATCTTACCAAATGGAGCAGATTGCACAGCCCGTGTGCATGGCGCAGCATGGAGCGTGATTGTATCTGCATTAGGCCCAGACTCTCTAGTGCTTTTCAAGAGTGAGCAGCTCCCCATTACCCTGCATAGGTCTATGACAACACTGTCACAGCCTAGCTCTACATGAATTCAGAATCATATTTGCTTACTGAAGTATGAAAGAACATAAGAATGGCCATATTGGGTCAGACTAATGATCCATCTAGCCCAGTATCCTGTCTTCTGACAGTGGCCTATTACAGGTACTCCAGAGAGCATGAACAGAAATGGGCAATCATCAAGTGATCCATCCTGTCATCCACTCCTGGCATCTAGCAAACAGTGGCTAGAGACACTCGGAGCCTGGTGTTCCATCCCTGCCCATCCTATCTAACAGATGTTGATGGGCATATCCTAGATAAACTCATCTAGTTCTTTCTGGAAACCTATCATAGTCTTGACCTTCAAAATAGTCCCTGGCAAAGAGTTCCACGAGGTGACTATGTGTTGTGTGAAGGAATAATCCCTTTTGTTTGTTTTAAAGTTGCTGCCTAGTATTTTAATTGGGTTGACCCCTAATTCTTGTGTTATGTGAAGGAGTAAATAACATCTCCTTTTTCACTTTATCCACACCAGCTAAGATTTTATAGACCATTAGCATATCTCCCTTTTAGTTGTCTCAAATTAACAAGTCCCTGTTTTTTTAATCTCTTCTTACACAGAAGTTGTTTCATGTTAGCTGTTCTTCTCTATACCCTTTCCAGTTCCAGTGTAGCTTTTCTGAGATGGATCGTTCAGATCTGCACAAAGTATTCAAGATGTACCCTGCATTTATATAGAGGCAATATGTATTTTCTCTGTTATTATCTATTCCTTTCCTAATGATTCCCAACATTTCGCTAGCCTTTTTGACTGCTTCTGCATATTGAGTGGATAGTTTTCAGAAAACTATCCACAATTACTCCAAGATCACTTTCCTGAATGGTAACAACTTGTTTAGGCCCCATCATATTTTAAACATTAGTAAAAATAGTTTAGGAAAGTTTTTACTGCTTCTTACTCCCAGTAGTCTTGCATAACACACAAATACAAGAGGAAGCAAACTGAATTCTATTTTTTTTCTTGCACATCAAAATTGTTTATCAAGTTTCAGTCCCTCACATCTGTGCAAAACCACTACAGTTGTTGTACCAAATAAAAGCAAGCAGGATCTTATGAGGGGGATAAGGCAAAAAGCCACATTTATTGTAAAGATAATAATAAAAATAAAGAAAAGATAGAAGCAAACAATGTTGTTTAACTACTTATTCCTAACACTACTTAACCCTTATACACTTGTATGTATATTATATATATATATATAACCATTCATTCATACATCCATTCATTCAAGTTCTGTGTATAGTTACCAGCCTGGAAGTTGCTTGTGACAGAATACTGGCCAGGTATTCTGTACACAAGTGATGGTAGTGGGGAGCGAAGTCCTGATCAGATGTGCATCTGAAGCTCCTGGTGGGCTGGCAGCAGAACCTTGGACTCTGATTCCATTGTTTTTTAGTCCAGTTCTTATAGGAATTTCTTCCTATGCCAGTCTATGGAAATTGCTGCATCATGCTGATGTCTCCAGGGTGGCTGCCAGGTGCTCATCAGTGATCTCATCGGGTGGACCTCCAGTTTCTCCACTTGACACCTTTTGGTTGCACTGGCACCTGACGCCTTCTTCAGCCCTTTGTTGCTGTATTCTCAGGCTGGCACCTCTTAGAACCATTCACTCATCATCCAAGCACTCTCTCTCTCTTACATACATTCCTTAATGTTTCCCATACAATGTTTTTGTATAATAATAACTTTACATATATCAGAGTTGTAGTTACAAAAAGTTTCTGGTAATAATAACTTTACATATATCAGAGTTGTAGTTACAGAAAGTTTCTGGGTGGTATTGCTTAAAACATTCTCTGAGTGCTGAATAAAGTTACAATGTTTTAAAGAGAACAGGCCTCAATTAAGTAACAATGGCCTTAGTCAATTACAGGGCTTGGCTCCCATAGCAGAGTTAATGGCTTGACAATGCATTGTTACAATGTATCTCTGCAATGTCAATTTCAAGCAGTCCCTTGCACAAGCTTGAGCATGCCCTGGAGCACAGAGGGGGGGGGGCTGTTTCTGGTTACATAGGATTATATTTTTAACAGTTCTAAGTTACATGACCTAATACATTATATTCTAAAGGAACAATAATAATAATAATAAATCTAAACATTTAACAATCTTAACAAATAATAATAATAATAAGAAGAAGAATTAATAATAAATCTAAACACTAAGTTGTGGGGAACAAATTATGGGGAGTCACTTCCATTTGGAGGAATCATTTTCAATACATTAATATGTTATCCCTACACAGTCAGTCAGAGTGCACCACTATAACTGAGGGCATAACCTGACCTGCTAGAGGTAATGTATGAAAGAGACAGACAAAATCCAATTCCACAAGTTCATCCTTATTCTAGCCAGTAACACTGTTCCTGTTCTACCCAGGTTTTGAAAGGCAACTGGTCAGACCTAAACAAATTACTCTGGTAAACTAAGTTTCTTATTACTTTTGAGGGGGAACCATCCTTGGTGGCTTTTTTCCCTTTCATAAACATGTTTCTATGGAGTGAAAAAACCTATCAAAATGTCTAACCACACAGATGTCTTGCAATTTCACTGCCTGTATGGACTGAGCGCTTTTCAAGACACCACATCTCTCAACCTGCCAACAGCTCAACGAGTAACACAAACCACTGGAATGTAGAACAAATGACCCAAAGGAGGAATTTAGCAGAGATGAATAGAAAAAGTGGCCGAGAAGATGTGGAAATTATTTATCTGGCAAAAATAAAGTTAAAGTTACATTATTCATCTCTCCTGATGTTAATAAATTACGTTTCCAATAGGAAGAAACCAGAATCATGTTGGATAGAAGATAAACACAGCACAGGATAAAACTTCACAATTGTAGAGTTCTTAAAACAGAATATTCCTTTTACTGAAATTGTTGGAAATCTCTTTGGTCTAATGAATTCAACAGTAAACTTAGATTTATAGTTTAAAAGAGGACCATTCTTGCTAATGGATTTTAAAATATAACCCTCTGCAAAGCAGACAATGAAAGGATAAATAGTACAATGGCTAGCATGAGAGTACATTTTGTACCAGAAAGAAGTTTATTGAATAAACTAAGCACTATATATAAAATCCACAAAGTCAAATTACATTCAATTATATAAACCCAAATACAATTAAATAAACTTAGTCCTGTGGACAAGTTAAATGCCTTTCTTCTAAGTTTCTTCATTTCAAATTTTGAAATGCTAAGAAAGCATTTTAGTTGAGACATTTGTTTGATTTAAGTTTAGAGGATTAAGGTTTTAGGTTTTGTGTTTTTTACTTTTAGGGGCAAAATCTTACACTCTGGCACACAATGAGTCTCAGTGGTACTATTCATGGAATGAAATACAACTCAGTCTGAGTAAAGATATCAGAATCTTGCCCTGTGGTGCATTGCAAAACTGCAAGTAATGCTTAGATGGCTCAATTGATTCTGCATTGATTGATGTAAATGGGACTCATGTTCTTAAAGTTACACACTTGCTTACATACCTTTCTGAATTAGACCCTTCAATTGGAGTGGAGGTCATTCAGCGCCTCTAACCAGTACCTAGCAATTTGCAAGATCAGGACATTACTATTGACCTAATTCTAAAACCGTCTGTGTTTGCCAATGCAGTCAATGAAAGCTTTGCATGGGCAGAGGGTTTGTGAGGATGGGCTGTATCTCAGGGGAACACTCACGTAAAATGTGATTATGAATATCTGCTTTTCTTGAGAACTGCTATTAATCTTTGCTAAATGAGGCAATCTAACAGTAAGCATTGATACAGTTTTTGTTATTGTAATACCATTAACATGCAGCCCATAATTTCTTTGTATTATAATCACCAGGACAGGCAAGAGGAGGGAATAACTAAATTCAACAGTAAAAAAAAATCCAATACATGTTTTTTCCCCTTTGTTCAGTTAACAAAAGGAATCTGCCCTGAGCTGCAGCATATCAAACCTGCTAAATCTTTTTAGGGTTTTACCCTTCCTGCTTATGTAGCAAGAAATCTTTGTGACACTCTGCAGCAATCTGGTGTCTGGGGAACACAAAGAAAGACTTAAAAATCTTCCAGGAAAAAAAGACCTCTTACTGCAAGATCTAGGTCAGCATTAATTATAAATTACTATTGTCATATAGTGAGTTTGCATGAGCTATTATAAATACTATTTTTGTCAAGGTACACTTTAGCAATTCCCATATCCTCTGTAAAGGATATTGCCTGGTGGGGTTAGTCATATGCCCCTATGATAAGATATGTAAACCCCAGACTGGGCTACCAGGATTAAAAAGATGCTCTGGGCTCAGCCAGCCCTGCCCCACCACACTGTGCAAGAGATGCCCAGGGTTTAAGAGGAGTTAAAAGCGAAAAGAACAACTAACCTGTGGGCAGACCAGGAAAGAAAAAGGGCCTCCACCTTTTAGCTCCTGAGGGACAGCAGGATCTCTCTCCCAGCAACCACCTGAAGATTCCACCCTGAGGGAAAGAAGGATCTGCTTCTATTATACCTGAAAAGAATATTTCCCCCTCTCACTTACTAGCCTACTACTATTTGTGTTAATTCCCTCTGTTCTGTTTATGGACTACCCCTGAAGGGAAGAGACTTGGAACTGACCTGGCTGGAGGGTCAAGGCATGAGAGAAGACAGCTGCTGACCCCAGAGAGAGAGAGCTACCAGTCCACTGCCAGCTGTCAAGAGGCATCAGTAGTGACTGACCCCCTTCATATTCTTCTGTGATAGACTGAGAACTTTGGACAATGGTGGAATGACAGGAAGAGACCCAGGAAGAGCAGTCGTATGATACTCCTGGGTGTCAGACCTTTGTGTCACCCTCACCAGGCCCTGGGGTGCAGTCTGGGGGAGTGGGAGGACCTGGGCTCTCCTACCAAAAACCTACTCTGCATGTTGAAGGGCCTAAACCCTGAGCTCTCAGCAGTGCTTCCCATGAGCAAAGACCATCACAGTCCCAAACAGGAAAGATGTTTATTATATTGTGTGTCTGTGTCTAGAGTATTTTCCCTGCATTTGCATGCTTTGGCCCTCTAATCCCAATTATGTCTAATTCCTAAGATACATGATTCATTTGACAGGTCTAATAACTACCAACTGTAAGATTTCATGATACATAAAAATTTTGTGGGATTTGGCAACGAAATTTGTAGTCATTGAAATGGCTTATATCAATTACAGTACCAACCCATCCAAAAATATTTTATTTTTCTTTAACCCTTTTAGGATAGTAATTTCACATAACACTCATAAGAACACTAGGTAAACAATTTTCAGAGAGAAGTTTTAAAGTCAGTTCTAAGTACCTTAAAATAGTGAGAAAGTGAGAAATGGTACAATGTTGCAAAAGTATAGAAAAGAAGACAAATTTGCTTTGTACAAAAAACTTATTTACTAATGGCAGCATTTTCAGATGTGTTCACTTAATTACCTTCAGTGTGTGTGTAGGCTGTCTCCCACGATTAGGTGCTCATGTATTCTGCTGAAAAAATTGATATAATACCAAAGGTTTCTAATTCTAGAGGAAATTTTCATTAGTCTTATTGAAGAGAATGCAGATATAAACAGGAGAATTATCTGAAGCCCAGAATTATATTGAGAGAAAGCAATATAATAACAGTTGGTTTACACGTTCCTTTGTCAGCTGGACTGTATTTATATTTTTATTGTATTGTTTAATGATTTTGTTGCTTTTTTATTATTTCAAAATCTTTAATAAAGGTAATAAAAGAAAATGAAGATTTTATGTACTTTTAAGTGACGTTCATTTAGCATGACTTCATAATAGGTCTCTTTCTCCATATAAATAAATCCATAATTCTATGAAAATCAGCACATAACCAGCACTGGAGGCTATGGACTCAGGAAGGGAACAAATAAATCAAAGTAAAGAAGACTGCCAAACTTCTACATGACATTGAAATGATCCTGGATGCCCTTCAGGACTTAAATCTATTTTTGTGTTTGCAGAAGCCCTTTGATATTAGAATGGTTCAGATAAATCTCTCAATGTCAACCAGTTAATACTGAGCAATAATAAACTCTATTTCATGCCATAAATGCTTCAGCTACAAGACTGGTAATTTTTGCCAATGTAATTTCTTCCCCCACTCCAGATAAAAACATAGCACAAATCACCAAGGCACTGTATTCTAGATTGTTGATAGCATGTTTTCAAACTCAGACTGGTGAAGAAAATAGTGTCCCAGCCATCTGAAGTTTTGATTCTGTATTTACGAGTCCAGTTTATCTTCCACACATGGCCTCAGAGCAGGCACAACAACTGAAACCAATAGTCACTGCATTTGTGACTTCATCTGTTCAAAAATATGGTCTCATTTAACAGGCAAGATTGCTGCCAAAGACCACAGCTAAGTTACTTCTCCACAAAGTTTCACATTCTGTCTCAGGAACAAAGAGGCTTAAACCTCTTCGAAACATCAGTGACTGTACAGTTCAGATTTATTTTAAGGGTGTTTTGCAAGTAGCCCCATTTCACTGCTCTGTATGTCCTTCTATTTTAACTCCAGGCTTAACATAAATGCAAGAGCTGTGTCGTGTGGACTAAAGTTACATTAGCCTCAAGCTATTCAAAAAATCACGTGTATTTTCCCTATAACTCAAGCTACATGAGTCTTTAAGGTGCTACCATACTATTTGTTGTTTTTTAAGTTTTTCCTGTTACACACTAACTTGGCTACCCCTCTGAAGCTGGGAGGTACCGTGATTTAAGACATATCTGGGGATCACGATTTCTTCCCTGCAACTTTCTTTCTCTAGGTGATAATAGTTTGCTAATGGTCTGTTATGTCACCTCCTACATCAGTGCAGTTGTGCTGGACAGTGGAGCAAAGCTCTGCTCATTCCTCTCCCTGCCCATCTTCCCTGAAGATGGGGAAGCAGGTAAATAAGCAGATGCACTTAGAATATTTCTTTATTGTAAGGTTAGCCCAGGTTCTTACCTAAACACCCCCACTGTCCATACAAAAAAAAAAGCTTTGACTCAGGCCTATATGAGGTTTGAATCCAGGCTTGCTAACCCAATTAGGAGTACTGGTTAGAGCCTGGATTTTGCTTTTACATCAGCTCTAACACATCTACTTTGTAGTGTGAATGGAGACTGTCTCCTCAGTTAAAAAAGATGGATGCTGATAGTTCTCCAGAGCCTTCTCACAGTCCCTCATAGGCAGTTTTTTCTTCCCTTGATTCTCTTCTTGGGCACTGGAAGTCAGCTGCCAATTTACTCACTTCAGCTCCGCATTTACACCTCACCTTCTGTTCCATTTCCACACAGCACCTGTCTGAACACAGGCTAACCGGGAGACTCTCATTCCAGAGTCCTACTAGTTGGTAAAAGCCTCATACCAATGAGCTGGGGGATGTGAAGTCAGTAAGGACCACAATTTGAGGAGATGTTCCCCAAATCATCCCCTATACAGTAACATCTCCAAGGCTGTGTCTAGACTGCAGGTTTTTTTTGAAAAAAGTAGCCTTTTTTCAAAAAAACTTCACCTGCGTCTAGACTACAGCCACGTTCTTTTGAAATTAAATCAAAAGAACGTGGCTTTTCTTTCGATGGCGGTAATCCTCATTTCATGAGGAATAATGCCTTTTTCAAAAGTGTTCTTTCGAAAAAAGGTGTTCTTGAATGCAAACAGGGCTTTTTCGAAACAGAGCATCCACTGCCTTGGTGCTCTCTTTCGAAAAAGTGGCTCACTTTTTCGAAAGAAGAGGTTGCAGTCTAGACGCTCTCTTTCGAAAGAGGCTTGCAGTCTAGACATAGCTCAAGAGACTAGCAGAGGCAGGTGTTGAGCAGGCAGGAAGAGAATAAAAAATTGAAATCATGTTTCACAAGGCAAAAGATGCCAATAGCAAGTCTGAAAATTCACTCAACTTGGCTCTGCTAGAAGAAGTTTGACCAGGCGCTCGGTCACAACCTGTGCCCAAAGCCCAGTGTCATGTGGTATGGCTGTTGAGACCAAATGTGGGGTTTTTTGGAGGGGGTCAGACAGAGCTTGCTAGTAGTAGTAGACAGAAGAGGCTGGAACAGATCCCAGAGCTGGAAAAGACCATGTGAGCAAAAGGAATAAAGGATAGCCTCGGCTTAATATCAATGCAGTTGTTCAGGGAAAGCTCTTCGTCGCTTCCCCACAATCACATGTAATCCAAGAGAGACTTAAGTGTGCATGGGTCGGAAGAGAATTAAACATGAAACCATAGATTTATTTTAGCATGCATGTTATGTTATTATGCATTCCAAACTGGGAATACAACCTGAGATGGATCCATGTGATGGCACCACATATAATGGAAATCACGGACAGAAAGTGTGCAGAGCCATATATCCTTCATTTACTGTGTTAGCAGGACAAGAACACATTTACATGGGATGTGAGAAAGACAGACCAGTTCTCCCACAATACAGTATGAAACAATTTGTAGAGGATCACAGCTTAGTGCAGTACTAAGAACCATGGGGCGTACCCTATAGAAATCCTAGCACCTAACCTTGGTTCCTGCAGTGCCAGGGTGGACATGGCCATGCAGAGAAGACTTGAGTGCAGTTAAATAGTGTGGATGCTCTCACTCAGGCTTGATTAACCTGGAAGCCCAGACCTGGGTAACATTCTATTGTGAAGCTCAGAAGCTACTTACTTCAAAACACAAGGCCAGATTTTCGAAGATGTTTAGGTGTCTAACACTACAGATAGGTGCCTACTGGGATTTACAAAAGTGCCTAAGTTAGGTACCTAAACTACTTGGGCACTTTTGTAAATTACACTAGACATGTAAATATATTTTCAGGCATCTAAATACCTCTGAAAATCTGGTCCCTCCATCCAAAGTTCAGATAAATCCACACAGAAAGGTTCCTATGCTTCCTTACTCCCTTAGGGTATGTCTACACTGCAAAGTTAATTTGAAATAACAGCCATTATTTCAAATTAACTTTAATAACGTCTATACATGCAAACTGCTGTTTCAAAATTAATTCGAAATAGCGGAGCACTTAATTTGAATTTGGTAAACCTCATTCTATGAGGAGTAACTCCAAATTTGAAATAGCTATTTCGAATTAAATGCTGTGTAGATACTCCCTTCCCAGGGAGCCCTGGTGGCCACTCTGGGCACAACCAGGAAAACTTACTCTCCTTTCCCCCACACCCGGAGCTATTAAAGGGATAGATCCTGGCCACAGTGCCTGTGCCAGTTCTAAGCCTGCCAGCCCAGAGCCAGCAGTGGCCTCCGGGGCCCCTGACCCAGTGGCCCCAAAACATGAGCCAGCAAGCCACTGGCAGCCAGCTCTCCACCACTCCCCAGGAGCAGTCTGCCAGCTCGCAGGAGCCTGCCAGGGGCTGGAGAAGGCGTGCACTTTCCTGGTCCAGGGTGGAGATCATGGACCTAATTCTGGTTTGGGGGGGATGCCCCCAACATCCATGATATCCGCACTAGATGGAGGAATGTGGCCGTCTATGGCAAGATAGCTGCCAGCCTGGCCACCAAAGGCCACATGTGAACCCAGGAGCAGGTTAGCATGAAAGTCAGTTTTGTCCAGCGAGACCCCCAACCCTGAGCCACCCCTCCCCCTTCTTCCCCTCGCTTCCCTCTTCCAGCTCCCTCCTCCAGGTTTCCCCCTCCTCTCTCCCACCCTCTCTCTTCCCCTCTCCCACCTCCTTTTCCTAGTCTCCCCAGAGGTCCATCCCCCCTCCCCAGTTTTGTACAATAAACCCAGTTTGTATTTTTGAACATACATGTCTTTTATTTGACATCAGGAAGGGGGGCTAGGGAGGGATAAGTGGAAGGACGTGAGGGAGGAATGGGGCACGAGCCTCCGTTGGGGAGGACAGGGGAGGCTCTCAGGGCTTCTCGGGGTGGACGCTCTCCCTCAGGGCCTCCTGGATCCTGACAGCCCCCTGATGGACCCCCCGGATGGCAGCCTGCAACAAGTGCAGCTGGGCTGATGGCAACGACCCTACGAGACGCACCAGCATGCCCAGGGCAGCTCTGGCTCCATGTGGCCGAGTGCTGTGGTGTCCCGAGTGCGAGCACTCAGGGCACTCCAAGACAGGACTGCTTTGCTGTCCCTCATCGAGGTAGACGAGCAAGTGGAGAACCCTGAGAACTGTCGGAACAGGGTGGGGGTCGGGTCCCTTTAAGTACGAGCTCAGTTAGCCTCAGGCAGCAGCCCCATACACTAATCCTAACCTGATGCCCTGCCGGCACTGGTTCTGGCCAGCTGTAACTTCAGTTCAGGGTCCACTCAGTGTGGATGTGCTATTTTGAAATAGCAAAATGCTATTTCGAAATAGTTTTTGTGTATAGATGTGTTATTTCAAATTAGCTTAAATCGAATGAACTATTTTGAATTAAGTTAATTCGAAATAGCATTGTAATGTAGACATACCTTTGGATGTATAATGATGTATTTATATTGATTTTGTTTGTGATGGCTAATTTCTATATAAAGTGTGGTACGGATTCTTTGAGTGTGCTGTCTTCTGCAATTTTTCTTGAAACAGAATGCTGGAGGGCATTTTCAGTAAACACCAGAGGGAAGCAGGAATACACTATGTCTACACTGCAAAGTTAATTCAAAATAACAGCCATTATTTCAAATTAACTTCAATAGCGTCTATACATGCAAACCGCTATTTCGAATTTAATTCGAAATAGCAGAGCGCTTAATTAGAATTTGGTAAACCTCATTCTATGAGGAGTAATGCCAAATTCAAAATAGCTGATTCGAAATAAGTGCTGTGTAGACACTTAATTCAAATTAGCTGGCCTCCAGCCCTTCCCAGTTTCCCCTAGTGGCCACTCTGGGCCAAACCAGGAAAACTCCTCCTTTCCACCAGCCCCGGAGCCCTTAAAGGGGTAGACTCTGTCCAGATGGCACATGCCAGAGCCAGGCCTGCCAGCAGTCTCTGCCCCTGACCCAGTGGCCCCAGGATGAGCCAGGCAGCCAGTGCCAGCCAGCCATCCCCTGCCCAGTCCCCCAGCACTCAGGGGCCAGCCAGGGGTCGTAGACGGTGCATGCCCACCTGGACTGGTGCAGGGATCCTGGACCTCATAGAGGTTTGGAGGGAGGCCCCCAATGTCCATGATTTCTGCACCAAGAGGAGGAATGTGGCCGTCTATGGCCACATAGCAGTCACCATGGCCCAGAAAGGCCACAGGCGCACCCAGAAGCAGGTGAAAATTATAGAGTTGTGGCAGGGGTTCACCAGGGCCACCAGGGTCGGCACCGCAGCAGGGGCTGACACCTGCTCCTACTTCCCTGTCCTCAACCACATCCTCAGGGGTGGGACGGTCCATGCCACCCTGGGGGACAGCGAGCCAGGACCCGAGGGCCCTGACCCAGGTGCGGCAGAGGGGCCAGCATGGAGGGTGCCACACCAGTGACCGAAAAGCATCCGTGACCAATCTAGATGCGCTTTTCCGCAAAAAAGCCCCGATGCCATTTTCGCGATCGGGGCTTTTTTGTGGAAAACAAATCTCTGCTGTCTACACTGGCCCTTTTGCGCAAAAGTTTTTTGGAAAAAGACTTTTGCCCGAACGGGAGCAGCATAGTATTTCCGCAAAAACACTGACAATCTTACATGAGATCATCAGTACTTTTGCGGAAATTCAAGCGGCCAGTGTAGACAGCGGGCAAGTTTTTCCAGAAAAGCGGCTGCTTTTCCAGAAAAAGTGGCCAGTCTAGATACAGCCAGCCTGTCCCTGTCAGGGAGTGAGAGCAAAGAGCAGAGCTCATCTGCCCCCTCTGCTCCTCATCCAGAGTGAGGAATGCAGCAAACTCTGCACTTTCCCCTCACTCCCTGACAAAGGGAACAGCCATCAGTGTCCCCACTGAGGGATCTTCAGCCCCCCTGTCCTCCCTAATGGTCTCGGGGGGTGGGAGGCTTGGGGCTGGGGCAGTCCTAGATAAAATGGGGCATGCCCCCAAACAGCCACTTTCACCTGCCTGGTGATTTTGTCTCTTTTCTGTTTTTTTTTATGAGACGCAATCCCATTCCAGGCACAACCAAACCCTTACCTTGCTTTAAATCAGTGGTCTCCAACCTTTTTACATCCAAGATCACTTTTTAAATGACAGACCAAGCCAAGATCTACCACCCTGCCCCTTCCTTGAAGCCCCGCCCCTTCCTTGAAGCCCCGCCCTCTCTATTCTCCTCCTCTAAATCACTTGCTGTCCCCAATCCTTATACTGCTGCTTTTTTAAAAAGGTTTTTCAAAATTTGGAAGTGGTGCTGAGCCAGGGTGCACCACGCTCCACGCGGGCTGGTGGAGAGAAGAAGCTGCCTGGCCAGCTGGCTGTGGCCGTCAGCCCGGAGGAGGCTGAACTGTGCTCCAGCTGATCGGGCGGCTTCCCCTCTGCACCTGCCCACAGCTGGAGCTAGACACAGCCTCCCTGGGCTAAGCGCAGGGCAGCTGGGCTGGAGGGAAGAGAAGTGGCTGCCCGGCCAGCTGGCCATGGCGCTCAGCCAGGGTGCACCAAGCTCCACATGGGCAGGTGCAGAGGAGAAGCCGCCGATCAGCTGGAGCGTGGGGCAGCCTCTTTCAGCTGAAAGCCACAGTCAGTTGGCTGGGGTGTTTCAGCCCTCCCGACCTCCCAGTTCCCACCATTCCTTGCAGCTACTCACCTGTGTTGTTGCTTGGTGAGTAGCTGCTCCTCAAATGAGGAAATCTAATGTAAATGTACTGCGCAGGCACGCAGTTCAGAGAGGGCTCAAGAGCTACTTTTAGAGCCCCTGAGATCTACCGGTAGATCGCGATCTACTGGTTGGTGACCACGGCTTTAAGTTACGATAGGAGGAAGCCATATGCTGAATTTAGTGATCCTAGCTCTTACTGCTTAGGATGAGTTCTTGGACAAATAAGCAAACACACAGGCAGACAGACTCTCTCAAATATATAGCAGATACTGACAATGTAGTGTAAGTTAATCTATTTTATGTTTTTCTACAGGTCCCACCATCATAATATCTAAATTGCTCCTAAATGCTGTGGGTTAAATACAATCATTCAAAAAAAAAAAAAAAAAAGAAAGAAAAATCAAATTCACTAATGAAAGATCATCATGGCAGATTGTTTTCCATCTGTAAATATGATGTACAGTAGTAATAGTGCTCTAAAGATGACAAATGGCAAATTTGTCCTTTGCTAATGACAAGTTGAATTGTACATAATATCCAATTAATCATGACAAACACTAGAGGTTCCTTAATTTATCATTTCTATTTCTTTAGAACAATAAGCCTAGCCCAATTTTAATGAGTTATATTTATTACCATGATGTTAATATATTTTACTGAAGTAATTATAATAGCATGAAATTTAAAATAATAGTTTGAGTATTGCATAGGAATTAAACAGGACAGAAGACTCTTAGGGGCTTTAATCAGTGTCTTAAAGCTCAAACACTCCCCTATACTTTGAAGATTTACCTCCAGTTCTTTCCCAATGTACTGCATGTTAGAAAAAGAAAATGATAGAATTTTGACATAACCAATAAAAGGGAATAAATAACCTCTGCAATGAAGCTTCTATCTTCCAGAATTTTATCAACATGCATAATTAACTCATTGGACTAAATGAATACTCTTCATTGAATAAATTATTTAAGAAGTTCCAGTAATATTGGTCAAATAATTTCCTTGCTACCCCCCATTACATTCAACCAGCACTAGAGTTTAGATAACTATATATCCAATGTCAAATATCACCATCAATAAAGTGAAGGAAGCAGTAGAAGGATATAATGGATAACACATTTTCTGGTGGGTGGATGAATTTCTCATTGTAAAAAGTATTTTCAGGGTACTTTTTTTGTAAATGGACCTACAACAAAACAGGAACCAGAGATTTCTTATAATAGGCTTATTCCCAGTCTTGCAATCATTTCTTTTGCATATCTTCAACTTAAAGTTAAAACAAACACACAAACATTCCAACTGACATCATCTGGGTTTGGATCAGGCCCAAAAAAGCTGCAGGATCAGGCATAAACAATAAAATAGTAATAATATTAATGCTTAATAAAAGATTCTAACTCATGTTCCTGGGGCTGAATCAGGTATAATTATTAAATATCATTAATAACTAATCAAAGACTATTTTCCTAACTCGTGCTCCTAGGCATGAGGTTCATGGTATATTTGTCATTGTTCCCAAATAATTTTGAACTCCCTCTTATTCTGCATGATTGCCAACATGGTATTCAAAGACTACACTTTCTCTTTGCAAGAAAATTCTCTTTGGCATAGAGCTATAAATCCATAAGCTTTTTAAATGTATTTCCATTTCAAAAAGAATAATAAAACAATTTAGACAGGTAGAACAATAAGCCAAATATATCTGTGTCTGGAGTGGCCTTCTATTATAATTATTATTTCACTCAATAAGGATCAGTATATCTCATCATGACATCAGAAAGTGCAAGTCTTTCCACTCTGTACATGTGAGCCATGTTTAAATATAAATATATTAAACAAGAATAAAATGGAGCTTAGAGCATTTGTAATATCTAATTTTGAAGTTATAAACTTAGAAATACAGTTTTCTTATGAGTTTGGCTATAGGTATAAATTTCAAAAGCTAATGCTGTGTATTTTTTTTAAATAGTCTACAATCAAGATTTAAGTAAATGAAGATTTATCTCTAAATTAATCTATCTTTTTTTTTCTTCTTGTTTTGACTCTGGCATGTAGATAAATATAAAAAAAGCAACACTGGCAGATTACATTGTAACTTTCACTGACAACTTTCATTCCTAGATAAGCAATGAAAAGGTATTAAGGATAACTTTATCAAAATTGATCCACTTTATCACCCTGTGTCTTTAATACAATTATTTACTGACTTCTGTGCTACTGCTCTTATGTACCACTATAAATCACATGCAGTGTTCTGAAATTAAGGAAGATTTTATGTAGTTTAGCTGGAGGCCAAATCCAGCAGCATTTTTGCATGAGTTGCATAAATACAGGGATATACACCGACAGTGAAGAACTGTATTTAATCAAATACAAATTTTTGTGGGGAACTGATGAAATGTTAGCCAATTCCATATTTTACGTGTGATTCTCCAAAAGGGCTTGACACGTAGGTCCATTTTCAAGCCTCCATTTTTGTACAAACCTCTCTGGCAGCAGGAGACATTCTGTGCATGTAAGAAAGCTATCAGCACTGCCTATTGATGAACCCCGGGCCTCATTCTAGTATATGAGCACCTTAATGCCTATTTGCTCTTTCACTTAAAATAAGCAATGCAGCAAGCTGACAGGGTTGTAAGACAGAAATGTTTGCAGTGTTGCCAGTGCAAGCCTCAAAATATGTAGTGTTTTTCCTAAAGCCCTCGCCCTGTCATTAGGAAACAAACAATCTCAGCTTTCATCAAAATTATGAAGGACTCTAATGTGAATTCAAATGACTACTATACCTGAAGGCAAATAAAAAATGTACGATTCATGATTTTTAAGCAAATCTCATTATTTTGGGGTCCCAACTCTTCATTTTTGAAGACCTGGAATTGGAAATACTGTGGCCATGCATTCAGGCCTGTGCTTTCATGATCAGAGGCCCATAGTTTTTTGGAAGCAGCCAGATACCAACTTTCATTTTGGAACCATCTGGTGAACTAGGTCCCTCCTAAAACCTGACTATGTACATTCATCTCTTTTTGCTCTAGTTACATGCATCATACCACACTTAAAGGGTATGTCTACAATACAGAGTTTTGTCAGAAAAATGGCTATTTTTCTGACAAAATCTGATTTGCGTCCACACTGCAATCACGTTCTTTCGAAAGTAAATTGAAAGAACAGAGGTTTTTCTCTAGCATTGGTAATCTTCTTTCTATGAGGAAGAAGCCTTTTTCTATGAGGAAGAAGCCCTTTCTATGAGGAAGGCAGCTGGAAAAAAGTGCTGCAGAAACTGCATCATAGCTGTGTGGAGCCATCGCATGCCCGGGGAAGCTCCGGCTCCATGGCACAAAGAACAAAGCTGTGGTGTCCAAAAAAGCAGGGCAACCACAGCAGGCACTGCGAGAGCTTTGCTGTCCCTTGAAGAGGTAGGGAAGCACGCAGCAGAAGCAGAGAAACGGCTATCTGTGGGTCCCTTTAAGCGCGTCTCTGCAAGGCTCCGGCACCAACACTCGGAAGCAAATAAGGAGGAACTAGTTGAGAACTTGAAAGTGGAAGACAGTATGGGGGACAGTGATCATGAAATAATAGAGTTCATGATCTTAAGGAAAGATAGAAGGGAGACCAGCACAATTGAGGTAATGGATTTCAAGAAGGCAGATTTTGATAAGCTCAGAGAACTTGTAGGTAAGGTCCCATGGAAAGCAAGACTGAAGGGAAAAACAACTGAGGAGAGTTGGAAGTATTTCAAAGGGACGTTGTTAAGGGCCCAAAAGCAAACAATTCCGCTGTATAGGAAAGATAGAAAATATGGCAAAAGACCAGCTTGGCTTAACAAGGAAATCTTGCATGATCTCAAAATAAAAAAGGAGTCATATAAAAAATGGAAACTAGGACAAATAACAAAGGACGAATATAGGCAAGCAACACGGGAATGCAGGGGCAAGATTAGAAAGGCAAAGGCACAAAATGAGATCAAACTAGCTACAGGCATAAAGGGAAACAAGAAGACATTTTATAAATACATTA
Organism: Pelodiscus sinensis; assembly: GCF_052426305.1. NCBI lineage: Eukaryota > Metazoa > Chordata > Testudines > Trionychidae > Pelodiscus > Pelodiscus sinensis. Next base: position 191,385,461 of record NC_143053.1, on the reverse strand, counting down.
AAAGCAAGAGGAAGACCAAGAACAGGGTAGGCCCACTGCTCAGTGAGGAGGGAGAAGCAGTAACAGGAAACTTGGAAATGGCGGAGATGCTCAATGACTTCTTTGTTTCGGTCTTCACCGAGAAGTCTGGAGGTGTGCCTAACGTAGTGAATACAAGCAGAGTGAGGGTAAGTTTAGAAGATAGGATACACAAAGAACAAGTTAAAAATCACTTAGGAAAGTTAGATGTCAGCAAGTCACCAGGTCCTGATGAAATGCATCCCAGGATACTCAAGGAGCGGATAGAGGAGGTATCTGAGCCTTTAGCTATGATCTTTGAAAAATCATGGAAGACAGGGGAGATACCAGAAGACTGGAAAAGGGCAAATATTGTGTCCATCTATAAAAAGGGGAATAAGAACAACCCAGGAAACTATAGACCGGTCAGTTTAACATCTGTCCCAGGGAAGATAATGGAGCAGGTAATTAAGGAAATCATATGCAAACACTTGGAAGGTAATAAAGTGATAGGGAATAGCCAGCATGGGTTTGTGAAGAACAAGTCATGCCAAACTAATCTGATAGCTTTCTTTGATAGGATAACGAGCCTGGTGGATAAGGGAGAAGCGGTGGATGTCATATACCTAGACTTTAGTAAGGCATTTGATACGGTCTCACATGATATTCTTATTGATAAACTAGGCAAATATAACTTAGATAGGGCCACGATAAGGTGGGTGCATAATTGGCTGGATAACCGTAGTCAGAGAGTTGTTGTTAACAGTGCTAAATCCTGCTGGAAAGGGATAACAAGTGGAGTTCCGCAAGGGTCTGTTTTGGGACCCGTACTGTTCAATATCTTCATCAATGATGTAGATATTGGGATAGAGAGTACGCTTATTAAGTTTGCAGATGATACCAAACTGGGTGGGGTTGCAACTTCTTTGGAAGATAGGGATATAATTCAAAATGACCTTAGCAAGTTAGAGAAATGGTCAGAGGTAAACAGGATGAAGTTTAATAAAGAGAAATGCAAAGTGCTCCACTGAGGAAGGAACAATCAGTTCCATACATACAAGATGGGAAGCGACTGTCTAGGAAGGAGCATGGCGGAAAGGGATCTAGGGGTCATAGTGGACCACAAGTTGAATATGCGTCAACAGTGTGACGCTGTTGCAAAAAAAGCAAATATGTTTCTAGGTTGTATCAACAGGTGTGTTGTAAGCAAAACTCGTGAAGTCATTCTGCCGCTCTACTCTGCACTAGTTAGGCCTCAGCTGGAGTACTGTGTCCAGTTCTGGGCGCCACATTTCAAGAAAGATGTGGAGAAATTGGAAAGGGTACAGAGAAGAGCGACAAGAATGATTAAAGGTCTAGAGAACATGACCTATGAAGCCAGGTTTCATGAACTGGGCTTGTTTAGTTTGGAAAAAAGAAGATTAAGGGGGTACATGATAGCGGTTTTCAAATATCTAAAAGGGTGTCACAAGGAGGAAGGAGAAAATTTGTTCCTCTTGGTTTCTGAGGACAGGACAAGGAGTAATGAGCTTAAAGTGCAGCAAGGGAGGTTTAGATTGGACATTAGGAAAAAATTCCTAACTGTCAGGGTGGTCAAATATTGGAATAAATTGCCAAGGGAGGTGGTGGAATCTCCCTCTCTGGAGATATTTAAGAACAGGTTAGATAGACATCTGTCAGGGATGCTGTAGACGGAGCTTGGTCCTGCCTTGAGGGCGGGGGGCTGGACTCGATGACCTCTCGAGGTCCCTTCCAGTCCTATGATTCTATGGTTCTATGAACACTCGGAAGCAACTAGTGACCTGAAGCCCTGGCTGAACTGGTTCCAGGTGGCTTTTTATGGGAGAGAGCATCCAATCAGTCAGTTTGGATGCTCTTTTGAAAAAGCACATTGCTTTTTCGATACACTTTTGTGTGTAGACGCTCTCTTTCAGAAGAAGACTGCAGTCTAGAAGTAGCCTTAGTAGCAATACAGAACAGTTTTGAATCAAACCACTCTGATACCCTTATTAACTGTGGGACAGATCTTAAAGTCATTTACTCGGTTTTTCTCAATCTCATCGAAAACCCTAGGGCTACGTCTAGACTGGCATGATTTTCCGCAAATGCTTTTAATGGAAAAGTTTTTCCGTTAAAAGCATTTGCAAAAAAGAGCATCTAGATTGGCATGGACGCTTTTGCGCAAAAGCACTTTTTGCGGAAAAGCGTTCGTGCCAATCTAGATGCGGTTTTGCGCAAGAAAGCCCCGATCGCCATTTTTGCCATCAGGGCTTTTTTGTGCAAAACAGTTTTTAGATGTCTACACTGGCCCTCTTGCATAAAAACATTTCCAGAAAAGGGCTTTTGCCCAAATGGGAACGTCAAAGCATTTGCGCAAGTAGCACTGATTTCGGACAGTAGAACGTCAGGACTTTTGCGCAAATTCAAGAGGCCAGTGTAGACAGCTGGCAAGTTTTTCCACAAAAGCAGCTGCTTTTGCAGAAAAACTTGCCAGTCTAGACCCAGCCTAGGAGTTTTACCTTAATAAGGACTGGTTAAACACTGTCTAAGATTACATCTTCCTAGGAAAATCAACTAGAGAGGAAAATTCCATCAGAGTTCCAAGGTGGAATTTCTTTTTACTGTTCTGTCAAGAGGCGGGTTTTGTTATCTGCTATAGAAGCAGGAAGCAGTTCTACTCCTCGAGATCTGGCAATCTCAAGAGCTCTGTCAGAACCCAGAGCCATCTGCCCCACAGTCCCTTACTATCTTTCTCTGCTGCAGGGAAAATAAGGACTCCCCAGAAAGCTACATCTACACTACAAGGCTATTTCCAGATACCAGAGTATCCCAAAATAGCTATCCCGTGTCTTCACAGCAAGCCTATTATTTCAGGCTCACTATTCCAACATCCCTGTAAAACTCATTCCATAAGGAGTAAGGAACATTTTGTAGACAGCACCAAATATGAAATAAGCTATTTTGAAGTAAGATCAAAATATGATATGCAATTTGTGTAGCTCAAATTGTGTATCTTATTTCAAGCCACAGTGAAGTGTAGATGCACCCCGAGGCTGTGTCTACATTGGCAAGATTTCACAAAAATACTTTTAACGCAAGAGTTTTTGCATTAAAGTATTTGTGCAAGAGAGCGTCTACACTGGCATGTGCCTTTGCTCAAGAGATGTGCTTTTGCGCAAAAGCATCTGTGCCAGTGTAGACGCTCTCTTGCTCAAGAAAGCTCTAATGGCCATTTTAGCCATCGGGCTTTCTTGCGCAAGAAATTAACGTTGCCTGTCTACACTGGCCTCTTGCGCAAGAACACTTGCGCAAGAGGGCTTATTCCTGAGTGGGAGTGTCAGAGTATTTGTGCAAGAAGCACTGATTTTATATATTAGAACGTTAGTGTTCTTGCGCAAGTACTCGCAGCCAGTGTAGACAGGTAGCAAGATTTTGGGCAAAAGCGGCCACTCTTGTGCAAAATCTTGCCAATGTAGACACAGCCAGAGTATTTTCACCTCGCCAGCCCATAAAGACAAAGCATATGACACATATATGAGCAAGGACTTCAAGATTCAGCTTTTTCCTGGTGACATATCAAATAAAAGATAAAACCCCTTTGCATTATTAACAGCAGTCAACATGTATAGAACTAATTTCACCCTGCTCTCAGGACAAGGCCCGGAGAGGAGTTCTTAGAACGGCCATCTCAGAATTTGCTGTTCTGAATATTGCAGCTTTTCCAGCCTCCGGTTTACACTGCAGCTCATAAACACCAACCAGATGACTCAATTGGCAGAATTCGTGGAACTTCATAAGTTTAGAAAGGGCTGGCCATCGTCAGGATTCCACAGAAAGTTGAGGGAGGCCCTGCCAACTATCATTTGATTTTTAAATAGATACTTACACTGCCTTTATGAGTCTATACTGTGTTTATTTTGAGGGAGAAGGGTACAATTTTCTTTATCTTGTAACATTTATGTTGCGCAAAGAAGCCAAAATGAAAATTGTATGCCTGACATATGTCAATAACATCAGAGGCACATCACACACAAACTGCTTTTTGGATGTGATACTGCATTTTCACTGGGTCACATCAGAAGCCTATACTGTCCTGAGACAATCTGACTGGTCAGAATAAACAGCTGTGATGACCCCAAATATCCCCCATAATATTAAATAATTGTAACAAACAAATCAACCAACCTAAATAACAAATTTAAAAACACTCCAACCACCATTTTTGCTCACCAAAGGGAGAAAAGTCAGAAACACCATGAAGTCCACTAGGGACTTCACTCTTGCTGTTGATTTCATGGGGGGGTGAGTGGGGAGGTAATATAGTGATGGGCAGTAGTATGAAACCCTGAGCTAGATAATGGTTTTGGCTGGGATAGTCACTGCTGCAGTTATTGCTGTGGTGTTTCTGGGATGAAGACATGCTGAGAGATATTAGCCTGAGTGTTTCCACAGGAAAAAGTCTCCTTAAAGATGTGGATACTCCAGAGTAGATACAAAATGCCTCTTCTGTAGTGTTGTCTTGCCTGTATTTAGAATACCTGGGGGTTTGTTCTCTGTTCAGTCAGTGCATATATGTACATGCGTGCCTGTTGGATTATTATTTTGGGGTTTCTCTCATGTTTTATTTGGCAGTTACAACTAATCAGCTGGACATAGCACTGCTTTCTTTGGCTCAAATAAGCTCTTGTAGGAAGCCCATGCAAACTGGATCTAAATTCTGTGGCATTCCAGTACAGAAGACTCAAAGGTCTTGGGATGTCTTATTTAGAAATCACTTTTAAAAACGTATTGAATTAAATATTAAAATGAAGTATGCAGTCAGTGGCTGGGACGATGGAAGATAATTTAGAGTTGGGATAAGCATATCATTGGATATCTCTGCTAAAATTAGCAGAGTGATGGAGTTGGCAAGAGGTGGAGTCTACAGAAAATTCCAAAACTGCATAATATATTGACTCCTTCTCTCTTTTGTATGGCTAGGTCTACATGACAGCTTTTTCCAGTTTTTTTTCCGGAAGAGGCTTTTCTGAAATTTGGCCCGTCTACACAGGGCCAAATTTCAGAAAATCCCCCTCTTTCAGAAGATCCCTTCTTCCTCATGGAATGAGGAAGACAGGGCTTCCAAAAGAGCACATTTGTACTTCCGCAAAAAAAAGCAGAAGAGCAAGCGCATTCCCTGGACACAGTGGAGTTTTTCTGTGATACCTCCAGTATCCCGGAAGAACCCTGTAGTGTAGACATACCCTACATGAACAATCGCTGGTTCTATTGAATTGAAAGGCAAAATCCCACTGATTTTAAAAGGCCTGTGATTTGGCCCCGCAGACATGTAAGATCATGTGTAATGTAGGTAGTCCTGAAATAGTTCTATAAGTTTGAATTCTCTAATGACTCAGTTTCTCTGTTGAATTTGCATTTTAGGGCTTTGTCAGTTTAAGCCAGACTCTTACCACTATTGGGACCTTCCTAATAAACATATTAATTTTAAAAGTGTCCAGCTGTGTAGCTCAGTGTGCACCTACTCAATGTAGAAGTTAGTGTAACTATATGAAAATGTCCCACTTCATAACAATTCTAGCACAAGTAATTTTAGATATGGATAAGTGTAGTGTAGCTATTGCTAGTGTAGAGAAAATGATCTACATATCCTAATCAAGTGTATTGTCTTGTAAAACACATGGATTTAGATGTGCATTAAGAGCATACACAATAGTTGGCATTTGTAAAAGATATGGTAGGAAATAATATACATGATAAACACTACCAAATTGACATTGACATCAGTGACTTCCTTGGATTTGTTCAAGGAATCACAGTAGTCTGACATCACAGAAAGAACACATTTTCCATGTGCTGTTTTTTCATGATGGAGAGATTTTCAGACCTTGCCCTACGGTCTTGAAACTCACCAAGGTTTTCTTCAAACTCAGCAAGACTTTTCTCCAACTTTCAAATTGAGAGACACATGAATAAAATACATTCTCTTGTTAACAACAAAAATACTTATATCACTGGCACATACATATATTAGACTCAAAGAGAAAGTGAGATCTCAAACAAACTCTCTTTCTGTAGCAGCCACTTTGTATTGCCATCTGACCATCATTTCTGATTGTAATTAATGACTATGGAGCAGCAGTTGTCATTCCACAGTTAAGGTTAAGCTTTGCATGGTAAGCTTGTTTTTAAAGTGCTCACACACCAACCTCTCCAAAATTCTCACGGCATTTCATCCCAGAATGGAACTAGAGTTCTGGGGAAAAGCCACCGAGTCTGCTTGGAAAACTTCAGGCAAAGGGACAGATCTTGGTCTGTGGGTAATTGGCATAGTGCCTTTGGTTTAATAGGACTACACCAAACTATATTCTCACTCAGCATCTCACCCATACTGTTTTGGACATATATCTGTCATTAGTTCTTTTTGGTTTTGGTAGAGAAGAAAGGGACTGGCGGTGGGGGGGCGGGAGGGGGAGAGCCCAGGATATTAGAGAGAAGGTGGGCGAGTTAAGATTTATTTGGACTAATATAAGCTTGTCCAATAAAAGATATTACCCTGCTCACCTATTTAAGCCACCTTTGCTCCACCCCTCTTCTTGGCCCTGTTGAGAACCTCCAGTCTAAGATAAAGCTGCGTCATTCAACTGCCACAGTCCTCAACAGGCCATGCTGGCAGCCAAGAACAGTTAGAAGCCTGCAGCACTACAGTCACATCCCCCTCCTCTGGCCACATTCCTAGTACTTCCCTTATGTTATACCAGGGGCTGCAAGAAAAACTGGCATAAAGCCATTCTTCTGGCTTTACTCCATCTGGGGCACCCCCTTATCCCAGGAGATTACTCAGTTATTCTCCCTTTCTGCAGCAGAAACAGTGTAAGAGTTAGATCTACTTGGCAGAAGGTTTAAGTGACAGCACAAGTTGTGTTGCAGTGGAAAATCATGCTTATAAATTTTGAATCGCGTGACAAACATGAACTAACCTCTAGCCAATGATTTATTTACAAGTTGCAGGTTCAAGTCAGAGGTTTCAAGTGAAGGTAGCAGATGCTTGATGAATTTAAGAAAATCATCATCACATACCTGTGCAATTTAGGACAATACATGTCCAGATGATTTGGCAATCTTATAATGTTATACAAATTAAAACCAGTGACTGACTCATCTAACTATTTACAGTTCCAAGCCATATTTTGCACTGTATTTTCTTGATCATATAAATATTCTGATTTTTTAACCTACACATGTTTTTTACATGCTGAAAAGGTGTGTAATATATGTGCCTTTCCTGACAAAGGTGTGCCTTTCCTGACAAAGTATGCATTAAGATAGAAGAAAACTCCTCAGATTTTCAATATTAATAATATGATCAATTAAAGCACATTTAAAAACAAGATGTAGTGTATGGTCCGAGCAGAATTTTGCCACTTACAGTGGAGGACTTTAAAAATAAGTCAATGCCTAAGATATTGATAGTAGAGTGGAATCTGAATTGCTTCTAGTTTGTCTACTTCTGCTGAGGCTCCTTGGCTACGTCTACACTGGCCCCTTTTCCGAAAGGGGCATGGTAATTTCAGAGATCGTAATAGGGAAATCCGCGGGGGATTTAAATATCCCCCGCGGCATTTAAATAAAAATGTCCGCCGCTTTTTTCCGGCTTTTAGAAAAGAATAAGATCCTCCGGAAAAGGGCGCTTTTTCTGGAGGATCGGGGCCAGTGTAGACGCTCTTTTCCGGCTTTTCTAAAAGCCGGAAAAAAGCGGCGGACATTTTTATTTAAATGCCGCGGGGGATATTTAAATTCCCCGCGGATTTCCCTATTACGATCTCTGAAATTATCATGCCCCTTTCGAAAAAGGGGCCAGTGTAGACGTAGCCTTTATGCTTACAATTTCTGAGGCGCACAAAGATTCTGTTCTGTGAATAGTCTGGTGCCAATGCAAGCTGACAAGCAATGGAGCAATGAGAACATTCTAGATTTCCACATGCCAAAATGCAGATAATTAATTTTAATCTCCACAGAAAGCAGAATGATAGTCGGAAGAGAACAATGTGCTGCCAGTTATTTTTTGGCACTGGAGTCTTGAAGAATTCCACCAAAAGACAGAAGATTGGAACAAAACCATGTTCTCCACCTGTACAATGAAATACAGAATAAGCACAGACAGAAACTCACTCACTTAGAGGGACGTCTAGACTGCAGGCTTCTTTCGGAAGAAGCTTTTCCAGAAGAGAACTTCCGAAAAAACTTCTTCCATAAGAGAGCATCCACACTGCCAAACCACATCAAAAAAGTGATCTGCTTTTTCGAAAGATAGCGTCCGCACTGAATGGATGCTATCTTGCATTTAAGCTGTGATTACTATGGACGGATTGATCACCAGGGACCTGAGCTTTTTCCTGGAGGTCTCTTCTTTTGAAAAAACTCCCTCTTCCGCATCCATACATGCCTTTTTCCAAAAGAGCTTTTTCAGAAAAGGTGTTCTTCCTCGTAGAATGAGGTTTACCAATGTCGGGAAAACCCGTGCATTCTTTCGATTTTCTTTCGAAAGAATGCAATAGCAGTGTGGATAGTAAATGAAGTTTTTTTGGAAAAGCAGCTGTTTTTCTGAAAAAACCCTGCAGTCTAGATGCACTAGTAGGGAAAGTAAGCATTTTCCTTTAAATGGCTAAATAAAATAAGCTTGCTAAAGAAAATAGGTTGGCAAAATAGGGCATGCATGCCTACTGCCGGAGAAATTCTTGGTTGTGTGTAACTCAGCAAAGAACTTGCTGGATGGTTTGTGTGTGTGAAAATGGAACCTCCATCATGTGTGCTGAGGAATCTGGTGAGCTGCTGCTTTATAATAATGATACACGGCTTGACACACACAGGCTATGTCTACACTGGCATGATTTTCCGGAAATGTTTTTAACGGAAAAGTTTTCCGTTAAAAGCATTTTCGGAAAAGAGCATCTAGATTGGCATGGACACTTTTCCGCAAAAGCACTTTTTGTGGAAAAGCATCCATGCCAATCTAGACGCGCTTTTGCGCAAAAAAAGCCCCGATCGCCATTTTAGCCATCGGGGCTTTTTTGTGCAAAACAGTACTGTGATGTCTACACTGGCCCTCTTGCGCAAATGATTTGCGCAAAAGGGCTTTTGCCCAAACGGGAGCAGCACAGTATTTCCGCAAGAACACTGATGATCTTACATGAGATCGTCAGTGTTCTTGCGGAAATTCAAGTAGCCAGTGTAGACAGCTGGCAAGTTTTTCCACAAAAGCAGATGATTTTGCGGAAAAACTTGCCAGTCTAGATACAGCCACAGTGTGTACCGTCTTTCATGTGAAGCTATTAAATCATGTTACAAATATTGGGAAGAGGTTAGTATTATTGTCCACCTGAGAAAACTGAGGCAAAAGGGCAGATTATGACAGGCTTCTACAGGGCCAGCCCAGAACATTTTGGCACCTGAAGTGGAGAGCTCAAATGACGCCCGCATATGCACATATGCACTAGCAGCAGACACAATTTTCTACACTCTGGGTCCTAGTGGTGCCCCCCCACAGTCTGGCACCTGAGGCGGCTGCCTCAGTTTGCCTCATGATAAGGCCAGCCCTGGGCCCTACATGAGTGAAAGCAAAGTACCTGCTCTCCACCTCTGTTCCTTCCCCCAGCCCACTTTTGTCAGTCATATGGTCCAGAAGGAGACAGGGATAAGGCAGGCACAGGGCTTGCCAGAGGCATTCTGGGTAGACGCCCCACAGCGAGGGAAAGTACACAGTGAAGCTTGTGAAGGATTGGGCCCTTTAGGAAGGACATACTGCTGCATAGTCACCTCTGCTTTGGTTAGTGATCATATGGCTACTTCACGCTAAATGATTTGCACATACAGCCAGTTTCAGAGACAGGAATATAATCTAGGACTGTAAAGCTCCCTCAACCAAATTCTGTTTAATATTATTACTCTTCTGTGTCACTCTGGTGGTTTACTGTAAAGTAAGGATTCTCCTGCCACTGGGTAATCCACAACTGGCACAGAGATATCTTAGGGGCAGGGGCGGATATAGGGCAGGGCAAACGGGGCGGCCGCCCCGGGGCCCGCGCTTAAAAAAGCCCCGCGCATGCACTGTGGCGCCACCGCGCATGCGCATGGCAAAGGGGGGGGCCCGCGGAGTTACGCTGCCCGGGGCCCGGCAAAACAGTCATCTGCCCCTGCTTAGGGGCATGCTAGGAGTAGGTTGGTCCATAGCCAGCACATACTGTTCTATAATGATTCTCATCTGGCCTATCAGCCCTTTGTGGCTAAGGCGATTCTAAATTCCAGCAAGGATCACACCAGCCCCGGGCTATCCATGGCATGGGGTCAGGCAACTGCAAAGGAGGCTTGGGCAGAACTTTGGCATAGCAGGGTGCATGCTCTATCTCTTGTGCTAATCATTATCTATGGCTGTTTCAGGGCCAAGTGCTCAGGATAATGAACCCATATAGAGACTTTAACTTAGTCCCTCAGTTTTTCTGAAACTTCCGAACAACAGATTGTTTTACGTGTGATTTGCCCATTTTAGTGATTGGGGTAAATGCCCTCACTGGCAGTGCAGTGTGTACTGTCAATGACAAGCATTCAAAAATCTTGAGTCAGGCCCCAAAACAGCACATGAATATTCAAAATTATGATACTTTAAAAAAAAAAGTTGGGTTATTTTTATTTGCCTTCTGGTGTTGGATCCTTCAGGTTTCACATAGCTTTTCTCCACAACTATGTGGGCAAGAAACTTTTCATTTTAATGGAAGTTGAAGTTTTCTCTGTATGCATCTCCAGGAATTGGGGCTTTAAGGAAACCACAAAGTATCATGAGACTTTCCATACAATCACAAGAGAGGATAACACTGTACATTCTGCATTAGTAGGGCTTACTGAGCAAAAGTTCAGGTTCTTAAAATAATGTTAAGAAACCCATAACTCAGGAGTTCTCACACTTCATTGAACTGCACTGCTACCTCTTTGGAGTCTTTGATAATAATAATAATAATAATAATAATAATAATAATAATAATAATATGTATTTGCACATACAGAAGGTTATACAGAAGTCCAAAAGCCTAGTTATAAGTACTCATATACAATTTGTGTCTATAGCTGTAGTAATAGAGCATGAAAATATATGTGTGAGATTCTGCATAGCTCTTCGGCCTCTGTGTATTAAAAATCTGTCCAGGTATGCTCAGTGTGGTGGAGGTCAGACCCTTAACTGCATTTCTTGATTTGCATGAATTTAAGTTTGCAAACTACATTGCATTCAAGATCGTATATTTAATACTGAATACTGTGAGTGAAATCAAGTATTCAATTATAACATTCTTCAATACTTTTTTACACTCTCTAAAAAAAAATAGCCCTCTCTCAGCACACAGATTCTCAGAATTTGAGATACTGTGCTTCTGTTTTCAACTCTGCCCTGGTAAAATACCTAGGAACCCTTTTAAGGTATGTCTACACTGCACCCTTATTTCGAAATAAACTATTCCAGAATATTTATTCTGAAATAGCTTATTTTGAAATAACACATCTACACTACAGGGAAGCCTCAAAATTAGTCCAAGGCAGGCTTCCCTAATGTAGATGTGCTCTCTCAATTTAGAGCCCTAGAAGACCCTCAGGAGAAATAACTTAGAATGGCCCTGGTGAGGGGTTATTTCGAAATAGCAGCAGCGGAGCATCTACACACGCATTTTTTTTCGAAATAGTTCTTTTGGAATAGATGTTATTCCTCATAGAACGAGGTTTACAGATTTGAGAATAAGCCATCCGTTATTTCAAAATTATTTTGAAATAATGGAATGGCTGTGTAGACGCTCACATTTTATTTTGAAATAACACTAGTTATCTCGAAATAATGGTGTAGTATAGATGCATCCTTAGTTTTGAACAGTTTGATTGGAATTAACCTAAATAAAACGAACAACCATCTATTAAATGAAAGGACATTATTGGCATTACAGATGCTGAATAGTAAAGGTTAACTTATTGAAAGATTTATATATGCTTAATAAATGAATTCCAGCTCTTTTCCAGTTCTAAATAGTTTCATTATATTTTTCATTTGGAACTCTCTCACCTTCTGTCAATATAACAAACAAAAACAAACACTTATGAAAAAGGCAAGCTAAATCATGTGCAACAGCCTGAAGCACAATGCTACCAGCAAAGTCTTAGAATGCACTAGTATTCAAAAATTAATTTTTAACAGAGATAGTAAATATTTTGGGACAAATTTTCAAATTATTTTTGCATGCAAAATGGATATTTACATGTACAAGTGCCTACCTAATTTTTGTGCATAAAAGAATTGATGGCAGACATAACTTAGGGTACGTCTACACTACAGCGCTAGTTCGAACTAACTTAGTTCGAATTAGTTAATTCGAACTAAGCTAATTCGAACTAACGCGTCTAGAACTAAAAACTAGTTCGAATTAGCGTTTTGCTAATTCGAACTAGCAAGTCCACATTGAGTGGACTCTGAACAGGGCTTAAGGATGGCCGGAAGCAGTGCCGGCAGGGCATCAGAGGAGGACTTAGAGCGTGGAGATGCTGTCTCAGGCTAGCCGAGGGCTGCGCTTAAAGGGTCCCGACCCCCACCCCGGACAGACAGTTCTAAGGGGTGCCCCGCTTGCAAAGAAGTTCTGGCTTGGAGTGCCCGGAGTACCCACACTGGGCACATCACACCACTCGGCCATCAGCCCGGCTGCACTTGCCGCAGGCTGCCATCTGGGGAGAGGGGGTAATTGGGGGGCTGCAGGAGAGCTTCCACCCCCAGAAGCCCGCAGAGCCAGCCCAGTCCTCCCCATCGGGGGCTCGTACCCCATTCCTCCCTCACCTCCTTCCACTTACCCTTCCCTAGCCCCCCTTCTTACTGATGTACAAAATAAAGATAACGTTTCTTCCAACATTGACTCTGTCTTTATTGAACAAAACTGGGGGAGACTGGGAAAAGGAGGTGGGAGAGGGGAAGAGAAAGGCTGGGAGAAGGGAGGGCAACTAACACGATCAGGGGTTGGGAACAGGTCCCAGATGAAGAAAGGCTACAGAGACTGGGACTGTTCAGCTTAGAAAAGAGGAGACGGAGGGGGGACAGGATAGAGGTCTCTAAAAGCAGGGGTTGGGTGGAGAGGGTGCATTCAGAAAAGTTCTTCCTGAGTTCCCATAAAGAAGGACTAGAGGACACCAAAGGAAAGGAATGGGTAGCAGGCTTGAAACTAGTAAGAGAAAGTTGTTCTTCACAAAGCAAATAGTTAACCTGCAGAACTCCTTGCTGCAGGAGGCTGTGAAGGCTAGAACTAGAACAGAGTTGAAAGGGAAGTGAGATCAAGTCATGGAGGTGGGTCCATGGAGTGGTATTAGCCAGGGGGTAGGAGTGGTGTCCCTGCCCAAAGTTTGTGGAAGGCTGGAGAGGGATGGCACGAGACAAATGGCTTGGTCACTGTCTTCGGTCCATCCCCTCCAGGGTCCCTAGGGTTGGCCGCTGCCGGCAGACAGGCTACTGGGCTAGATGGACCTTTGGTCTGACCCAGGACGGCCATTGTAAGCTCAGGGCTCAGTGTCGGGGGTCTCAGTGGACCCCCTTGATTTTCATGCACACCTGCTCCTGGGTGGCCAGACTGGCAGCTCTCCTGCCCTAGACGGCCACTTTCCTGTGCCTAGTGCGGAGATCGTGGACGAGGTCCACGATGTCCGCACTAGCCCAGGAAGGTGCCCGCCTCTTGCGGTCCAGGGCAAGCTCCCAGGAGCCGCCAGCCTGGTCCCGGCAAGAGGGGGTGGGCTGGGGGACATCGGGTGGGTGGCTCTGTGCCGTGCCAGGTGCAGGGTCTGCTAGCTGGGTGCTGGCAGGCTTGCATCTGGCACGGGCACCGTAGCCAGCCCGTGCCCCTTTAAGGGGTCCGGGGCCGGGAGGGGGGCATAGAGTTTCCCTGGTGTTGGCCAGAGTGGCCACCAGGGAAACCTGGGGAGGGCTAGCCTCCCACTAGTTCGAACTAAAGGGCTACACAGCCCTTAGTTCGAACTAGCTAGTTCGAACTAGGCGTTAGTCCTCGTAAAATGAGGTTTACCTAGTTCGAACTAAGCGCTCCGCTAGTTCGATTCAAATTCGAACTAGCGGAGCGCTAGTGTAGCACCTATTAAAGTTAGTTCGAACTAACGTCCGTTAGTTCGAACTAACTTTGTAGTGTAGACATACCCTTAGAGATATATTTAGACGTTTACTTTTGAAAATTTAAGAAGACCACATGGCTATGTCTACACAGCAGTGTTATTTCGGAATAACGTAAGTTAGTCCAAAATAACAAAGAGCGTGTCTACACTGCAAGCAACACTCTTTTTTTGTGTGTGTGTGGAAGAACAAACACACTCTTTCAGAAGCCCCTGTATTCCTTGTTCTATGAGGAAGAAGGGGGCTTTCGAAAGAGGTTTTTTTTCTGACATTTGGTCTAGACAGGCCAAATGTTGGAAAAGACTCTTCCCACAAAAATATCAGAAAAAGCTACTCAAAATGCACTTCACATTTTGCGTAGCTTTTTCCAACAAACAGATGTAGACTAGCCGTACCTTGAGTTTCCCATGCAATAAATCCAGCAACTTGTATTAGATTACAGCAGAAACTAACCTGTTGTGCACCACAGGCAGAGAAAAGGAGAGAATGAGGTACATCATTTCTAGAGTCTCTTGCAATGGCAGAGAACTGATTTGGTGAAATATACCTAGCATTAATGTGACCATACTTCCCTCTGCCAAATATGGGACCTGGTAAAATTGCTTGGATTTAAGTGAGTTCAATGGCAATCCATCAGAACTATGCAGTACAAAGCTCAAAGTAACATTAAGCCGACTGAGAACCTTTTAAAAAGATATACTGAATTATTATAATTAATAATAGGTAAAAAATTAAAAATATATACTTACAATAAAGTGGTACCTGCTTTTTAGCAGTGCCTGCCTTGTCCTCATCTTGCTGTCCTCCACAGTGTGATACTTCTTGTGGACTGTATTTGTCATGTGAAGCAATGTTTTTGTTTTAAGTAACTTGTCATAAAACATAGCACAGTATAGGTCAAAATTCACTCACACAAACAAAATAGTCTTCAGGGAAGAAACACCAAGACGTGATTTTTCAGGTGATCAAACTGCATTCATTAATGAAATAACACATTCAACGGGGCAGTGGTGCCTGGCAAACACAAAGAAGCTTAACAGCCTTTGCCAGATCTGAGTATTCTACTGTGTTGTTGTCCATCTCTTGAAAAATGTTCTGCAACCTTTCAGAAGTGGGAGTTTTCTGAGTGTTCCAGTCAGACATGTGACAGGATATTATTGGTTTTGCATTCTCTATTCACCACAAAAGATTATTCTCCTCTATCAGCCTTAGGGTGGGAATTGTTGTATGACAAAGGCAAGAATGCTTTGTATATTATCACATATCAGCATGCTTCTTAACAGGGCCCATTCAAGCTTTTCTGTGTGCTCAAAGGAAGGGTGTGTAGACTACAGAGTTTTGTCGACAAAAGTGGACTTTTGTCGACAAAACTATACCTGCGTCTACACTACCGCTGAGTTCTGTCGACATAACGTTGACAGAACTCAGCAGTTTTGTCGACGCTGGTAAACCTCATTTTACGAGGCATAACGCCTTTTGTCGACAGAGTTCTGTTGACAGAAGGTGTTATTGCATCTAGGGTTGTGTCTAGACTACAGGGTTTGTCGACAAAGCAGCTTGCTTTGTCGACAGAACTGGCTGTAGTGTAGACGCTCTTTGTAGACAGAAGCTTTGTCAACAGTATCTGTCGACAAAACTTCTGTCGACAAAAGCCTGTAGTCTAGACGTACCCGAAGGCTTCCAGTGTTCTAACTACTTCAGAGATGTTGACTAAAAATTCTTGACTACATTGTAAAATTCCTCTTCCTTAATTTTCCCATCCTCAACTAAAGATTGCAGCTTTGTGTGTGATGTGACAAATCTTTATCTGAACCTCATGCCAAATTATTTTTAAGAGTGTGAATATGCAACGCAACTTCGGTCACCTATGAGCCGGTTTTTCTCAACTGCCTCTACCGTCTTCAGAAAGGAGGCTGTTTGTTCACTAGCCAAAGCAAGCCCCAGTTTTGTGCAAGGGTCACTGAAGACTTTCTTGAACAGTGTTGGGTATGTGTCTTAAGGGAGAAAATCTGCCTCCTACCCACCAAATGAACAAAATTCTGTCTAAAACTGATCCAAAAGAAAGGAATCATGTGCTACCTTGCTTTAGCAATTTAAAATACTCAAGATTGACAAATTGGCAGAAGTCTTTCAATTCTTCCACGTGAACAGTATAAATGTGAAAGTATTTATAAACTTTCATAGCAAAAGACTCCAAAGCAATTGGAAGACAACTGCTGTTTGCAGGCAGTTATGAATGATTTGAACACTGCACCAAAACCAAAAAGATCTCTTCCCCTAGTTGGACGTGCAGTTTTCACCATAAGTTGATTTTCCCCGGCATGTTTAGCACCACCAAAAATTGTATTGGCATTCTCTGCACAAAGCCCAACAAGCTTTTCACTCAAATTTATCAGCTCCATCTTAAACTAATTAGGTCATTTCTCCCCACTACTCCTATTTGGACGGCTCTTCCAGAAAAAAAAAATCACTCCTCTGATTATTAGAAACCTCTAATTTCCAACCTCAATTTATTCCTGGCCAGTTAATACCCATTTGCTCTTATGCCAACATGATCCTTTAACTTAAATAGCTCTTTACCTCCTGGGTGTTTACTCTCTTTTCCCACCGTATATAAAGAAAGCAGTCATACTCCCTTCTCAGCCTTCATTTTGCTAGGCTAAACAAGCCAAGCTCTTTTCGTCTGCTCTCGTAAAATAGGTTCTCCATTCCTCCAATTATGCTAATAATCTTTTTCTGCATGTGTCCCAATTTGAATTAATTTTTCTTGAACTTGATTGCACAGAATCACATACAACTGCAATTCTCAACTGTGGATCCACCAACAGGTTTCAGGAGCTCCACCAAGCAGGGCCAAAATTAATCTCGCTGGGACCTAGGGTTGAAAGCTGAAACTGGAGTCCTGCTGCAGTGGGGCTGAAGTCTGAACCTGAGCAAATTAGTTTCACAGGGCCACTGAAGTGTGCAGTCACTGGCAATTGTCCTGCTTACTACCAGTCCTGTGTCTTATAGGCAGAAAAACTGTTGTTGTACTATAGGTGGGACATAGAGTTTTTATAGAATGTTGTGGGGGCTCACAAAGAAAAAAGTTTGAGAACCCTGGGTATACAGTATTCCAGATGAGATCTTACCAGTGCCTTGTATTGGCAGTAATACTTCCCTGTCTCTACTGGAAATACCTCAGCTGATATATTCCAAGATGGTATTTGCCTTTTCCGCGGCCCCATCTCTTCTTGTCTTGAACTGCTATGCAGATTTGCTGTTGAACGTTGCCACATTTCACCCTGGAAGTGCTTGCTGTTTAGTAGTATAGTACTTTATGATCTCTCTAAAGAAAGACAATATAGGTTTGGGATATTTAAAATAATCGCAATGGGAAGTTTAAAGATCATGCTGTTTAAAAAAAAATTTCTCGTAACATTTGGCTTTAATAATTGTGCTTGTGCGAGCTAGCACAGTATTGTTTTAATAGGTCAGGTTATTTTAAAATACACTTTGTTTTATGTTAAAATATGAAAATGGTTATATGAAAGTACTTTCTCAAAATCTGGATTTCAGTTGACATTGGATTTTCAGGAAAGCAATGGTATGAACCACACAAGTAGCATTTCATTAATCCACATCTGGTATGCAGGCAGGCAGGCTGTTCTAACCATGTGCCCAATGCTACATGTTTTTCTCTGATTCTTGGCAAAGTTTTAAATGAGCAACAAAAATGGTGTCTGCAAAGTGAATGAAGTTATAAATTACTGTCACAAAAGATCGCATTAAATAGACAAATCACACCTTGTGCTATGGGGATTCAATACTTCGTGAAACTGAGAACCTCTTTAAAGGGTTGAATTCCTTCCACTCAAGTATTGCTTCATTGGGATTTGAGAGCGTTGAGCACCTCACACTAGACATTCAGTACTATGCAGGATTAGGCCCACGGAGCAGGATGACATGGTTTAAAAAAAACCACACAGCTGTTGCATCTCCTTAGGACAGGCATCTAAAAGAGCCTTGATCAACTAAAGAAAAGGGACTGGCAGAAATAGAAACCAGATGATAATCCGAATTCACCACCAAGAACATAAGAATGGCCATACTGGGTCAGACCAAATGTCCATCTAGCCCACTATCCTGTCTGCCAACAGTGGCCAATATCAGATGCCCCATCAGGAAGGAACACAACAGGTAATCATCAAGTGATCCATTTCCTTTTGCCCATTCCCAGCTTCTGATAAACAGAGGCTAGGGACACCATTCCTACCAGTCCTGGATAATAGCCATCGATAGACCTATCCTCCAAGTATTTATCTAGTTTTTTTGAAACCTGTTAAAGTCCTGGTCTTCACAACATCCTCCAACAAAGAGTTCCACAGGTTTATGGTGTGTTGTATGAAGAAATACTTCCTTTTGTTTGTTTTAAACCTGCTACCTATTAATTTCAGTTGGTGACCTCTGATTCTTGTGTTATGGGAATAAGTGAGTAACTTTTCCTTATTTACTTTCTCCACACCAGTCAGGATTTTATAGACCTCTATTATACCCCCCTCTTTGTCATCTCTTTTCTAAGGTGAAAAGTCTCTCTCCTCATATGGCAGCTGTTCCATACCCATAATTATTTTTGTTGCCCTTTTCTGAACTTTTTTCAATGCCATGATAACATTTCTGAGATGAGGCAACCACATCTGCACGCAGTATTCAAGATGTGGGCGTACCATGGAGTTATATAGAGGCAATAAGATATTCTCTGTCTTATTATCTATCCCCTTTTTAATTATTCCTAACATTCTGTTTGCTTGTTTGACTGATGCTGCACATTGAGTGGATGTTTTCAGAGAACTATCCACAATGACTCCAAGATCTCTCTTTTGAGTAGTAATAGCTAATTTAGTCCCCATAATTTTCTGGGTTTCCAAACTTGATACTCTGGGGGTCTGATTTGCAGAAGGGCTGAGCACTCACAGCTGCAACATAAATTAATAGGAGTTCTATTTGACTATGCAAAATACTGTATAACACTAAGTAATCTGAAAAAAAAAACAGGTCTTAAGTGTTTCAACATGGGCACCCAAAATTTGATACCTGACAACCCTTCTTTGCCTCACCTCCCCATGTGTAAAATAAGGTTAATATCAATCTCTCATCTCATGGGGGTGTTAGAAAAAAATCCAATGCTTGTTAGGAAAATAAATCCAATGTTTGAGAGTCATTCAGACTCTCTACTGCAGTGGTCCCCAACGTGGTGCCCGTGGGCACCATGGCGCCTACCAGGGCATTTATGTGCACCCGCCGAATCATCTGGGCTGGCCCCCCCCGGTGCGTGGCACATGCGCGGTGCCGGCCTCAGGCGCTGAGCACATGGGCAGCCCCTGCCCTGGGCGCATGGCACATGTGTGGTGCTGGCGCCGGGTGCATGGCACATGCATGGCACTGCCTCCAGACGCCCGGTGTGTGAGCGGCCCCGCCCCCAGACTCCCAGCGTGTGAGTGGTCCCGGGCACCCGACAACCCCGAAAGGTTGGGGACCATTGCTCTACTGAGAATGTCATAGAAAAGCCTTTGAGGTAATTAATAATTTTGTCATCAGAACAGAGTTTTAATAGCATGCAGTAAATGAAGCCTTGGTTCATGCACTGAATAATGAGCCCAACAAAATATTAAGCAGAAGCTCACTAAGTGAGTGCCATCCTTTCTGTGCAGTGAAGGAGGCAGAGGTCCTATGGGGAAGGAGGAAGTCTATGACCATGTAATTAAAGATTTTATCATCATGCATGTTCATACAGGGGTCAAATTAAGTTTGTATAGGTGACTTTAATCTGTGTGCTTTTTTAACATTGTGTGTGTGTATGCACATGCACGTATACACATATGTGTAAAATGAGTTTTATTTGTAGCCTACTTCTGGATCTTAAATTCTGCCCTGAGCAATACAAAGCAAATGTCACATAGTTTGTACAAAGAGCCCCTAGCATCCCAGCTGTTTTCTGTTTTCTGAAATCACTCTCTGTAGAACACTAATGTCCCAATCCTCCATTGAAAGAAGTGGTAACATTCTCATTGACTTCAGTGGGAGAAAGATCTGGCTCCAATACAGCAAGAAAAAAAATATTTTCATTTCTCCCACTTACTTCCATTCAGATCAACTCTCTTATAAACAAAAAGCCTTTGTAGAATGGTTTTCACAATAAATTACCTCTTACCCTCGTGACTGTTGTTGTTGAACCCAGAAACTTTTATTCAATTACAACCTGGGTTTTCAAGACAGCAGTGTTTTTCTTCTAAATGTATAGCCCCACCGTGTTAGCTTAGGTAGACACACGTGGCCAGAGAATCAATGAGGTTCTGAGTATCATTCAGAAGGCAATTGCGATACAGGACTTAACCTGTGAGTGAGTGGCTCAGACAATGCTTAAATGCAGGATTTCCTGGTTCCACATCTTATGATGTCATTATTAAAAACAAATGACATCACAGTGCCTCCTCTCCTCATCTCATGGGGGTGTTAGAAAAAAATAGTGATGTATTCCCATGGTTCATTCTGGGACCATAAGCCAAATACACTTCACAACAACAAAAGCACAACTCTCAAATTCAGTGGGGTTTCTATCTGCTTTACACGACACTTGAGTTTAATCCCTAGTCTCCAAGTGTCATAATATTGCTAAACACATATTCTGCTTTTGCCATGTGTTAGCTATTTCCCCAGTAAATTCAGCATTACTCTCTCTAGCAAAATCCAGCCAACATGACCTGAATCCTTTTATAGGTATCAGATATTAAAAATAAAACAAATTCATTTACCGTAGTTTGTTAAAAATAGTGGTTATGTTGAGACAACTTAGAGGAGAAAAATCTCAGTTGGCCTTTTTAATACTGCAGGCTTGCTGCTTCAGTGAATCTACAGCAGCATACCCAGTTATATAATGTAACACACAGTATTGACACGCTAATGTAACCAGGCACTGTTCCAAAAATGTGCGGTTTACTGAACACTGTGGCTTAAAAGATGGAGACTTAGGGAGATCACAGCAAATGAACTTCAACTTTACTAAAGGGAAAAAGTCTTTTCATTGTACTTCCTTGAGACATGCAGATTGACTTTCATGAAGCAGGTACCATTAATGTTAACAATGGAAAACAAGCTATTTTTCATGCCTTTTCATCTCTCTTGAGAAATAATTAAACAACTTAATAATCCAAGACCATCCATTTCTTGTTTCCTTTACTCCTCATCTCCCTTTTTTTCTATTTTTTGGGAGATTCTCCCCTCCCCAACTTTTGCTGGCCCATCTTCATTCTTCTTTTTAACATCTGACTTTTTTATTTGGTCTTGTTCACTTGAGGCTTGCCTCAGACACAGTATCTTGGTGTGATTATGTGGCCAGGCAAATGACTCCAGTCTCCAGGCTTCTAAAACTGCCTTACAAGTCCATGATTGGGTCACATGGATGGTCATCCAAAAAGCTTGGGGCTTTGTGAAAAGGAGATCAGGCAGCCAGTAACAGGGCTGGCCTTACCATGAGGCGAACTGAGGTGGCTGCCTCAGGTGCCAGACTGCGGGGGGTGCCACTAGGACCCAGAGTGTAGAAAATTGTGTCTGCTGCTGGTGCATATGTAGGTAGCAGAGCAATACCATGAGAGGAGTAGAACAGGAAGAAGGCAGAATTGAGACCTTTCAAAGCTTTGGCCCAAGCAAGGGGCATGGGAGCGTCATTTGAGTTCCCTGCCTCAGGTGCCAAAATGTTGTGGGTCAGTCCTGACCAGTAATGAGGACAAAAGATAATGCAAGCAAGAATCGGTGGCTTTTGGAGAATCACATGCCTTGTAGTCCATTAAAAGCAGAAACTGTGCCCCAGCACAGCACACAAGCTCTGCCAAAGAAGAATCAGGACAGTTTGGATGACTGTGATGGCATAGTCGTATGGTCCTTCTGTCATGTACCATATGAACTTCATAGATGAGGATGATAAAGTTCTTAAGCCACATCAGAACTGGGGCTCTGCTCCAGGGAGGATTACGTGTCTCCACAGGACAGATACCCCTTCCAAAAATCTCCATCTTACTCATTTTTCACATGAACAGATCTCCAGATGCAAACTCCTATCATACCTCCCCTATTTTAAGAACTGGTTTAAAGAGTGCAGCCAGAAGTAACCATTTACAAAATCCAGGAATTATACTACATATTCTAGAGCATCATGTGGTGATACACTTTACCCAGTGGCGGACCATCAATACAGGCGAACTAGGCAGTCGCCTAGGGCGCCAAGATAAACGGCCGTTGAGGGCTTTGGAGGTTGGGGCGCCTATCGCGCATTTCGCCTAGGGTGCCAGTTGCCAGCAGCTCATCTAGGGCCGCTCCTGACTTTACCCTCTTACTGGATGTGGTGGACTGTCCCATGTAGTGGCACTTGGACCACTTAGAGAGAAAGAATGAGTTTGCTCTACAGTCTTAGCTGAGAGCCAGCTGTCTTTTAGCTCAAGCTGTAGCAGCTCAGGCACTACACACCACAGGACCCAGCTTTGAATCAGGTGTTGGCTTCTCACTTGGATGGCGAGGGAACTTGTGTAAGTTACAAAAATGCAGTGAGCCCTGCAAAGTGCCTGTGGAAGATGCACATAGTGTTCCATGTCCACATGCAACTGGTGAGCTTGAGGGTGGCACAGATCCTTGGAATAGCAGCCAGTCTATGGCACATAGTGTGTATTCACATTCTGTTCATATTTAGGCAAACGATAGCTTAGCTGGAAAAACTTAAAAAACAACAAATAGTCTAACAGCACCTTAAAGACTAACAAAACCTGTAGATGGTATCATGAGCTTTCGTGGGCACAACCCACTTCTTCAGATGAATGGAGTTACTAAAGGTCTAACTGTGCATCTTACACTAGTGTCTTTTGTTTACGTTCTCTTTTGCAGATTTCAGGAGAGTGGGAGTTGCAGCTGGGGTAGCAAACAGGCTTCTATGGCAACCCTTAATAAAGGAAGTACATTCCTGTGTCACAAGTGCACTATTGAGGTTGCTTGCTCAATGGGGCAGGAGCAGGGCCTTCCTATGTAACTGAAAAATGTGTTGTACAATGGAGCCCCAATTGTGATTCAGGAACTACAATACTACACATAATATATGGGGACACGTGCTTTAATGAGTTTATTTAGTTTCCAAATGATGCCAAAAGGTGCAGAAGTTTTTAGATAAACTTTGCATTTTTTCAGTCTGTTTTAGAATTCTCCTTTAGTGCTCTGGGAAAGCTGCACTAGCAGGAGGACCAGGTAAAACTAAGAACAGCTGGTACAGCCTCAGCTGTTCTAAGCTTGGTCTGAACAGCATTGGGAAGCTGGGTAGAGCCATGAGTAGCCAAGTCCCACTTCTGCATTTCACAGGCTTGCCCTGATCAGGACATGCAGCAGAGTGTAGAACAACCAAAGTACTGTCTTGGGTGTTATCAGGCAGTATGCAGCCAGAGGTTTGCGACTTGATAGATTGCAGGGCCAGATTGCACAGGGAGGACCAAATGCACTGTTACAATTGCTAGTAGCACCTGCTGCCTCTGCTGGGACTGTGTAGGTGCAGGGCAACAGTGGGAGGATTATTATCTCAAGGCGAGGAAGGTAACTCCTTTTTAACTATATAATGGTAGAGGGAATAGAAATAAGAAAGTGTCTTTCCTCAGAAGGTGCAGAGCCACCTGTTTTTCAGGCTCTATCACATGTGGCATAACCAAACTAATCTAAATATAAAGAGGAGACAACAGGTAAAGCATAAACAAGAGAACTGCATTAAGGATACTAATACAACATTGGGATAAAAAAAGGAAAAAACCCACAAACACTACTGTGAACAGTGACTGATTCTCCAAAGCATGAAGCTCAGTTCCCACCCTAATAAAACCTTCCCATGGCTCTGAAAAACGGAAACCTACTTCCTACTTAAAATGCAGGTGCTGAGGAGAACGCGGCAACGAAGTCCAGGACCTACCACTCTCCAGCCAATGTGCAGCCTGTGAGGAGAAAACAAAGTCTGGGGAATCCAGCAAAGGATGGTTGTCTTCGCCAGCCGAGAAGCCCTTGAGGAAGATGATCACTTGGCTTCAGGATTCAGGTAGGCTGTGTTCTCTGTAGGAAGAAGTTGTTGATGTTCTACACAGGCCTCAGCCTCGTCTTGAGAATGCTGGTATCCTTTGAGCATCTGTCTGGCAGCTCAGAGGCCCATAGCGCAAACACTGTCTCTCAGCTGGGCAGCAGCATGTATCTCTTTGGCAGGGAAAGTTCTGAGGTAATGGAATGTTGGGTGCTAGCTTTGGCGGGAAAAAACATTTCCATCCAGACTGAACTAGTGCAGACCCAGTGCCCTGGTTGTTTACAGGCAAGATGCCAAAATAGAGTCCAGGGGTCAGAGTTCAGAGACTCCATATTGGCTGCACAGAAAACAGTGGTTTACCTTATACTATTTACATATGATTAACCCTTAGCACAACACTAAACAAATATTGATCTTTTGCACCTAACAGGATCATAGTTCTTAACCTTTGTGCAGAACTAGTGCATTCTCCAAGCAAATCTCAAATTTTGTTTGCAACTTATTGCCAGGATCCCAGGGAATTGCAATACTAACATTCTCCACTGTCAGCAGGGCCTCATGCTGATGCAAATCTAAAGTAATAACATTGAAAGCCTTGAAGTTAAAGCAATGTAAGTGAGATCAAAAACAGATCCACAGGCTCAAATTCTGCTCACCTGTGTAACTGAGGGCAGAATTACATTTGTGCAGTGTCACTGATTTATAAGGAAGTAAAACAAATAAAGTAAAATCAGTTTTGGAACTCAATCTATAAATCCCACATTTTGTCTGGGTTTAGGCTGCTCACTATGCAGGAGGGACCAAACTCAGATTTCAAGGACTAATTTTTCTCTCTAAAATGAATTTATCAAAATGAACAAAATAAATATTACTTAGGAAAAAAACTCCTGGGATTATCATGTTTAAATGTACCCAATAGAGTGACAGAAGGAAAATATTAAGCCAATGCAGCAGTAGCCAAAATTCACCAAAAAATAAATAAAAACAAATGTTTGCTGTGTGTGTTCATGGCCCTTCAAATATTGTTTCTTTCTTTCTTTTTCTTTCGTGCACTGCCATCTGGTGGTGTTTTGTAGAAAAATGACAAAACGGTGTGTTTTATAACTGGATGTCTATCAAATTAGTTTAAATAGTTTTCTAGGGACACAATGTTGGGAGTTTCAGTTCTGTTACTACAAGCATATCTTTGCTTTAGTTTTCAAAGTATTTTGGCTGCTGTGGCAGAGACATAATGTGTTTTATTTCTGCTATCAGCAAAGGCTTTGAAGTCTGATTCATTTATGGCTAGTTATTACATGTAGGTGATTGTTAAAGTTAAATTCAGTTATACTAGGATATATTAAATGTTTGGTTTTTCCTAGTAGTCACTCAGGATAATAATTCTCCCATCTTAAAAAAAGCACAGCTTTTTTTCTATCAGTTTTCCTGGTAAACTCCTGTCCCACTGAAATCAACGTGGGGGGAGGGAAGGAGGAGAGGGCATTGTATTAAATGAAACCACCCATGAAGTTTTATTTTCATTCTTCTGATGAAGAGGGAGGAAGAGTTTGTCCCTCATACTGTTAAATGGGCAGGGAACTAAAACTCAAATACAACTGTGGATGTCTTGTGGGCTGCATAGCTCACCTCACACTTGCCATGTTGCCACTAGCTAATCCTAAGCACAGAGAGCAAGCAGCTTTAAGCAGTTTTAGGGGACCTATAAAGGGAAGAAAAAGGTTTGTGTCTTATATTCTTCATGACATATGAAAGAGGACTATGAATATAAGGGAAGATGGTTCCTAGTAGGGATGTAAAATCCCATTTAATTGGTTAACTGGTTAAACATAATGTTTAAATGGTTAACTGATTAAAGGAGGGGCAGGTGGAGGGACCACTGTAGCCCAGTCAGGCTGGACCCATTGTAGCTGGGTTGAAGTGCCCCAGCCTGCAGTGAGCCCCACAGGGCTGGAGCACTGTCCTGCCTGCAGCAGGCAGGGAGCTGCTTCAGTCCCACCAGTTATCCAGAACCGGTAAGCTTCACTGATTAAGGGTGAGGCTTACCCATTAACCAGTTCACCGGTTAACCATTCACATCTCTATTTTCTACTCAGTAGTACTTTGGAAAATCAGATCTTCCCTATTCTACAAGATTCTATAGATGACTGGAGAACTAGAAGAATTAAGACATCTGGGAAAAGCAACCTGCTTAAGAAAGTTTTTAATTTTTTTTTTAAACTTGAGCTGTTTACAGCTCATTGGGTTTTGTCTTCATGTTTGCAGACACTGCTAAATCTCAAACTTGAGAAAAGCTTTCTCTGTTAAAGAGTCAATACCACCGGCTCACCCATTAGGAGCAGAGTAAAATCCCAACCCAGATCTGAGTTATTCAAGAAGTCCTCCAACAAAAACAAAATGAAACAAGACTTTACATCCCTGCTAGTTAGTTTAATTATCTGGATGGATCTAGACTTGTCTACACACAAGGACATACTGAAACAACTACGTTGTTTATTATTCAAATCACTTCTCATTTCAGTTCAAGCCTGTATACTCATATAAAGAACAAGCTATTCTAATTTATCTTTGATGGGTCTCTGTAACTGGACCGATTGCCTCCTGAGCCACAGATCACTACAGTTCCCAATTTCTCCCCTCTTCTGGGCCCCTTAACATCCTCACAATGCACAGGTACTGACTGCATTCCATTCCTTTGCATTGGTATTAAGTTCTTATATACCAGCTCTCTAGGTCCCAGCCTCAGTTCAATCATCCTTTCCCTTCAAGTATAGAGAGTATCTTCTTTAGAGAGCTATGGCCTAACTCACCTGGATTTACCTGAGTGAAGTTGAGTCCTCTTCAGCCCCCTCATTTCTAGGCTCTCAAGCTCTTCTGCCAGTCAGCCTTCCTCAGCTCTCTGGTTCTGGCTTCCAGGCTTAAATTCTTCTCTTGGGCAGGGTCTTTAGCAGGAGTCTCCTGTTCACTGCAGCTTTTCTTGTTCTTCCCTACAAGGGCTTTTCACATCTTTTGAAACCTTCCTACTTCTCTGCCTATCCCCTCATTGTAGCCACTTGCTTCTCTTTTTAGGGCAATTGCCTGATCTCATAGAATTATAGAACACTAGAACTGGAAGGGACCTTGAGAGGTCATCAAGTCCAGTTCCCTGCCTTCACAGCAGGAACCAGTACTGTCTAGACCATCCCTGATAGATGTCTATCCAATCTGCTCTTAAATATCTCCAGTGATGGAGATTCAATAACCTCCCTAGGCAATTTTTCCCAATGTTTAACCACCCTGACAGGTAGGAAGTTTTTCCTAATGTCCAACCTAAACTTCCCTTGCTGCAATTTAAGCCAATTGCTTCTTGTCCTATCATCAGCCACCAAGGAGAACAATTTTTCGCCCTCCTCCTTGTAACACCTTTTAGATACTTGAAAACCGCTATCATGCCCCCTCTCAGTCTTCTCTTTTCTAAACTAAACAAGCCCAATTCTTTCAGTCTTCCCTCATAGGTCATGTTTTTTAGAGCTTTAATCATTTTTGTTGCTCTTTTCTGGACCTTCTCCAATTTCTCCACATCTTTCTTGAAATGTGATGCCCAGAACTGGACACAGTACTCCAACTGAGGCCTAAACAGCGCAGGGTAAAGCAGAAGAATTACTTCTCATGTCTTGCTCACAATATGTTAATGCATCCCAGAATCATGTTTCCTGTTATTGTTTCTCCCTCTTCACTGAGCAATGGGCCGACCCTAGCCTTGGTTTTCCTCTTGCTTCTAATACATTTATAGAACAGCTTCTTGCTACCCTTTATGTCTCTAGCTAGATTGAGCTCCTTTTGTGCCTTTTCCTTTCTAACCTTGCCCCCTCCATATCTGTGTTGTTTGCTTATATTCATCCTTTGTAATTTGACCTAGTTTCCAATTTTATACGACTCCTTTTTGATTTTAGATCACATAATATCTTTGGTTGATCCAAGGTGATCTCCTGCCATACTTTCTATCTTTCCTACGCAGTGGAATAGCTTGCTTTTAGGCTCTTAATAATGTCCCTTTAAAAAAACAGCCAACTTTCTTCAGTTGTTTTTTTTCTTAGTTTTGCTTCCCATGGGACCTTACCTACCAGCTCTGAATTTACTAAAATCCGCCTTCCTGAAATCCATTGTCTCTATTTTCCTGTTCTCCCTTCTACCATTCCTTAGAATCATGAACTCTATGATTTCATGATCACTTTCACCCAAGCTGCCTTCCACTTTCTCTCTCAAGTTTGGCTCACTCTGAAGTCAGGGTTGACTAGCACCAGCCCTCCAGGCTTTAAAAGGCAAACTACTCTCCTACAGTCCTCTTTGTTCCCAACTTAAGTACATTTCCAATAGGAAAGTTAATAGGTTCAATGCAGGAATATGTGGCACAGGACAACCATAACCCAGCTGAGTCCTCTCCCCTTTCAGATCACTGAATCTCACAGAGCTTGTACCCCACCACTCTCCTATTATTCCAACTTCCTTCTACTTGCGTTGCATTGTATATTTCATTGCATCGAAAATTCTAATCAGCAGTTCTCCTCCTTTTACTTGTATTCATTGTGCTTTTTGAACTCCTGGTCATTCTGCATAGTTTGTTTGCATGGTCTGTTTAGCTTTAGCAGGGGTGGGGAACCTCAGACCTGGGGGCCAGATGCAGCCCCTGGCTTGCCTGGATCTGGCCCCTGAGGCTCAGTTCCCCTTCCCCACCATCGCCTATGCTGGTGCTCCAGCCCCCCTCACTGCCCCACCGGGAGGCTGGAGCATACAAAATCTACAAGGCTGGACCCCCTAGGCTCTGCTGTGAAGAAGAACATGGGAAGTGTCTTTCTCCTTCTCAGTCGAGGGCCATGTCAGTGAGGAGTTTTTTTATTCTTCTCAGCTATGTGCAGCCCCAACTGATTTTTCTGCAGGTCATTTGGTGCCGACCCAAAAAAAGTTCCCACCCCTGAGCTATAGATTATATGGCTATAAGAGAAACAGTTTTTATACCTCACTACTCAAGCATAAAAGACTACAGTAAATCTTTAGTTTCACAAGACTAGTGACAAGTGTGTGATGGCATCACCCGTTGTGGAAATAACATTTATTTCTGCATTCCTGATTTCATAATTTAGGTTTGTTTCTTCAGAGGAGGACAGGTATGGGATGTCATGTTGGGAAGAGTCCTACTTTTAATTCCTAAAGTATTTGTTCAAGCACTGCACACATTGGCTGCGTCTAGACTGGCACGATTTTCTGCAAATGTTTTTAACGGAAAAGTTTTTCCGTTAAAAGCATTTGCGGAAAAGAGCATCTAGATTGTCACAGACGCTTTTGCACAAAAGCCATCGGGGCTTTTTTGCGCAAAACAGTTTTTATCCACGAGGGCTTATCCCTGAGTGGGAGCATCATAGTATTTGCAAAAGAACACTGACAATCTTACATTAGATCGTCAGTGTTCTTGCGCAAATTCAAGCGGCCAGTGTAGACAGCTGGCAAGTTTTTCCGCAAAAGCAGCCACTTTTGCGGAAAAACTTGTCAGTCTAAATGCAGCCATTATGTCCTGAACTTTAGTTTCTTCATATGTGATCTCTTTAAGATATTACATCATCCAAGGATTGAGTCCAGCTCTCATATAGATATAAGGTCACTTTACACTCTGGCAGCTTTAAAGACTCTTAAAGTGAGACTGGTATATTTTTCTTCCACATTAAGACCTTTTTACACTGCCAGAGCAATGTAAAATTGCAATAGTGCAGAGAGTGAGGCCCTTTGTATTTATCTAAGATGGAAGGGGAAGGAAAGGCAGATGCAAACTTCCAGCAATGTATGTTCTTCCATTTCATTTTTATTCTACTTTCATCATATAAACTATCTGACCAAACACTAGTATATTCATATATTTTAGTTAATTAGCAATAATGGGTCTATTCTTTATCAAATGTTTGTCTAAAAGAGCTCCATTTTGGCATTCAAAACAGGTTTTGATTTCTTAGGCCAGCTCTTTTCCCCTTTTGATTATACTTTCTGTAGCTTTTTATTTTTGATATATTGGATTTTTTTAAAGCAGCATTGCTTATTTGTCAAATTCAGAACACCCTCCATTTTGAAATGTTCCAGTGTCATCTTATACATGAGTGTTTGGTATTTTATTCCTTAACCTGTCTGAAAAACAGTGAATGATGTCATTTTGAATAATGTCAGTGGAACATAGTATGTCTGACTATGGATTCATGTTGTATGACAAGCAGAATGCAAATTATTACCAAACAACGTAATTTTTCCCTAGGAAAAAATACTTTCTGGGTCAGCAGCTGTCATCCAGGAAAGGATTGTCTCATCTGGAAGTAAATTTGGGTGCACACAGTTATAGCATTAATGTTCCTCCATTAGCAAAGCTCCAGAAGTCTTTTCCATTCTCTGACAGCTCATGCTGTTCTGGGACTCTCTGAATATTGAAGGGACAATTCAAAAAGCAGCCCTTGCTCCCATGCCAGCATGCAGACAAGTGCATGCCGCATATCTGTGGAGTACTTGGAGACAAAATGAGATTTTGGTAGAGTGGTGACTCATGTTAATTGCACAGCTATCACAAAATAATGTGAGTGTCATTTATGTTAATACTATATATTACCATTATTCCTAGCACTCAGTACTAAGTGCTGGCATTTAAAATAAAGTCTGAAAATATCCTGGTTGAGATTATTTTCTAAGGATTTTGAATAAGCTTCAGCACCGTGTGGGCAATATAATACCTTTAGCTACATCTACCCACAAGTAGCAAGTGAGTAACCTGATCTGCTAATTACCCACAAGATGAGGACTGGCAGTTCTGTACTCAGTAAGTGAAGAACTGTCACTTTAAGAGGTATCAGAGTAGTTGCCCTCAGAAATAGCAGAGTACAACTCATTTGCAATAAAATTGCACTGTGCGGATATGCTAACTATGACACCCTACGTTAGGTTCCTAACTTCTGAGACTGTAGCTTTCTTTCAAGGACCTAGGAGATTATAGGAATAGTGAAGATTCTATTTGTGATTTTGTCTGCTATATGTGGTATGAAGATAGCTGGGTACTGAGGTATGCTGGTTGTGGTACACTGGAGGCCTGTAAGGTGCTTCCTTCCCTCCCGCATCCCACAGGTAGCTCCGGAAAAAGCTACTGCACAGCATTTTGAACTGCTGCTTTGGTTGCAGGTCAGCACAGTCGAGGTAAGGCAAGAGTGAGCAGAGCAATTTTAGTGGCCATAGGGAAGGAGCAAAGCTTCTTCCCTCCCACTGTATCTTAGCACCCATTGTATACTGAAGTACGCAGAGCCCAGCAAGTGTGCCCTCATGATTCACTTGTGATGAATCCCTGTTAATTGGGAGGCATTTGTATAGGTCACTGATGGAGAGCACGAGGGAATTCAGCCTCTAAAATTGTTACTGGTCTCTCAGATTAGCAGAGGCCAAAGAAAACTCAGGAAAACAAATTCTAAGACAAACAAGTAGACCGGGACAGGGATTAAACCTACAGCAAACAATATTATTACGGGTCATATCTTTTTGATACGCTCTTTTGGATAAAACGGTTTTAATCCATCCTTAATTGCCCCTCAGCCATGTTAAATCTCACATTGAAGTTTTCCCTCCCAAAATGCCACATCATTGGAAATTGTACTGTATTGAAGGATTGGTCAAATATAAATCAAAATAGTATTAGAACATCCTGTTTAATAATTGGACATATATATTATGCATCTTTGCGTGTCTTCTTTCTCCCCAAGGCTGAAGACTTGGATTGAAACGTAACTTTAAAATGGATGTCTCTCTCTAGAGACTAAGAGGAAGAATTTTATGCAGAATGGATTCCCTCCTGCCCAGATACTATGCAAGAAGATTCAGAAAAGGCTTAAAAATGACAATCGTATTTAGAAAAATTGGCTGATGGAGCCAGCTATACTGAATGGTGAGGTTCAATATCAAGTTTCAAACTGCATTTTTTAATAAGAATGTTAATGGCTCTTCCTCTAGTAGCCCATCATTAGTTCATTAAAAACAAGTTTAGATTCCATTTCAGAGCTGCGGAGGAGTTTACAGGCACAGAAGTTATCACAATGCAGTCTCTAGGGATATTAAATATCAGTTAATTGAATAGTTGAGTAACGTCATGAATTCTTATTGGTTACTCAACTATTCTATAATCCCCAGGGGCAGGACCAGCAGGCAGTGCACTCCAGCCTCACTCCTGGGAAGTCCCCTGCCACTTTGCGCTGCTGCCTCTGTATCACGTGAGAGAGACCAGGCAAGTTGGAGGGTGACGAGATAAGCCCCTCAACAGCCATGCACACCTGTATCAGAGGCAGCAGTTAAAAACCAGCTCCCCTCACGGACCAGCTGTCTGTCACCCAGTGCTGCTGCCGCTGATAAAGAGGCAGCGAAGCAGGGTGGCAGCAATCCCTGTCTAGGGGGGATGTGAGCTTCTGGACCACGCATAAGCCAGAACCGAGATCTGTGGCCAGCTCAAGAGCTGCCGGCACTCCTCATTCCCAAAGCTGGGGCTCTCTGGTCCAGGGTCCCCACTGGACCAGAGAGGTTCTGCCTGTACTAATCTGATGTCTATTGCAGACCATGAGATTTTTTCCCCCCATGAACAGGAAAGTCAGTACATCAGAAGCAACTTGACAGATTGATACAACTCTTCCCCTCCTTAAAGCAGCCAGTGAAAGCCTTACTGTGCGAAACAATTCTTGGTAAAGAAAGCAAACAGGTGAAATGCTCATCTCCAGTTGAAAGATATCAAATGCAAGATCATCCTCATGTCAATATTGCTAATGCCCAAAGTTGCCCAATTGGACCCCTCACTCTGTTTGATGAAGGGATGGGATGAGTGTCTAAATGGATCCCCTCTAAGCCCCTGTATCAATTTGGACAGTTGGAAAAATCCAGGGAGGAGATGCTGAGGCTTGTTTATGGCATATGTATATTGGTTTTTCCCTGATACTGATGATAGAAATTGCCATGTTTTATTATTTTATTCCCTTCACAGTGCAGGAAGCTGGGCAAGAATTATTTTCATGGTAAAAGGAAGATTTCAATGAAGTTTTACTGTCAAACAGGTGAAAGCTGGAAAGTAAAAATTCTCCATGTTCCTGCTGGTAATGGCTCAAGATCCCAAATCAGAGGTGGGCTTGTGTGTGATGAGCTTTTGCTGCATGTCCCTCCTTGCATCAGTCCACCCAGGATATTTATACAGATAGTCTGGTAGAGCTCAGACTTTTTGCTCTGAGGTGCTAGTCAATCCATGGTGTGTCAAACTATCACACTTGCAAACCAAATAATTAAGGTTATGGAACATAAACCTGTTCCTGATTTTTCGTAAAATGATATGATGTGAAAGACATTAAATCTTCCAAATACTGAGCTGAGAAAATGGTGACAAGCCATTGCAAATAGTAAAGCTTGTAGGCGCACCATTTTCCCAAAGAGGAAAAGGGTGGAAGGCTGCCACGATTAGACGACTGCATAATCAGACAAACGGCCTGAACTGTAGCAGGCACTGTTTACAAAATGAAACAAACACAGACAAGTTTGATTCACATGCCTCACTAAGCGCAAAAACATTTGTAACAAGGAGCCTTACACACTGAGCAATTAGTGCTATGGAAACAGTCTCTGCCATATGAGATCAACCGGATCACAAACTCAGTGAAACGCAAGGAGCATTCAGCCTTGCCGGGACACCAAAGCAGGCCATGCTTTCAATTCCCAAACAAGCAACAATGGAAAAATCAACAGCCAACCACGTTTTGCTGATGCCAGCTGTGGAGGGAATGTCAAACATGCCTATAAATGGTTGAGCAAAATTATATTAAAGTCAAAGAGACAGGCTCAGACAAGACCATTACAAAAACCTCGAGAGTTTTGCATCAGATTGTTGCAAAAGATGGGGTTTTTTGAAGTATTACATATTAGAAAGAAAGCATATAAAAAAGATAATCAATAATGGATGTCCACATACAGGACTATACTGCGTGCCTGCATGCATGCGTGTCAGGTGTGTGTGGGTGTGTGGGTGTAAAGGCAATCTTACAATATAGCATTATGTATCTTTCATAGTGCTCTACTCAGAAGTGTCTTTGAATCCATGCAAAGACAGTGGTTGCCTGCAGTATTTGTCAAACTCTTTCATACTTTTAATAATTTCTTAATATAAGGATCATCTTAAGGATCACCTACCCACTAACATGAAATCCCCATACCCATCCCTGCAGCACCTCTAGGGCTGGATTGCAAGAAAATGGGGAAAACGCAATATTAAGGAGTCTGGATGAAAATAAACTGACTTTTATGTAAGAAGTGTAGCTGCTAGATAATATTTCTCCATTGTATATTTGAGCTGTTTAATTCCTTTCCCTCTGTACAGAGCTTTCCTTTTATTAGTATTAGTCTCTCCTCATTGCCTGCAATTCCAACTGATCTGATCAATTTGGGTCACTTTGCCATTTGGTTCTGATCCCCTAGTTTGGTGTCAGTCTGCAAATTTGATCACAGTTCAATGAACAGCAGTCAGCAGAGAGGACATGAAGCAGCAGTGCAGAGAGAAACTGTGTTTTTTGCTGTTCTTTATTGTAGGTTTAGCTAGTCAAAAAAGCTTTGGGAAATCCTAAAACACTACAATTATTAGCAACTATCACTGGCTGAAGAGCAATAGTTGCTTTACCTCAGTGACAGAATACTACAGACTGCCCACACGTTTACCTGCTATTCAGGGGTGGGATGAGGATTATGAATTGCTTGAGAAGAATTTTAGTGTCACAAGGTGAAAAGTTTTTTTTATATATGCTAAATATTATAAGCAATAAATTTACGACATATCTGCTTTTATTTCCAAACTAGCTTATGTTTCCCTTGGAAATCATTACATTTTTGGGCTCCATCTTCTTCTGTTTGTAATTATGCAATAATTTATACATAAATTCAAACATTTAAGATATTTTAAGAGATGTATTGATTTATTGTATGTGTTTAGTCTTGGAGCTCTTTGCTAAATGGCTACTGGTATCTGCAAACAAGGTATGTATGTTTGATTTAATGTATCTGATTGCCTAATTGAAGTTCAAGCTTATAGATTTTTAAAAAATTATATAAGCATAATCCCAAGCAACATTACCTTTTCTGGCTCCCTAAACTGTATAAAAAGCAGTGTCATGACATTAATTGCTGTTGCAAAAATTTCATCACCAGAAGATGGCACTTGCTATATGTGCTATAACACTCCTGGAACAATGAACTTGTACAGTCTGCTGTAGAACACAGGAGTTGGGGTTTTAAGAGACCGTCTAAAATTATTGATTTCATCCCATATCTAGTCCATTATTTAATCACTAGATTGAGGAAATATAATATGTTAAACTGATAATACACTGGACTCCCATTGGTTTCTATGGGAACAGAACTGGGACTTTGATTTTAGGCAAAAATGAAAAAGTGTTTCAGCTTGTCCTTGTTGCAACCTATTAATTTGTACAGAAGAGCATTTGCATTTTCGATTATCCATAGTTAATAGAACTGTTTTCATGTAAAGCATTTTCCAAAGAAAATGGCCTTTTATCAAAACTAAAGACTTTTGCAAGTGTCGCACCTGTTTTTTCTTCAAAACCAAAACATCTGAAAGTCGACAGTCTGCCAATTATGCCAATAGAATGAAAGCTGTTTGTTTATTTTTAGGTTTCTCCCCCAATTTTTCATTTTCCCTTTTCCTTTTCCCCCTGTTATGTGTAACTTTTCAAAACATCCTGGCTGTGTCTACACTGGCATCCCTTCCGGAAAAGGGATGCTAATGTAGCACATCGCAATTGCAAATTCCACGGGGGATTTAAATATCCCCCGTGGGATTTGCATTTACATGGCTGCCACTTTTTTCCGGCTTGGGGAAAAGCCGGAGAAAAGCGCCAGTCTAGACATTATTCTCCGGAAAATAAAGCCTTTTCCGGAGGATTTCTTATTCCTACTTTCAAGGCTTTATTTTCCGGAGAATAACATCTAGACTGGTGCTTTTCTCCGGCTTTTCCCCAAGCCAGAAAAAAGCGGCATCCATGTAAATGCAAATTCCGCAGGGGATATTTAAATCCCCCGCGGAATTTGCAATTGCAATGTGCTACATTAGCATCCCTTTTCCAGAAGGGATGCCAGTGTAGACACAGCCTCTCAGTTTTGGAACAGTTACAATGGCAAAAGGGAAAAAAGGCAGGAAAATAAAAAATAAATTGAAAAAAAACCCTGAATATTATTTATTTGAATATTATTTATTTTATTGCAAAGGGGAAAATAAAGGACAAAATCTCTAGATGGTGCCTTTCATTTGGCACTTTGGTCATTTGGTCTTTTAAAGAGTTTATATATAATGGCAGGTTCCTAGAAGTGCCTCCTCAAACTTGTAAAAGAGTTTCCATTCTAACCCCACATTTCCACATGCTCATAACTTCCTGAAACATCAGTCTTTTGGGGGTGAATTTTCCTTGTGAAAAGTATGCTCTTGGGGCTCCCTAAGCCTTAGGGTTCATGGCTGCAGAAGAAGGAGGTGAAGATAGGAAAGTATGACTATATGGGTACGTCTAAACTACGTGCCTCTGTCGGCAGAGGCATGTAGATTCGTTTTTTTGGCAAAGGCAAATGAAGCCGCGATTTAAATGATCGCGGCTTCATTTACATTTACATGGCTGGTCAGCTGTTTGTCGGCTCGCGCGCTAGTCTGGACGTTCCCCCTATTGACATCAAAGCCCTTTGTCGGCAGCCCCGGTAAACCTCATTCCACGAGGAATAACGGGGCTGCCGACAAAGGGCTTTGATGTCGGCAGGGGAGCATCCAGACTAGTGCGCGAGCCGACAAACAGCTAATCAGCTGTTTGTCGGCTCAGCGCGGCAGCCATGTAAATGTAAATGAAGCCGCGATCATTTAAATCACGGCTTCATTTGCCTTTGCCTATGTGTCTAATCTACATGCCTCTGCCGACAGAGGCATGTAGTCTAGACACAGCCTATGTGTTCTCATACCTATAACAGGCCCATGAGAAACTCTGAGAATTAATGCCAACCCTGCTAGCACTAAATCCTGAAGATCTCCATATGTCAACAAACACACTCAATAGAGGAAGGATACCATGCATCTCAGGAAGTTTTGGCAACATGACTCCAGCTGAGCGCTGCTATGAGGAAAGAGAGGACAGAGACTAACACGCAGTCTTCTGGGAATATCCTGAGGTCCAGTAGCTTTTTCTATTAGGAGATTTATATGCATGAGTGATGCTTTGGGGACATGTTCAGGCTTCATGCACTAGCTTTAGTGTCGGGCCCTGTTAAGTTGGAATCCAAGAGATGGCTGAATCATGACTCCCTTTTTGCTTTCAAAGAACCTTAGAGGAGAGGGTGAAGACTTAAGCCTGGCTCTCCTGCTCCTCACACTTGGCATAGCCGTTATAGCTATGCAAAGTGAGTGAGTAATGCTAATGAGTACAGACACGATTATGTCACAATAAAATTAGGCAAAATTCCCAGAACCCAGTATTTGTAAAAAATGTACCAAATCAGGGTTTGGTCACAGCAATAAAAAAAATCTATAACCACTTAACAGTAAAGTCTTACAGTGTAACGTGGAGGCATTGACACTGACCAATGGGGCTGACAGTCACAGTGGGGCCAACCCCCAGGGCATGGTGTGGGAGGGCTTGGCTCTGTGCCCTGGAAGGCGCGGGACCTCAGAAGGATGGGGTGAGCTGGGACAGCCAGTTGGGACAGACAACCTGGACTGCAGCACGCCCTCCCCCCTCTAGCCCTCAGAGCCATGTGGAGTGGTGCTCTGGTGGCAAATCAAAAGGGCCCAGAGTTATGACCACTACTGTCGCCAGGGTCCGAAGCAACCTCCTCCTTTGCCTCCTCTTGTCCCAATCAATGATCCTGACAGTTACCCAACACCTGAGTGGCTCACTGAGGTGAGTCAGGGATGGAGACAGCACTCCATTCCTGAGCACCGCCACCCAAGCCTCATGGGGCTTCAGTCCAACCTTATGGATATTAGAATTTTCAGAAGAGTTCAGTACTCCAAACGGAGATGAGGGGCGGAAAGATTTTCAAAAGAGGTCAGCAGTGCATTAGGGTCTTTTGTAAATCTGGCCATCCATGTCACCATGGAAGCTGCTAGGCGCTGAGAACTTTTGTAAATCTGACCTTTATGTATGTGTCCATGAAGGAAGAGTATTTCTGAAAACCTGGCCTTGATTGTGGCTGCAGTTCACTTGAAAATCCAGCCCTTTTGAAAATTTGCTTCATGACATATCTGACAACTGCCATCTTGAGATATGGTGGGAATTGAACAGGGGGTCTCTAAAGCCGCAAGCATACGTTGTTACGGGATGAGCTAACAGACCCATGTCCTCTCTGAATTGGGATGCCTAACTTTTAGTAACTATTAAAATATGGGTCAGATTCACTAGAACACTACATCTGCTTTGTAACAGAGAACCACAAACTCATTTCCACTGGCCAGTTAAATCATGCTTACATTTCCATGCATCATTAGAGCAGGCTTGCACAACATACGGCCCAAGGGCCACATGCAACCCGCAGAGGCTCACTGTGTGGCCCGTGCCGACTACGGGCAGCACAGCCCCATCCGATCCGCTGGCTGGGCAAAGGAGTGAAGCGCTGCCGGGGAGGGGGAGCGTGGTGATTCTTGCTGCCAGGTTGCCTGCATGTAGCTCTGGCATGAGGAGGCGGGTGCAAGCCTGAGGGCGGGACACTGGCAGTCACCAGGATGCTGGCATGACGTGGTGTCGTGACGTCATGGCTGGCGACCACCGGATTCAAAAAGGCTCCGGCAGTCCCGCACCTGGAAGGCAGAAGCCAGGTAAGGAAGGGGAAAGGGCTTGTGCTGACGGGAGGGGAGCAGGTCAGGAGAAAGGGGAAGGCACCAAGGGGCAGGGTGCAGGAGAGACAAATGCCAGCGGAGCCAAGTGGAAACGTGCAGTGGTTTTTTATTTTTTGTTCGACAAAAACTTTTAGCTCACATGTTTGGTATTTTTTGGGACAGCATCCCTACTTATGGCCCTCAGCTGTTTTTTCTGGAGTAATATGGCCCTTGCCGCTTTCCGAGTTGTGCAGGCCTGATTAGAGCATTTTTAATGATTCATGGAAGTGTAAGCATGATTTGAGCAGTGTAAGGTGGCCAGAGCACACAGGTTAGTATGTCCTAAACTAGTAACTACTGTCATGAATGCTGTAGTAAACAATCACCACTTCTGTAAAAATAGATTAGTAAGTGTATTGCAACATATTATAATTTCACTATAACAAACATTTTGCCTGGTCTGCGGACCTCAAGAATCCCATCTTCAGCCTTCACACATCAAGACAACAGCTGTTTTTTCCAGGGCCTCCATGTATATTCTTCCTCTTGTGCATTTCTTCATGCCCTCTAATGCCTGTCTCTACTAGCAGGTTTGATTTAACTTTAGCTGCTGCTCTCCTGAACTGCTGTCCCAGCAGTATATCTACAGTCAAACCTAACATAAATGTGTTATTTTCACTGATGCAACAATTTATTCTTTGAAATTCAGTACTTTAAAATGTGTTTATTTTCTCAACATACAAAATCATAACTTCAGGCACTGACTTCACTGGAAACAACTGCAGGCCCCTTATTTATGTAGGAGGACCTGTAAACACATAGTCACGATGCTTTTCATTTAAATCAGTTTATTGAAAGTCTATCAGGCTAAAAGGTTTAGAATACTTAAGTTACAGGGCAAGTTAAATGTCAAGAAAAAAATTCAGTGCAAACATTAATTTGATCTGAAAAGCAACTGAACGAGTGAAAATGCTGTAGGTTTAAATGTAACAGAATACTGAACATACATAAGGCCAACATTTCATATAATTATAATTCTACTATATATTTGAGAGAGTTTATCTGTCTGTTTGTTCAAACTCCTCCTAAATGGTAAGAGTTAGGACCGACAAATTCAGTATGCAGCTTCCTCTTACCACAACTTAAAAGCAAGCTAAGAGTTTCATTGTGCCAGGAAAATGGGATGTGCCTGGAATGGGATTGCTTCTCAAAAACCATAAAGTAAAAAGAGACAGAATCACCACATAGGCAAAAGAGGATGGCTGGGGGTGTGCCTTGCCCCCTCTCATTGTCTGGGACTGCTCTAGCCCCTGAGCCACCCATCCCCAGGCACTCTTTAGGGAGGGTGGCATTGGCTGAAGCTCTATCCTCCCTAATTCATACAGTTAAATTGCTGGCAGTTCCCCTTCATCAGGGAGTGAGGGGAAAGTGCACGGTTTTCTCCATTCCTCACTCTGGCTCGGGAGTGCTGGGCGCAGATGAACCAGGATCTGCCCCAGCTGGGAGACATGCACCTCTCCCCTGACTGTGCCCACTGAAGCTGCAGCAGCCATGGAGCGGTGCTTCTCACCTGAACCCAAGCTGCTACAGTGAGAGAGGGCTGGGACAGTCCCCTCTCTCTGGGGCAGCCTGTATACTAAACTCCTCATTCCTAGCCCCACCGCAGAGAAATTATTCAAGTGAAGCATGTACCTTTTCATTTTATTTTCCAAAAAACAAAAATTAATGACCCAAGCAATGCCAGCTAAAATACATCATATTTGAAAATATTAAGATAGTTATAGTCACTTTAATAGAAAACAATTCTGATTTCTCAGATACAATATCAGAAAAAGCATGGAGGACATTACACTGAACAGATTCTGACTGCAAGTTCGAGAGGTAAGGAGTACTCATAACTGCCATTGAAACTGCCCAGGTCAGTTAGTGACAAAGCCAGAAAGAAAAACCATATCTCCTGACTCCCAAACCCCCATATTATACCGCACTTCTTCGCATAATTGATAAAGACCTGTTGCATTTGCATCTTCCCTCCTCACCTCTCAA
The DNA here is from genome assembly GCF_052426305.1 of Pelodiscus sinensis. Classification (NCBI taxonomy): domain Eukaryota; kingdom Metazoa; phylum Chordata; order Testudines; family Trionychidae; genus Pelodiscus; species Pelodiscus sinensis. The sequence goes on along the minus strand of NC_143053.1, from coordinate 191,344,292 downwards.
AGCATTTTGTCATGATGAATAAGTATTATTGTCAACATATTACTGATGGGGAAATATGAAGTGCTTTGCTCTGGTAGTTACTCATCATCATTAGTTACCAGAACAACACTGGTGCCCAACTTGCAGTGCACTAATTAGGTGCCTGATCCAAAGCCCATTGAAGTCAATGGGAGTCTTGCCATGGGCTTTGTATCAGACAATCATTGCCTCCCTATTTGTATGTGTGCAGACCCAGAGCACATACTTCAAGTGTGGGCTTCATTTTCAGTCTCCTTAAACACAACTGATTGCTGCAGCCCCTGATATATAGTGATCTCTAACTTGTTACTGCATAGTGGTGTTCTTGTTAAATGCTAATTAACATACATGTTAATTGATTATTCAAAATGTAATTACACATTTAGTGCTAATGTAATTTTGGGTTTCATTCTATACCAAGCAGACTTACAATCTGCATATTCATGAGCCTCAGAGGGTGCTCTTTTAAAAGTTGGCAGAATTTAATAAACATGACAGAAACTGGTGTATTATATCCAAATTAAAGCTCAAGGCATCATTTAAATCATTATCCTCTTTTATGTTCTTGAGTTACTGTATCAAGGATTATTTTTCTAAACAAATCTGCACAAAAAGACTCTGAAACAGATTATAATATGGAAATGTGAGAATGAATATTCAATCAGAGCAGTAATCAGTGTGTCACTTAATATTAATGCTCAGTGAATTACTCAGTTGCAAATACAATAGGCCAGATTCTCTCCTCAGATACACTGGTGCAACTAACAGATGTATTGGAGCATAAGCTTTCATGCTCCAATACATCTGTTAGTCCTATAAGGTGCCACAGGACTCCTTTTTGCTTTTGCAGATCCAGACTAACACAGCTACTCCTCTGATACTGGTGCAAATGGACATATATGTCAATAATCAAAAGGAATATTGTCTTATTATAGAAGTGGCAGAACTTAACCACTCCAGGCACAATAGTAAAGCTGCATGTTGTTTAGCTGTATGATTGGATTCAGACTGGAAACAGCAATGTTTACTGGAAATTGCCAACTGATAACAAAGAAAACTGATGCTTTTGAAACTTACTTGGAACCATTGGCTATGCCCATAAGTAATCTATGTGACCACGTGCTGCTTCTCCCACATCTGTGCTCTCATTGTGTGTCACACTCACTCATTACATCTTGTCTTAAATTAGATAGTAAGATCTCTGGGGCAAGGACAACATGTTTGTACATTGTCAAGTACAATAGCATCCCGTTCTGCTTGGGGCCTTTGGGCACTACCATAATCATAACAATAAATAATTAGACATAAAGCCCAAAATCACCCCAGTTCATTTCTAAGCATTTTGCCTGGCTAAGGACTAATCAGGGCTCTGTGGCTCTCCAAAACAAGTTAAAAAGCCCATGAGACATTTTAAAAGCATGGAGGTAAGTGGGGTGTCTTGGCCTAAGTTCCCACTTTCATTATACTCATTGTTTCAAGGCTTCCTTAGCTTTTAGTGAGCACAGGATGAGTGCTTGTTTGCCTAAATCTCTGAATTACTCATTACTTTGTAAATAACTTTGGGATACCTTGAGTGTTCAAGATGCCACATAACACCAACTTCTGTTATACTCCGTGTATTTGTTTGTACGGAACAACCAATGAAATGGGGAATCTGTAAGTTAAAGGAACATAAAACTCATTAAGGTCTCCATTCATCAAGATTAATATGGCATTTCTCAAGTGTTTGTCAGAGGAAATTCATGTATGGCCCCAGGAGGACTAGCTAGCATGCCTCTTCATAGTGGGACAAGGTAGGTGAGGCAATATCTTTTATTGGACCAACTTCTGTTGGTGAGAGAGACAAGATTCCAAGTCATTCACGCTATACTTCAGGTGATGCTCTGAGCAAAAGAAGAGCTCTGTGTGGCTCAACAGACTGTCACTCTTACCAACAGAAATTGAGCCAATAAAAGATATTACCTCACTCACCTGGTCTCATGAATAGCCTGGAACCAATAATAAGGTTACAACTACACTGCCTGCCTCCTCAGTGATTTTCACAGAATAGTTTTTAGTCTGCATGAAGGCTATACAGGCAGTCCCCGGGTTACGTACAAGATAGGGACTGTAAGTTTGTTCTTAAGTTGAATTTGTACTTAAGTCGGAACTGGCTCCAGATTCAGCCGCTGCTAATTTCCAACTCTGCCTTGGGCTTCCTGTAGTCAGCCGCTGGTCAGTTTCAGCAGCGGCTGACTTGGGGACGCCTGGGGCAGAGCAGCTGGGGTGCTGCTGGGTTGGTCCAGTAGCGCCGCTCCTAGGCGCTACTGGACCAACCCGGCAGCACCCCAGCTGCTCTGCCCCAGGCGTCCTGATTCAGCCGCTGCTGAAACTGACCAGCAGCGGCTGAATCAGGACACCTGGGGCAGAGTAGCTGGGGTGCTGCCGGGTTGGTCCAGTAGCACTGAGGAGCAGCGCTACGGGACCTACCGGCAGCCCAGCTGCTCTACCACAGGCGTTCGTGAGAAAAGCTGGAGACGTGGGCGGCGGGACCGAGACGCGCCGCGGTGCTGCTGCCCGGGTCCTCCACGGCTTTGCTCCACGTCTCCCTGGTCTGCTGGGGTAGGGCCCCCAGCAGACCAGGAAGACACGGAGCAAAGCCATGGAGGACCTGGGCAGTGGAACCGCGGCGCGTCTGGGCGGTCCGCGTCTCCCTGGTCTGCTGGGGGAGGAGCCCCCAGCAGACCAGGGAGATGCGGAGCAGCTTTTCTCACCCCGGAGGACGCGGGCAAGAAAAGCCTCCCGGGCGAGAAAAGCCCCGTTCGTAAGTACGGATCCGACATAAGTCGGATCCGCGTAACTCGGGGACTGCCTGTATTAATAGAGTACTAAAGATAGAAGGTGATGGACCCAAAACTCAGGAAATACCATAAAAGCATTTACATTGGAGGCAGGAGTTGGAAATTTTGGATTCTAGGACTCCAAAAACCTATTAGATTCCAAAAATAGCAGATAATATGTATGGATTCCACAGTCTATAACTCTATACCTAGACACTACCTGAATGTTAACAATCTTGTTCTAAACCCCTGGAATCCAATAGGGCACATGTTGCTCCATGGATGTCTGTAGCCTATGCCTGGTTGGAATGCTCTAGCTCCAGTCTTGACTGAGGTTCGCTGAGATGTGAGGAAAATCTGTACCATAAATATTACTTGTTTACTTGTATTGTGTGGGACAGACTAGGATTCTGCTGAGCTGTGGTGCAGGGAGAAGGGGCAGCGTCTCTATATCTTATAGGGAGCATCAGGAAAGCTTGCCAAAGAAAGTGCCTCAGGTGAGCTCTTAAATCCTACTTGAGTAAAGCCACAGAGCAAAGAATCAGCCATGTGTGTTGCCCACCTTTAAGCTTCTTAGGTACATTAGAGCAGGGTTCTTTTGGCAAAAATGGTATGACTATATAATTAGAAACTGAGCTGATGCCTGACCTGACTTGAATAAGCTCTTGAAAGGAGGCATCATTTCTTGGAGAATGGAAGCAGGGACATAAACAGATCATTAGACTGAAAGACCTATGAACCAGCTATGATAAGTGGGAGAACACAAAGGGAACCATTTAAGGTACGTCTAGACTACAGGCTTTTGTCGACAGAAGTTTTGTCGACAGATACTGTCGACAAAGCTTCTGTCGACAAAGAGCGTGTAGACTACATTCAGTTCTGTCAACAAAGCAAGCTGCTTTGTCAATATGACAGTGTAGACGCAAAGGACAGTGTAGATGCAATAACGCCTTCTGTCGACAGAACTCTGTTGACAAAAGGTGTTATTCCTCGTAGAATGAGGTTTACAGCCATCGACAAAACTGCTGAGTTCTGTCGATGTTATGTCGACAGAACTCAGCGGCAGTATAGACGTAGGTATAGTTTTGTTGACAAAAGTCCACTTTTGTCGACAAAGCCCTGTAGTCTAGACACACCCTTACTTACTAACAGTAGATAAGATAGATTAGGAATGTAAAGAGAAGAAAATCGATGGACAGAGTGTTCTGCACAGAGATTTGCTCCTACAAAGCTATCAAGACAAGCCAGAAAATGTATGCTGTAATATATAGTAAATGCAATGAGAGATGTAAATGTATATAAAGGTACAGGTTGGACCTTCCTGGTCCGGCACCCTCGAGACCTGACCAGTTCTGACAAGAGAATTTGCCAGACCAGGGAAGGATGTGTGGGGAGAGGGAGAAGGCACCAGCCTCCCTGCTGGGCTCCTCTCCCCAGGCACCTGGCATCGCTGCCCATTGCCCTGTGGTTGCGACAGCCCTGCGGGCTCTGTGGTCCAGGGAGTTCCTGAAGCCCTGACAGCTTTGCTGTCCCACAAGCTCCCACAGCTCTGACATCCGTGCCTGTGCTTGCAGCCCCCACAAAGGAGCCAATGGGCTGCGAGTGCCCCAGGGCTGCCAGAGCTCCCAGGGCCACAAGTGCCACAGGGCTGCCAGCACTCATGGCCCTGCCAGCTTCCCTGCTCTGCTGGCGCTTGCACCGTCCCTCCCCCCAGTCGGCTTCCTGGCTCTTGGCACTTGCAGACCTGCTGGCTTCCCTGCTCTGCCGACCGCAGGTTCTCATGTCCTGCGGGCTCCGGTGCCTTGTCAATCTGTGTAGCTGTTACGACAGCTAAACTGGAAGAGATAAAGTTGGGTTATATTGGATGCTGAATGTGCAGCCTACCTCCTTGTCATCTCATCAGATCCACTATCAGAACTACCGACAGTTAAAAATGGGACTTCAGCTAACAGAAGTTATATAATTAATTAAATATTAATTAAAAATGGCAAAGATAGGAGTGAACAAGGAAACAGCATGGATTCCAACGCACGTTGGATTAGCAAGAAAAGAGGTGGCAGATAGAGTAGAAAAAAATGTTGTAAAAAATGCTGTAAAAATGAAAAAAAATGACCTAGAGATCGCTAAGTTAACAGAAGTTTAAACACCTAATAAAAATGAAATAAGAGAGAAGTGACAGGAAGTTTAGAAAAAAGAAACCAGGGAGAAAAGATTTCATGACACATGCCATAGAATTGAAAATGGTTCAAGAACCTGAAAGAAAGTGTGAGGTAACTCTACTCCAAATACTTACCAGACACACTGACTTTAAACTTTAAAGTGCTACATTGTCCTGCATTTGACTTTAAACAGTAACTTGTCCTTAATAAATGTACAGGGAATGGAGAGGGACCAGTTTTACAGAGACTTGGTCAAAGAAGGCAGCAAGAAGCTCATTTATATGGTTCTGTGTATGGCTAGCAGACAGAATTGAACATGGGACCTCTGGAGCTTAGTGCATCAATCTCTATTGCATGAGCTAAAAGCTAACTGGCACGCAACTCAGGCTGTAGTGCAGACTTACTACCCTTTCTGTAAGTGATCTCAGCACCACTAGTTGGAACAGAACACCACACGCAGTAGGTGTGTGGGTTAGATGTGCTCCAACAGCCTTATAAATAAACAAGACAGATAAAGGAAATATTATTAGCCTCTGTGAGGGGGTCACTCACCACCATAGCAGGGGTCCGTCGCCTGTCCCCGGAATCAGTCCATTCCGTCTGGCCAGGCCTCCGCTCACGGGCGTTTCCCCTCTGGACCCCTTCCAGTCACGTATGTCTCTTCGCCACACTGCCCTCCGGCAGTGCCCAAGTCACTCGCTCTGAGCCCCCCTTCCGGGGGTTTGGTGTCTCTCCGGCAGGCCTCGGCGTAGGCCTAGCAGGCTGGCCGGGTGGCTGTCCAAGCGCCCTGGCCCAGCCTGACTCTCTAACCCTGCCCTAGCTCCAGAGAGCTTCCTGCTCCCTCGGCAGCCAGGCTCACACTGCCTGTGCTGAAGCAGCCCTTCCCCTTTATAGCTCCCAGCTGGGCCTTAATTGGCCAATGCTGCCCAGCTGGGCTGAATTCCCCGGGCCTGCTCCAGGCCAGGGTTTAGCTCTTAAAGGGCCAGTACAGGGCAGCTGCCCTGTTACACACCCTCCCCCTTAAATATCTCCCCGGGGGCGGGGGGGGTCCCCTGCTGCCTGCCCTGTTCCCCAAGTCCCAGCCCCCATCCCGCTATGAGGCGGGGCCACAGTTCCTGGCGTGTCCATATCCAGTCCTCCTCCCGGAGTGGACCCGGAACGGCCCCGGGGGGGGGGAGGGGGCGCAGGCCCACCCGTCTCACTGCGCCCCGGCCCAGGGACCCTGAGTGCAGCCGCGTTGCTGCGATTGACTCAGTCCGGATTTTGCTGGCCGTGGAGGCTCTCCGCCTGAGCAATCCCTGGGCCCCTTCTTCCCCCCTCCCTTTCCGGGTACCTGTAGCCTCTGAGGGCCCGTCGGGCTGTCGAGCTGTCCCAGTCGTCCTAGTAGGGTCCGGGCGGCCCACTCGAGGGGTCCAGGGTTGGGTCCTGCGAGGTCCCGCCGGTGGTTCGGCCACAGCGTTCCAGCACCCATCGGGGATCGAGCTGGTCCAGTCCTTCGGGCTCGTCCTCGGGGTCCAGGGGTGCTTCTGCCGCTGGTCAGGGCCAGGCCCCCGTACCCCATTCTGGGAAGTTTCGGCCGGCCTCCAGGAACCCAGCTGGGGGCAGCCCCGCCCGGGCCTCGGCCTCCCCAGGCAGGAGTTCGGGGTCTGCCTCCTGTTCCCCCAGCGGCTGGGCCCTGACTGCCCTCTCCTGCCGTCTTCTTATCCTCCCCGCCCCGCCCTCTGGGTTCCGGTCAGGTGACGGGGTGGGGTCCGCCTCCGCCCACCCGGGTGTCCTGAGGGGTTCCTCCTCCTCTGGGTCAGTGGGCGGCCAGTCCGCCCTGCTACTTGCCCTCCCCCACAAGTCCAGGTCCCCCACCTCGGGATTGGGTCCCGGCTCCTCGGCCAGGCGGGACAATGCATCCGCATTGGCGTTGGCCTTGCCCGCCCTGTGGCGTATGGAGAACACATAGGGTTGAAGGGCTAAATACCACCTCATGAGGCGGCTATTGGTGTCCCGCATAGTTTGTAGCCACTTTAGCAGGGCATGGTCTGTCCATAGCATAAACTCGCCCCCGAGCAGGTAGCACCTTAGGGCTTCAACCGCCCATTTGATAGCCAGGGCCTCTCTTTCTATTACTGAGTACTGGCGTTCTCGGGGAAAGAGCTTACGGCTAATAAAGACCACCGGGTGTTCTTCTCCATCGACCTCCTGGGAGAGTACGGCGCCCAGTCCCGTGGCGGAGGCATCTGTCTGAAGACAAAATGGTTTATCGAAGTCTGGGCTAAGCAAAACGGGCTCGCTACACAGGGCTTCTTTAAGTTGTTGAAAGGCCGAGTCACACTCTGTGTTCCACCTCACTCTCTGAGGTTTGTCCTTCATGAGCAGAGTGGTGAGCGGCGCCGCTATGCTAGCAAATTGGGGGACAAATCGGCGGTAATACCCCGCCAGGCCCAGGAATTGTCGGACCTTCCTTTTCGTGGTCGGTATGGGGTAATTTCGGATGGCCTCTACCTTCCCCACCAGGGGCCGGACTAAGCCGCGCCCCAAATGGTAACCTAAATATGTGGTCTCTTGCGCGCCGATTTTACACTTTTTGGGGTTGGCCGTGAGACCGGCGTCGTGGAGCGTTCGTAGTACTGCCGCCACTTGGTTTATGTGATCCTCCCACTCGCGCCCGTAGATGACCACGTCATCCAGGTAAGCTGCGGCATATTCCAGATGAGGGGCGAGCAGGCGATCCATCATCCGCTGGAAGGTGGCAGGTGCCCCATGGAGGCCGAACGGCATGCGCACGAAGTGGAAAAGCCCGGACGGGGTGGTGAACGCTGTCTTCTCCTGGGACTCCCGATCCAGCAGGATTTGCCAATAGCCTTTAGTCAGGTTGAGGGTTGTTATGAACTTGGCTTTTCCCAGGCGCTCCAGCAGCTCATCCGTCCGTGGCATCGGATAGGCATCAAACTTCGATATAGCGTTTACCTTTCGAAAGTCGATGCAAAACCTAATGCTTCCGTCCGGCTTAGGGACCAACACGATCGGGCTTCTCCACTCACTTCTGGATCGCTCGATCACTCCCAGCTCCAACATGGTGCGGACCTCTTGTTCCACGACGTCGCGCATCCGTCGGGGAAGAGGTCTGTTTCCCTCTCGCACGACCTGACCGGGCGGAGTTCGGATGGTGTGCGTTATCGCCGAGGTTCGGCCCGGTCGCGAGGTAAAGGTCCTGGCGAAGGTTTCGACAAGCACCTGGGCTACGCGCCGTTGGTTCTGCGACAGGGTGTCCGCGAGCTGGGGTGTCTCTTCCTCCTCGGCGTCAGGGACCCTAGGACCTAACCCGGGTTCTGACGGGTAGGGCGCGACCAACATGCATTATCGCTCTCGCCAAGGTTTGAGGAGGTTCACATGGTATTTTTGTTTTTTTCTTCGCCGGTCCGGCTGATGAACCTCATAGGTGACTGGGCCCACTCGTCGGGAGACCTCATACGGCCCCTGCCAGCGGGCCAGCAATTTTGACTCCTCTGAGGGGAGTAACAGCAGCACCCAATCCCCGGGTTCAAACACTCTTTCCTGGGCTCCCCGGTTATACCCTCGCTCCTGCGCTCGCTGGGCCGCCTGTATGTTCTCTTGAGCCAAGGCCCCCACCTGCGTGAGTCTCTCCTGTAGTCGGAGTACGTACTGCAGAAGCCCGACCGAAGAGGAGGGGGTCCGTTCCCAGGTCTCCCTAACCAGATCGAGGACGCCCCGAGGTCGTCTGCCGTACAGGAGCTCGAAGGGGGAAAATCGGGTGGAGGCCTGTGGCACCTCCTGCACCGCCATCAAGAGCAAGGGGATAAGCTGGTCCCAATGCTTCATGTCCGGTGGAGGGAATCTTCTCAGCATCTCCTTCAGGGTGCGGTTGAACCGCTCTACCAGCCCGTCGGTTTGGGGGTGGTAGACGGAGGTCTGTAGCTTGTGAATCCCCAGGAGGTCGCAGACTTGACGCAGCAACCGGGATGTAAAGTTCGTTCCTTGGTCTGTCAGTAGTTCCCGAGGTAGCCGCACCCAGGCAAAAATCCTCACCAACTCGTTTGCGATCGTGCGGGCACGGGTGTTTCGGAGGGGGACGGCCTCAGGGAACCGGGTTGCATAGTCCATGATCGTTAAAATATACCGAAACCCAGCCGCGCTCCGCGGAAAGGGCCCCACTATGTCCAAGGCGATCCTTTCGAAGGGGGTCCCTACCATGGGCAAAGGGACGAGGGGAGCTTTCGGCACCCCGGGAGCTACGGCGAGCTGGCAGGCTGGACATGACTGGCAATAGTCTTTGACCTCTTTGTACACCCCGGGCCAGAAGAAGCGGGCCAAGACTCGGGCCAGGGTCTTCTCATGCCCGAGGTGCCCAGCGGTGGGAAGGTCGTGCGCCAACCTCAGCACGGCTCATCAATGGGCCCGGGGTACCAACAACTGGGCCTCTTCTTCCTGCATCTGCGGGTTCCGCCCGACCCGGTAGAGCCGGTCGGCTCGTAGCTCAAACCGGGGCCAGTGTGCCGCCCTCTGTGGATCCACCACCGTCCCATCAACACAAGCGAGCTGGATGTAGGCCTCCCGCAGGGTGGGATCCTCCCTCTGGTCGCGGGGAAAGTCGGCCGAGTCCAGCGCAACCGGCACGTCCTCCGGGTCTGAGCGCCCTGGGTCGGCCGGGTCAAATGCGTCGCGCCCGGCGGGGCCCTCCCTGTCGAGCGACCCCTGCGGTCGGACTGCCTGGAGTTCCTCCCCCAGGAGCTCCACGCGGGGCTCGGTCGGTGCCGGTACGTCTGTAATGAGAGCTGTAAGACCTGGCCAGTCGCGACCCAGCACCATAGGGTATGGCAGGTGCGGCACCACGCCCACTCGTATCATTCGGGTGACTCCCCGCACCATCAAGGGGAGCCGGACCTGAGGATAGGTTTTCACATCCCCATGGACGCACCGCAGCTGCAGCTCCGCCTCGGGCACCGCGGTGTTAGGCAGTACATCGGGGCGAATAAGCGTCTGGCTGCATCCCGAGTCGAGGAGGGCAAACACCGTGGGGTCTCCCGCGGGTCCCCAAGGGGTCAGGGAGGGGGAGCTAGTCGGGGGAGTCAGGGCGGCCCCCATACCGGCCTGGTCCTGCTCCGCCACCTCCTGAAGAGCCTGGCGGTACTGGGCTCGAAACTTCACTGGCGGCTGTCGCCCCTTAATCAGTCCTTCGGGCATTGCCTCTCCCTCCATGGCCCTCCCGTCCAGGCTCGCCGAGAGGGGAGGAGGGAGCCCCGCAAACTTCTCTCTCTTTGCGTGGGTGGGTTTTTTTTTTTTTTTGGTTTAGTTTTTTTTTTTTTTGTATTAGGGTCCACTGAGGCACACGCGGGGCCCTTACCTCAGGGCCGGGATCGCGTATCTTCGAGTGCCCCCATTCTCCACCATCTGTGAGGGGGTCACTCACCACCGTAGCGGGGGTCCGTCACCTGTCCCCGGAATCAGTCCATTCCGTCTGGCCAGGCCTCCGCTCACGGGCGTTTCCCCTCTGGACCCCTTCCAGTCACGTATGTCTCTTCGCCACACTGCCCTCCGGCAGTGCCCAAGTCACTCGCTCTGAGCCCCCCTTCCGGGGGTTTGGTGTCTCTCCGGCAGGCCTCGGCGTAGGCCTAGCAGGCTGGCCGGGTGGCTGTCCAAGCGCCCTGGCCCAGCCTGACTCTCTAGCCCTGCCCTAGCTCCAGAGAGCGTCCTGCTCCCTTGGCAGCCAGGCTCACACTGCCTGTGCTGAAGCAGCCCTTCCCCTTTATAGCTCCCAGCTGGGCCTTAATTGGCCAATGCCGCCCAGCTGGGCTGAATTCCCCGGGCCTGCTCCAGGCCAGGGTTTAGCTCTTAAAGGGCCAGTACAGGGCAGCTGCCCTGTTACAGCCTCATTTTACAGATGGGGAACTGAAGCACAGAAAGACTTCAGAACCCTAGCCACCCTTCAAGTTTGGTGTATTGAGCAGAAGACTATCCTTCCTCTCTTTAGATGAAACAAGGATTAAAGATTGTCGGTTAGTAATGCCAGGCAATCCCACCACCATCCCATTGCAGCCTGGATGTCTGCAGTACTCCCTGCCCCTACTGGCCCAGACCATATAAAAACTGAGAACCAATTTTGTTTCTCTTGCACAACAACGCAGAATGCTTTGGCCCCAAATTTCTCTTGTACTATAAGGCTATGTCTACACTGCAGGTTTCTTGTGCAAGTGCACGTCCACACTGGTCAAAGCACATAGCAAAAGCAAAGCGCTTTTGTGCAAGAGAGCATCCACACTGGCGGGATGCTTTTGTGCAAAGACCTCCCACTCCAGAACTACTTCAGACTGGGCAAAAGGGCACCAGGACCTTCCGGGGGAGAGATGGGGGCGGGGGCAGGGGCAGGGGCAGGGGCAGGGGCTGAGCTTCTCTGAGACACGTGCCTAAAGGGATCTTCCTGGACAGCCATTTCTCTGCTGCTGCATGCTTTGGGACCTCTGGTAGGGACTGAAAACTGTAGCAGTATTCATTGTGGTTGCCCTTTGCCTCATTGCACATCACAGCTTGTGCCCTACTGTTTTTGGGGACTTTTGCCTTCTGCTCGCTGTGCCATGGAGCCAGGGATGGCCCTGTGCCTACTCTGGCCCCACACGGCCATTTTGGAGTGAGTGAAGATGCTGCTGTACACTGCCTCGCTACTCCTGCATGAGCTCGACGCCAAGCTCACTCTGGACTCCCTCTCCCTCGATGCGGTGGCTTTGCTGTGGCATCCCTACCCGACCATGGAGAGGCGATACTGGAGACTCAACACCAGTTCCGACTGGTGGGACTGGCTGGTCCTGGAGCAATGGGATGACCAACAGTCGCTCCACAACTTCAGTATGTGGAAGCAGATGTTTCTGGAGCTGTGTGGCTAACTTGCCCCAGCGCTCCTAAGACACAACGCCCAGCTACGGCCCTCGATTCCTGTCAACAAGAGGGTCGCCATTGCCCTGTGGAAGCTGGCCACCCGGGACAGCTACCGCTCAGTGGCACACCAATTTGGGGTGGGCAGGTCCACAGTGGGTGCTATCTTGATGCAGGTAAGGCCCTCAAGGAGGGCTGCAGTCCCTGCCTGAGGGAAGGGAAGACTCCAGGCTGTGGAGGAGATGGGGGGGTGGAATGGGGGAAGCCCCATCACCCAAGGGCTTGTGCCGTCCCTCCCTCACATAGGCCTGCTGGTGGGGGGGGCACTCTGGGACAAGGGGGCCCTGGCATGTTTGGGGGGAGAGGGCATCACAAGGGGATGGGCACCCCCCCAAAGGCTCATGCACCCGCCCTGCCTCATTCTGTGTTCCCCGTGTTTCTGTGTGCCCTTCTGCAGGTTATCCGAGACATCAATGACATCCTGCTCAACAGGGTCATCCACCTGCAGTACGTGGATGCAACCATGGCTGGCTTCACTGCCCCGAGGTTCCCCAACTGTGGGGGAGCCATAGATGGGACCTACATCCCCATCCGGGCACCGGAGCATCGAGCAGCCCACTTCATCAATCGGAAGGGGTACTTTTTGATGGTGCTCCAGGCCCTCGTTGACCACCATGGCCACTTCATGGACAGCTATGTGACGTGGTCAGGCAGGGCATGTGACGCCCGCATCCTCCAAAACTCCAGCCTGTTTCGCAGAATGGAAGCGGACACTTTCTTCCCCCAGTGGGAATTGACAGTTGGGGACGTCCGCATGCCGCTGTGCATTGTGGGGGATGTGGTCCACCCCCTGATGCCATGGCTGACGTGGCTGTACACCTGACGCATGAACCCCGATTGGGAAACATTCAACCAGCACCTGAACTGGGCCCGCAACCAGGTGGAGTGCACCTTTGGGCCCCTGAAGGCGAGATTCCATTGTCTGCTCACCCATCTTGACATAGGCAAGCAGAACATTTCAGAGGTTGTCGCAGCATGTTGGAGTGGAAGAGGGTGGATTGTAGGTGGGGGCTGGGCGTTTGAGTAGCTTCACAGCCGCCATCCGGCAGGCACACCACAATGGGATGCGTATCCGGGAGGCCCTCAAGGAGATGTTCTCCCAGGCCCCATGTTGTTCACCGAGACATGAGGCTGGTGCATGGAGAGAGTGGGGGTCTTTTAAAGCAAGACTCCTGAGAGAGTTTAGACTGTGACATAGTAAGAAAGCTCCAATTTTCATATTGTATTGCCTTACCCATTGTAAATCAGTCATTTTAAGGATGCTTTCCATTCTTGCTTCCCTTCAGGCATCTCTTATTTTTCTCTGGAAAAAGGAAAGATGTGGTTTATAGCTAACTGCAGGACAGAAATGACATATATAATGGCAACAGCAGGCAACAAATGTGTCCCTAAAGTGGCAATATGTGCTTTTTTGTTTTGTTTTAAGAGTGTGGTGTGAGTGGTAATTTTTCTTTTCAAGCCTTGATTTGAATATAATGAATTTAGAAAATAACATTAGGTGTGTTCAGTAATAGGAGCTGCATATTCTGATAATATGAACAATAGGGCAAGACTGTCAGGCTAAAATAAAAGATGATTTCTTTTCTTACATTTTCTTACTAATATTTTATAACAATTATTTAGGCACTGAAGGTTAATTGGCCTTTCTTTCATTTCTTTTCCTATCTCCCACCTCTTAAATTAAATAAAACTCCCACCAAGCCAACAATTCTGACTGCCTGTTTCTTATACATAATTGGGACTACTCACAATTGTCTTAAAATGGACAAACCACACACCAGAGTGATATTGTCTCTGTAACAGGATGACTCAGTGTTCAGGAATCTAACCAACTAGCAGAGGAAGTTTTTCATTAGGGAGAAAATAATTGCACGATAAAATAACACAAGACTGCAATTTAAAGAATGAATCTTGAAACCTTACCTATGTGAGGTAAGATTCCAGGAAGGAATTCATACCTGCACTGTGGCTACACCTATCCCTGTGAATTCCACAGCTACACCCTGCCAGATGCCAATAAGGATCTGCCATCTCTGCAAGATGCTGTGGCACATTGGTCTGGGATTGTAGGGAGAGAGCATGAGTGGAATAGTTTATCAAGTATTTATATGGTCCCACTGCTGTTTTATCAGAGCGCCTCACTTTTGAATATATTTATCCTTGCAACAACCCAGAGGTAGGTGATGTATATGTGGGAGCATGCAGGCTCACGTGCTCCCTCAGATTTGCTGCTTGGTTTGTAGTGAACATGCTCATATAGGGCATGTCTACACAGCAGTGATATTTCAGAATAACTGACATTGTTCCAAAATAACAAAGAGCACATCTACACAGCAAGCCATTATTTCAGAATAATGTTGAGCTGGAGGACTTCTTATTCCAATTCCTGTAACCCTCATTTCACAAGGAGTTAGGGAAGTCAAAAAAGAGTGTTCTTCCTTCAGCTTCCTGCTGTGTAGACAGCACCAAAAGCCAAATTAAGCTATTTTGACTTCAGCTACGCAATTGACATAGCTGAAGTTGCATAGCTTACTTTGACTTTTGCCCTGCTGTGTAGACATTCTATAAAATGGTGATAATAAGGCACACAGAAACTAAGTTTCAGACCCGCATTGGCATCTAAACCCCAAAGAACTACTGTGATCCACAAAACTCCCTCTCAGCTACTGCAGGTTAGCTTTTGTGGATCCTATTTTGAGTTACCTGTCTCTCCCCATTCAGTGCCTATGGAGCCTAGGCATCTAACTTAGGGTCTATAGATCTTGTAGTTCCAGTGATTTTCTAAGTGCCTACATCTTAGGTGTCACAATGTTCAGCATTGCAATGACTGCTTCCCTTTGTGGCTCTGGACCCAAGGAATTTGCCCTAGATCACACAGGAAGTCTGTGGGCAAGTCTATACTACATAATTAAATCAGCCTAAGTTAAGTTGATGTACAGACACTGCAGTGATGAAACTGCTTTTGCAGGTCCAGATTACATAGCCTGAGATGCAACTGCTGCAGCATCTCACAACCAAGGGATGAAGTAATCAGGTCGGCAGGGTCACCTCTCAGGCTAACTTATTTAATAAAACTAACTGTAAGCACCTAGCATTGTACAACTGAGTGCAAAACAATGGTGGACTATCAAAGATAATGGAAAGACATTGAAACTGAAAAGAAAACTCCAATCTAGAAAAAATAAGTCTTCGTCTATACATTACAATGTAAAGTGCTGTGGTGGAAGCATTTTAATGTGGCAGTGTGGTCACAGAAAAAGCACTTGGAGAGCTCTCTCCCAGTTCTCTAGGGTAAGTCTACACATCAAAGCTATTTCGGAATACCAGAGGTATCCCGAAATAGCTACTCTGTGTCTTTTGAACACTATTCCAAAATATAGCAGAAGTGCTTTTTCAGCCTCCCGGTAACCCTTGTTCCATGAAGGCTAAGGGATGTTTTGAAATAGCACTTTATTTTGAAATTTGTTGCTGTGTAGACATCACCAAATTTTGAAATAGCCTATTTCAAAATAAACTCGGAATAAGCTATGCAATTTGCGTAGCACAAATTGCATAGCTTATTTCGAGTTTACAGTGCAGTGTAGACATAGCCTAAGTAAAACACATTCACGAGGGGAGTAGCTAACAGCCCTGGGAGCACAGCTCATAGTACTGTCCACACTGGCACTTTACAGAGCTGTAACTTTCTGCACTCAGGGGGAGGGAGGGTTTACACCCCTGAGTGAGAAAGTTACAGCACAGTAACTTCCCAGTGTAACCAATCCCTAAGCCTATAACGACAACACTTCTTAGGTCCATATAAGTTGCGTTGCCCAACAATGTGAATAAGCACCCCTCCCCCCTACTAAGCAACATACGTGACACTGACTTAAATGCTGGTGTAGAGAGCATTATGTCAGTGGGAGAGCTCTTAGCAACATAGCTACTGCTGCTCTGGGGGGTTGGAGTAAATAAATGAACAGGGTAGAGCTCTCCTGTTGGCTTAAAGTGTTTACACTGTGCCACTGTAAGCTCTTTATGTAGCCATAACCCAAGGAAGGATGGAATTTCCCAATTCCATATAACTGTGAATTATCATAGTGGGGAAAGCCCATGATACTATCTATATTTGTTGTTAGTCTCTAGAGGTGTGTCTAGACTACAGGGTTTTGTTGACAAAAGTGAACTTTTGTCAACAAAACTATACTTATGTCTACACTACCGCCAAGTGCTGTCGACAGTAAGTCGACAGAACGCAGCAGTTTTGTCGACGGCAGTAAACCTCATTCTATGAGGAATAATGCCTTTTTTCAACAGAGATATGTCAAAAAAAGGCACAATTGCATCCACAGTGTGCTTTTTCAAAAGAAAGCGTCTAGACTCTCTGTTGAAAAAGCAGCTTGCTTTGTCAACAGAACTGGCTGTAGTCTAGACACTCTTTTTCGACAGAGGCTTTGTCGAAGAAAGCCTGTAGTCTAGATGTACCCTTAGGTGTTACAGGACCATTAGTTGTTTTTAAAGTTTTTTCATAGTCTGAGAGGTCGGGGGAGGGGACTGCCACCCTGTTAAAAGGGAAGGAATTTGAAGTGTAAGCTATCCAAAAACTGAGTGCCCGCATCGAAATGGAGTTCTGTCTGTGGAATACTACCAGATCACTCCCTGTCCGCCCATGCCCTGGAAACAGTTCAGAAGAAGTAGATATTAGAAAAAGTAATTTAATAGAGAAGAGTAAATCCTGAGATTGTGTCTTCATGTTTATTTTCTACATAATTTATATACCTTTGCTTTTCCTAACTATTTCAACTTTGAATCTAGGTTTTTTCCTATTAAATAAACTTTGTTTATTTTTTACCCCAAGCATATCTCTGTTGGGCAAACTGTGTGGTGTGTGTGTAACTGGGGGCAGATTCCACTCTTCTGGGGTCACAAACCAGAGGGCAAAACTCCAAGGCTATGTCTATACTGGTGCGATCTTGCGCCAGAGCTATGCAAATGAGGCTAAGCATGGAATATCGCTGAGTCTCATTTGCATATCTAATGAGCCACCATTTTTGCAAAAGAGCGCAAGAAGGAGCTGTCTACACTGTCCCTTCTTGCGCAAGAAAAACCCTCTTGCGCAATGCTGTTACGCTGATTATTTTCGGAATAACGGCATTGCGCAAGAGGGTTTTTCTTGCGCAAGAAGGGGCAGTGTAGACATCTCCTTCTTGCACAAGGGCCTCTTCTGCAAAAATGGTGGCTCATTAGATATGCAAATGAGGCTCGGCAATATTCCACACTTAGCCTCATTTGCATAGCTCTGGCACAAGATCGCGCCAGTGTAGACATAGCCCAAGTGTCTAGTAGATAAGAACACAGGAGATAGACTTAGAACCAAAAGAGCTAGTAAGGTCTCCCTACAAGAAGTCAGTAGGCAGGTAAAAGCCATAGTTGAAGTCTTGGTGCCTGTAGGGTGGCTACTGATGTCAGGTGGAGACAGCAAACCCCTTACTTGTCTGGTTGATCATCAGAACATCACTATACTTTAGGGACTGATCCCATTTACCAAAATGATAATGCTAACAATAGAAAAACAAAAGAAATATTAACACCACTTCTAAATTCATCTCTAATTCTTGTTTTTCCTTATAAAATCATTTCAACAGCTGTAACCATTCCAGGGTGTTTACGCTACCTAATTTGCATTAGGATGGAGTTGAGACTGACATTACTTATCAGTAACATAGGGTAAAATAAATTAGTGATTACTGAAATTATTCTAAATTGGAAGTGTGTTAAACCTGGGAAATTCAAAGTAAAATGTTAAAAGAAAACCAAACACCTTAATGGATGAAAATGCAGTTACAGCTCTGAAGCAGACAGCACTTCTGCCCTGCAGGAGACAGTACTTTGCATAGACACTATGCAATGCTATACCATATGGTTATGATCAAGGCACTTTAATGTTTAATGTTTGTGGTCCCAGATTAAATTAAACTGATGTTTAAAGATCCATTAGCTTTTCTTCTTTTCTTCCTGATAGCACCACTACAACAGAACCAGCAGTCACCTCCTCCATCTGCCTACTTGCCTGTGCCATAAACAGCAGCCTAAAATAAGTAGTTACAGATGAGCTGCTCTTTCTGATCATTGTCCTTTGGCTATGCATAGAGTAGAGATGTAGGTACTGTAGCTCAAGGAAGGAAGCATGCTAGGTAAGAACAAGCTAAAACTACAGTGCAGAGGCCAGCTCTCCTCTTTTTCACCCATTCTTAAAGAGTCATGGTACTTAGGCAACCAATCATTGCCTCCATGCCAATCAAGGAGAGGCCTCTTGCCATTATGATGCTGCTGCACCATTCATCTGTCCCCCATTTTGATGACATCATTCAGTTCCAACATTACCTACATTCCACACAGGTTTGGTGGCCCCTTCCTTTTATTATTGGAAAAGAATTTAGATTGGAAATAAAAGAATCGTGAGGCTGAGGTTATAGAAGGACTAATTTATCCTACAGTTGTGGTAAGGAGTCCTGTGACACCTTATAGACTAACAGAAGTGTTGGAGCATAAGCTTTTGTGGGCAAACACCCACTTCGTCAGATGCATCTGACAAAGTGGGTCTTTGCCCATGAAAGCTTATGCTCCAACACTTCTGTTAGTCTATAAGGTGCCATAGGACTCCTCGCCGCTTTTGCAGATTCAGACTAACACGGCAACCCCTCTGATACTTATCCTACAGTTGTAAGTCCCACAATATTTTGTCGCCTGCACGAATAATTTTTGTCCCCCTCATTTTGGACCTTTGTGCCACATTCAGGTCTTGGTTGATTGTGCTACATTCTCAGATACCCCTCCATCGGAGGAAGACTAGCAGGTTTACAGCAAGGAATGGAGCAGAATCCACAATGTAACAAGTCTCTGTAAAACAAAAACAAACATAAAAAGATGTGAGGGAACACTAACCCCTGAAACATCTATGAGGTCCTTCTTTATAGCCTTCTTCAAATCATACATATTTAACACTGTGCCATAGCACCCATGTATTCACTGTATTTTCCAGCAACAAACGACTAACATTTCAACCATAGGCATGTACAGGTTGAACCTCTCTGGTCCAGAAACATCCATGGTTTAGCAGGACCATGGATGTTGCTGGACAAGAGAGCCCCTGAACCAGAGAGTCCTAGCTCAGGGCAGCAGAGTCCTGGCGTCCTGAGGGAGCCCTGGGGCTGCAGAGTACTGACTGTCCTGGGGCTGGCTGCGGAGCTCCAGTGGCTCAGGGAAGAAGAGCCCCAGTGGCCCACTGATGGCCATGGAGCCCTGGCAGCTCCAGAGCAGCAGGGCCCCAGTGACTCCGGGGCAGTAAAGCCCCGGTGGCCCTGGGCTGAGGAGTTTGGCAGCCATGGGGCAGTGGAGCCCCGGCCGAGGAGCTGGGAGCCTGGTGTCCTAGGGGCAGGGGAGCCAACCTTCCCTGTTCTGGCAAACTCCCTCCTTCATGATCCAGTCAGGTCTGGAGGGTGCTGGACCATGGAGGTCTAACCTGTAATGCAAATTGTTCTGCCAAGTTGTTTTGCTTGCTGTGATTAGGATGATGAGCAGAGTTTTATTATTTAAAATCAAATCAATAGACTCCATAGCCCCATCACTTTCTTTTTACACAAGATTTATTCACAAGTTAAGGGGAATTTTTTTTTTTAGGATTCCCTTAGTAAAAATATGAACAGCATATCGCTATTTTAATATAATTTCACTGATGAGCAGTTTTTTTCTAATTTGCCTTTGTGATGCAAATAAATAAGTGCAGACTATCACATGGCATTGTTCTGTTTCTATCTAAATGCAATAATGAGTGACTTGCTCAGTTTTCAGTATAACGACGGAGTACCTCTGTGTAACAAATCATAGAAACATTACTGTAAAACTAGTTCTGTGCCTATTAGCATGTTATCATCATATTATGAAGCTTTCAACAGACGGTGTTCCCTGCGTGTGCTTAAACAACCTTGACCTTCAGTTCCTTGCAATGAGAATAGAATAATATTACATCACATCTAAGAAGAACAATGTAATCATCTTTTCTATTTCCAGCACTAAGACAGTCAACAGTATTTGATACAATCAGCATGTGTCTTGATACTGAAGGCACAGGGTGACAAGTCTAACTGAATGTAGTTATTCAGCTGTCATGAAATGCACCTTATGGTGATAAACTTCAGCCATAAAATTGGAAGACTATCACATAAACATGTTTCATGAAGAAATACACTAACAGAATTCACTGCTAGTTTATTGTTAGAAAACTGCATTCTATTTATTATGCCGCAATTTTACAGTAAGTGAGTATTCGAAACTCATTACATTTTACCATGAAGTAATTACTGGGTGTTGATTCCTTTATTTCAGCCAACAATTCTATCTAATTAGCGTACAATAAATTGAAATGCTGAGACTGGGAAAATGTGAAAGGACTCACACCAGAGTAGGCAGGCAGCTGCAGTCAGTTCATCCAGTACATGTTTAACCTGAGATTTACTTGACACACAATTAGTATTCTATTTTAATTATTGGTCAAAATATTTGTCTCATATATTGTTCCTTCTCATTTCAGTCATATACAGTCTTAAATGTCACAGTACATGACAATTACTAAAAGGTTAATCTGTAAAAAAAAATTGTCCACGAGCTCTGAAAAAGTCTCATCTTCAGCACGTCAGTCAGTGAGAGCTTGCTCTTGCAATGCAATGCTTCTAGCTTAACGTTTTATTGCTTGAGGAGACTTTCAAAGGCAGAGAGGGTGGTTGGATGCCCAGTTTTCAATGGGGAGTCAATGGGAGCTGGGGAATCAATTGCCTTTGAAAAATCTCCCACTGAGGGCTTTGTTAGTTTTTGCTCCGAGTGAGACTGTTTGCTATTCTGGTCCCTTTAGGCTCCTCCAGGAGAATAATGGGGCACCACTGGCTTCTGGGGAATATTACCAATGTAAGGAGCTTCCCTGGGCAATGTGGAGACACTGGAACAGCTCTGCTCTGGCCTCCCATGTAGTCCCTTTTGTAGATGGCATGACAGGGGTGTGTCGGGATGGTAGTGGGGCTGGTTGGAACATGCTATTTCCTGGCTACTATTTGCTGCAGAGCAGTCCCTATTGCACTCATTGCAACCTCAGAGCACAAATTTAAACAAACAGCAACAAAATCCCTCCTGCAGATCAAAGTTCTGCCAGATCTCTATCAGGCATCCACACTATCAGATTGCCTTAGATAATAAAATAATACTTATGTAAGACTTGTCAGACACAGATCCCAAAGTGCTTGGGTTGCTGACAGGCCAAACTGTAACTGTGGGCTCAGTGGACAAGGAGAGGTAATCACCAAAGTCTCAAAGAAATGGGAAATATTTTAGGAGAGCCATTAAATTCACAGTCACAGATCTACACAGAGCTGCTGACTCTTGGCATAGGTGTTAATATAATGACAATGGGATTTCTCAGTCTAAGATTTGACCTTGCTGTATTATTCCAAGCCAAAAAGCAGGGCGCATTAGATGAAGAAAAGTTCTTTTTAAAAAAATGTTGATGATGCCAAGCTATTTTTGCTCATCCAGCTACAGAAATGGAAACTTAAGTGCTGGCAATGAACTGGAAACTTTCATGCATTCTGATGAAGAGCTACTCCTGAACACAGTGATCCCAGATTTCTAGAAAGGATATTTTTCTTATTTTCCTTATTATTGATCCAGATGCTTTTATTAGCATGCCAAGATTGCATCCTATGTTGTCAAACAGAAATCTTCTGGTGAGATTATATCCCACACTGAAATGCTCTGTTTCACCTGGCACCCAGTCTTTAAAATGGATATTGGGGCTACTGTTTCAAAAGTGGGAATTTCTGCATGCCATCATTTGCACAGTGGCCAAACTCTGTAGTTTCACTGATTACTCAGCAATTAAGAAAAACTAGAAGAGAAAATGTTTGAAAAATTGTACTACTGGACAACATGGCTACAGGTACCATGTGTGGCAGCAAAGGCAAGCACAATTAAAACTGAATCTGAATCCTTCCCATACTATCAAATATCACTTACACAACAACCAAGGCTCTGTGATCCCTGTGTATCCTGAGCTGCTCTTTGCATGTCCCCTACATTGTTACGTCCCTTATGTTTTCTTCTAAGTGATGTTCATTGGAGGGATTCTTTT
Source organism: Pelodiscus sinensis (assembly GCF_052426305.1). Taxonomy (NCBI): domain Eukaryota; kingdom Metazoa; phylum Chordata; order Testudines; family Trionychidae; genus Pelodiscus; species Pelodiscus sinensis. The sequence goes on along the minus strand of NC_143053.1, from coordinate 191,322,204 downwards.
GGTTGAGCCCTTTTATGTATTCACACAGCTCTGCTGACCACAAAACAAAATAACTCAATATCTAGACACTTTCAAAGTTACCGTATAAGATAAGGTTAAAGGACAAGAACGCATAAACAACTCTGTTTACCCTAAAGTACTGATCACGTAAACAGGGCCAAAGGACAAGAAGAACCAGATCAGAACCAGATCAATAACTAACAGCTAAGCTCTACATCAGCACTAATGAGTAAGCCCTGGAAATTTCCAAACTGCCAAACAGGGCAGGAAAACTGTATTTAAGGCTGCCTCAGAGCCTAGCAAATTGGACTTCGCCGATGGGCTTTGGGTACCGGCACCTCGGAAGCTGAGACAACCTCCCACTTTGTCCGCAGCTTACCCGGGGTCCCAGGCTTGCACGAAGGGACATAAGATATGCCGCTTCTTTGTTATGTTGTTCTTCCATTTATGGGGCACAGCTGTTAGCTGTGAAGAAATAAACTACTTGTGTTTGACAGATACCTATGTGGCGTCCTTTGTACTTTGGGAACCCAGTGTCGGACTTGAGACTTACTCTTGCTGACTACAGCTCGTTATTTCAAAATAACAGGCTTGGTAGTACGGATGCACTGCTTATAAATTCGAACTTGGAGGGCAGGTTATTTTGGAATAATGTCCTAGTGTAGACCAATGCAGAGGCATGACACTGGCTATGGAAAGTATGTACCCAGAACTCAAAGCAAGTACAAATGTCATGTCTATTCTGTGTCACTGTTCATGTTGCTGCATTTCAAAATCTGAAAAAGATTTCAAGTGCCATTTTGTTGAAAATAAATTTCAAGTAAGCACCAGGCAGGGACAAGCAATCAGTGTTATGGGGTGGGGGGGAGCAATGTTTCTTCAGTATCATCCTTTGATTTTTTTTGACACAGCTTAAGCTGCACCAAGAAGTCAGTAGTGTGAAAATGTCTTCTGTTCACTACTCTATAAAAGATGTGTGGCAAAAATCAAGGAATGCCCATGTAAGTCATTTTATTTTTTATGATTCGTGCCCCAAAAGGTCTTGAACTGTCAGATTTATTGTCCATCCAATTTTATTACCTTTAGTTGCATTTATTTATTGATATTTACCATCAACTTGTGTCTATGTGAGCTCTAGACTGTAGACTTTCATATTGTTAAATCATTTGTTAAACTTTAGATGTAGCTTCAATTCAGCATCAATCCCCTGAGACATGCCATTAACATGAATCACTTTTGAAAGTACATGGTGCAATATGAACTTCTCGTGAAGTCAATCACTCATTGTGATGGAAAGAAGTGATGACCTTCACAGAAGTGCAGTATCACAGCTAAATATCCCAAGACAGAGCTCTTCATTGCTAACAATGGTGTCTGCTTTTGGTGCTCACACAAACTTAATTATAGAATAAACAAATAGACTGAAGATTTTTTCGCTGTGTGGTGAGCAGGGTGGAACACTTTAAATCTGAGACATTTAAATCACCAATTTTAATCAAGCAGAAAACCTTGATTTAAATAATTGATTTAAATCATGTTTTCTATTTGTACGTTTTAACTGTTTTCCCTACAAGTAGGTTGATTCTTATTGGTTGATAATCATTAAACACAGTAATTTGAAGCTAAATACAGCCTTCACACTAAATTTTGGTGCTTTTTGTTAACCAGAAGATAAACTGTATCTATACATATTTATGTAAGTAATTACTTAGCTTAACTCACATTTATTCAATTTATTAATTTTTTCATTTTTATGATGTTAGAAAATGGTAAACAATGTATTTCTTATTCACTGATTTAACTTTTAATTGTAATTTTTGACAAGTTCTATTTGGATGAAAATTAAAATTCAATTAAAAGTCACAAAAAATAGCATGTTTAAAATGGATATTAATGAATTAAAACTACCTTGAAAGTGCTGGATATATAACAAAAAGTATTAAAAGTTTATCAAAATGTATTTGTTTAAAAAAACTAAGTGTTTTGAGGACATATCTGCAATTAGTGAAATCAACTTATGATTTCTGGTCACTATGGCTACGTCTAGACTACATGCCTCTGGCGACAGAGGCATGTAGATGAGGCTACCAGGCATAGGAAAATGAGGTGGAGATTTAAATAATCGCCGCTTCATTTAAATTTACATGGCTGCCACGCTGAGCCGATCAGCTGTTTGTCAGCTCAGCGTGGTAGTCTGGACGCACGGGTGTCGACATCAAAGGCATTTGTCGACCACCCAGGTATGCCTCCTGGAATGAGGTTTACCTGGGTGGTCGACAAATGCCTTTGATGTCGACACCCGCGTGTCCAGACTACCGTGCTGAGCCGACAAACAGCTGATCGGCTCAGCGCGGCAGCCATGTAAATTTAAATGAAGCGGCGATTATTTAAATCGCCGCTTCATTTTCCTATGCCTGGTAGCCTCATCTACATGCCTCTGTTGCCAGAGGCATGTAGTCTAGACGTAGCCCAAGTGTTTTCAAGGTCTTAGAGCTAGTAAATCGTATCCTTTCACATTCAGTTTTTATTTATAGTTTGGAAGAGGAAACAAGCTTCCCTGTTTTTTTCAACTATCAATTGGTTTCTTAACTTTGAATGAGCCAGTCTTTGAACCAGACTAATGGAATGAACTGAAATGAAGAAGATATGCTCTCTTCCCCTGCAGAAGAGTCTGCTAGTGTCTTCAGTCTATTTGTTTATGCACACTCAGCTTAGATACACTATAGATCAGTGGCCACCAACCAGTAGATCAGGATCTACTGGTAGATCTTGGAGCCTTTGACAGGTGATCCTAACTGGTTTGGCCAGGAAGCTATAAGTGCTGGCACTTTAGTTGCCCCTCCACCCACTGTTACGATGCTCCTGCCCTTTGCCTTGGAGTTTCCCCTCAGTTTCCTTCTGCTTGCTGTGCAGGGCGTGGGAGGGAGAAGATGGAGTGCTGATGTCAGAGTGTCCCTTTTCCCCCACTCCTGTACCCTATCTCCACACACAGAGGCTGTGTCTACATTGGCATCCCTTTCCGGAAAAGGGATGCTAATGAGACACTTCGGAATTGCAAATCCACCGGGGATTTACACATTTTCAAGTAGGAATAAGGGATCCTCCGGAAAAGGGCTTATTTTCCAGAGAATCACATCTACACTGGGGCTTTTCTCCGGAAAAAACCCCGAGCCGGAAAAAAGCGGCAGCCATGTAAATGCAAATGCCGTGGAGGATATTTAAATCCCCCATGGATTTGCAATTCCGAAGTATCTCATTAGCATCCCTTTTCCGGAAAGGGATGCCAATGTAGACACAGCCAGAGAGAAGAGGCTGGAGGGAGCTCGGCAATGCAAATCTCTGTCACTCTCACACACTGTGAGTGTGTCTGTCGTTCTCACAAATATACGCTGTCCTTCACTCTCACCTACCGACCCAACACACATGTGGGGGTATGTCTACACTACCCCGCTAGTTCGAACTAGGAGGGTAGTGTAGACATACCCTGGGGTTGTTGTTACTCCTTTTACTGCTTACAAAGTGGGTTAGTTTGGGTCTGGGCATTTCATAATTTTCATTTCTCTCTTACACTTACTGTAATTCTTGGAGTAGTGTGTTCTAAAATGCCTAACCTGTCATGACTGGAGTCATTATTCCTCTGGTAATTGCTGCCTCTGGAAGTGGCTGGCATGTCCCTGCAGCCCCTGAGAAAGGCAGAGCAGGAGGTCTCCACATGCTGTCCTTGCCTGCAGACACTGCTCTTGCAGCTCCCAGTGATCAGTAATGGGGAACCGTGGCCCATAGAAGCTGTGGGCTCAGTGCCTGTAGAAGAGGGGCAGCATGTGGTGCCATGGAACCATGGCTGTGCATGCCAGCTGCTTTCAGGAGTGTGCAGGGCCAGGGCAGGAGAAAGCCTGTCTTAACCCCACTGCTCCACCACCAAGAAGCCATCCCAGTTAAACAGTGCCCAGCCAGAGCCTGCTTCCTAAACCCCTGTCCTAGCCCTGAACCTCCTCCTGCACCCAAACTCCTTCCCAGAGCTTGCACTCCGAAACCCCTCCTGGACCCCAATCCTCCACCATGGGCTAAACCCTGAGTCCTTCTCACACTCCAAACTCCTTGGCCCAGAACCAAAGTCTGCACCCCAACCCCCTTCCCCAGCCCAGTGAAAGTGAGTGAGGATGGGGGAAGAAGGGGGATGGAGTGAGCAGGGTGAGGCCTTGGAGAAGGGGGGGAGGGGCAAGGCCTTAAAGAAGGGACAGGAAGGAAGTGGGGTAAGGGTATTTGGGTTTGAGGTAGATCTTACATTGCACTTAAATTGAAAAAGTGATATTGTGGTTAAAAAGGTTGGAGACCATTGCTATAGATGGTGTATCTTGCATTAGGGTTGCAGGGCAAACAGCTGCCAGATTTGTGAGATTTTCTCCCATTCCTTGTACAGGGGAAAAAAGACGTCTTCTCCCTGGTAACAATAACAATATTTCCCTCCAATAAAAACTTGAATAGTTGGTACAGAATCACTCCTGCTTTCAGAGTCTCTAGTCTCCTGTACTGTTGAATCGATATCAGATTTACCCCAACCATTTCCATACTTGTAAAGTAAAAGGTACAGTTTGATTGTCTGGTCACAAGAAGAGTAGTTCATTTCCACTGTATGCAGGTCCTTTAGACCTTATTATTACAAAAACTCTTGGCCATTATCTTTACAGATTTTGTTTTCTGGAGCAAAAAGAGGAAGAGCTATGGGATCATGGTTCAACAGTCTCACTAGATTTAGCAGAAACAAAAAACAGGACTATGTAGCACTTTAAAGACTAACAAGATGGTTTATTAGGCGATGAGCTTTCGTGGGCCAGACCCACTTCCTCAGATCAAATAGTGGAAGGAAATAGTCACAACCACAATTTTCTTCCATAATTTGATCTGAGGAAGTGGGTCTGGCCCACGAAAGCTCATCACCTAATAAACCATCTTGTTAGTCTTTAAAGTGCTACACGGTCCTGTTTTTTGTTTCAGCTACACCAGACTAACACGGCTACATTTCTATCACTAGATTTAGCAACATCTTAAAGTGGTTTGAAGTGCTCAAGAATGGAGATTTGAAAACCTTGATAGTTACAGAAGACAGTTTTTGTGTTGATAAACAGGTGCGCCATACTCAACTGGCATGTCTTTCAAATACTGGTGAACCTCTGGTCTGGGACTCTTTGGTCCCACAACATCTGTGGTCCACCAGGACCACTGAGCCCCTGAACTAGAAATCCCCAGCTTGGGGAAGCAGAGTCCTGGTGCCCCGGGCCAGCCTTGGAGTTGTGGAGTGTCGGCGGCCCTGGGGCTGGCCACAGAGCTCCAGTGGCCCCAGAGCAGCTGAGCCCCAACAGTTCCGAGGCAGCAGAGCCCCAACGGAAGAACGGCTTTTGCGCAAGAGGGGGCTTTTGTGCAAAAAGGAGCTGTGTAGCCAGCTCCTTTCTGCACAAAAGCCTCTTGCACAGAAATGGAGTCTAATTAATTAGGCAGATGAGGCTGGTGATATTCCACACTTAGCCTCATTTGCATATTTCTTGCACAAAACGGGCACAGTATAGACATAGCCATAGTTAGATAAATTGACCTAGGCAAAATAAAGCTACTGCCAACTAGACAAATACTGTAATATATTGCAACTGTGGTTAGAAGCACCTTGTTAACTCTGATGAATTGGTAAAGGAAACCTAGAGAAAAGATGAGAAGCTGGCAATTAAGAAAAATCAAAGCTATAACATTTAAAAACATAACAAATGAGTGCTAATTCCAGCAGAAAATGTCAAACCCAGAGGTAAAGATTTAGAATTCAGTATGCAATACTCCTTACTTCTGATTCAGTAGGGTACCGCAAAATTAGGTTACGTATATAACTCAGCATCAGGCATGCTACTTATATACAAAGGCATCTAGATTTCTTCATAGCAGATATTGAAATGAAGGATATTCTTTCTGCATTATCATTTGGGACTGTAGCATTTAAAGGTTATCAAGGAATACATCTTCCTGAGAACTAATATCAACCGTCAGCTCTTGGAGAATTGACTGATAATGATTATATATTGTAAAAAGCATTTTGTGTCAAATAGAAATAAAAGTGTTTGTCATTATTGTTTTCTGGTTCTTGCATATCATAAAAATAGCTATATAAAAGATAAGGTTTTTCAGTATTTATTCTACGGTCTGTTCATGTATGTGAAAAGCCCTATCAAAGTTTAATCTTTATAGTAATATCTTCCTTATAGACATGACATCCTGGATGTGAGATTTTAACTACAAATACAGTAAATTTTAGTGCTCACAGCTGACTATAGTGATAATAACAAAGGATCCCAAAGGTGCTGTGGCAGCAAAGAAAAGTTTAGAAGCTAAGAAATACTGCATATTATCATCGTCAATTATTTCTTTATACCCCTTGAATCTCTGCCATCATATTTATCAGATTATCCACTGAGACTAACAACAGGACTCATATTATGCATACTGATAGACAGCAGCCACTTTTGGATTAAAAGAGCAATGCTGAAAGCAAATTGAATGAGAGCAGGACATGCTAGTCCCAGAATATCAGCGAGACTAGGTGTATAAGGTAATATATTTTGTTACCCACTTATATTTTGGACCAACTTCTGTTGGTGAGACAGTCAAGTTTACATGGGGACCACATCCTGAAAGAAATCTTTCCTGAAATCTCACTTCTGGCCTTCAGATAACTCCCCAACTTCTCCTAGGAGCTTAAATGCATAACATTGTTAGATGCTAAAATTCATGGACAGAACAGAGAAACTGGACTTTCTGGCTTATTACAACAATCTGTAATTCACTTAACTCACCCCAGCTTTCCCCTACACGACTGCACAACTGATCTTACAGACAGAAAAGGCAGCAGGAAAGTCCATGGGACAGCAAGAGACATACTGGGGTTGTTCAGCTCTGAGGGAAAGAGAAGAGAGAGCTTTTTGTGAAGAGTGCTGGCTAGAAAAAGGCCTGAATTTTTTAGAAAGAAAAGTGCTGCTTGTTTTGTTTGGTTCCTAGTTTGTATTTCCAGGAAATCAGGACTTGATATATACAGAGATATACCATCTCATAGAGCTGGAAGGGACCTTGAAAGGTCATCTAGTCCAGTCCCCTGCCTTCATGGCAGGGCCAAGTACCCTCCCCTGACAGATTTGCCCCAAATGGCCCCCTCAATAATTGAGCTTACAACCCTAGGTTTAGCAGGTCAATGATCAAACCACTGAGCTATCCCTCCCCCCAGAAGTTTGTGTACATTCTTAGTAAATAGAGAGGATGGCATAAAAATAGCATTAATTTCTCATTCTCGTGGAAATAAGCAGCAAGACCCTGAATATTGACTCACTACTTGGAACAAAAAGAAGTAACCTTACTATATGCAGCAGAAGTGACCGAGAAAGACATGGTCTATTGCACTAAGTATTAACAGTGTGCTGGGCACTATACAAACCAAAGCTGACAGACCATATACCCAAGGGCCTGATCCTGAGCATCTGCATCTATTGTCTTCTAGTGATTTTAGTGGAAGTTGAATGTGCTCAAGTAGAAGACATAAGGAGACAGCAAAACAATTCAGGCAGAAGATGTTTTGCTCCAGTCCAGAGCCTTATCCACAAGAAAACATCCTCATCGCTTGTCTCCTTGCAGCTCTCTGCCAGGGCTTTAGAAGAACAAGTAGGGTGTGTTCAAATAATGAATAAGTGTATTCGAATACAAACATCTGAGCTATCTTAATTCTGCTATTTTCTAACTTTTGAGTCCGTAACTTTGCAAGCTAATTTTTCTTAAAAGTCAGCAATTTATAGTTATTTTTAAAATGAACACTTTTGATTGATGAATTGAGAAAATGGGACTTTTCAGGCATCCTCAAGGAAGTTGTTGGAGGGCAGCAGGTGTAATGAGCATTACAGAGTGTTCCCTGTGTTCTGCCTATATCTGCCCTGCAAGAATACCTCCGAGCCTCTCAACTCACTTGACTGCAACAACTTCATGAAACCCTTGCACTTCAGAGAGAAGCAGGGTCCAATATTTTCACTGACTTTACTATCTTGCATCAGCCTATTTCCCCTTCACTGTCATCAAATTAAAGATAAATCAAACATCTGTACTGCTTTTGTGAAAGGCCAATGAGATAAACTAAATACAAACTGAATTCACACTTCTTTCTGAATTCACACAAAGGGGGAATTTCAGAAGGTATAATTCTGCCTCTCTCACCAAGGATTTGTAACCCATAATTACATTGATACATGTGCCATGTCAGCAAGAGCTGTGAAATTCACAGCATTTTTTATGTGAAGTGTACTCTTTTATTGCATTAATTCACTTTTAATGTGTACATAGTAATAACCATAAAGTATGATAGCCAATGTTATATATTTTCATCAGAACCTTCATTTAGAGAGCTTTTGAAAGAGTCCAAGGAAATTAAAATATCAGTCAGTTTACCTGCAGGATATAGAGCTAAAGCAGAAAGCAATATAATTTTTTTTACAAGCAGCCCACTTTTCCACACATAATGTCCCTACCGCCGACTGATAAAATACAATAGTCATAACACTGTACATATTTTTAAAGTACTGTGCACAAAACAAAGATTTCAGAACTGAAGAAAAATGCTTCTCCATGGATAAAACATTGTTACTTGTGAGATGCCAGATATCGGAGTTTAGGAGAGGATAGCCACCATGAAGATGTGAAATTCCAATGCTCCAATGCTTCTTCCCCATAATGGACAAGATGATGACACTAACATATATCAAGCAAGGCTGCCACACTTGTTATGGAACATTGTTTCTGAGGATGAGTAGCACATGTAAATGAATAGACACTAAAAATAGCCAAAGTATTTGAAGTCCATAGAAGAAGAATAGCACTAAGGTAACAAAGACATACTGTGAGATCTATAAAAAGAGGATACTGAAGCCATTGCGTTTCTGTTTTTCTCTGAAGCACCTGGTCAAGCCCACTGCCAGAGACAGAATATCATAGGGTTCCTCACAGTTCCACATGCCTGACTCTACTTTTCTTTTATTAAAATGAGTCCTTGGGGCTTTGACCTGAATTAAAATGTGTCATATAACTGCACAGTTCAAAACTCCCTTCTCTGCATTAACCTGTGGAACTGTGTTGTAGATGATGATTGGATGAAATCCCTTGTACCATATGCAAGTGAAGATTTATGTGCATTGATGCAAAAGATTGGAAGAGGGCACTTAATGCAAGGCTGCAAGACAATGCCATAGATAAACTTGAGCACTAACATCTCTTCTGCTTCCAGAGTACCTTTTAATTCTCTTTGGAGCTTATTAGTCACCCCTGTGTTCAGCAGATTACATTTGTTCATGGGTGTCCTGAAGATTATATTGACAGATACTCATGCTTACATGTTAAATGGCAAGAAGTTGAAGAGCATGAGTTGACATGATATGACAAATGGAAAAATTAAATGCACCACTGTGCAGTGCTCTTACTCACTGTTCCCTTCACCCTTCCGCATAGTTTGTGTGTATTTGAGACTGGAAGTCAAGAGAATGGGATGACATTTAGCTTTGCTAAGGTAGCCGTGTTATCTGTGATTTATATCTGCATTCCTCCATAAGTACACAAATTAGCAGGGAAGGTGAAAGTTAGCTAGTCAGAAGATTTGTAGAGCTACTGATTCTCAGTGGTAAGTTCATTGAGAAGTAAATCACAGAAGTCATAAATTTAAAGCAACTATGAAGAGGGAAAGCAGCTGAAATAATATGCTGACTGAATGACCACATAACAGATTTGTCTGTGTAGGAATGAAATGCAGTAACTTTTTAGATATTTCTACAAATTTAGGACCTGATTTTGAAGTAAACAGAGTCACACTGATGTAAAACAGACAGAATCATAGAATCATAGGATTGTAGGACTGGAAGGGACTTCCAGAGGCTTTCTAGTCCACTCCCTTGTTCTCAGGGCAGGGATAGATATTATCTAGATCAAGGGTCGCCAACCTTTTCAAACCAAAGAGCCAAACTACATCAAAATTTAGAACAAGTAGTCAAGAAAGAGCCAGTGTAAGAATGCCCATTTGCATGGCTGAAAATATACAATTTAATATTATTGATTAATGACATGGTTAATAATATCATAAATGAAACATTGTATTCACAGACTTTTTTTAATGGGAGTTCTGCTGCTGGTGGTGGTGCAGTTTGTGGATGTGGGGGTGCAGGAATCAGGGTTGGCATGTATGAGGGGCTCAGGGCAGGGGGTTGGAGTGTGTGGGAGGTGCAGGGCAGGGCACCGGGGATGGAAAATAGAGTATGTGGGGGGTGAGGCTTTGGGGCTAGGTTACCTTATCTGGCAGTGGCTGGACAAGGGGCCAGGCCAGGATCACCGCAGCCAGATTGTGGTCTCCCTTCTTACCTGTGCTGCAGCAGATGGGAGACCGCCATCAGCCCATCCTGACGTTGTAGCCAGATGGGGGCTGGATCCTGATAGGGGCCATGTTGGACAGGGTCCCTGTATGCCCTGTATGTCCAACACAAAAGGTTTCCACTTTGTCTTTATTTATGGCAGGGGTGAGGGAACATTTTTTGGGTCAAGGGCCTCTGACCCCACAGAAAAATCAGTCACACACAAGTCAGAAGCAAAAAAAAAAAAACAACAAAAAAACAAAAAAAACAAAACACCTCCAAAACTGATGTGGCCCCCAACTCTGAAATGTCTCACTCCCCTAGTCCCTGGTGCTCCAGCCCAATGGGGGAGGGAAGCAAGGAGGACTGAGGTTCAAGGCCAGTGGATTTTGTGGGGGGCCCCCCAGGCTCTGGGGTGGAGCCAAAAATGAGGGTTTCAGTGTGCAATAAAGGGTTACCAGTGAGTGAGCTAGGCATGGGGGAGCAGGATCTGGGTGGGAGGTGTGGTGCAAGACAAGATGAGGGTGTGAGGTCTGGTGTGAGGATGGAAGTTCAAGTGTGTTCCATAATTCTCCCTATCTACACATAGGGGGGGCAGCAGGCGGCAAGGGGCTGTGTGCTCCTCTCTCAGCCCTCTCAGCCTAGGGCTCATACTACAGCCTGTGCCCATAGGTGCCCATAGAGAGTCAGTCCAGAGCACCCAGCCCCATGAGGGGTGGGCGAGATTCTGTGGCCTGCACTGTGCAGGGGGTCAGACTAGATGATCATAATGGTCCCTTCTGACCTTAAAGTCTATGAGTCTATGAGTCTATGAGGCTTTCACACAGGAACCTCTTGCTCCTTCTCATAAGGTTCCTGCACAGGCCTGCCTTACTCCAGACTCCATGGTGGGACATGTTCCTATGACAAGCCACCACTAAGGAGTCTAGACTCATAGAACCACACAGCAGTATAGTCATGCCCACATTCTCAGGCAGCATTTGCTCCTGGTCAAGCGTGGCAAGGCAGAGAACACCAATCTCTTGCATGGCAACCTGCTGGGAGGAGGAAGAGTAGGGGATCCCAGTATCACTCTTTACAGAAAGCAGACTCTGCCACTAATACACACCACCCCCAGTGTCCTCGCCCCACCTCTCCTCTGTGGGATGCCACCTCTGCCAGACCTGGCATGTGCAGGACACAGAAGGGAGCCAAGCTGCCCCATCCCCCCTCTAACCGCAGGCTCCTGGTCTGGCTGTTACCTTCCCATGCTTGCTTGTCCCCCAAACGTGGGGATAGCAAGGCTCCCATGGGACGTTCAGGCCCCTATAGGAAAGTGCCTGCTATCTAGGCATCAGATGGCCTTGCTCAAAGCACATCACCATAGTCTGAGCCCAGGCCTTCAGTGTTGGCTCAGAGCTTAGGGCCAGGCTTCATACAAAGTGTGCCCTGGGATGACTGCCCTTCTCAGTTTTCTTCACAGCTGGGCTAGTTGCTAGCATGGCATGTCCAACGCCTCTTGCACCATCTTCCCAGTCCTGCGAGAGTCGCAGGTGCAAGCATCCCCACAAGGACCTGCTGCAGGAACACATGGACTGCCTGTGTGCCCTCAATCAAAACTTTGAGGAGGAGCACCAGGGGTGGGTCGCTGACCTCGAGGAGTGCAGGGCTGACCGGGAGCTGGGGCGGACCATCTGGCAGCAGCTCTCCCAGCAGCATGAGACCATGTGCTTTGCTTTCACTACCTCCATGGAGTGCCTGGTTGCTGCCATTGAGCAATCCAGCAGCCACCCCCAGCACTCGCTCCCCCCAACTGCCAGCACCTGCCCCCCTTGCTTCTCCTCCTAGCCCCCTCAGGGGCCGCCAAGGGCTAGACACATGTGATGGTGGGACCTCTCGGACAGCTGAGGCATCCAGAGACAACCAAGACAGGCATCACTCGCAGCCACATCCTTGAGCCCCTCCCCCCACCTCCTCCCTTTCTCCCCTCCCAGGCTATTTCTCCAGTTTGTCCCCTAATATATATTCCCTAAATAAAATAAGAGTTTTGTGTTCAAGCCAAAAAGTCGTTTTTATTTGGTCTGCGGAGGGGTGGAGGGTGGGAAGGGAAGTTAGGGAAAGGGAGGGGTGAGGGAGGAAAGACACACAGAGGCAATAAAGGGGTCCCTTATGGGGAGGCCCAGGGGAGAGTCATACAGGTGGCCTTGGCTGAAACTCTCCCTTAGGGCCTCCCTGATTATCACAACCCCTTGATGGGCTCTCTAAATGGCAGTGGTGCGTGACTGCTCAAAAGCCCTGGTGAGCCACTCAGCCTCTGCTCCCCCACCCTGCCAGGAAAGTCTCCCCTTATTTTCACAAAGGTTATGGACCACACACAGCAGGCCACCTCCATCTGGGGGGATGTTCTGATCGCCAAGGTCCAGCCGGGTGAGGAGGCACCAGAACCCTCCCCCGAGGTAGCCAAAGACACCCTCCACAACTATGCTGCACCTGCTGAGCTTGGTATTGAAGCGTTCTTTGGTGGGGTCCAGGTGTCCTGAGCAGGGCTTCATTAGCCAGGGGAGCAAGGGATGGGCTGTGTTGCCCACAGTGCAAGTGAGCATGTCCACTTCCCTGATGCACATGGTGCAGTGGGAGGAAAATGTGCCAGCATGCATCCTCTGGAAGAAACTGATTTCCTGAACATGCAGGCATCATGTGTATTCCCCAACCACCCCATGTAAATGTCCATGAACCTGCCCTAGTGTCTACGTGGGCCTGCAGCACCATTGAAAAGTACCCCTTCCTATTGATGTAATTGGAGGCATAATTGCCAGCCCAAATGGGGATGTGGGTGCCACCAATGCCCTCCTCACCCCCATAGTTGGGGAAGCCTAGGGCAGCAAAGCTAGCAACAATAGGGTTGACATTGCACAGGGTGATGAACCTGAACAGCAGGATGGCATTGATGGCTTTCACCATCTGTAAAACCATAGAAACATAGAATCACAGTGTTGCAAGAGTCCTTGGGGGGTCCCCAAGTTCAACCCCCTTTCCAAAGGAGGAGCAACCCTAACTAAACCATCCCCAGCAGGGCTTTGTGAAGCTGGGACTGAAAAACCTCTAGGGACAGAGATTCCATGCAAAGCTAATTTTCTGCTTCCCATTTGTCAAATTCAATTTTGGAAAGGATAGAACCTAAGTTATATTCATTTCAAACTCAAACAATAATGGGACACAAATGTCAGCCTAAGGCTTTTCTCCAATTGCCTGATGGAAATTTCTGCAACACCGCTTCTGTTCAAGCTTCTAGTTACCTCTGTCACTGCAAGAGAGAGGAAAAGACACTACCTTCTCTTTCATGTTGGGCAGAGTTAACAACATACATCTACCAACAAAACTTTGTAGTAATTACTTTAAATTTGTAGGCAGGATTCAACTACCTGACAGGCTCAACAGATGGAAGACTGATAGAAGGACTTTAGAGAGACCGTCATTCTGTTTCATAGACAGAGATTCCCAACTAGGGGAACAGGAATTGTTCTATCAAGACTGGATTACACTGATTGACAATGCCTACAAAATTCAGAGCTGTAGAGACTGCAAATTTCCAAAAGTGAACTGCATTACATTGCAGCACTTGACTTTGTTTCTCCTAAAGAAAGGGAGAGAAGCAAGTGCAGAGAAGACAGATCTTAACTGGAATACTATGTGTCTCTGTAAACAGAGCAAGATAGGGCAACTCAGTTAGAAGGACACAGAAACATCTATAAATAGAGTGTGGCTGTTACTAACCATTGTTGTTAGCTGTTCCTGAAGCTTTATTGGATGTTTTTGTTGAGTGTAATACATCTGGCAGGTCACACTAGTCGCCATCTGAGAGCTGAACCAATTAGAGTGCAAGGTTGTTATAAACATAGGAGTTAAAGACAGCCCTGTGGACAAAGTGGCTAATCCACCCAGAATCAAGAGCAATACCTGCTTTAAGGTCTGGATTCCATTATCAGTGCTGCTTTTAATACAGGCTACAAGGTTTTTGTTTCCCCAGCAACTGAGAGGACCAGTCACTTGTTAACTGGAATACTGCTAGCTATGGAGCCCGACTGAGACTTTGTTTGCTGACAGCCTTCTGCAGTATTTGTAAGGACGGAGATGCTGCCAGTCTTCACAAGCTCTGAAAAGCCCAGGCAATACAACATACATATTGTTATGATTCCACCCATACTTTATTAAATTGACTTATGAGTATAAATATGCATAACTTGAAGATGCTTTGGACAAAATGCATCAAGTCACCTATTAATTTTAATGTTGCCATCTGCTGCATCTATATATCCTATTTGAGTGCATGTATCATTCTTGTATGAAAATTTAGAAAAATGAGATATGAAATTGTTTATGGCTTTAAATATACAAATGTAATTCCTTAATAGTGCTCCTGGAAGCCTTAATGACTGGGCGATCATCTTAACGACTTGAGAACAGCCCTATTTGTTCTTTAAATCTAAGCAGTGGTTGGTCACACTGTTTCAAAAAAAGCAAACATTCTGGGATGCATTAACAAGAGTATTGTAAACAAGGAGGCTACGTCTACACTGGCATGAATTTCCAGAAATGCTTAAAATGGAACAGTTTTCCATTATAAGTATTTCCGGAAAAAGAGCGTCTACATTGGCAGTATGCTTTTCCGGAAAAGCACTTTTCCGGAAAAGCGTCTGTGGCCAATGTAGACACGCTTTTCTGGAAAAAAGCCCCGATCGTCATTTTCGCAATCGGAGCTTTTTTCCAGAAAAGACTACTGTGCTGTCTACACTGGCCCTTTTCCGGAACAGTTTTCCGGAAAAAGGACTTTTGACCGAGCGGGAGCAGCATAGTTTTTCTGGAAAAGCAGCTAATTTCTTACAGTAGATCGTCAGTGCTTTTCCGGAAATTCAAGGGGCCAGTGTAGACAGCTCACAGCTTATTCCGGAAAGGGGCTGATTTTCCGGAATAAGTGGCCCAGTGTAGACACAGCCGGAGTGTTGTAAACAAGACACAAGAAGTAATTCTTCTGCTCTACTCTGTGCTGATTAGGCCTAAACTGGAGTATTGTGTCCACTTCTTGGCACCACATTTCAGGAAAGATGTTGAGAAAATAGAGAAGGTCCAGAGAAGAGCAACAAGAATGATTAAAGGTCTAGAAAACATGACCTATGAGAGAAGACTGAAAGAACTGGGTTTGTTTAGTTTGGAAAAGAAAAGACTAAGAGGGGACATGATAGTGGCTTTCAAGTACCTACATGGGTGTCAGAAAGAGTAGGGAGAAAATTTTTTTCTCCTTAACCTATCATGATAGGACAAGACGCAATGGGCTTACATTTCAGCAGAAACTGACTCTGGGAGACAGCCTCTGAGCACTGCTGGGGGCTTGATATTGCTGCTACTTATAGGGCCTTGGAACAGAGCCTGGATAGAAAGGGAGGACCTCAGCTTCCCTACAAAACACCTTCCTGAAGGGGCACTGAAACAATTTGTAGTGAGGAGCTGAGAGCCATTGAACCAAACTGTAAACCCTATCTATAATGGAAACATTCATGTTAATGGGTGTGACAGCACCCCCAGCATCCCTAGTTCCAGCACATATGTCCTCCTGTGAAGTAGGAAGAAACCCCTTCTTCTCTCCCTTTTTCCACCCAAAGATAAGTTCGGATAAAGACATTGAGGCAAAGGCATGGAGCCCACAGAGGTGGGAAGGTGAGGGATATTGGATAAATGTATTTCCTTGAATTGGATTTCCTTGAACTGGATTTCCTTGAACTGGATTTCCTTGAACTGACTCTACAATAAAGAAAGACTAAGGGGAAAAACAACTGAAGAGTGTTGGCAGTTTTTCAGAGAGACTTTATTAAGGGCCCAAAAGCAAGTGATTCCGCTGCGTAGGAAAGATAGAAAATATGGCAAAAGGCTGCCTTGGGTTAACTAGGAGATCTTGCATGATCTAAAAATAAAAAAGGATTCATATAAAAAGTGGAAACTAGGACAAATTACAAAGGATGAATATAAGCAAACAATACAAGTATGTAGGGGCAAGATTAGAAAGGCAAAGGCACAAAATGAGATCAAACTGGTTACAGACATAAAGGGAAACAAGAACACATTCTATAAATATATTAGAAGCAAGAGGAAGACCAAGGACAGGGTAGGCCCATTGCTCAGTGAGGAGAGAGAAACAGTAAGGTTATGTCTACACTACACTACTTGAGCTACAGTTCATCTTCAAGTTTGACACCATCAACTCAGGATTAAACAAAGACTCTGAATGGCTTGCTAACTACAAAAGCAGCTTCTCCTCTCTTGGTATTCACACCTCCAGATCAGCTACTAGAAGTGGGCCTCATCCTCCCTGATTGGATTCACCTCATTATCTCTAGCCTGATTCTGGCTTGCATATTTATACCTGCCCCTGGACATTTCTGCTACATGCATCTAATGAAGTGGGTCTTTGCCCATGAAAGCTTATGCTCTGACACTTTGGTTAGTCTATAAGATGCCACAGGACTCCTCGCTGCTTTTGCATGGTCCCATAAAGTTTGTTTACAGCCATCAGTGCTGGCTCTCAGTGTTCCATATTGTTATTGAGATCTAATTTACCCCTAAATGTCTTCTGAGAGCCCAGAAAGCAGTGCAACTGTTGGTAATGATGCAGGACAATACTGACCTCCGATGGTTTGGCAAATTCTCTGGTTCGGACAGGTCAAGTCCCCGGGGTGCCAGACTACAGAGGTTCAACCTATATTTCACTATATGCTAAGTTTCACAAGAAAATTTTTGGAAATCTAAATACATTTAAGGAATGAGAAATGAACCTATAATTTAACTATGACATGGGATTAGGAATCAATAGGTGTTTTTTAGAACCAGCATGCAAGAGCAAGAATGAGAGCTACAGCTTATATTAGTTCTATTAGAATTAGCACAAACCTAAGTACTATATCTACACTAAGCCATTAGATTTCAGCGTCTATAATAAACTGTGTGCAAATGAGTGTAGCATACTTATATTTTAAAAATAGAATATACATAATGTTG